>NC_134248.1:12512500-13137500 GCF_965152275.1 Natator depressus
GAGACTTTCATGGAGACCAAAAATGGTCACAGTTAAGTTCCACGCTACACACAGTAAGTCAATGTTGACCAAGCCCCATGCAGACACACAGATCAGTTTGAATGGCAGAGCCACCACCTACTCCAGGGGTGCCCAACCTACAGCCTGCAGGCCGTATATGGTCCACCAGAGAATTTCATAAGGCTTCACCATAATATACTAACAGCTGATTCATTAGCGTTTTGTCGTCGTGTTTACATCATTTTAGTTTACACAAGTGTGTACACATTGTCTATGTACAGTGTTGTCTATCTAAATACATATGAAACAAGCTGAACGTAAAATATAAATCAGTCCAGGTGACTTCAAATCTTATTAAAATATGTAGACTCTGTTTGGCCCACAAGGTTGTGCTTCAGTTTATGTGGTGCTCTAGTGTAATAAGGCTGGTTATCACTGACCTACTCTAACCAACCTGTTGTTACAGAGACTCCTTTTTTAACCATCTGCAGCACTGGGTGTGGAATTATAAGTGAGAGATCCGGTGCCTTTTACTGACTCTCCCTTGTGTCAGGAAGTGGAGCTACAACTAATGACACATTCCTGAGCTGACACCAAGTGCTATTCTCTGGACACTGCAGCAAGAGCAGATGATCCTTGGGGAGAGACATGCTGCTGTTACACCAGCAGGGATCATTAGTCACCCAGCTCAGGGAGGGTGCCTCTAGGTAGACCCTACAGTGAGGCTCTGGGGGGCAATATGTTCGGAGAACAAGCATTACTGTGGGCAAGTAACCCCCACACATCTCTTTGAGTACAATAGTCCAGAACATGTTGGAAAACTTCTCTGTATTTTGGGATGCTGAAGACCTCATTGTGATGGGTAATCAAATGATGCTGCTTTGGCTGTGAACCTACAGACACAGGTATGTTAACAAGCAAATTCAAACGTTCGGCTGCATCCACATATGTCTATACAGCCCACTCCTCCCCCAAATTCAGCCCTAGCACAAATGGCCTCCCCTTTCCAGTGATGCCAATGAGAGTGTAACCCCAGAGCTGAACTGGGATCTTCATGCCCAGCTTTATACCCAGGGGCCTAGCTCCAAAGGTGCTGCGCATCTCCTGTAAGGTGCCTTCAGCATCAGAGACTGATTTTGATAGGAGATGAGGGTGCTTCATACCTGCCAAAGGGGTGCTCACACCTTGCAGCAACACACTCTTGGCTCCTTCATTACTAAGGTGCTTACCATTTGGGATTGGCACAATAATGTAGGTATTCCCTGCCTTTCTCTAAATCTCTTCTGAAGACATGAACAGAAGGGGAGGGGGAGGGAGAACATCAACCCCTTCCAGAGACCCTCCTTTACTTTCAACAGGAGACGATGCTAAAGGTGGCATAAAAAAATTCTCTTCTCCCATTACTAATAGCTCAACACCATAAACAAAGCCTAAGGCCAGCTGCTTGTCCTACAGCTGTGTCTTTCTGAATTCATCAGACCCAACATCTTGATTTCTTTCCAGAGGAAATACACAGTAATATCTCTCATTCGCACTAAAGCCTTTCAATCTGCAGAACTAACCAATGCAACATACATGTGTGTAACCAAAAACCAGGGTTTTGTGTTCTTTAGATCTGCCCCCAACTCTGTGGATAGCAGTTGTCTAAAAGGCAGTTTTCAGCTGGCTGCTGTCTCTTAACACCTGCTCCCCAAGGAGTTTCCTTTCCATACTGATTCCTGCATTTTAAAATGATGTCAAAACTTAACGCTTTCCACAAAACGAGATCCAGACAGCATACCCTATGTTATCAGAGATCCCCAGGATGATTGCACCTCCCATGATATTAATGCAGCATGGCCTTCTTGATGACCATCAGAAACAATCTCACAGTAAGATTTCATTGTACCACTCAAGTGTGAGATGCGGTGTCGGCAGGTTGATATCACCTTCTGTTTCATTTCCCCCCATAGGGATCTTCGATTCACCTCTCACTCTGGAAAATGGTGTATTCAGCATGGAACCCTTGTAACGATAGATTAACCTTCTCTTCCCTTCAAACCCCGGGTCAAGCTGCTCTGGCCTTTGGGCCTGCAGGTCTGTAAAATGCAGATAGCTCAGAACCAGCAAGGCTAAATGTTGAGGGCCTGGATCTCATTTACATTAAGGCCTTTTTATGAATCAGGCCCTGATAGAAGTGCTACTCTGCCCCCAGTACAGCCATGTTCTGCCTGTCTAAGAAGGGAGATCCCTAGGTGTTTAGCAATTCATTTGCTGTTTTTCAATTTGATCCGATGCTCTGTGTGTCAGATATCTCAGTGTTAAAATGTGTGTCCCTGTTTTTCTCCCTGAATAGACACAGCTGCTGACATCACCTTCAAGATGAGATGCACAGGAACCTGTTTTCGTTCAAGATCCACAGCCTTTGACTTCCCCTTGCTTCTGCGCATCCTAAGGTAGGTAGAAGCTGCCTCATGTAGTTCTTCACTGATTTTTGGTCAGTGCTGCAGTTAGGGATGCAATGGCTTTCCAGCAGGTCAAACCTGGTCCCCCCACCCCCCGCCTGGATATTTGCACAAAAGAAATAAACACAGGACATAGCATCAGCAGAATCAAATAACAGACAGGATGGAGCTGGGACATTCAGCTCTGTGCTATGAAGGTACCATGGCAGGGAGCGTTCCGCTATGTCTTTATGCCTTTCAAAAGCCTTTATACTAGTGAAAACTGTCCAGTAACTCAGACTCACCCATGAATCCCATTCCCCTTGATGGGACCTGTGTGTCAGCCCAAGCCATGAACTCCGCCCCCAGGCTCTGTGGGTTTGTCAGACCCTTGATGTGGTGAAAATGTTGTATTTGGCTGAGCATTTATCACTGGCTAGCATTTGCTTGTTCTTCTCTGCTGCTCAGTGAGAAGATGGGTATGCCATCTGTGTCTCCCAAAATAGATTGCCCCAGCCAACCAAACCCGGTGGGGAGAGAGGAGTGCCCCATGTTTCATAAGGAAGCTTTTGTTATGAAGATCTAACGCTGCAGTCCCAGGCTCTGCCAGCTGTGGAGAGGAACAGATGGAGAAGGTATATAAAAATAGATCTAAGCAGGCTCGCTCAGCTACTTTCCCTCGCTTGCTCAAAGTGGAATCTCAGAGGTTCTCTGCTTAAATGAGCAAGAGTGGAGAGCTGGGTGATGTGCAGCTCATTATCTGGAGCACATTCAGCCCTTGTTGGACTTATGGACTCCATCTCTATTAGGGCCTGTCCACACCACAGCTGACGCATTGAACACATGCCAGCTCAGCTTCCGCGGTGCATCATGGACGGCTGTGGTGTTTTTCCCCCGGAGACTCCATTACTAAACTGTGCTAAACATATCCTACCTATGCACCAGTGGGGTTAGACTGTAGCATGGATCTCAGGATGATAACTTCATGCACATCAGCTAGGGAAACAGTGTTAGTGCCCTGCTAAAGACTGTTGATGCTAGTGTTCTTTCAGCCACAACATGGGCATAGTTTTAGACAGTTAAATTAGAATCAGTGTTTATTATTTGCATGTATCTGGATGCAGTGAGCTGTAGCTCACGAAAGCTTATGCTCAAATAAATTGGTTAGTCTCTAAGGTGCCACAAGTACTCCTTTTCTTTCATCTAATCAAGGAACAGAAATAATAGTATGTGAATAAAGATTAGCAAATGGAGTTAGTGAGCTGAAAATTGTTTCTCCAAACGATCTGGGGAATATTTATAAATAACTACTGTGTTCTTGGAGCTTAGGATCTGTTCATGAACAGAAACAAGGGCTAAGGCCTACATTTTCAAAAGTGACTACTCATTTCCAGTGCCTGGATTTTTGAGGGCCCAAATGGACACCTGAAAGAGGTCTGATTTTCAGGATGTGTGAGCCACTCACCCTCTGGAAATCAGGCCCTTTTGAGGTGTCTCAGGTTGGGTACCCAAAATCATTAGTCAGTTTTGAAAATCTAGCCCTTAATTCACAGTAATTAATCCACCCTTCTAATAATAGTGACTTTTGGCCTTTCTCCTTGGGATCCCAGTAAGGTCTCAGATAGTAGAAAAGTGTCAGTAAAGGAAGGGGTCGCTATGAAAACAGCTGGGAAAGGAAAGTGATGTAATAGGAGCCACAGGCCATTTGTAGCTATCCTGGAGAAAAAAATTTCATTGGTCTATGCTGGCCTTGTCATGCCAAGAACGAGCATGTTCTTTAAGAGTAATAGGGAGGAGTACTTTCACTGTCTCTTATCTCCCTCCTATCCCCTCTCTGAAGGTATAAACAAGGGTGAAAGCAGAAAGAGGTGATGGAGATTGGCAGCAGAAGCGTTTGGAAGATGATATGACACCGTGGCCCAGAAAACATATGTCTAGGTAGAACACTGTCCCCTGCTTCTAGCTTGACATCCACACTCTATCATCTCCTGTTAACTGAATAAGGATCAGATGGACATTTCCTGACTGTATTTTCATAATGCGTTAATTTGATACATTCTGAGCATCTTCCTGTAGCAAATGTTCCTGAAGCTAATTGAATGTGAAGTCAGGGGGCTGGGGAGGGGATGGCAGGGAAAGTAGAGAGCTGGGGGGATCTGCATGAAGGGGAGAAGGGGAGAGAACTAAATTTTGGCGTAAATTAGTGGACAGGTGTGTGTTGTCCCCTCATACCAGATCCTGACAGTGGCTGCTGTCACTCTTTTCCTCTCTTGTTTTTTTCTTTTCTTCTTCTCCCCCTTTCCCGTTTACATTGTGTTTTGCCGCCATTTGTCCTCTTCCCTCTCCCCATTCTCCCACTTCCCAGAAAGCTTCATGCTACGGGAGGTGAGGGTGTCTGTGAAGGTTGCCCAAGACTGGGCTGAGCAGAGGACAGAAGCTTGAACTAGGTGGGCTCTGCTGGAGCCTGCACGCCTGGACGTGTGAACTGACTCCACAGCTGCTTTCCTTAAGGACCACAGTGGGAGCAGGGTGGGAAGATGCATGGTTTTACCTGCAGACTCAGCAGCGAGTGAGCGTGCTTATGTAGGGCTGGATCAGGGGGCCTGCAACTTCCATTCCCGTGCTGTTCCCCTCTACTCCCAGTGGAGAGAGAAGAGACCTGAATGGAGAGAAATAGGGTCACCTGAATGGAAAGCAGGGAGAATGAGAACAGGGAGCACAGACTGGGAGGATGCCATCTTGGCAGTAAACATCCACATTCCAGGGCCTGCTGTTAATCCTGGGGGAAAGCGTCCCTCGGGCAGCCTTAGATAAGTTAAGGGGAACCCCACTGGCTCCAGGAGGCTGTTCACTGTGGAAGTCAGTGCAGAAGCTGACCACCAGAGTGCATGTTTGTCAAGTGCACACACATTTGTCTTGAGCCTTTGAGTCAGACTGGTCTGGGTACGTTTCTACTTGTTTAGTGCTCCTCTTAGTGCTTTGTGCTTCCTCATTCATCACAGCTGAGGTCAAATGTCAAAGTCACCACCGGTTGCTTTGTACTAGAATGGCGCCTTCTGTCCAAAGAGCTCACCGTGTTTTACAGACAGCAACAGACAGCCTTGCTGCTGCCCCCAGAAGAGAGAACTACCCCCCGTTGTGGCAGAAATTGACATAGAACCCGGAGCGCCTGATTCTCACTCTTGTGCTTTAAGCACAGCAATGATAGTTGTGTTCCTGTTAACTCTTTAATGTACAAGGTCTCATAGTCCCCAACATCCCACCCACATTCTCTGCATTCACCAGTCTGCTCTCCTGTTCATTCCACTTCCTTGTCACCTACTCCCCTGCCCCCCATCTTTCTTGCATTCCTCCCAGGACTTATACTCTGAAGATCTTCTCCTCTGACACTTTTTATAGCTCTTGTCTGTCGCTGCTTACAAGTTCCTTTTTTACATGCCCGCCGCCATATCCTCTCCTCTCCACAGCACCATTCTCACTTGCTCCTTCAGGATTGTTTGCCAGTTGCCATCTCTGCCTTCCCTTCCACCTGCTCTCACCACAGCTGTGCCTGTCCTGTCAGCACATGACAGCATCATAGAATCATAGACTATCAGGGTTGGAAGGGACCTCAGGAGGTCATCTAGTCCAACCCCCTGCTCAAGCAGGACCAATCCCCAATTTTTGCCCCAGATCCCTAAAATGGCCCCCTCAAGGATTGAACTCACAACCCTGGGTGTAGGCCAGTGCTCAAACCACTGAGCTATCCCTGCCCCCCGACTGGAACCTTGTTTGAAAATTTGACCAGGAACATGAGACAGGAATGGGACTTACTCCCATGAAGCCTCTAGGTGCTACCACAACATAAATGTTTAACAAATTCATTTTCCTTCTTACACACCCAGTTGAGTTTGACCTGTGAAGAATCTATAGGCCACACACACACACACGCCCCAGATCATACTTGTATAGACTAAGACACGGACACTAGTGCACAGAAGATAAAACATGCACAAAACCCAGCCCAAGTAGAGTTTGTGTATTTAAAACCCCTGAGGTTTCTTTTTTTCAGAGGAACATGAATCATGGTCAAAAAGTTGGTCGTGGCAGGGATCTGAGACAGGACTCACTCCCTTTCCCCAGTAGTTAGGGGGCGATCAGCTCATCACTCCTGTGCCGGTTACTCTGTTCCTCTGTTTAGTGCCTTATTTCCGAAAAGTTTAAAACCACCATTAGCTCCTTTCTCTGAAGCCTCCAGTATAGCATGTGGTGCCGGAGACAGAATGCCAGACTAGAGAACCGTGCATCTGTTCAGCGAAGGCAAATCCCATGTCCTTTTGGCAGGGCTCCTTCAGCTAGAAATCTCTTGTAGGATTTCACAAAAGGTCAGGAGTGGTGTTAGTGGAACATTCCCTCTGACCAATGTCTGCCACCAGAAACCCTCCACCCCAGACCCTCCTGGGCTCAGCCTGCTTCTCTCTGAGTCCTGAAGGAGAACTACTGGCCTAAAGCTGCAGTCCCCTGGTCCTGACTCTTATTTTAATAGTTATCTTCAGGAATCTTTTCCTTATGTAAACAGAGCAATGAAACAGACTCTTAATTTGCTGGAGGGCGCGCTCATTTGGACACTTACCAATCATCCCTCCATCAGCAGCAGTGAGTCTGCCACTGCTTTGATGTGCCCGTTTGATGTGCATTGTCAGGAACAGCGGAAAAGAGCTGTCTGAACCTGCTCTGGCTCTTCCTGCAGGGGTTTTCAAAAGTTCCTAAGTGATTTAGGAGAACAAATCCCATTGACATAGGCACTTTTGAAAACCTAATGCCCCAACTTTACTCTGAACATTGGGCCCTTTTAGATTCCTAGCTAGTCATTGTGGCCTCACTTGTCTGAGTTTAACTGAAAATTTAGAAGAAGTTCCCTGTAATTCAACTGGTCAGTCTCTCCCGGTGGCACTTATGTTATCTTAAGGGGTGAGCCGTTCTCCTTCTTTGCCTTGGGAAAGCCAGTGTGTCCTTTTCTCTTTGAGGTAGCTGCATGTTTACCTTGCCACCTCCCTCCTTGGGAGAGGTTCCTCCTTCATTCTGGTCTCAGTTGTGGGCAGTTTTTCCAGATCTTTCTCTGGCAAGGCAGCACTCTGGGGCATGATCAGTGAGAAGTTTCCATCTCTCCTATAATACATTCAAATCTCTCTCACTTAGGCTGGGCCTCTGCAGTCTAAGTAGTTCTGAGAGCAAAAGGGCATTCTCTACAGCTTCCTGACACCTGGTGTGACTCTGCTCACTTACCTTGCAGCTCATAAAGGTGCCATTTTCTTCCCATCAGTACAGTTGCTAACATGTCATAACATGCACACGTTGTGATATTTTTACCTGGAGGCTTAACAGACCCAAAGGGCTGCTAATTAAATAGGGTAAATCACCCTAATAGGTCTGGCACTGGATGGTTTTCAGTGCCTTTCCCCATCTTTTGTCATAGACTGGACAATAAGGTGTCATTGCAGGCCAGCCCAATACATAAATAGAAAACGCCAGATTCCAGTCCTGTAAATGGGTCTAAATGGGTCTGAGAAAAATGCCCTGGGTTCTTGCATATATCTGATTGTTGCTGAACTAATAAAGGGAGAGAGTCTTTACTGGTTAATCCAAGCTGTGTGTGTAAGAAGGGAAGTGAATGTATTAAACACTTGTATTGTGGTAGCACCTGAAGGCCTCAACAGTCTCGGTCCCCATAGTGCCAGATGTGGCATAAACACACAGTAAAAGAGCTTAGAGGATAGAGATCAGACATGGTCGCTGAGATAGACAAGCAGGAGGAGGGATGGGGGAGTACGGGTAACAAGTGCTGGGATATTTTAGCCCAGACTAGCTGTGTACAGTTCGTAGCCAGTCAGGAGCAGTAATTCCCTGTATGCATTACGGAAGGTGTGAGCTCTGAGGAGGGACTAGGGGGAAGATAAGGTGGTGGCTTTGTGGATTTTGACGGGAATGTGGGAGCAAGTACAAAGGGGCTTGTGGGTGAAGCAGCCAAAGAAGTGATTTGAAGCTGGCAGAGCAAAGGCAGGAGTTACCCTTGCAGTGGGATGGGAAGATAGGGCAGGGCTAAACTGTGGAGAGTAAGGGAGCCAATGAAGGGACTTAGGGTGGGGTTATCAAAAGGGCTCATCCTTGGCCTAACTCTGGTCCCACTGACGTCCATAGTAAAACATGCGTTGATTTCAATGGAAGCAGAGTTAGGTCAACAGTGAGCACTTTTGAAAATTCCACCTTTAAAGAACTTGTATGTCCATCACTGTCCTCTCCCCTGCATTTCTCTGCCAGGAGGATTTCATGGGCTTCTAATGCATCAGAAGCCCAAGACTGAGAGGCTCTGCCATCCTGAGGAGGCATGAGCTGCAGCTTTGACAAATGGAGAGATCCTGTAGAAAGGCCATGTGGGTATATTTACCATTGGATTTTTTAAAAAAAAAAAGTGTCCCCCACCCCCAAGTCTGAATACTACATAAATAGTCAATGTGTTTGATGCAATCAGTAAACTGTACACACACACTATATTCACGTACATGGTGCTGACAGTTGTGATGAATTACACTGCCACGTGGTACACAGCATTTACAGGCACCTTTGACTTCCTCCCCTAGGCACTGACCTCTATTCCATCTCCCCTGGAACTTATTCTAACATTCCAAAACTCTCTGACCAGATTCAAACAGCTGCTATTTTAAAATGAATTAAAGGGTTCCTTCTTTCTTTCTCAGCAGTGAATTTCTACCCCCATCTCTACTCCTTTCCCTTATCTAAAACATTGCACAGGGCTGAGGTGCAGGATGGGCAATTTTCAATCTTGGTCCACTAATTCAAAGTCTGATATCTTGTGATTCATCAGGGCTAGAAATGTGCTTTTTATACCCTCAGCCAGGAAGTCACCCCTTTCAATGATATAAGACTTCTTTGCTTCAAGCCTGGGTAAGGCACATTTCTAACTCAAAACTGAAGTATCATGCAAAGAAAACTATTCTGTATAGTTTTTTGAGATTACTACCATAGAGGGCTTGTTTACACTGGAAAATTCAATTGTGTTACAAAGCAATGTTGAGGAATTCTGATAACATGTTAAACACTCAGTGTAGACTAAGAAAATAGGGTTAACCATGACCAGCTGACATGATGTTAAATATGACAGTTCCTGTCTAAACTGAGAGCTAAATCATATTTCACCTTATTTTAGCTGCCAAAGTTTCTTATGATCAACATGATGTAATTTTCCGGTATTGACCAGCCCTTTGTTATGAAAAATATTCTACAGAAGACTAGAAAATGTGGGCCCACGCCAAAACATGAAGGGGGTGAATGAACACTGCAAATAGATAGCTGGATTATCATTGTTATAATTTCCTTCCCAAGGCCTGTATCTGGACATACAGTAATGAAGGGAGCCAAACAGTGATGGAGAGGAAAAATAGTACCCTGCGTATAAGAACTGAGGTTGGGCATGAGCCGAGTTGCAGAGCACTGCGAGATGCATTCTGGCATCCCCTAACGACAACGACACCAATGTTGCTGATTGGCTGTGTTAGGAATTGTTTCTTGTGGGCAGCGGCTGCTCAGTGTAAAACATCTTGGCTGTTCCAAAGCTAGATTCCCAGACACAGCCAGCTACGGGATCATCTGTAAACGATAATCCATTCACCTCTCCTGCACTGGGAGCTGCCAATAGTAAACTCTTTCCCTTGCCACTGGTTTCTGCTAATTCATTAACTTCCCACGCTCACCCGTTAGATGCACGTTTGTTAACTTTTACCCATCACATCCCTCTCTGGGGGAACCATGCAATCCCCTGCCTGTCAGGGCCATGAAAAATTCCATCTGGAGTGAGTCCAGCAGCAGAGACCAGCAGCTCTGTCCTCTTGAGACATTCCAACCTCTTGGTCCTCCTGGCAGAAGCCGTGTGTGCGCGTGTGTCTTGCTTCTCCACCCCCACCCCCTGTCTCTGAGCATCAGACGGTGCTCTGCCAGTGAAGTGATGTGCTGGGGTGAGGTGGGAGAACTGGGCTTGTGTGGAGATGGGTTGTTTTTGTCCTTCAATGACTGTCTAATTATGTCAGAAGGCTCCTCTCCACCCCTGCCTCCAAGCCCAGGCTGGCTTCATGGAAGCATCAGGAAGATGATTTATGTTGCTCAGTGTCTAGAGCTGAGCTGATGCTGCTAGTTCTCATTATGCTGGGGCCAGGGGGAGTTTAATTTAATGTCATTGTGTTTGTGGGTGGAGACATGGTCAACTGCCAATTCCCTAATGTGGAAGGCAGGACAGGAAAGTGTGGCCAGGTGGACAGACCCACTTACGAGTTTAAGTGGCTTTGTCTGAATGATCTCCTCTGCTGACACCAGCTGCATCATTGTCATTTGGTGCAGGGGCAAAGAGAATTCCACGAACAAGGAATGATCTGTTAAGCCCAGTTTCAGGGTCAGGGAAGCCAGCCAGGAATGTTCTCTCTCACACTACCCAGGAGGACAGTGTGGGTTCAGAGGGGAAATAAAGGTGACCGTTACCCCAATTTAAAAGTCATTGCCCTGAGTCAGGGCCGTTTCCCAAGATTCTGTGCAACGGAGGCAGCAGTTCTAGAATATAGTTTCCAGTCCTGATGGGAGGGATAGGGCGAGACCTTGAAATAATGCAGCGTTAGCAAATGGCCATCTGAAAAGATAAAGCAGCAGGCTTCAAACCAACTAGTAGTATTCATAAGATTTTATACATAAATGAGAAATAACATAAATGTGACCTACTTAGTCAGGGAGCCTGGCACCAAATGACCAGAGTATCGCCTCTTAAGGCACGAGCACAAGACATTGGCATGGAGTGAGAAGTCACCTGTGCCCCTTGAGATACAGGATCACCCAGCTGGTTGTCTACAGGCAGTGGGTCTTCCCCAAGGAGAAGGGGAAGGGGTGGCAGTGCCTGTTGGACGCAGGGCTTTCTTTGCCTGTGACTAGGACTGTCTCTCTCCAGTACGATTGATGTCTTAACAGCTCTTGAGGGAGGAAGGACATGTTCAACCTAATGGGATAATGGAATAATATGCAGAGCATTTCAGCATTGAGACAGGCCAGCTGGTGGCTACAACCACAAATAACCAAAGGAAAACAAATTTTAAATGTTTCAGGAAGCAGCGCAGTGCATAGGAGGGAGGGGGTGATTTATATATAAAGAACAAAACCCATTCTATTCAGCCATATCAGGGATGTCAAACTCATTCTGTGGAGAAGACCAAATTCCATTTTTAATGGCAGGCTATAAATTTAGGGCTATATTCTCCTCTGGACCCATAGCAGAATTCCCACTGATGGCAATGGGAGGTCTGCACAAAGATCAAGAGTAGAATCTAGTTAGCAGCTAAACCTTTAGTTATTATTATCCTTAATCATTTGTTCAGAACCTTACTGGCACCTTAAGTATCATTTGAAAATATCCTCCTCTTTAAGCCCAGGGCTATCTCTGGCCTTTGTTTCTCTCTGTCCCCACTCTCCTTTCTGTGCTTCTATTTCCCTTCATCTTTTTGTGTCTCCTCTTTTCTTCCCTCTGCAGCTAGTTCCAGTTCCTGCCCCCATAGGCTTCCTTCCAACAATGAAGAAATTAATGCTGGTATTTGAAAGTGTCATTATCATCTTTTAGAGTTAGGACCCTGGTGAGATTTCTGGGTTGGGGAATTCACTCCTCCCAGAGGATTTGTTTCAAGTTGGCTACTGACTCAGGCAGACAGCACTGCATTAGTTATGCTTGGGTCACGTTTGGCAGGTTGTCTTTGGAACCATGATGGCTAGAAACTTTTCTCTTTAAATGAAAGCTGAAGTCCTGGAGGCAACATAGATACAACTGGTGTCTGAATGCTTGACCCTCTGGGCAATGTGAGTCTCTCGTGGTTTTATCAGCCCAGGGCCCCATGTATGGTTCCTTCAGATAACAGGCCGGCTCCTGGGTGGTGACTGTAACTGCTTTTAGCTTTCTGCTCTAACTGGCCAGATTCCAATCTCAGCTGCATGGCATACATATTAAATAACTCTAAATTTACACCTCTGTAGTTGAGACAACAATCTGGAACAATGACAAGAAATTAACGACAATGCCAATGATGTAAGATGCCAACATGTTCCAGCCCAGGACCACAGAGAGGCCAATCTCACCCTTTTCCCCTTTCCATGCTGCTTGTTGGCTATAGGTTCATCCCCCTGGGTCTCATTTCCCCCTGGTTAGCTCATGTCCTTACAAGGTGGCAGCCGTTCTCATGTGCTGGGGCAGAAGTGTGGGGAGAGTGTCACACTTTCACAAATGGAGTTTCCTTTCCTGTTCCTCATTTACCTTTCAGTTTAGCAGCATGTGCTGCTTTCTTTTGAGGAACTGGCTTTGTGTAAAAGGTACATTGATGGAATTCACTCTCTTCATAGACTTTAAGGTCAGAAGGGACCATTATGATCATTTAGTCTGACCTCCTGCACAATGCAGGCCACACAATCTTCCCCACCCACTCCTGCAATAAACCGCTCACCTATGTCTGAGCTACTGAAGTCCTCAAATCATGGTTTAAAGACTTCAAGGTGCAGAGAATCCTCTAACAAGTGACCCATGCCCCACGCTGCAGGGGAAGGTGAAAACCCCCCAGGGCCCCTGGAGGAAAATTCCTTCCTGACCCAAATATGGTGATCAGCTAAACCCTGAGCATGTGGGCAAGACTCACCAGCCAGATACCCAGGAAAGAATTCTCTGTAGTAACTCAGATCCCACCCCATCGAACATCCCATCACAGGCCATTGGGCCTATTTACCACTAATAGTCAAAGATCAATAAATTACCAAAATCATGTTATCCCATCATACCATCTCCTCCATAAACTTATCGAGCTTAATCTTGAAGCCAGATAGGTCTTTTGCCCCCACTGCTTCCCTTGAAAGGCTGTTCCAGAACTTCATTCCTCTGATGGTAAGAAACCTTTGTCTAATTTCAAGTCTAAACTTCCTGATGGCCAGTTTATATCCATTTGTTCTTGTGCCTAAAAAATCTGTTACTTTCTCAAAGAACAGGTTTCAGAGTAGCAGCCGTGTTAGTCTGTACCCGCAAAAAAGAACAGGACTACTTGTGGCACCTTAGAGACTAACAAATTTATTAGAGCATAAGCTTTCGTGGGCTACAGCCCACTTCATCGGATGCATAGAATGGAACATATATATATCTATATATATATATACATACAGAGAAGGTGGAAGTTGCCATACAAACTGTAAGAGGCGTACAGTTACATCTTAATTAATTAGCCTCTTACAGTTTGTATGGCAACTTCCACCTTCTCTCTGTATGTATATATATCTCTTCTTACGATATGTTCCATTCTATGCATTCAATGAAGTGGGCTGTAGCCCAGGAAAGCTTATGCTCTAATAAATTTGTTCATCTCTAAGGTGCCACAAGTACTCCTGTTCTTTTTTCTCAAAGAAGGAGATCAGGTTGGTTTGGCACGATCTACCTTTTGTAAAACCATGTTGTATTTTGTCCCAATTACCATTGACCTCAATGTCCTTAACTACTTTCTCCTTCAAATTTTTTCCAGAAGCTTGCATACTACAGATGTCAAACTAACAGGCCTGTAGTTACCTGGATAACATGTTTTTTCCTTTCTTAAAAATAGGAACTGTGTTAGCAATTCTCCAGTCATATGGTACAACCCCTGAGTTTACAGATTCATTAAAAATTCTTGCTAATGAGCTTGCAATTTCATGTGCCAGTTTCTTTAATATTCTCGGATGAAGATTATCTGGGCCCCCCAATTTAGTCCCATTAAGCTGTTTGAGTTTGGCTTCTACCTCGGATATAGTAATATCTACCTCCATAGCCTCATTCCCATTTGTCATGCTACCATTATCCCTAAGCTCCTCATTAAAGACTGAGGCAAAGTATTTGTTTAGATATTCGGTCATGCGTGGATTATCCTTAACCTCCACTCCATCCTCAGTGTTTAGCAGTCCCACCTCTTCTTTCCTTTTTTTCCTTCTTATTTATATGGCTATGGAACCTTTTACTATTGGTTTTAATTCCCTTTGCAAGGTTCAACTCTACATGACTTTTAGCCTTTCTCACTTTATCTCTACATGTTCTGACCTCAATAAGGTAGCTTTCCTTGCTGATCCCTCCCATCTTCCACTTCTTGTATGCTTTCTGCTTTTTCTTAATCACCTCTCTGAGATGCTTGCTCATCCAGCTTGGTCTACAACTCCTGCCTACGAATTTTTTCCCCTTTCTTGGGATGCAGGCTTCTGATAGCTTCTGCAACTTTGACTTGAAGTAATCCCAGGCCTCCTCTGCCTTTAGATGCATAAGTGCTTCAGTCCAATCCACTTCCCTAACCAATTTCCTTAACTGTTGAAGTTATTTCTGGCACTGAGAGAGCTGGAAGGAAGTCAGCATTACACACATGTTACTGTTTGCTCTTGGAAGGTCTGAGAACCCTCTAAACTCTTGGCTGAGAATTGGCCCGCTCCCTTTTATATAAAAGCTTTTTGCTTTCCTGTTAAATTAATTAAGCTTCTATTTTGTCTTCCTTGTACCATGTTGCCTGCCCCTAGCCTTTTCATCAGGACATGGGTTCAATAAGCATCATTTACAATGTCAAACTTAAGTTACTACTGTTTATTTTCAGAATTCAGTCTGTCTGTTCAATTCCATGCGTCACTGTGGAGCCAGTAGTATTAGCCTTAAGAAGCCGAAGGAAAACATCAGTGGGGTTAGCTAACAACCCTCACATGAGAATTGCTTTTAAAAAAGGTATCCTGCTCAGTGTTTCTTCCACGTCTCCTAATGTAAGAGAGAAGGTATGGTCTAGTGGTAATAGCCAGAAAATTAGGAGTCAGGGCTCCTGCAGTTTTGGACGTCAACTCCATAGAGTTTGAGAGACTCATGAGAGTTGAACAGTTGAGAGTAGATGACTCTGGGGAGGTTTTTTAATCTAGGTAATTGAGGGGAGTCTGCAAAATCAAATGTTGCATCTTCCTGCAGATCCATGCAATCTGCCATGGAGGTCTACACCTGAGAACCCATTTGTTGTACTGTGACCTTTTACTGGACAGCTTACTATGTCTGAGAGGGTTGAGTGACACTGCTGTGGCTTGGGGATATAAAGGTTCAAGGGGGACTAATTACTACAATTTGACTCTGTCAGTTCCAGTTGTAGGTAGGAGTAGGAACACATTGTTCTTTGGGAGTTGGACAGGCCCAAGATATTTTGTTACTGATTCCTTTAGTCACAGCTGAAGTGTCTTCTCAACAGTTCTGGGTGTCAGCTGATAAAGACCCTGCTCTCCATTTCATGCTGTTCAGTGGGTGATCAGAGGCTAATGAGGTTAACATAGTCCATTATTTGATTATGGATAAGGCGTCTGATGTTGCAGCTGGAACCTGGTTGGATGCTGCTGCAGTGCCAGGGTAGCCCAGATGTCATCCAGTGGGTACTCAGTTCATCATGATGATTGAGGAGGCAGTGTTGTCATGTTGGAGACAGTTGATATTAAATGTAGTCCTCCCACCCAAATCCAAATCTAATACAGCATGTGCAGTATGTGGGATGGAGTTAAAATAGAACTGGTGCTGGCATAGTGCCTTAGAAATGCCTGTAGATTAGATGTAAAGATCCCTCACAGCTCCAGAGTCTCTGCTTGAGCTGACCGTTCCTCTTCACAGAAGTAACACAGAAGCTCTCCAGAATGATTCTCAGCCTAGCTCAAAATTCCTTGGTTGCCATATACCATGGTCCAAATAGTTGCCATGGGATGTGGGGGATCTTCAGAATTCAGTAGGTCCTGCAGTTTATCTCTTTAGACCACCACACTGTATACTGACATCCAAATCTGTTCTCCTATGATCTAATCGCAGTAATAACCAGTAACAGTGAAAGTCGGCATTCTCCTTTGAGCAGTTCCATGCCATATGCCCATTTACAATCTTGCCAGCAGAGGTGTAGACTAGAGATCAAACAAGAGCTTCCCCCTTGAACTGAGCAATGAGAAAATGACAGAAAAACAGCTGGGATTGAGGGCTACCTCTAATCTCCTTTGCAGCATCACAGGATTCTGGGCCACATTTAAGAGTTCAGGATGCCTGCAGCAGATGACTGACACCCTTTTGGAGGAAGGCATAACACAGGCAGGGATTCAGGTGAACTGCTGAGCTGGATGGAAAATGGGAGTGGGGAGCACAGGAGGAAATCCCCAAATCCCTTTGTCTAATAGTAATGTAGCTAGGTGTGTCCCTTCATTTCTAGCTACTAGTCAACAAATATATGCAGACACATGCTCAGCATTACACCATAGAACTGAAGAGCAAGTGAGGGCTGGGGAATCAAACTCACAATTTATATTGGCTACTGACCATCTTCAGAAAGGTCAGTAGTCTACAGGATAACCTCAGCATTTGAATGTCTTGGTCTTTCTTACTCACAGAGGATGTTAAAAAGAAGCCAGCACCCATGTTACTGAAAGCAGCTTTCTAAACTCTGCTCAAGTGAATGTGAAATTGCAGTTAATTAAAATGGGTATTTGAGAGCCCTCTGCTGGTGGCCACATTGCTGAAAACATCAGCTTATAAAATATTTTCCATATGGCTTTAGCCAGCTGAAAACTGTTACTCTTTAAATATTTCGGTTAAGTACAGAAGAAAAGAACTTTTATCCTGAGTGCTAAACATGCACAATGCTGCAGCAGATAAATAATTACTAGCATTCCTCATCTTCACAGTGCTTTATAAACATGAGCTAATTAATTTTCATAGAACCCCTGTGAACTGTAATATTAGCCCCATTTTATTGATGGGGAAACTGAAATAGAAATTAACTTGTGACCAAACCAAGGTGTCACAGCGAGTCAATGTGAGAAATGCAATTACAACTAGTTTCTGGCCCCAATCGTGTGCTTAGACCGCTATCCATGGAACCTTTCACTCCAGTTAAACAGAAATGTTTTTCTAGATAGAGACAAGCCAATGCTGTGTACAGAAGGACCCCTCAGAAGCTAGATTGGCACAAGTTGGGGCTCACTACCCATCATGAAGACTGTGGGTAGGATTCTCACATCTGGCTAATCTGCAGGGCCTGTGGAGGAGAGGAAGGTGGCTTGAAGTCACTTTTCACTTCCCAATCCAGGGGCTGACTGGGAGTTGGTTTGGTCCTTGGCATGATTTAGACCTGCCTAAATTTTATGCCAACAGTAACAGTTTCCAAGGGGCTTCAGCAACTCCTCTTTTGATCTCCAACATGCCGCCTACTCTGGCAAGAGGCCAAGTAGATGGCATAAAGCCAGCTATGTCAGGTTTCTGATATACAGGGCTTCCCCCAACCCAGGAGTGATCAAATCTCGGGCTTTAGTTTGATCCATTATAAAGATAAGGGCTTTCTGGAAAATTCTGATCTGGGTTCAGATTTTGAAACCACCCACCACCATAAACCCAATTTTGGCCCTGCCCCAAGTTGGGCCCATCTCTAAATCTGACACAAATACTTCTCTCATTTGAATAAAGCAGAATTAGAAAGAGACCCACTCAACTGTACTGTATAAAAAAAAATCCATGATATTGACAAGATGCCATGTTGCAAAGGGGACGGTTTAAAACAGAGCTAAAGGGAATCTCTCCACACCACAAATGCCCCACAGAAGTCCCCTAGATTGGTTTGCGAACCAAAGAGGGGCAAGAAAAAAGCTAGTTAGTGTTCGTTACATGTTGACTAATGTAATACAGCTAGTCCTTTCTCCTCCCCATGTTATTTTATAGCTGTCATACCTCTGTTCTTTTGCTCATTTGCTGCCTGACCACCATCTTTTTTTAAACATATGGAATTACTTTGATCAGAAATACTGGGTGAGGGATTTTTTTCATATCTGCATTAGAAGGAGTGGATCCTGCCGCATATCTGCTATCAGAATCCATTTCAGTGGCAGATGGCAGCAGAGTTTGTTTTGTTTTTTTCCAGGTGATAAGGGCAATGGCACCATAACATAGAAAGCAGGGGTGAAGTTACGCATGAGCTTAGGTGACCACTAGTTTCCACTGCCCCCACATGCAGTGAAATCCCTTTGCTGATATTAATAAAAAGCAGCATAACCCTTTGGAAGGTAAGAGGGTGTTTTTGGGTCAAGGGTGCCCGTTGTTAGCATTCTAGTCTCTTTGTAGAGAGCTTTGTGTCTTGTTTCAGAGAATGATGGTGAGAGAAATGGTTAGGATATGTGATCTAGGAGAAAGCAACAGAGTCTTGGGAGAAACACAGGCATTCTGGGGGGTGGGGGCAGGAATGTACAGACTAATTATGCAGGAGGGAAGACAGAGATTCTACTTTATAAATACAATCCTGTCTGCTGGCTCTGACCTGCGGCCATGTTCACTCTTTGCTTCTGACTTAAGTTACAGTGGAAAGATTGTTTGTTTGAATCAGTTCTTGGTTTTTTCCCCAGCCTCGGCCTGACTTCTGGGTTTGCTTGGCTCTTGATTCCACTTAGTGCCTCAGGGCTCTGAGTGTCCCTTAGTTATGCTAGGGACACTAACCTGGAGTTTGTGGGGAATAATAAGAATAGTTGGTGACTCCTGGCTATAGGAACCTTCTGGGAGGAGAATCTTGCAGCAAAGAATCTGGACCATTTTAATTAGACTTCAATTTTAACACTGGAATGCTGTCTGCCCAAACCAGGACTTCAAACTGGGGCATGCTGGTGAAGAACTGCTTGCTGTACAGATGGCCTCCAGGTGATACCCAGTTTTTCAGTCTGGAACCTGGCATCACTAGGCATTTACTTCTGGATGAGTCCTGTCCCAGGCATCTCTGACATCCAATCATTTAGTAAAAATATCATGTTGATAGAAAGGAAGTGTGTGCACCCTTTAGAATTTGTTTTGAGGGAGTTCTCAACCATTTTAAATTATCCCCTTGGTCAACTATCTCCATCTGAGCTGATTACCAGAGCAACCTCCATTCCTATCAGAGGGTTCAGTTATTTCACAGAATATACTAATATTAGATGGTCCAGGTAATCCAGAACATTGTATGCAAACCTCTTTCAGAATTTTGGGGAAGTTCTGAGTGAGCATTCAGAGCTGGATTCAAGCTTCATAACTTTGATCTATCTTTGTAAGGGATTGAGCTGGGATGTTCAGATTTGGATCCAGGCTCTCTCTCTATTTGATATGCCATCATCTGGGGGGGAACCTAATAAAGGAAGATGATTTCTGTTATCTTCCTGCTGAATTTTAAGATTTGGTGCTTTGGAAATTTATGTTGGCCGTTCTGTTCCTTTATCCATACACAATTTCAAAGAAATAGTCTGGTCTCCCTCCATCCCTATTACTACTTCTAGTTTTGTCATTACCCTTAGTAGCAATGAAAAGAAATGTCTACACTGTCCATGCTACAGCGCGGCAGCGCTGTGACATAGGCAGTGTAGACACGCTTTATCACCGGGGGAGAGCTCTCCCAGCAATAATAATAATAATTAAAAAAAACAAAAAAAAAGAACCCCACCCCGAATGAGGGGTGGTAGCTTTATCGCCAGGAGCACAGCTCCCGGCAATAAAGCACTGTCTATACTGATGCTTTTCAGCACTACAACTTTTGTTGCTCAGGGGTGTGTTTTTTCACAACCCTGAATGACTAAAGTTTTAGAGCTGAAAGTGGCAGTGTAGACACAGCCTACGCCTTTGTTGTATTGATGCAGGGTGGTTAGTCTGGTGCACAGGAAATGTATTGTTTTTTCAGGTCTCTTCCCTACACAAGTATTCTTCAACTTTATTGCTCTGAAGTCAATTTCCTACACGTAGTACACTTTAAACAAAGCTAAATTAGAAACAAACAAGCCACCAAAAGAGAAGTCACTGTGAGTTCATGCTAAGATTAGAAAAGAAACTTGGAGAACAGTTCAGCTATGTGACCTTATTCAGGAGTTGGACACGGAACAGACTTGCTGCTATGTTTTTCTCTACAGTTTGCAACGCACACAGAGAAGAACTTGGTCAATCCCAAAACAAGGCCAGACCCTTCAGTTTGTTCCCAGAGTGGGTTCCAGCAATAGCACAGCTAGGAAAATGCTTTCCCAGCTTACAGCCATGCTGGGTATTGACATGAAATTGAGCTATGTGTCGATTTCCTTAAAAATCCACCTGTAGTTTCAGCTGGATACAACACTGATATTCTGTTGTGCACTGTTAAATACCTGCCACGTTCCACCCAAGAGGTGGATGAAGTGATTCTTTATAAATAGCTTTTAAATCCGCTAGTAGAGCACTTTAGGATCTTCAGATGAAAGCTGCTATATAAATATCAGTCATTATTATCATTGCATTGCAGGAAAGCACTGGGGAAACAAATATTTCCTCAAAAACCAATTCTCCAGGCTCATGGCCCTGGACATTCAGGTAGAACTATGGTGATGTGTGTAGTAGGAAGGCTTAGATAAAACAGATAATAGACTGGCTACCCTCTGTCTAAAGGAGTTTCTCCCTTCACAAACAGTTCCCCTTTTCCATTTGCAATGTGTATTTGCCACCTTTTGTGTCATAGCATAGCACCATCCCAACTATTGACTAATCTTGAAAATTCCCCAAAAGACTAGAAAATTGTTTAACTAATTTCCTGTATCCTACTTCCACGCCCCCTCCTCTACTCACACAAACATCAAACCCTTCCTCTGCTACAACTTGCACATAAGTCTGTCACGGAGGTCACAGATTGCGTAACTTTCCGTGACCTCCGTGACTTATGCAGCAGCTGGTGTGGCTGGCTCTGGGGCTGCCCAAGCAGATCAGGCAGCCCCTGGGCCAGCTGCACCAGCTGCTGCTGGGGCAGTTTGGGTATGGACGGGGCTCAGGGCTGGGGCAAGTGGTTGGGGTGCAGGGTGCTGCTTACCTTGGGGGCAGGGGCTCCCCACAAGTGGCCAGTGTGTCCCTGCAGCTCCTGGGCAGAGGGGCCAGGGAGCTCTGCACGCTGCCCCTGCCTCCACAGCTCCCATTGGCTACGGTTTCTGGCCAATGAGAGCTGCCTAGCAGGACCTTGTGGCGGGGGCAGTGCATGGAGCTGCCTGGCCTTCCCTCCCCCTAGGAGCTGGAGGGACATGCAGAACTGGTAGGGAGTCTGCCAGTCCTGCCCCCACTCCACCCCTTCTCCAAGCCCCTGCACACTCCTGTTCCTGCCCCACCTCTTCCCGCCCCTGCTCCCCCCCATCTCCATTCCACCCCTTCCACCAAGCCCCGGCTTCCGCCTCCTCCCCCGAGTGATGCCAGGAGCTGTGGGGGCGGAGCAGGGCAGGCTGGGGCTGGGTTGCTTACTGCTGCCAGCACCAGGCTGCTAAACCCCCAGGCCGCTCTGGACCCCGTGTCCTGAAATGCAGGGCCCACCAAAGCACAGGGCCTGGGGCAGTTGCCCCAGTCAGTCCTATGGATGAGACGGCTCTGGTCATCAACAAAAATGAAAAACTGGTTTCCTGTCAGAGAAGAGCTGTATGTCTATCTACCTGTTTACATGTGAAATGAGTATTGTCTTGTTCACAATGGGTCTCCCATCACTAGTCTGAACTGAATGCAAATAAAGGGTTGTGAGGACATCAGAAAGAAACCAACAGAGAAAAACAGCTTGGGGGAGAGAATCTTATTTGGTGGTACAGATCAAAGATCTGCCTGAGTATATCTGAGCGATAGAGAAGACACTCAGGCAGCCTTCACTAAGGAAGTAAGAGAAGGACAGCAGTTTTCTTCATGAAAAGGGGGTCTCAACCAGCCTTGGATGAAAATGCTGAAGAGGACTTTGGGTGAGATAAACTTCTTTAGAGGTTAAACTGTTAGTTAAGTTTAGTCTCTAGAAAGCAAGTTATGATTTTGCTTTATATGTAGCCATTTGTTTCCAATATTCTTACTCACTATTACTTGAATCTCTCTTTTGATAACATAGTTATAGTGAAAACAAGAGTAAATTTAACTAAGCAAACTGATAGTCTTAAACTGAATCTTACAAGCTTCAGTGTACTGTTCCTTTGGGAACAGCAGGCCTGGTGATTTTGGGAGTGTTCAGTGGATAAAGGGCTGGATGCTCCAGAGAATGCTCTGAGTATTCAGGGGTTGGTGTGTGTCTATCACTACCTGTACAGAGAGAGCAAGGCCTGGAAAGTGGTGTTTTGCTGCTAGAGGCTGGTGGTTTCAGGGTACTGACCCACAACGGGCACAGACAAGACTATTTCGTGCTAAGAGCAGGCAATGGTGAGGTGCCTCACAACCCTGGGTACCCCTGGGGAGCATCACAGGAGAGCATATGGGGGTATCTGCAAAGGCTGGCATTTCCAATTGCTGCTGGGAAACCAGATGACCCCTGGATTCTTTTTGTTTAGATTAAAAGTTAATTAATATAAGTTACTCTTCCCTTGCAAATATTTAAGAGGTTTAATATTTAACTTAGTTAACATTTGCTGTTATCAAGGTTTTCAAGTGCTGTGTGTTGCCATGTGTCACGGACTCATAGGTCATGCCCACTCTTGGCCCCATACAGTCCCTGGGGGGAACCCTCTTCAGTGTAAAAAGAAAAGGAGTACTTGTGGCACCTTAGAGACTAACAAATTTATTTGAGCATAAGCTTTTGTGAGCTACAGCTCACTTCATCCTTCTCAGGGGTCCACTCTTGGGGGTTAAACCCCTCCACCTCTTGGAACCATACCTCTCTGAACCTTTAGCACACCTGTCTCTCGCCGTGGGCCCCCTCAGGGAGTCCACTCGCTCTGGAACCCCAGGGCCTCCACTCCCAGAGGGAATAATGCAACCCTGTTCTCTAGACTGGAGCGACTCTCATTCAGTGTAAAACAGGAGGGTTTATTGAGCGTCTGAACACAGCATAGGAAACTCTCAGGGCCCTCAGGCCTGGCCTCCCTCAGCACAGTACATCCAAGTCTCCCCTACATCCACGTGGGCTCTCTTTCTCTCCCTCTCCAGCTCAGAGACCTCCTGCTTTCCAGCTGGGCATCCAATATCACCTGCTCCCAAGCCCCGCCTTTCTCCTTTGTCTTTTGCCCAAGTAAACAGGGTCGCCTGGGCCTCCTCTTCTCTCAGCCATCCTTTGTTCCCCACTAGCTGGACCCAGCTGGCCAGGTCACTGGGTCCTCTCTCTGCAGCCCACTGTCTTCCCACTGGCCAGAACCGTCTGTGTCGGCCGAGCTGGGCCTCCTGGTGACTCGGTCACCAATCGCTGGGGTATCTATTCTCCCAGCCGTTGGCTGGGGTCCCAAGTTCCGTCGCTGGGCCTCTGTAACAACAAACTCCCTCTCCCATCACCTCGTTAAACCAGTAACACCCAGGGAAACTGAGTCCCACCCCCTCTGTATGCAAACTATTGAAAAAAACCAAGAAAATACCCCCATTTCATCACACCATGTCTTGTAGGAGACGTAAAGAAAAGACTCTAAAAGTCATAGTTTTGATCTATTAAGACATTTGTAACAGTCACTGGACTCTGTAACCAATCTTCTCATGGGAACAAAATGCTTACACATTATTCATTTCACAATAACACCTAGAAGCAGAAAGCATGGCCAATAGTTATTGACTCTGGTGGGAATAATGAGGTTTAAACAGGATGGCCTCTTGGTACTTACTAATGGAACTATCCTTTATTCATACCCACTGTTCCTTGTCCCAGATTGGTGTTTAAATGGAGGCTGGTACATTGCCTCCTTATTTTGTCTGAGCTGTCCTTTGTGTGGTAGATTGATTCTCTCTGGCTCTGGGATGATTTTCCAGTGATAACCTGGGGCTCAAAGCCAAGTTGAGGACTAGGTTAATCATTACTGTTTCTGGCTGCTGTGTGGTATCTTTTTGCTATTAAAAATGATATACATCACAAGACGCATGACATTTTCTGTAAATTGTGATACTCCCTCTTTTCCTCCCCTCCCCATACTGTGGCTTTGCTTATGGGACATCTTAAAAGTTCTTAAGAGTGTGTTGTGCCCGTGTGCTGGTTCTAGGTTAGCCAGGGATTAGAGGCTGAGGGGGCCAGACGGGATCTTTGTGACCATCTTGTCTGACCTCCTGTATAACACGGGCTATAGAACTTCCCCCAACATAGGACCTATAGCAGATCTTTTAGACCAACAGCCTGGGCACGGCAGGAGCTGTCGCCCCGTAGTGATTCTAATGGGAACAGGGGGTAAGCGGAGGGCCTGCACAGCTCCAGGGGGTTGGTAGGAGATGCACCCGTTCAGCGCTGGGTGCCATCTACTCAGTGAGCGACAGGCTAGGCCAGAGGGGCACATCCCAACCAACCCTGGGTGGGCGGCCACAAAAGAGTGCACAGGCCATGGAGACGGACAGTGCCCCCACCCCATCCCCATGGCGGTGCTACCCCCAGGGCGCTGTGAGAGGCAGGTTGGCGGGGCCCTGGGGGACAAGCTGGCACTGCTTCTGCCCAGGTTGCAGCCAGTGAGCAACCATCCCCGTAACCCCACCAGGTCTCGCACGTCCAGCCCCTCAGCGGGCCCCTCCCGAGCAGGGGAACGCGCCAAAACCCCCTGAGGGGTGGTGGCGGGGGCGTGTCCCGCGGGCCAACTGTCTCATTCGGGGGAGTGCCGGGCTGGCCGCCGGGGCGTAACGGTCACTTAGCCTGCCCGGTCCCGTGCAGTCCGCTGGTGGCCACCGCTGCCTCCCTCGTCCCCGGAGCCGCCATGGCGGGGGGTCTGGATTCGCTGGAGAAATGCCTGGAGCGGCACCTCCCCCCCGAGGAGCTCGGCGAAGTGAAGCGGATCCTCTACGGGAACCTGAGCAGGTGCGGGAGGGACTACAGCTCCGAGCAGCCCCTGCGCCGGCGGCCCGCGTTGCCGTGGGACTGAGGCCGGGGTGGGGGGTGCCTTAGCTCGGGCGGCGTAACCGAGCCGGGGGGAGGGGGCGTGGCCGTTGCTGTTGCCGGAGGCCTTTGGGCCTGAGGTTTGGCTTGAGGGGTGGTGGCCGCGCAGCCTCCAGCAGCCGCCTTGTCCCGCCTGGCGGTTGGCAGGCGCGCGGCGCCCGCGCTCGCGCCCTGTCTGCGCGCGCGCGCGCGCGCCCTTGATTCCGCTCCTTTGCTGTTTCAGAAAACTCGCCTTGCCGGCGGCGGCTCTGTCGGCCGCGAGCCAGAGGGCGTTTGAGCTGCAGGGCTGTGGATTTGGAGCGGCGCCCGAGCAGCTGAGGCAGCCCCGCGTTGTCCGAGTGGGGCTGGTTCAGAATAAAATCCCCCTGCCCACAGATACACCCGTGGTGGAACAGGTACAGTCACGGGCTCTGGGTCAGCCCGCTCCAGCTCCTCCGTTGGATCAACACCTGTCATGAGCCTGGCTGCTTAAATTCCCAGCTCTGTGACACTGAAATCATGGACTCCTTAGGGCCTGTCTTCATCCCCCCCGTGGCACAGCTGCAGGGATGGATGTAGCAGGTCTCGGAAAGACACATTGTGTTGACAGGGGAGCGCTCTCCCATGGAGGTAATTACTCCGCCCCACTGAGAGGAGGAAGCTGCGTGGGCAGGAGATAGGCTTGCCAGCTTTGGTTGGCCATATTCCTGGAGGTTTCCTCACATGACATCATCTTTTAATTAAAGATTAATCTTTAATTCCTGGAGACTCCAGGACAATCCTGGAGGATTGGCAACCCTAGAGGAGAGCATCCCACCCCTGAACGATGTAAATTATGATTTTAGTGGTACTATAAACAAGCTCTTAGAGAGACTGGTCTTGTGTCTCATTACAACAGTAAGTAACCCCTTAACGCTTCTTTGTTCAGTGATTGCAGAGGTGACTTTGTGCACATTGCAGAGAAATTGTGCACATCATTCTGAAGGATCTCTTGCAATGTGTTAACTCCTCATATTTAGCAATCTGTTCTACCTTGTACTGAGCTGTGACACTCTGAGTCCAGGTCTACATTAGAGACCTATATCGGTATAACTATGTTGCTTAGGGGTGTGAAAAATCCACACCCTTGAGTGCTACTGACCTACAATTCTCTTCCACGCCCCCACCCCCAGGGTAGACCGTACTACATCGACGGGAGAGCTTCTCAAGGAGGTGGATTAACTACACTGCTCTCTCTTTGGCATAGGAACATCTTCACTAAAATGCTACCACAGCATAGCTGCATTACTGTGCATGAAAACAAGCCCTGAGTACCTTTCCCAGACCTCTGCGTATCTCAAAGCTTGTCTCATTCACCAACAGAAGCTGTTCCCGTAAAAGATATTACCTCACCCACCTTGTCTTTCACATGTCACACTATCAGTTCTGCATTTCTTGTGTTGTCCGCTCTCAGTTTTGTGGCCTATGTTACTTAATGTCCTTGGATTTGACTTGTTGAATGGTAAATGGCCAAGAAGTCTTGTTACTCAAAGAAGAACATGCAGCTCCATCAGAAAATCTCATGTGTATTGTTTACTTATTGACTTGCCCGAGCTATTTGTAGTTTTCTTGAAGCTAAATATTTAGTTACTGGCTTTCTAAGCTAAAAGCCTTTACCTGTCAAATGAACCAGAAAGGTTTCATGTTCAGAGAATTGAAAGTTGATGATTGCAGAATGCAGGGTTGGTGATTTGTATAAATTCTACGCTCTAAGACTCTTTATACAGCAGTAAGTCAAAGGTCTGAGGGGAGTCTTTCACCAGAAGAACACTGGCATGTCTGTGATACAAGATGCACAGGTGCAAGTTTTATGTAAATCTACAAAGTCTTTTTAAAAGCAAAATAAAGGTGAATTCCACATTTGTGAAATATGCTAGACCGATAGTCCAATTTATTCACAGGGCAGAAATTTCACTCAACACTGTATTTTGGGGAGAGAGAGAGAGTAGCTCATTCTCTGTGTTAGTCAAGTTCTTGCTTTCTCTGTGGTGTCTGCCAAAAAGAGTGCCAGTTGCTGCCATTTGTTATTTGGATGCCTGTCCACTAGAAACTGGCCTGAGACTACCAAATCATTTTGCATAACGCTACACAGCTGTTATATCTGTTTGGTCAGTATCAGTCTGGGTTGGATTTGAGATGGATATATATATGAATGGCTCCAAATCTCGTTGCCACTGCCCCTATGCCTCTTTATAACTAGAGTTCTCCAGTGAGAGGAGTTCCTGTGTAAAGATTTTTAAGTACTTAAAGAAAAATATGAACAGGCCATCACTGGTGCACTGCTTGGTTCTTGTAAGGGATGCATTAAAACATGCTTTGAGGGTAATAACGGGTATATTACTGACTGAAGCATCTTTACTAACTCTGTGTGTGTGCGTGCGTGCGTGTGTGCATTTCAAGCCTCAGAGCAGGAGCGTCTCTCATTAGATCCAGAGCATATGCCAAAAGGAGGAGCTTGTCTGCATTTCAGGAGTAGCCAGTCCATGGCCATCACTGCCCCCGATCATCCCATCTCTCCTTTATCCAAACATAGGCAACTGTCCCACAGATAACCGTAGGGCCGATGGCCTCCTAACTTCTAGTCAAAGAACTTCTGGTCGAAGTTGTCAGATGTATGGGGCTCAAGAGTGAAGCAACATACTGCTCCAACAAGCATTTTGTCAGTTCACAACTCTGCTAGCTCCTGGGCTGGTATTTTAGGGGAAGATCTGGAATCTACATGTGCTTGCAGGATGCACAGTTATCAATTCAATAGCCTGTTCTAACCTCTGGTGCTATTATGCTTACTCATTCACATTGCTAAGTGTCACATCTCAAAACAGCATCAAAATGGTTTTTTGTGTGTGGCTCTTTTAGGGTTTATAGATCTCTAATGCACATATAGGGACTAAAGGACAGTTTTTCAAATGAATCTAGGTGCCTAAAGATGCAGATATGTGCTTTTGAAAATCCCATTAGGCACCTATCTGAATGTTTAGGCCCCTAAATACCTTTAAAAATGCCCTAAATCTTTAGGGCCTAATTCTGCAACCATTGCTTGTATTGAGCAGTAACTTACCCTACAAGTACTCTCACTGAAATTAATGGGGTGAAGTGCCAAGCATGGTACTACTTAGTGTGAACAAAGGTGGCAGAACCAAAACCGTAATGTTATAAGTGAATTGTGATGTATGAATTTTTATAGAGTCAAATTTCTTATAACCAGGTGGTTGCACTGCACAGGCGAATAGAGGAGATCGTGGAGGTGGCTGCAATGTGTGGGGTCAATGTGATCTGCTTTCAAGAGGCTTGGAGTGAGTATTTTCTGTAGCCTCCCCAAGTCCAGATTTTTTGCCTTTAAAATGCTAAAATTTCTGAAAATAGCCAATTCCTCTCCATTTAACAGGTACCCTATATTTTAAAAATGTTCCGCCGCAGCTATGAAACAGAGATTCCAGGATACAATCCCCTGATCTTTATTTTCTGAAAGAAACTTAAAAGAATCCTTGTTAACAGAGCTGTGTGCAGGTCCGATGTTGGTCTGCAAAGGCAGGGTCTGCATCTGGGCGATGCTTTTAGTTATGCTTACTGTGTGTTCTTTCACCTGCTCTTCCCCTTTTCTTTCTTGGAAGTTTTGTTTCATTTAGGAAGATTCCCAACAGCAGAAAAATAATATTTAAATGAAAATGGAGGATGTGTGGGTTTAGGACTAGCCAAAACCAAAATTGAAGGACCTCCTGTGTGACTGTTGAGGAAAATATGTCTTAGTCATTAATTTGCAGGTTTCTTTCTCAGACACGCCTTCAGGGGATCCTCTGCCCCATGTGAGATAGTGGGTAATCTTCCCCTCTTATTTCACCTATACTAACTTCCTACCCTCTTCGTCTCTAATCATAACCACCTCTCTTCTGGCCAGACAGGCCTCCCATTTCAAATTAGTAGGGACTCAGTCTGGCTTCTTAATTGAACAAATGTTGGCTGATTATAAGGTGCTGTCTTTGCTCCATAGTGCTGAGTGACTGTGCGACACTTCTTTCCTTGCTGGGCTGTGGAGTAAGAGGAAATTAGATCTTGGTCTGCTGCATATAGAGCACTGGAACTATACGTGGCTGGTCTTGTCACAGTGTCTCTGTGAGAATGCAGCCTAGAAAATCTAAAGTTTAGAGACCCCTAAATGGCACATTCTCAAGAATCAAACTCCTTTTTGCAGGGAGAAGAAGATAGTAATACCATACTCAGATGTGGTAATTATTTCTCTGTTTGCACAAAAGCAGCTTCTGAACACATTTCATTGACCTGTTTTATATAAGTAAAGCAGAACCCACCCCATACCAGCTCAGTGACCTAAAGTCTTTGTATTGACTTCTCATGTTGGTGTTTTTCTAGCTATGCCTTTTGCATTCTGCACAAGAGAGAAGCTTCCATGGACTGAATTTGCTGAGTCAGCAGAAGATGGTCTGACAACAAGGTTCTGCCAAAAGGTAAAAAGCTGAATTCATACCATTCTGTAGTGGTCACTTTTTGTATATCAGTCTTATACATTGTAAGAATCAAAGAACCAAAAATAATTTTCCAGCACATTCAAAGCATGTATTGTGAGAGCTAGTGAAAGTGCAAATGGACAGTACACGTGCAATATGAAACAGTTTTTAAAAAATCGTACTTTACATTTTTATAGTGCCTTTTACCCTGTAGGATATGTGAGTCTTCCTATCCTGACTTTTCCCATATTTTTACAAGACAATAAGTTTCACAGCCAGTCACCTTTAACTTCTAGTCAAGAAATTCCTTTTGAATGGAACAGACTATGCATTAGCAAAGCATTACACGAAGAATATTAACTGATGAATTAACTAATGTTCTGAAAGGGAAACAGTTTCATATGATTCTTCTACATCCTTCCTCTGACATGTAACACAGAATGTAGCTTTCTGTGCACCGGAGGTGACCTTTTAATAGCTGGCAGTCATTCGGCCAGGGATCGCTAAGTGAAAGCATGATTGTGGGATAATTTTCACCTTCTGCCATCTTAAATAGGCTGCAGTTTTCTTGTTTTCTAAGGGATGTTGTATTTTTCTTTCTTAAATGATTCACTGACATGATCAGGTTTGTTGTGGGCCTGAATCTACTCAGATGTGATCTGACCTACTAAGCATGTGTATGTAACCACTTTACAGCTTCAATCTGACCTAGGTCAAGTGTGGGGCACTTCTCAATGTGGGGTTAATGACCTAAGGGCAGATCCTGCAAGAAATATTCAGACATATGGAAAAGTAAAATTACATGAGGGGAAAGAAGAGAAAATGTCATTTGACCAAAGATTAAATAACCTATCAGTCCTAAAATTTAGTGCAAAATATTCTTGCTAGAACATTAAAAGGTACTGTGATGCTATGATTCCTGTGGATAAGGCAGCACCTATACTTTTAAACATAAATGTATTTACAAAGTGTGGATCCACTATGTACTGTATAACTACAATAACTCGTTGATCAAAGACTTTCTTATATTTGATCTGTTGCAATAAAGAGGAATTTAAATTCCTACTCGAAAAAGGATTTGCTCTTGGTGCACAGTGCCACAGTTCTATACCTAGCATAATTGGGGATCCAAATTGTGTAACGTCTTTCTGTTATGTTACTAACCCTAAATTTAATGAAAGGAAGAATACAAGGACGAACAATGCTTAAACGATGAGCGGCCAGTAGAATCTGGGATTTAGTTCTAGAGAGTGATTCCTGGGACATCCTTGGAAGACTCTGCCTTGCCTGAATCCTTTTGTTCCCCACTGTTGGATTCAGTTTCATGTGCCTCTGCATTGCTGCTGAAGATAACCTGAATGCTTTATCTCGTAGGTAAAAGCCAAACATGAGATGCTTTGCAAAGAGAATAAAAATGATCACTAGGTCCAGACTGATTTAATAAATGTCTGCATAGAGTTGTCCACTTTCCATACTGTGATTTCACATGTCAGGCATTCACAGGAAAGCCTTAGCAAATGCATTCATTAATCCTTTGCTCCAGTTCTTTGTAGAAGGCATTGGGAATCAGCACAAGGGTTTATGGGAAGCTTTAGAATCTGAGGCTCAGGCGCAAATTGTTAAGTAGAGTTGGTCAAAAATTCTGAGTAGAAACATTTTTTCAATGGAAAATGGCTATTGGAATGAAATGAGAATTGTCTTGGAAGAAAATTTGTCACTGGAAAATGAGGGTAAAACAAAAATTGAAAAAAAAAATTCAGTTTTCTGTTTTGGTTTTTCATTGAAAAACTGATTTTTTATTTTCTGAAAAATAATAAATGTTCTTTTAAGCATGTCCTATGATTTTTTTTTAACCTTTTTCAGCCAGCTCTTGTTAAGCAAATCCACTAAGCAGTGTACCAGAATGAGAGAATGAGAGCAGGATTAAACACCCTCTCCCCCCGCTTATCTCTCAGCAGTTCCTTATGCCCCTTGTGGGTGGGTGGGTGGGTCTGGCCTACAGGTTAAAAACTGCTGCTACAGCAGAACTCATCTAACTGGAACTTGGTGCTTCTGCTAGAAGGATTCAGACTGGAAAGTTTTCACTGAGGTATCCCTCTCTGAACAAGAAAAATGTTGTAACACTAGAGTTCCAGTACATCATATATTCATCACTAGTGCTTAGCTGAGGTCAGAATAATGCACAGAATGAAAACCTCTCCTGTATTCTACTTTGAAGGGAAAAAGATGAAAACAGAGTTAATCATAACAGGCTTTTCCGTAATAGAGATTTTCTGTTCATTTCTATAGTTGGCAAAGAAACACAATATGGTTGTGGTGTCTCCAATTCTGGAGAGAGATGATGTACATGGAGGAACTTTGTGGAACACTGCAGTGGTGATTTCAAACTCTGGATCTGTCCTTGGGAAGAGCAGGAAAAATCACATTCCAAGGATTGGAGATTTTAATGAGGTGAGATGCAGCATTGCTTATAATACACTGTCCTCACTTTGTAGCTCTTGCTTGTCTCTATATGGTAGAGTGTTGGAAAGTGTAGCTGCATAACTGTCCTGTCCATTTTGTCAAGGTAGAATTGTGTGGCTATGATGATACCACTGAGGGATTTCTGGTGCACTCATAAATCACAAGCATGGAATATGATGCCACCAGAATTCCCAAGATGCTATTGTAGCTTTGATTTATTTTAAGTTATTTTCTTTGTTTTTATAATATTTCCCCAAAATAATCTGCTCCACAATACAGGTTATCATCCCAATGGGCTTTTCTATACAAAGCAACTTCACAAAAATATTGAGGAGCTTTATAAAAATTGTGTAATTCATAGCTACGGTGTGTCAGTTGTGGGGCTCTGATGAAGTCACACTCCTGGTGAATTTCCTGTAAGCTGATGAGCCTTGTGTTATATGGTTCAGGGATGAACTGTACCTGTGATCTCTTTGTATCTCTCCATGGGCGCTTCTTTCAGGTGACAGGCCTATACCTGCACTTCCCTAAGTAGAATCCTGCAATTTATCCCACTTTTGACTAGACCACAAGTTTACAGCACCTTTATTTATGAACCACGGTACCTCCAGCATGGCCAGCTGGGTTTGACCCCGATCCAAAATTCTCTCAGGGAGCTGTGACCAGCTGGTAAATGCAATGACATAGAGCAGCTTGTTCAAAACAGAGTATGATTTATTTATCTGTAGGAACATCACAAGCAGAGAGAAAAGGGTTAAAAATAACAAATGCCTAAATGCATATTGTCTTACCTAAACCTAACCTTTCCTTGCTAGTTTAAATAGATTCTGCTTAACCCAGGCACCCCCAAAGCATTGGGCTGCACGAAGCAGGCTGCACCCCTGCAACTGCTGCCTCTCTCATAGTCATCCCCCGACATCCAGTCAGCGTGCTGTGTCCCTCAAGATCCAAGCTGCCTTTAATCCATTTCAGAGTTCCTTTGTTTGAAATTTCCTACCCAGAGATCTCCTGATCTTTCAAGCTAAGCCCCTGGAGCTGACAAAACTGGTATGCATTTCTCCAGAGCAGATTGGAGGTAGTCTTCATACAATGGATTCATAGTATTATCTGAGCACCAGGCAACTGACTTCTGTCTTCAGCGATTGTTTCAGGTTCCTGAAAGGTTTAACCCTTAGCTGCCTTTTAGCCAGCACTACAGTAGCCACCAAATCCTCCCCCTTCCCTACACACACACATAAACATTCATACAAATTAATACACATACCTTCCATGTTCTTCACACCTTATTTAATAGTTAAATCCATACATAATAAATACCGTGTTCGTACTGTATGGGCCTAGAACACTCTGTCTCAGAGGTTCCCAAACTATGGTCCGTGCAGCACTTGCTGGAAGCATGTTTCTCTTTGTTTCCAGCTGTGAAACTGGAAAAGGCATGAAAGGCAGCTAAACTGTATATGAGTACTTTCACTTTTCTATGCATGAAATTGCTGCAGTTGCCACAGGGTTGTTACGTGATCACCAATGGGAGGTGGTCTATGTGACCATAAGTCCCAGGAGAAGCATCAAAACAATCTATTAACATAATTAAACAGTTTTGACAATTCCAACCCTATCAGCTTCACTGTAATGGGTAAGTAGTGTTTGCCTAAAACACCCCACCTTGTTAAAAAGTGTTGATTGTGCTTGGAAGGGGTTAAGGATAATCTGCTGGTAACTTGTTACCCTGCCTGGATATAACCTAGATAGTCATGGCTCTCTGAAAAGAGAGAGACAGACAGACCTTGGGTGAGGGCTGAGCAGCTCAGACTGGGGGAAGGATTATTCCGATCTTTATTAACAGAGAAAACAACAATAAAGTAACAAAATCCAAACCTGAGGAGGGCAGTGAGTTGGACTTCTCAGACTGGGTGTTTGTCGTAGAGCAGGTTGAGAAACATGCCAGCTTGCAATCATCCATGGCAAATCAATGAGAACTAAATGTAAAGGGGAAAAAATTTGTTCTCTAACCTTTTCAGCCCTGTGTGGGAGGTTGTATAAATAAACAAAAATCAATCCTCCTTGAGACATCAGTTAGTTGCTGTGGAGATTATTATGACCTCTGGTGAGGAATAAAGAGCAAGAGCTGATGAATTCCCCCAAGAAATAACAATCTTGTTTTTCTTCTCCTATCATAGTAGAAAAAACAGAGGACTGAGAAATAAAAATAAATTAAAAATATACAACATAGGCAGATCTGTTTTGAAATAGAAATATTTATTAGAACATAACTGCCATGCTGGATCAGACCAATGGTCCATCTAGCCCAGTGTCCTGTCTCTGACAGTGGCTAGTACTAGAGCTTCAAGGGGAATTTGGGAATGATTCACCTTGTCTTCCACTCCTGGCTTCTGGCAGTCAAAGGTTTAGGGTTGCCTGGAGCATGAGGTTGCATCCCTGCCCATCTTGGCTAATAGCCATTGATGGACCTGTCCTCCAGGAATTTATCTAATTCTTTTTTGAACCCAGTTATCTTTTTTGTTTTCACAACATCCCCTGGCAATGAGTTCCACAGGTTGACTGTGCATTGTGTGCAGAAGTACTTATGTTTGTTTTAAACCTGCTACCTATTAATATTATTGGGTGACTCCTGGTTTGTGTGTTATGTGAAGAGGTAAATAACACTTTTTCTCCACACTATTCATGATTTTATAGATCTCTATCATATTTCTCCTTAGTTGTCCCTTTTCTAAGCAGACCAGCCCTAATCCTTTTAGTCTCTCCTCATATGGAAGTCGTTCCCTTTGTTGCCCTTCTTTTATTTTTGCTAGTTCCACTATACCTTTTTTGAGATTGGGTGAGCAGAACTGGACACAGTATTCAAAGTGTGGGCAAACCTTGGATTTATATAGTGGCATTATGATATTTTCTGTCTTATTTTCTATTCCTTTCCTAATAGTTCCTAATATTCTTTTAGCCTTTTTGATCACTGCTGTGCATTGTGCTGAAGTTTTCAGAGAACTATCCACGGTGACTCCAAGATCTCTTTCTTGAGTGGTAACAGCTAATTTAGAACCCATCATTATGCATGTGTAGTTGGGATTATTTTTTCCAGTGTGCATTACTTTGCACTTATCAGTGTTGAATTTCATCTGCCTTGTTGTTGCTCAGTCACTCAGTTTTGTGAGATTCCCCTTGTAAGGGCTGGTCTACATTGAAAAGTTACATCAGCATAGCTATGTCTGTCAGGGGTTTGTTTGTCTGAGTGATTGGCTGAAGTAGGACTGAGTGGACTTGTAGGCTCTAAAGTTTTACATTGTTTTATTTTTCAATGCAGTTATTTTTTGTACATAATTCTACATTTGTAAATTCAACTTTCATGATAAGGAGATTGCACTACAGTACTTGTTTGAGGTGAATTAAATTTTTTTTGTTTGTTTTTTACAGTGCAAATACTTGTAATCAAAAATAAATATAAAGTGAGCACTATACACTTTGTATTCTGTGTTGTAATTGAAATCAATATATTTGAAAATGTACAAAATATCCAAAAAATATTTAAATAAATGGTATTCCGTTATTGTTTAATAATCTGATTAATCGTGATTAATTTTTTTAATCGCTTGAGAGCCCTAAAAAAAAGATAAATTGCAAATGAATACCTAACTTAACGAGCTACGTGAATTTAAAAGCAAAAAGGTTTTTTTTACCACACGCTTACAGCAGTCTAACTGGATTGCTTCAGCCAGGACCTCCCTCCAGTTCAATGATGCTTCCTTTGTGTTTCAAACATTGTAGCTGTCCTGAGTAGAGATGAGGGGAGAGAGGTGATTTGCGGGCCTCTGTTTCTTATTTTTATACCCTTCTCCCCTCTTTAAGGATTACCTCCAGCTGGGGGTCAGGTGACAGGCAGTCTGTTTACAAAGAAGCTCCTAGCTGTTTCATTGTCAGTATGGGGAAGTTCTCGCTCACCCCTTCTTCCTGCCGCAGAATGGCTGCTTAACTAGGTGGTAGTCTATAATAGTTCATCTGATTATGCTGATACCTGGCTGGGGTGCCAGTGTGTCTTTGTCTCTGAAAAACTGGTTTGGGCCTGCCTCTCTAACTTTGGAACATGTTACAGCAATGTTATACAGTAGAATCCTATAACTTTACATGCAATGTTTCCATACATATTTTACCAGGACACTAATGTTCTGCAGAATGAGTTTTCAATTAGTACCTCACAGGGCATGCCTTGTACCAAATTTATCATAGACTTGCAAAAATGGTGACCATGGGGTACAGTCTGTCACATCATCACAGGTTTTATCTTTAATGGCAAGACACTAAGGGTATGTTTTCACTGCAGAGTTGACTGGGGCTCTTACTTGATGTTGTCCCTAACCCTTCACCTGTCCACACATAAAAATGTCTCATCTGAGTTAGATGGTGCTTTGAACCCAGGCTGGTTGGCCTGGCTGGGGTTATAGACAAGAGCTCAATAGTTGATCTCCTTTGGGCTGGCAACCTGTCCATGTTGCAGGGAGGATAAAAGTTAAATCACTTCAGTGCTGATTGTCCTCCAGTGCCTTCCTACAATTCCCCCTGTGTGCCGAGAAGGACAGATAAGATCTCCCACAATTCACTTTAAAAGAATCATATTGCATCTCAGCTTACTGCAGCAAAAAGAAGCATGGGATATTCCTCCAGAAGTCCTTACAACAAACACAAGTGAATGCAGCACCAGTGAAGATGCAGTAACTTGAGTGAGGCTTGTGCCTGGGCTAGGCTGCACTGGGTGCTCAGATTCAGGTACTGATTACACAAGTTAACTCTATTCTGAAGACATAACCTAACAGGTAGTTCAGAGTTCCATTAAGAAAACAGTAGGTGTTATATGTGACAGTTGGTGATGCATGTCTACTAGCTAGTACATAGCATTCATCTCCATTTTCTAAGGTACTCATGGAATTACTGGAATGTATTTTGAGAAGGAAGAAGTGTTATTGGCTGAACCTAGTGAAGGCCTTACACTCAACTTGATGGTATATCTTTGTATGTTTGCAGTATTGTTTTAGCCATGTTGGTCCCAAGATATGAGAGCGACAAAGTGGTGAGGTAATCTCTTTTATTGGACCAACTTCTGTTGGTGGAATAGACAAGCTTTCATGCTTCACAGAGTTCTTCTTCAGGTCTAGACCAGGGAGTCCCTGAAATAGTGAGGGTGGGAGCATGGCACCCAGGGAGCTGTGGGGTAGAATGGGGGAATGCAAGGAGCTCCTGATGTGTGCAATAAACTGGGCCTACAGAAGCTATCAAATGTGTAACCCCCTACTTATCTGTCTATTGAATGCAGCGTGTTTTACCTCCTGTTGGCACTGACAGCAATGTAAATTGAGCCAGCGGAAATGGAAGGTCATGTGGCTTTTATCCACCTCTCCATTCTGAGTTCTCTTTTCCCTCTGTACCATCTTATTTCATCTCCCTTGTGTGACTGAGGTCCCAGCGGGGGCCAGCTGAGGTCACTCAATTAGGGTGAACTGCAAAGAATGGGGCAGACAATCCCCATAAAGCTGGTGGATATTCCAGTACTTAGATTTACCAAGCCAGCATAAAACAGCTTCTTTATTACCTTACTGGTTACTTAGAAGTCCAAACAACACAGTTACCTTCCTGAGGAAACTACAGTCCATCAGTGATCTTCCAGAAAACACCATCCTGGCTACTATGGATGTAGAAGCCCTCTACACCAACATTCCACACAAAGATGGACTAAAAGCTATCAGGAACAGTATCCCCGATAATGTCATGGCAAACCTGGTGGCTGACCTTTGTGACTTTGTCCTCACCCCAACTATTTTACATTTGGGGACAATACATACCTTTAAGTCAGCGGCACTGCTATGGGTACCCGCATGGCTCCACAGTATGCCAACACTTTTATGGCTGACTTAGAACAACGCTTCCTCAGCTCTCGTCCCCTAATGCCCCTACTCTACTTGCACTACATTGATGACATCTTCATCGTCTGGACTCATGGAAAAGAAGCCCTAGAGGAATTCCACCATGATTTCAACAATTTCCATCCCACCATCAACCTCAGCCTGGACCAATCCACACAAGAGGTCCATTTCCTGGACACTACTGTGCTAATAAGCGATGGTCACATAAACACCACCCTATACCGGAAACCTACTGACTGCTATACTTACCTACATGCCTCCAGCTTCCATCCAGGACACACCACACGATCCATTGTCTACAGCCAAGCTCTACGATACAACCACATTTGCTCCAATCCCTCAGACAGAGACAAACACCTACAAGATCTCTATCAAGCATTCTTTAAACTACAATACCCACCTGCTGAAGTGAAAAAACAGATTGACAGAGCCAGAAGAGTACCCAGAAGTCACCTACTACAGGACAGGCCCAACAAAGAAAATAACAGAACTCCACTATCACCTTCAGCCCCCAACCAAAACCTCTCCAGCGCATCATCAAAGATCTACAACCTATCCTGAAAAATGATCCCTCACTCTCACAGATCTTTGGAGACAGACCAGTCCTCGCTTATAGACAGCCCCCCCCCCCAACCTGAAGCAAATACTCTCCAGCAACCATACAACAAAAACGCTAACACAGGAACCTATCCTTGCAACAAAGCCCAATGCAACTCTGTCCACATATTTATTCAAGTGACACCATCATAGGACCTAATCAAATTAGCCATGGCATCAGGGGCTCGTTCACCTGCACATCTACCAATGTGTATATGCCATCATGTGCCAGCAATGCCCCTCTGCCATGTACATTGGCCAAACTGGACAGTCTCTACACAAAAGAATAAATGGACGCAAATCTGACATCAGTAATCATAACATTCAAAAACCGGTAGGAGAACACTTCAACCTCTCTGGCCACTCAGTAAAAGACTTAAGGGTGGTAATTTTGCAACAGAAAAGCTTCAGAAACAGACTCCAACAAGAAACTGCTGAGCTTGAATTAATATGCAAACTAGATACCTTTAACTTGGGTTTGAATAGAGACTGGGAGTGGCTGGGTTATTGCACATATTGAATCTATTTCCCCACGTTAAGTATCCTCAGACCTTCTTGTCAACTGTCTAAATGGGCCATCTTGATTATCACTACAAAAGTTTTTTCTCCTGCTGATAATAGCTCATCTTAATTAATTAGCCTCTTACAGTTTGTATGGCAACTTCCACCTTCTCTGTATGTATATATATCTCTTCTTACTATATATTGCATTCTATGCATCCGATGAAGTAGGCTGTAGCCCACGAAAGTTTATGCTCTCATAAATTTGTTAGTCTCTAAGGTGCCACAAATACTCCTGTTCTGTTCTTTTGATCTCTGAATTACCGGAATACAGCACAGACAGGGACTGTTGATTACATTGTTGACCCTATTCATACATATGTAAATACACAAAAATGATCTCCCCACATGTCTTTTGAGGGTTATTTATTTTGCAGGATGTTTAACCCTTTCTGGCCATACGTCACAGTTGCACACTTGCTTTCAGTTGCAGCAGCTGTCATTTTTGCTCTTACCATTTTGGCATGGAGGGTCTGCCGATCAGGTAATAAAGTCTGTAGAGAATGCAGTATTGCTTCAGGAACATGTGAAAAAGCCAGGTGGCACAGCACTTATGTCCAGCAGTGAGTAAGAGAAGTAGAAATGGAACTGGAATTTGATCTCTACAGCTCAAGAGAGACATTTCTGTTGGATCTGTACATACAATGCAGGTATTTAGTGGCTGAGGGATGTTGTCTTTTCACATACTGTTGTGCCCCAGAGATCTAGTGAATTTTAAAGGCTGCTACCGGGGGGGGGGGGTGAACTCAGAGACAATACCTGAAGACACCTGCTTGTGTTTTTTCCTAGTCTACTTACTATATGGAGGGCAACACAGGGCACCCTGTGTTCCAGACTCAGTTTGGAAGGATTGCTGTGAATATCTGTTTTGGGCGCCATCACCCCCTGAACTGGCTCATGTACAGTCTAAATGGAGCAGAGATTATCTTTAACCCTTCAGCTACTACTGGAGAGCTCAGGTAAAGTACAAACAACTTGTGGGCTGTCCATTGCTTGGGATGGGCTGTATTGTGGAGTGAAATACCTGCGCGTCCCACATTTCCTGAAAGAGGAAAACCATACTTGTTTTTCCTAAATGTTTCTTTTGGACAGGAACATTTAAAAAATGTTTTGAATTACACTTATTTTTATTTATTTATTTTATTTATTTATTTTGGTGATATCAGTTTGGAGTGGCTCACAACTGTTAGTGCCTACAACAAGGCAGATTGTCAAAAGCAGGGCAGACACCCCAAACTGGTGATGTGTTCTATGATTAGATTTCACCAACCCAATAAAGATGTGAACTCCTGGATCACTATATCAATCTTACCATGGAGTCACAGACAGTCCCCTTAGATTCTCTAGTCTATCTCGCCACCCAGACAAACTGGACTTTCTGATAAAAGATCACTTACACCAAAATCACGCCACATTCAGGTTGCTCCCAGTCCCAAGAGAACCATCACTTACCCCAGATCAGTTGGTATCCTAGATCTTACATGAAAGGCAACGCTGGTAGCCAATTCTAGAGTAAACTAACTAAAGGCTTATTAGCTAAGAAAATAAGAGTTATTGAGAGGTTAAAGCAGGTAAAATATATGTACAGGTGAGACACAGTTTGTAATTACAAATGGTGGTAATGATGTAATAAACTGCCAGTTTCCCAAAAGTCTTCTCAGGGTACCCAGATTGTCTCTAGGGATCTCCCCTTTGCATCTGGTATCCTTCCCTATAAGAGTCCAAACAGTCCAAAGATGAGGGATCTTTCCCTGAATCCATACTTCTAGCTTCTTCTCATAGGAAACAAGCTGACAGGGTCACTACCCACGTGGGCTCTTCCTTTGGGGACGGAGAGTAAGGAATGCATTTAGAGTCTTTGATCTCCAGTCATCACACAAAATGACCACTTGATTTGAAATTAGCACTTTGCTGTTAAAGTTCTTCATTTGCATTCTGTAAGGCTTCTTTCTCAGATTGATGGGTTATTTAGTTACAGGCATATAGACAATGTAAATATTTGCTGTTACAGCGGGATACAGATAAGTTACAAGAGTGCATGTAACATCCCATTACTTTTAATGACATTTAAACACCAAATACACTCTCATACATTTAGTAGTCACTTTGATCTATATTGCTACACAAGTGAATTGGCCTGGCTTCTAGCTATGCATTTGTAAGCATTCAGTGAGGCCTGGGGCTTTGGCATGAGCTGGCACATGGTCTGCCAGCATCACAAGTGCATCTATTAGCTAAGGTCCAGTATTCCAGAATATGTCAATGGATCATCTTGACACACAGTATAGTACATGTACTTTTTCATTTATCCAAATGACAGTGGAGTCTGAAAAGAAATCCAGTTCTGTAGGATGTACACTCCTATACTAGTAAGCAGTTTTGCCAGACCTGTTAATTATGAATTAATTATATTGATTACACTCAGAGGATTGGTAGGTTCTCATCCCAAGATCAGGCCCAGTATTATTAAAATTACTATCCAGTTGGGAGCCCCGACATGCATGGTTGCAACACTCACACTTAGGAAAACCTTTTGTATTTGTAACAGTTTTATTAACACAATTAGTAAAGTCACAAACACTCCAACCCAGCAAGGTAGATAGAGAGAATACAGAATGTGCATCTGAACATCCATATACTCACACCATTCTTTGCAAAAGGACCCAAAATGTTACTCATCATGTTCACCGTCAGATTCACTATCACCAGTGGTCAACATTCTGGCATCTCCCAAGAGTCACATCTCCCCAAGGTATGTGGGTTGGGATACAACTTTGATAACGTGTTACGCTGAAACTACTATGCCAAATACATATTCAGTAGGGGTTTCATTCTCTTTTCCTAGAGTGTCTAGCATAGTGGGGCCCCAATTTCAGTTGGTATCTAGGTGCTAATGTAGTACCAATAAGAAATAATAATAATGTTACCCTTTTTGGCCTAACCACTTGTTTCCATTAGGAGAAACTGATGATGGAGTCGGGTATTTCTTTGATGCAGTCCTGTTTATTTACAAAGAACATATATAAAATCCTGTTTTCCTGAATGCAGTAGGAATCAAACAGCAGGAGACAGTTATTTACTCACAGTTCCAAGCCTCTTTCCAGCCAGCACTCTACCCAAATGTGCTCTTTCTCAGCTTTTTCTCAGGGTCACACTACAAGTGCTTCTCTGGCTGGCTGGTAGACTTCCTTGCTATCTATCCTGTGTCCTTCTGTTGTGTTTGTGCTACCTCTCTGCCCCTTCCCCAGACCCTGCAATCAAATCAGTATCCCATCCCTGTGTTTGTGTTCAGACCCCCATGAAACCCCTTGGCCCAGTGGTCTAGTCCTTGGGCAGTAGTTTCCATTGCTTCAGCCATCACTAAACAAAGAGGCATTTAGTTTTCCCCTCATTTAGCCTGAATGGAAGGTAACTAGTATAACATGCCCAACAACTTCATCAAGGTGGGGTGATTGCCCAACCCCCAGCATAACAATAATATTAATATATTCAGTAATGCTAAGTCTGTTTCAGAAGATCACTCCTTCTCTAGGTGAGGAGCTGGTTGATAGAACATTTGTAGGCAGCCTTAGGGGATTCTAATAACTTAGGCCCCAGTAATGCAAGGAACTCCATAGGGGTGCAGAGTTCTACCCATGCAGAGCTCCTGGCAGAACTGAGACCATAGTGCTTCCTATCTGAGGTAATAACCACTTCCTGGGCTGAATAAACTCTGCCTTTGAGTCTGTCAGCCCCAGGATATGGCTGTTATCAAGGTAACAGGAAGCCCCGTTGAGTTGTTTTAAGACACTGACATTTTAAATGTAATATTCAAATTGAAAGTGAAGGAAGAAAATCTAACAAAAGGAATGCACCCCTTCAAACTAACTGAATCCCCTTTAGGCCCCTGCTTTCCCTTCCTCTGACTCAGCAGTGCTTGTCTGTCCAGAATAATTGCAATATATCTTTCCTTTCATTGTCTTTAAAAACAAAGAGAAGGGAGGGGCCTCTCCCAGTGTAAACTGTGTAAACATAAATGTATGAATTATTCTGGGAACAAGAGCACTGCTGAATGGCACAGGAAAGAACAGAAAGTTTTAAATCATGGAGAAGGGAGTCATTTAAAAAATTTTTTTTGACAGTCCCATTTTCTGTGGCCCCCCCCCCCACACATATTTCTCCCCTTCTCTTTCATGTAAATTTGGAATTTTTCTGTATCAGCCGAAGGGATTGAAGCAGTGAGGCCAATCTTCTTGCTGGCAAATAGCTTGAAAATTCTGAATACATGAGCCACTCAGAGTAGGGAGATTGCAGTAGCCAGAGGAGTGTGATTATTGATAAATAAGAGCATAGTGAATACATAAGTCACACACCCACAGCCAAGCCCAGTACAGGGAATTGTATATTTGGAGTGGTGTGGAAGGGAACTATAATTTTGAATCCGTAAGTGTACAGCATCCTGTCACTCAGACTGCCTAAGGCAGTTCTGTTTCCCGATAAGAGCTGATAGCTGCTGATTTAGGTTGTTTAATATTGGAAAATGTCCTTAGAAAAGAGTTTAGTAAATACAGAGTCACTTGTAGTGGGCTTTACAAATATCACCATTAAAATAATGTTTGTGATGTTGGTCCATCTTCAGCCCATTAGAAGGAGAGCAAACAGAAATTATACTGCCTTCCTGAGGCACTTCATTGCTTTTCTGGGTGCTCCAGGCTCTCCTGATTATTGGCTTTCTTCTCTTGGTTGCTTTTTGAAGGTATAATTTTTATTGCAGGAAGAGGACTCTTGAGTCCCATGCAGAAAAGAGTTTCTAGGGAAATGGAAGAAAGCTGTTCTGTAGTAACCTCTTGGCTATCATCTCTTTTCCCACAGTATTTCTCCTTCCTTCTGTGAAATTGTAATTTCCAGGAGCCTTTCAACAAAGTCCCTTTTTCTTAGATGTGCTGGCAGGTTGGCTCAGCAGTTGGGGGGAGGGGAGGGGAGGGTGGAACAGGGGGAGTGATAAACCTAGTCCTTTCAATCAAGCCAATGAGCATCTTGTAGGTGTCTGAGTCTTCTTGAGATTTACTTATGAGTCATCCACCCACACTCTCCCCTTGGAGCTCAATATTGGGCAGCTACATGCTGTTATGAGGGTGATTTTGCAGAAGAGTGTACAGCCAGTCACTCTTGTTTTTCAGTGCTGTAGGTACTGTCAAACCATATCTTCTTGAATTATCTGATCCCTGTGTCTCAATATGCTTAATGAAAGGAAGGCTGCCTGCATTTTCAGTGAGACAAGGGGAGTGAAGTAATATCTTTTATGGGCCCAACTGCTGTTGGTGAGAGAGACAAGCTTTCGAGCCACACAGAGCTCTTCTTCAGAAGGTAGTCTAATAAAAGATATTACCTCACCCACCTTGTCTCTCTAATATCCTGGGACTGACATGGCTAAAACTACACTGAGTTTTCAGTGTCTCCAAAATTGAGTCCCAGTTTGGAAAAGGACTGAGGGTGAAGGTGGAGGAGGAATTCTTTCCCGTTTCACAGTTCTTGGTTTTCTGTACAGTGTGGAGACTGGTGTAATGGATAATGATTGAAATGTTACAGTGCTGCTTTTGTCAACCATGCCTTTTTGTTCTGTCAGCCCTGCATAGGGGAATGACTTTTGAAAATGTCTGTGAAACCTGCAAGTAGAACAAGGGGAGCAGGAGGGGTGGACTTTTTTTTCTAGCTTTCAGACAATCTAGTTTACCATTGCCTGCCTCAGAAACTGCTCCTGGAGAAAGGGGGAGGGGGGCAATTAGAGTGAGAACCTTTCTATGCTGCTGCAAAATATTATTTGGATTCCTGAAAATTAATGTATAAGTCTTCCAGATTGTTTTGAAAAAAATTTCTCCCAATGACTTTAATGGAAGGTGCATATCTAAATTCCCTGGGCTGCTTGAAAATCTCAAGCCAGGCATTTAAAATTCTCATCATGGTGGTCACCATTAGAAGTCAGCATTTGCCAAGTTACCAGATAAAATAGTCTCTCCCTATATGTGGAATGGAAATAATGTTGGTAACTGTGCTGAATCTGGTGGAAAATGCTCACTATTAATGGTGACCACTCTTTGTGATCCAAGATCATTGACAGCAGTTGGCTGTGGTTAGCTTTTGTTTCCCTGATCGCGAGGCTCAAGATTACAGGTATCCACAGCCCATGAAATCTCAAAATTTAGCTATGAGCCATGCAAATAAACGATAATCACCACCTTTTTTGTTACCAATTTGCAGCGAGTCACTGTGGCCAATTGAAGCAAGAAATGCAGCTATTGCTAACCACTGCTTTACATGTGCCATAAACCGAGTTGGAACGGTAAGTATTTCAACACTTTGCTTTGTAGCCTTAATTTCAGAATCTATGCATTTGAGCACATTTTAATCCTAGCTAATGAACTGTATAGTGCTAACGGGATTACATGGTAGCTGTAGGACACCTGGAAAACTCCTGTATTCCTCTGTATAGCATGAGACCTCCTCTCTCATGAATGTTTGCAATGTGCTTTGAAGATTGAAAGTGTTGCTATGATACCTAGTAAACAGGGAGAGTGTGAGCCACCTGCCCTGCTGCTGGCAGCCTGCATTCTGCTGTGGCTCCTTCCTATTCTTGACTTGTTCTTTCTCTATGGTGATGGATTTAACTAAGGGCTTGTTTACACTTACTGGGGGATCAATGAATGGTGACTGATGCATCGGCGGTCGATTTAGTGGGTATAGTGAAGACCCGCTAAATCGACCATAGATTGCTCTCCTGTCGACTCCTGTACTCCACCAGATTGAGAAGAGTAAGGGGAGTCAACAAGAGAGCGTTTCCGTCGACATCATGTAGTGTGGACCCTGCGGTAAGTAGATCTAAGCTACGTCGATTTGAGTTACGCTATTCACGTAACTCAAATTGCATAGCTTAAATTGACTTTTCCCTTTAGTGTAGACAAGGCCTAAGATGAATGCTCCTTCCCTTCTCGCTAATTCTCCTAGCTCCTATGCAGAACCCAGTGTCTCCTTCACTAAGATTATTGAAAATAAAATGTGTCCTTGCACTTCCGTAACAAAGCTGGTTCCTACTAGTCAGACACCTTCTCTCCTTAACAACTGAGACCATGGAACCAATTCTACCTTCATGTGCAGTAGGTGAGGCCTGTCTTCAGAGCTAGTGACACAAGGTGGATGAGGTGTAATACACTGTATTGGACCAGTTTCTGTTGGTGATGGTGACAAGCTTTTGAGCTGTGCAGAGCTCTTCTTCAGATCTGGGAAAGGTACTCAGAGTGGTGTAGATAAATACAAGGTGGAACAGATTGTTTAGCGTAAGTAGTTAACACATATTTTAAGGGACCATTTAAGGGAAGTTGTGGTGGAAACCTGTAGGGAAGTTTAGATCATTTGTCCAGAGGATGAAAATAATATTGATATCAACCTCTTTATGGGCCACCCTGAGGAAGAATTTCTGGACAAATGCACCATGAAACCAATGTACCTCAGATACATCAATATTATTTTCATCCTCTGGACAGATGACCTAACTTCCTTCTGGATTTCCACCACTACTTCAACAACCACCACCCATCCATCAGACTCTCTCTAGAACACTCTCACAGCAGCAACAACTTCCTGGCCATGATTAGCTTCAACAGTGGAACCTTAGACAACAGTATACAAGAAACCCCATGGATCACCACACTTACCTTCACAGATCTAGTAAGCACCCCAAGAAATCTGTTATCTACAGCCAGGCCCTCAGCTATCACAGAATATGCTCCAAGGAGAAAGTCTGGGATACACACCTTAACACATATAAAACCACTTTTACCGAACAAGGATACTCCACCAGAGAAGTAGATCACATCATGGAAAGAGCTACCCCAAAACCCCAAGAGACCCTGCTTTGCTACAGGGGGGAAAAACCCTCCGACCGCACACCTCTAGTTGTCACCTACTACCCCATACTGGAACCTGTACGGGGTATCTTTAAACCGTTACAACCCATACTCGATGGGGAGCACATTCTGAAAGAAGTCTTTCCCAACCCTTCTCTTCTGGGCTTCAAACAACCCACTGTGTCTCCAGGCTCATTGTCAGAATGAGCTCCCCACAGACCAGTACCCACCAACTCAAAGCACCACGAGACCCTGCCATAACAACAGATGAAAAACCTGCAGACATATCGCTACCGGTACAAGCGTCAATATCTCCCACAACACACGTTTCAAGATGCATGGGTCCTACATATGCCTATCATAACCTGTGATGTACCTCCTCCAGTGCACTAAATGCCCCAGTAACAACTATGTGGGTGAAGCCAGACAGTCATTATGCTCTTGAATGAACTCACAGAAAGTGATGAAAGACAAAAATACCATATCATCCATGGGCAAATACTTTTCACAAAACGATCACTTCACTCCATATCTGACCTATCAGTCCTCATCCTCAAAGGAAATTAGCACAATTCCTTCAAAATATGAGCCTAGGAGCTTAAATTCATAATTTTGCTGGACATTAAAAATAATGGTCTTAATAAAGACACTGGATTTACGGCTTATACAACAATCTGCAACCCATTAACCCCCTTTTTTTGTCCTATGACTGGAGGAGTGTTAATGGGCCACTTCACCGTGAATCATTCCTTAAAATATGTGTTAGTTACTTGTACCTTTCCCAGACCTGAAGAAATGCTCTGTGTAGCTCAAAAGCTTGTCTCTTTCACCAGCAGAAGTTGGTCCAAGGAAAGATTATACCTCACCAATGTTGTCTCTCTAATATCCTGAGACCAACCTGACTATGTCAACACTGCAACATTCAGAGCTAGTGCACATACAAATTCTTTGTTGAGCAGTTTAGCGTGTATATTTTTTTAAGGTGCTCTCCGTGAATCTGGCTTAGTGTCCACCTGGTTAGACCATGTTCTTCCTTTCTGTTCTCTGCAAAGACTACCTCATTTAAATCTCTCTTCTCCCACCCCCATACCAGAGCTGTCCTCTCCTTGGACTGTTAACTTGTTGTGGTGGAGAGGCTTGTGTCCCCCAATGACCCTCAGAACTATGTTGTTCGGAGTATTGTACTCGTGGTAGGGTCACCCTTGGCGAACAGTTCTGAGGTGAGGTTCCAGATGAAGCATGGTCCAGACTTCTCAAAACCCCAACGGTGGAACAGGTGTATTTAAGGACTTGTCAATTCTCTGTGGCTGTGAAGGTGCATAAGGGGTGCAGCAGGATGGAGACCTCCAGTTATCTCGGACTCCTCTGCCACTGGGTCCAGGGCTCCTTCCTGTCAAGTTCCGTGAGGTTCCTGCCTGCGCACCAGCTCCCCCACATTAAAAGATTTCATGCATAGGCCTCTGCCGTGACCAGAGCTGTGACACGCTAGTATTACTACTCATATTCCCCAGAGCGCTGTGAATACAAGGCTGTCAACCAAGAAAATGCCTGTCTTCCAGGCTAGTCCATCCTAAAATTCTAGCAAGACAGTCACTACCTTGAATCTAGAAACTAGGTGACACTGAAGATTCCCTTCTGCAGACAGTGTTGACGGTAAGCCAGACAAGTCTTAATAGATGTATGCCAAGCATTAATTAATATGTTAGTATATTAAACATTGAATTGCAGCAAGATTCTCTTGCATGAAATGAGATTATAGTGCCATCTACAGCTTCATTTCAAACTGGCTTTTGTTTCACAGGAATACTACGTGAATGCATTTACATCTGGAGATGGTGGAAAAGGTACGTTCAGCAAATACCTTCATGAGTTGCTAATAGTTGATTCTGAAGCATGAAGAGTTATCTTTCCGGCTATCTGCCTGTAGTTTCCATGACATTGGTCGTATCTAAGAGCAGCCTTACTTCCCAGAAATGCCACTGTCATAGAAATGACAGGCAACTAGCAGAAAAGATATCCAAAGTACAGTGGCATATGGTCATTGGAGGTGCTTATATAGGGCTGCTATATCCTTCCTAGGGACTCCAGTCTGTATGATCCCTGGAAACCTGCAAGGCAAAACCCAATTAATTTGCCCTATGTTGTCAGTGTGGTTTATGATGATGCATTAATCTTCATGTTCTGACTTTAAATCCATAAAAGCCAGGAGTTCTCTTACCAAGTACTATTGCTACATACACAAGTTAATGTGAAAGAGGATTAGCTTCAGATAGTCCAGATCCAGACACACAGGTGAGCTATTGAGTCTCATGCGTTTTTGTAAATGGTTTACATAAAGTTATAGGTACTTGCATGCCTCTGGCATGCCAAGCCACATGATGCTGAAGATGGGGTGCAGAGCTAAGACATACAGGGGACTCTCTCACTGGAATTCTGCATTTCACTGCTTTATAAAACGTTGCCTCTTTATAACAATTGGCTATGAGTCTGATGTGGTTGTAGCAGACTCCCGAAACCTTCCTTTAGGCTGTCAGATTACTCCTCTTGTAATGCCTATTTTATAAATAGACAAATGTGCAATTCCCAACAGATATGTCTTCACTGCGGAGTTAAGATGAGTGATCACCACCTGGATTAATCTAACCCCAGCAGGGGGAGTGCAATACCCGTGTGACTGTGTCCTCACTGATACTGCATTCACTATGTTGCTATGACTTCTGAGGGTATATCCCATGGTTCTTTGTGCTGCAGTAAGCTGAGAAACCCTATGATTCTTTCCCAGTGAATCGTGGTAGAATTTCTGTCTTGGGCACATGGGAGAAATTGTGGGAAGCCATTGGAGGTGTCAGTGCAGGAGTGATTTAGCCTGCATCTTTACAGCAAAGTGGACAAGTTACCAACCCAAGGGGAAGCAGCACAGGAGCTCTTGCCTATACAGCCAGCCAGCCTGAGCCCTGGTCTACACTAGGACTTTAGGTCGAATTTAGCAGCGTTAAATCGATGTAAACCTGCACCTGTCCACACGATGAAGCCCTTTATTTCGACTTAAAGGGCTCTTAAAATCGATTTCCTTACCCCTGACAAGTGGATTAGCGCTTAAATCGGCCTTGCCGGGTCGAATTTGGGGTACTGTGGACACAATTCGACGGTATTGGCCTCTGGGAGCTATCCCAGAGTGCTCCATTGTGACTGCTCTGGACAGCACTCTCAGCTCAGATGCACAATTTTTTGCCGTTGCTCTGACGCAGGGAGGGGCGACTGACGACACGGCTTACAGGGTTGGCTTACAGGGAGCTAAAATCAACAAAGGGGGTGGCTTTACATCAAGGAGTATTTCAGGCAGGACTTCACAGAGGGTTCCAATAAGAAATGGTGCACCTAAGTTATTGTTCTTATTGGAACAAGGAGGTTAGTCTGGCCTCTGATTGATCCATGGCTAGATTTACCTCGCTGCACCTTCTCTGTGAGTGACTGCAGTGTGACCTAGAGGAATGAGTCCCCTAGATGGGGGGCGGGGGCGGGGGTTTGCAAATGAGTACAAAACAAATCTGGTCTATTTCTTGTTTTGATACACTCCATCTATCTTTTACATCTTTGGCTGGCAGCAGACGGTGCAGAAGGACTGCTAGCCATCCTCATCTCTTGCCTGCCCGGCAGAAGATGATGCAATAGGACTGCTAGCAATCCGTATCACCTGCCTGCTCACCATAAAATGGTTCAATAGGACTGACTGCAGGACTAAAGAGAATGACTTGATCAAGTCACTAAAAATTTAGTCCCTGCGCCCATGTCTGCCCAGGCACTCCTGATCGACCTCACACAGGCGACCAGGAGCACCTCGGACATGACGATGACGGCTACCAGTCCTATTGCACCGTCTGCTGCCACAAGGCAATGGGTTGCTGCTGCTGTGTAGCAAGGCAGTACTGCGTCTGCCAGCACCCAGGAGACATACGATGACAGTGAGCTGAGCGGGCTCCATGCTTGCCGTGGTATGGCGTCTGCACAGGTAACTCAGGAAAAAAGGCGCGAAACGATTGTCTGCCCTTGCTTTCACGGAGGGAGGGAGGGAACGGGGGCCTGACGATATGTACCCAGAACCACCCGCGACAATGTTTTAGCCCCATCAGGCATTGGGATCTCAACCCAGAATTCCAATGGGCAGCGGAGACTGCGGGAACTGTGGGATAGCTACCCACAGTGCAACGCTCCGGAAGTCGACTCTAGCCTCGGTACTGTGGAAGCACTCCGCCGAGTTAATGCACTTAGAGCATTTTCTGTGGGGACACACACACTCGAATATATAAAACCGATTTCTAAAAAAACGACTTCTATAAATTCAACCTAATTTCGCAGTGTAGACATACCCTGAGTATAAAGCGCTACCAGACCCAGGGGAGAGGCTTTTGTGTGAATGGAAGGGGGGTGAGGGGCAACACCTGAATAAGAGCCCAAATTAACTGCAGTGAAGACATACCTTAGAGGGGTTTCACAGGAGCAAACCAAAATATACTTGGCCAGTTTTATTCTGTTCTTTAATTTTATATCATTATAAATGGTGAGAACATGACAGGCAAAAGTAAACACAAATTATAATTCAGAAATAAGAGAAGAAAGAAAAGAATAACCTAATGCATTGTCATGTTCAATATAGGCTTGAACAAAAGGATAAGTTATAAAAGTCAAAGAAACTTGTACTCTGATTATCTATTCAGAAATCCAAAAGAAGTCTGAGATTCTGAACTGCTTTCTCTTGGGGTAGATGTAACGCACCAATATTCAGTTGTAACCTGAGCATTTGTCCTATGGGAACCACCATCTTCTCTGTTTTTTCTGGCCTCAGTCTGAGTCTCAGCCAACCCATTTGCTACAGATCCTTATATTGGCCTGACATTGGAGCTGAGTGTTAGCGGCTGCTGCATGAAGGTGGATAGTGGTTGCTATCGCTCACTTTGATTGCCCTCACTGAGCAGTGCAGAACTTTAGAGGTGTCTGATGCACTTGATCTTGTGGCTAGTCCTTTGATCCTGTTGAAGATATTTGCATTTTTAATAAGATTTTTCTTCCTGCTGTCTCAACGTTTTATACTTCGGTCCTGCACTGAAGAGCTAATGCTGTGAACTCTCTCAGTTGCTTTGAAACACACTGTGATGTTACTGTTAGCATTTACTTGATTGTAGGCTAGATGGGAGAGGGAAACAAAGCCCTTCTTTAAATGCAAATAGTTTTAATAATTAGCCAGCACAGTAGTACATTATGAAAAGCCTATGAAAGTTACTTGGGTTCCTGTTTGTCTATGTGAAAGCTTTCCTGTGAGGGAAAGGGTAACTAAAGGATAGAGCTACAGTTTTCCTGTGGCTTCACTGTGGCTTTTTGAGTTAAATGAGGGCACAGTTGGGTGAAAAAATAGAGGAAGTAATCCTGAGTTTCTCACGGGAAAGAACATGTGAAGTTCTGTACTTATTTGCTCATGGCATTCTATGTTGTTTATTATTATTTATTTATTTTATTTATTTATTAAGCCCACCATGACTTGGGATATTTTTATGGCTCGAGTTATGTGGCTGCACCAGATGGCAGTCGGACACCTGGACTGTCTCGCACACAGGATGGGCTTTTGGTGGCTGAGGTGGATCTAAACCTTTGCAGGCAAGTTGGTGACAAATGGAGTTTTAAGGTAAGTCCTTATTCTCTAAAGAAACCTGGCCAGTTTGCTAACTTTTATATGACACTGGATGGGCCTTACATGTTAGTTTTTGTGGAATTTAAGCTGTTGCTAAAAATGAAACCTTCTAGTCCTTATGATTCTGAAGATCACACTCAGAAGGTAAGTGGTGGATTGCTCACTTCCTGAGCCTGCAGACAGCCTGAAACCAGACATGAGAACTCTCCTCATTCACCTCTGAAGCCTCTTGCTCTGTTTCACTTTGGAAGTGAATTAAGCTAAATGGAATTTAGGCCACTTTAATTCTGAATGAGAGCATCCACACGAGCGTGTGCTGTGATTTAAGTAATCTAACACACCTTTAGTTAATTTAGATTAACTTTCCTGAGGGTATGTCTATACGGCAATCGTAGGTGCTGATGGGTGCTCGACCCTGCCCCGCCTCCACCACTGCACCGCCCCCATTCCAACCCCTTCCCCAACTCCGCCCCCTCCCTGCCCCTATTCCAACCCCTTCCCCAAATCCCCACCTCTTCCCCACCTCCTCCCCTGAGCGCGCCGTGTTCCCGCTTCTCCCTCCCGGAGCTTGTTACGCCATGAAACAGCTGTTTTGCGGTGATAAAAGCTGGGAGGTAGGTGGAGAAGCTGGGACGCAGCGTGCTCAGAGGAGAAGGCACAGGTAGAGGTAACGTGAGGCAGCGGGCAGGGAGGGGAACTTGGCTGCCGGTGGGTGCAGAGCACCCACTAATTTTTCCCTGCGGGTGCTCCAGCCCCAGAGCAGCCTTGGAGTTGGCGCCTATGACTGCAATTAAAAACTCACAGCTGGCCCATGCCAGCTGACTTGGGCTCGTGGGGCTCAGGCTACGGGTTTAATTGTGGTGTAGATGTTTGGTTTCAGGTTGCAGCCCAAACTCTGGGACCCTCCCACCTCGCAGAGTCTTAGAGCCCGGGCTCCAGCCTGAGCCTGAATGTCTACAGAGCAATTTTTCAGCCCTGGAGCTCAAGCCCCGAGAGGCCGAGTCTTCTGACCAGGGCCAGCCACAGGTTTATTTGCTGTGTAGACATACCCAGAGAGCTCACATGTAGTCAAGCACTTAGTTTTAGTCCTCAGAACTGCTATAGGTCTGGAATTTCTATTAACCTTTCCTCCTGAACCCAATATGCACTTTGACTCCTGGCAACAAGTAGGATAAACCTCTAGCTCAGAGGTGGGCAAACTACAGCCCACAGGCCACATCCGGCCCGCGGCACTGTCCTGCCTGGCCCCTGAGCTCCCGGCTCGGGAGGCTAGCCCCCGGACCCTCCCTGCTGTCCCCCCTCCCCCGCAGCCTCAGTGCGCTGCGCCGCCAGCACTCTGGCCCACCGCTCCTGCTGGGCAGCGTGGCTGGCTCTGGCGGGGCTGCGAGCTCCTGTTGCTCTGAGCAGCATGGTAATGGGGGAGGGTTGGATAAGGGGCAGGAGGTCCTGGGGGAGCAGTCAGGGGACAGGGAGCAGGGGGCGGTTGGATGGGGCGGAGGTTCTGGGAGGTAGTCAGGGAGCTGGGGGCGTTGGATAGGGGGCGTGGTCCCGGGGGGCAGTTAGGGGCGGGGGTGTGGATAGTGGGTGGGGGGGGTTTGGATAGGCGTGGGAGTCTCTGGGGGCGGGGGTGTGGATAGGGGGCTGGGCAGTCAGGGAGCGGGGGGGTTGGATGGGGGTGGAATCCCGGGGGGCGGTTACGAGCAGGGTTTCCAGGAGGGGGTGGTCAGGGGACAAGGAGCAAGGGGGTTGGATGGATTCTGAGGGGAGCAGTCAGGGGAGGGCGGGGGCCAGGCTGTTTGGGGAGGCACAACTTTCCCTACCTGACCCTCCATACAGTTTCACAATGCCGATGTGGCCCTCAGGCCAAAAAGTTTGCCCACCCCTGCGCTAGCTAGTGACCTTTACAATCTGTCATCCTCTTCCTGCTTGAGTTCTTCAGTTATACCATATTCCAGTGTTTAAAATCAGACATGGTAACAAAGAATTTTATGTCTTTATCTGTACAAAAACACATCCAACTTCCTTGCGTTTTGCTCTTGCATACACTTGTGACATATGGTCTTATGTGTTCTGTGACACACTGGACCTAAAGTCTGTGGAAAGGACTCCTGGTGGCTGTGGTATACTGGTACTGAGTTTTACATCCTCAGTAAAATGAGGGGTCATTTCAGCAGAATGTAGATCTGGGTCATCAGAGAATACAAAAGGCCACCTCAGCTGCAACAGCACATTTTAGATGTATTCAAATGTGGACCTTTTTTTTGCTGTGTGAAAATGAGTAGTATAATCAGTACGATATCCCTTGTGCTGTTTTTATATTTGGTTGTTTATTTTATGCTGCCCCCATGTCTTCTGTTTCCAGTGTGCTGCAGTTTTGTATTGATAGTGCAAACCGGCATTGCTGGAAGTTTTGGAAACTGAGTAGAGGACAACTGGGACTTTTGACAACCAGAAAGGAGTAGGATGCAGTTTAAATTTTTGTCATTTGATGGAGATGCATATCCCCTTTCTACTTGTGAGCAGCCAGAGGTGGTTTGACATTTGGGGGTGATGGGCATGACCTTCTTGTTCCCCACCCAGACAACCCTTGACAGCAACCACATATCCCCATAACCTGCTCCAGGATCTGCCACTGCATCCAGCAGCAATGGATAAGGACATTAACTGTATGTTTCTTCTAAAATTATCAGCAGTGAAATAATTAACCATTATCCTCATTACATTTCAGAATTCACTCTGTTGCTGTGAGAGGAGCAAGTTCACTCCCCTCAAAGCTAATGTTTCAGGCTGCTTGCACACTCAGGAAGACAACAGTATCAGGTCACATTTAGAAAGCTTTTTTCACAAGTATAATGGCTATAAACTTACTATGGTTTTGCTCTGAAAAGTGACTGTAAAAAGAGCAGCATGGAATTCATGTTTTATATGGATATCTTTCACACACACACACACACACACACACACACTGAAAGTCAAGATGGGTTCTTCCCTTACTCTGCATCATCACCAGGTGATCATGCTACCACAGTGGGAGCTGTATAAATTCCTACATAAATACAGGTTCTGCAGCCCAAATGCTACAGTGACACTTGTGCAAACCCACTGAAAGCAGTGGGGTTTTCAGGTGTTACTGGGAGCATCGTGTGAAGACTTCTCACTTGTGTAGTTCCACTGCCTTCATTGAGTGTACATTGGTGTATCTGGAATTCAGTATATAATTCTGTTAGTGCACAGCAAAGAGACTCCAGCTCTCCCACTCACCTGTGTTATCTCTGCAAAAGTAACACAGGTAAAAAAAAAGCTGTAAGAATTTATTTTTTGCACTAGTTAGCAAATGTGACTCTGAACACACACACAGGGAGTACACATGCTGAGTAAGACTGTGCCAATTTTACATAGTCACTTTGCAGCATAGAACTCCATTTGTAATGTTATTTTAAATGAGAGTTTAGCTTTTGCAAGAGACTGCTTGTGCCAGGGCATTGGTAATTTTTGAAGACTGATGGAATTAAGACCTTACTGTTCTTGGTAGTTAATGTTCCTTTTTAAAAAAGTAATGTAAATCAATATTTTTCTATTGAAATTCCTTCCACTGATCATCTGTAATCCTCCTGGGTAGCAGGGAGGAGGAGCAGCAGCTAATGGGAAGTTACTGAAATAGGCTACAAACTCTGCTTTTCTTTTCCAGATGACTGGTAGATACGAGATGTATGCAGAGGAACTCATGAAGGCTGTCCAGCTTAACTTTGCACCCAATATTATTAAAGAGTAACTGTGGCGGTGTCCTCTGGTAGGAGAGATCTCACACCAAGATGATAGCACCTCCTTTATAAAACAAAAGTGATCTATGTATGTTAGTCTACAAAAGTCTCCACCTTCTATTATCTTACAGTTGGTATTGCAACTGAAACTTGGCTGCTAGTCAAAGTGAAAAGTGACTGCTAGTCAAAAGTTACTATACATTTTTATAAAGCACTTACTGCAAAGTGATGAACAAATGATAGAGGGCAGGGTGAGGAACTCACCTGGTCAGATTTAGCTTAAATTCTGAAATGTGCATTATACTGTATGAGGTGTTGGTGAAAAGGTGATATAGCATAAGCAAAACCAGTCTGGCCCTGAGGAAATGCTAGTGCGCTTTCCCTACATGCTTTGTTGCAGTGGGATAAAAATGTCAATGCTTAAAGGCTTTGTCTGAGACCTTCTGACACATGTAGTCTCCTTTTCTTTGGACGGTGAATCAGTCATATGGTTCAGAAGAGTATCAGGAATACAAGCATTGGCTCTTGGTACTTCCCAAAAGGAAGCGCTAGATAAGGAACTGACTGTATTTCCCCTCACTTCACATGATAACTTTACATTGTCACAAGTAGCTGAACGCTCCTGCTGTCACACAGGTGTAATTTGTTAAGTCATGTTTATGAAAAAGCTAAAAATGGCTCTAAACAAAAACTGCCATTCAGCTATTCTTGTAGCTCTTTCCATTCCTTCACATTGACGCAGACATTGTAAGCTTCAGAGTGATGTTTGGGGTTAGTGTGCCTGCTGGTTGTGTCTATTTGTGTGTGGGTTGTGTCGTGCTGGGAGAGTTGTGTAGATTTCTCCAGGCTGGGAATGAGGAGGGTGGCTGCAGTGAGAGGCTATGTGTGTTTGGGATTCTTGTGTGTGGGTTACGTTGTGTTGGGAGATTTTTGTTGATTTTGATGTCTGTGGCAGCTGGGCCAGGTAATCCAGCGTTTGTGCAGTTTCCTTAGTACAGCCAATGAAATTATTGCATGCAAATTAGCTGTAGAATAAGGTTGGTTGGTTGCGTTACCTCTGATATCACAATGGTCTCGAACTCTTGGCATAGAGATGCGTGCCTTACTATAGCTGTGCACCACACAGGTGTAATACGTAAGGTCAAAATGGCTGAGAACTTAAAAATTGGATGGTAGTAGGCCATGAAACCCAGTGATGATGGAACCTGGTGATATTCTAAACAAACAGAGCTTTCAAGCCATGCTTGGACCTGCTGCCATTGCTTCACACTGACTCAACAGACATTTTAGGCTTCAGAGTGCCATTCCTAGAATCTTCTTATATGGATGCTGCCACACTACATATTTCAGCTTGGGGACATTGTACCTCTTAGGTTATTTATCTTGCTGGGGAGGTAATGCCCTTAGCCTTGCTGTTCTACCATCTGACTCCTTAGAGCCGGGGTGCCAAACATATGGCCCATAATCCTGCACAGCCCACCAGAGCATTCATAAGGCCCACAGCGGGACTCAGGCTGTCAGCCCTGGGTGGCAGGACTCCCGCTGTTAGCTGAAATCTTATTAAAATATGTAGAATCTGTTTGGCCCACACAAGGTTGTCTTAGATTTCTGTGGCCTTCTAGTATAATAAGGTTGGGCACCACTGCCTTAGAGAATTGGTGTATCTAAATTGGTGGTTTAAAAAAATGAACTGCATGTCCCATGTAGTAGTTTTACAGGGGAAAATACAGAAGGAAAATATCTGGCCAAAAACGGAGTGGCTGAAGTTAGGTTCTTATGTCGGTGCTCAAATAAGGATTTAGGAGCCTAATTTTTGGCAACCATTTTTAACTCTCTCTGGTGAAGAAAGATTTAAAATGAAATGTGTATGGTTTGGCTTGGCTTAGTGAAGATGAAAGGGACCTGGGGGCTATAGAAAAACCTTTGAGTGAGCCAAGGGTCTAAAAGTATATAGGGCCTGGTCTACAGTACGCGGTTATTTTGGAATTAGCCGAGTTACCTCGAAATAAAACTGATTCCGTCCACACGACCAAACCAGTTTTTTCGATTTAAAGGGCTCTTTACTCCAATTTCTGTACTCTACCTCGGCAAGTGGAGTAGCACTAAGATGGAATAAAAATGAGAAAAAGATTTGTTTGTAGAACTCCCAATAAAAAAATTTAAGGGTATCATTTTCTTAAGAGAATTGGTGGAAGTTCCCTTGTTTGGGACACTTATGACAAGTGATCAGTAAATAGTGTGAGAAAGTAATCCCACAACGGCAGGGGGTAGCACTGGGTACTTTGTAGACCTTTTCCAGTGCTAAAACCAAATTGGTCTGTAACACCAGAGTAACTCCCATTGAAATCAAAGGCATTATTCTGTTTTATACTGATAAAATTTAGTTCAGAATCTAGCCTCTAATATCCAATTTGTATCTTAACCATCTTAATGCTCTGCAATTTTAAAAATCTCAGTCAAGCAGGATTAAATGCTACACATTCTATTAGGGCTTTACTCTAAACTCCACGAAGCTATTATGAATGTTGCTTTCTAGAGAATTGATTAGTTTGGCCGTGAAGGACAGAGACAGCTTTGTAGCGAGACATCTTTTTATATTACAGCCAAGCCAAACAGAACTCTAACAGTGTTCAGTACTTTGTAATGGAATGTATTACTATTGCAGACTTCCATAGCACTTCAGGATTTTGTTGTCTTATTTTCCTGTAGCCAGTTTTTAAATACAGGCAACTAAAGCTTCTAAGCAGGGCCCCAAATGACATTAAGGAAAAAAAAAATGAAGGCGGCTGCCTAGGAAGTTTTTTCTGTAGTATAGGCAAGTAGCTTCCAACTTTCAGTCCGGTGACTGTCCCACCAGAAATACAGCCATTGCATGATGCATGGGTATAACAAATGCTAGTGGAATTCATTCAGTATCACGTGCAGGAACAGACCCTGTGATGTGAGGGTGGGGGGGGTCAGTAGAGAGAAAGAAATGTAATATTTTAATGTTTTGTTCGTAACATGCATTGGATCTGTCTGCTCACTTTTAATTTCCTGTCTCTCCCCGTGTCACCCCCACATTAAGCACTTAATCCAAGCAGCACAAGAAAGCAGGGAACCCCAGCTCTGTGGCAAAACTAACTGCCTGAAATGCTTGTAAGCAGCAGGACTGGTTCTCTCTCTCTCCAGGGGGGTATTTTTGCCTATCTTCTGTTATCTCTCTGTATAGCACCACCGCCAGGTTGAGATTTGGCCATATTTATTTTTTATACAATTTAACTGTAGAGTCTGGGATTTAATTGCTTTCCTTCTATTGTTTTGTATTATAAAGCATTTAATACAGCCCACCTAGAACCAGATAGTGGCTCCAAACAGGAGGTGACTACTAGTTGGGAATCACTGGTGCAGATAAGGCTTCTGTGTATTGATCCCATTAAAAATATGTAAACACTAGCAAATGAAACTGTTGCAAGGATGATGATAGGACATTACGGTTTATCATCTAGTTTGACCTTGCAGCAATTTAGCACATATACCCACCCCATACCATACCACCATAAGTTGAACCAATGCTTTTGGGTACTCCTGTAGTACCCAGTAATGGTGCTAGAGGCACAGAGGCTATTAAGGAACCTCCAAAAGCCCAGCATTGCATTGTGAGATGGAATTAGAAGGAGCAGCTGAATTGGTGCAGCAGTTGCAATTCTTGTGGCTTCTTTCAAACAATGCAGAGAAATTGGTGTAGACTGCACCAGTGCAGAGCAGAAGACCTCAACCAAAGAGTTGCACTCAGCTAGGATACCCACTGGTTGTGTGATGCCTGAGACAAATGTAGGGTGTGGATAGCAACAGTACATGGAATTCTTTGAGCTGGGAATGTAACCAGTTTTGCTTCCCTTTTTGTTTGCCCATTATAGTCTGATGTAGTGATGTGTCTGGGAAAAGTGAAAGGAATATGACCCTAAATCCTAACGACAGCGTACCCACAGCTGAAGTAAATATTTGTCTCTTAAGAGTTTCAAAATGGCAGTTTCAGCTAATTGTATCATTTTTAGTTTAATACGTATTTCTTTTAAAGATCTTCACACATTTTTGCATAATAAACTGGTTGACAAATACAGCTGCTACTGCTACACTATGCTATAGGGTTCACTTAAAACCTTTATTGAGAATGGCTCAATTACAGAAAAAATATATTTATGTATAAAATTTCTCTGCATGTAAAATATCCCTTTCTTTGCTGTGGACAAAATGAATAAAACAAGGTATTACACAGAAACATTCTCAGGGTGAACTTTTTGATAAGCAAACTTCTAACTGAAAAAAGATAGACATTCTTTATTTTTGCCCAATTAACTTCTTTCTTAACCTAACGTTTGACTCATACCTTCTCAATATCAGCTCTACTCAAATATGGCCTTCACCACTTCTCTCTAGGCTCATCTTCCAGGGCAGTCTTCAACTTGTTTTCCTTGGCTGTAGGAGTTCCTGTGGCAGTGAAGGGCTCCTGTTTTCTTTGTCACTTCATCAGCTGTAATTTAATCTTTAAATTCCATTTAACTATTTAAAACCCAGCCACCCAAATACTACTTAACCCAACAGCAGTAAAAATGATTACACCCATATATATGCTTCCATCATTTACGTTAGGTATTCTCACAATGAGACAAGATTCCATTTTGTCTTTGAGTTGAATACATGCAGCGTAATGTCTGCTCTCAAGTTGGTTCAAGACCAGAATCTGAACACCAGAACCAAATACAGTCCAAGCTCAAACCAGCTGTATGGCAACATATCATTACTCTTAACCCCTCTGTAAGAACGATTTTCATTGGGCTAAACACACCCTTTTCAGTAAATAAATTCCATGGTGATTAAATTATATTGGAGGAGTTATGTGATGGGAAAAAAAGCACAGATTAAAGAAAGATATTGACTAGTTAGTTTACAGACGTGTTATTAGTAACATAGCTAAAAATCCTTCACAGTGAAGCATTACACACAAATGGACTTGGACATACAATTCTCTAAGTCAGTGGCCAGCTGGTAGCTTAGCCAGTTTTGCAGGCATTATAAGGCAAAGCCTGTTACTGGTTTTGGCCACAGGGCCTCTGCAGTGATTGTAATGGAACTGCTGATGCTTCCGTTCTGTCAGCCAACAACTTGTATCCTAATTCCCAGTCATCTTCACATGCAGCGGGTGCTTCAGTGCATTCCAGCCACACCTGCTGTAAATTAGTTCTGATTGAAGACAAGTTTCCATCAAACTCGTTTTTCAGATTTTGCAAAGGAACTGCATTTCTACTCACCTACCACTGTATTTCAGGCACTGAAGAAAGGAGCACTCTAGCTTATATTGAACATACCCTGTCAAGTACTTTTTGGGTACTCTCCAGTGTTTGCAAGCCACCTAGATTAGAAAAGGTTTTTCCTTACAACTTTTATCCTTTAGCATATTGCTAAACACTGACTCCCTGTACACTGTTTTCACCAGAAAGGGTGCCTTTTATTTACTATCTGCACCATCAAGGATTACAGCTTTAGGAAATGGGTTTAAGATGTGTCTCCTTGGCTGGTTGTCTAGGTACAAAACATAATGTTATAGTGCTTACATCGATAGCAACTTTTTTTCTTTTGTTTTTAAAATCATTTAGAATTTGGAGGTGAGTTCCAACCAGTTATAATTTTAGAGTAGACCAGATTTTGGGCCCAAAGTATTTGCCAGCATGTCTTTAAGTCAATTGTACATATCTGAATTCTCAGCTGAAAAGGCTAAGTATAAAATCAAGCACATTTATATTGTAGTTAAAGTCATAAAGCTAAATTTCAAGAGGCGATGAGACTGGGAGTCAAAATTTGTAGGAAGTGTAAGGACAAAGCTGAATTCTGTCCTACACTTCAGTGCTTCTCTGCCAGGGAGGTGATCCCAGATACGTTCACGGGGCTGCACGCAGCCTGCTGCAATCTTACAGTTTAGCTTAAAGCATCAGAGTGCAGTGAGGACCCTGCTGCTTACTCCAAAACATAGCTGTTAAGTGAGAAGAGGTAGAAAGTCTGGACTCCTGCTATAACATCTTTGGACTTCAGCCAAGAGAAGTTTGTTCTCCCTGCCTTCTCAGTTAGAAGCAGAGTTCTGAGCTGGGCTACTGGCAGTATCTATTCCTGGGAAATCCCTCAATAAATCTCAACAACAAACGTTTAACCTCAAATTACAATTCAGGCTTTGGGCAAAATCTGTTCTTTCTCCTGCCAGACATTTAAAGCAACCCCCTGCATGCCAGGCATAAACCCTCAGTGCTTGGGTGGCTACTTACTCAGTGCATTTGCTTAATCAACAGTTTAAAAACTGTACCTAGACTTGATCCCCGGATACTGCAGAGAGAGAGGGAGAGTGTTGTAGTGGGCAGAAAGATGTTTCCAAGCCTTTGCACACAGACTTAAAATTTCTTAGACCCAAATAAAATGTCACCAGTCACCCTTTTGGGGCAACAAAGAACTTTGGTCAAGCCATTCCTAGAGACGTCTTAACTCATGCAAGATAACTCAGTAGGCAAAATGACACTAGGTGCGGTGCTTACTACTTGGAAGGAGTAGCCTATAGCCCTTAGCAGGAAGACTGATCCTCCACTGACAATAAGTCCAAACTGCAAACTCAACTCCCAGGTACAGATGTTGAGAGCAGTCAAGCTGGGTTTACACAAGAAGCTTGCTTCGTAAATGGTATTTCATTCCCATTATGCAGGCAATGCTGATAGGATCTGCCACAGTATGTCAACAGCTGACCAATCATTTTCTTTCTTGAAAAAAAATAATCATGGGGCAGGTTAATCATTTATCCTCTCTACACCCTTCTGATCATTAAATAACTAAATCATGAATGAAGATCAGCTCTGGCAGTTTTGAAGGCAAACCAACATGTATTTCCTCTTTTTCCTTTCTTGCTTCGTGTAGCTGAAACTGCACAAATTTCCAAGTGAAGATTAAATTTGTGTACTTGGTGTATTTTATTTCAAGTCTTTAATTCAGAAACAAGCTCATAGCCAACTGTAAGAGTTGGACTCTGAGGGGATTGCATTTTGAAACTGCTCTCAAATGTGCAACGTTAAAATTAAAATGTGTGTGTGTTATATATTGCAACATCAGATAGTTCATCATCAGGAATAAAAAGATGAAGACAACACTGCAATATATTTGTATGAATGTCTATAAAGCATCCCTTGTTTAAGATCCCACTGCAATTCAGGAGCTAAGTCTCTGCAGTAAGAGTCCTGAGACAAGCAGCCAGCTGCCATGCAGGTGCTGGGCAGACTGCACCAGAAATGACAAAGCAGCAAGCTTGGATGTCAGCTGTCCGTGTAGATAAACAGGATATCCTCATCTGTGCCGTAACTTGTCCTGGCTTCCTCAAAGTTACTGATGCTGGTGCTGCATGTTCCTGTGGGACAGGAGCAGAGTGTTAGTCAAGCTGAGCCAGGGGAAGAATTTGCTCATGAACAGCGCTTAGCCTGGCTTTGGATAAACTGAGAACTAGACCTCTTGGGCTTGATCTTGCAGCCCTTACTCGCTTGAGTAGTCCCATTGATGTCAAGGGGAATGCTTATTTGCATAACAACTGCAGAAGTTGGCTCTGTATAATCACACACCATGTTGTTCTTTCTTCAAGATACCAAACGTGTACAGTTTAGCTCTCCTAAACTGTGTCCCTCTGAATACTCAATCAGAGGTATGAAGGCCATAGAAGAACCTATTAGAATGTATTTCCAATGCTTCATCTGAATCACAGCACAGAAAAGAATGAAATCACTGAATTCTGTAAGAACAATCATGGGCCAATCAGCTGGTGCCGCCTGACTCAGATGCCTGGTATCGGGAAACTCCAGCTGGTTTTGCATTATGCACATGTTAGTAACGAGAAGATGGAGAATCCACACAGAATGAAGCAAAGTTCAGCTACTCACGGTCAGCATAGGCAGGGTTGTTGTAGTAGACACTCCCTGAGGCTTTGTTGTAGCCACACAACACAATGAAATGGCCCTGGTAGTCAGGATTCCTGCAGAAGCACTTCTGGCCAATAGGCAGGAAACAGCAATATTTGACAGGACTTGAGCAAAGTTCACACAGTAACAAGACTGCATTCACCAGGACAATGGCTACATGACCTTGGGACAGGTGCTCCTGAATGTCCTGGACAGTCACTGTGCTGCAGAAGAAAATTCAGACATTCACAAAGAAGCGTAGGAGAGAGATCTGTATTCCCTGGATGGGGCTCTCCCAACCATGTGAGTGTGGATGATGTCCATCTCTGTTATGTGACTGCTATGATTATTTTACATATCTTTGTTGTTGAGGGCCCTACTGCAGCCGCGGACAGTAGGTATTCCATCCAAGTCTATTATACCCTCACTGCCAGTGAAGAGCAGAGCCATTCTGGCTGAAATTCTATAGAGCATTCGTTAAAATGAATAGAATCTCAGGATGTCTCAGATGCCCTGGAGGAGCAGCATTTTTGTCAGAAGTATGAGATAACCATTCAACACTAGGGAGATTAGTTAATTTATGGGGCAGTTAGGGATGCTGTAGAATCCCATTCCACCACCTGGAAGCCCAAATGCAGCTGGTCTCTAAAGCACCAAGTCTTTCTCAGCTGAGGGATTGGATGGCATAAGATCCCCAATCATCTTGGTCTCTGCATCCTAAGATACCTTTGTCAGGTAAGAATACAGCTTCCCAATTATAAAGTTGCATTGTCTGGCTCTCTGTTCTTGCCAGGATTGTTGTTCTAATATTTTATTGTGCCCAATTTAAGAGCATGAAAATCACCCATGCCCACCTGGTAATCTCATTTGTTTGAGCTGAAGTTCTTCATTCAGAGACACAGACAGATGGTGTGTTCCATACCAGTCTGCACTCATCCCCTGGATCAGATCCAAATGTTCAGGCTGATGTCCTTTTTAATCTCTTCCGGCACTGCTCTTCCCCTTTGCCTTCTCAATCCTAGTGTTGCACAGGCGCATATACAACCTCCCCCCCAATCTCTGATGTGAGCCAAATGCTAAAGCTTTGTTACTGTGCAAGATATGGCCTAGATTTTTGCTGCCGCCGCCTCCTCCTCCCCCTCCCCCCAGGTCACAGCACTAGGATAGATGTTGCCATGCAAACTCTGAGTACATTAACAGGGCACTAAAGATTCTGGCAAATGCAGGTTTAAAAAAGCATGTAAAAACACAATAAGGCCATTGTTTCTAGGCACAAATAGTACCTTCTCTTTTTTCTCTTGCTACTACTCATCCACCCCAGTAAACAATATGCAGAGTCAAATGCAACCCTGGTGGAAGTGGATGCAACTCTTGACTTCAGTTTATACCCATTTACAGTCAGATTGAATATGACCCAGAGTCTTTTCTCCTCTTCCGAATTTTGCTATCAGCAAAAGGGTTTTAAGCCACGAGTGTGATTTTTCTCTCTCCCATGTTTGAGTCTCTCTCCGGGGAGGTTCCTTCTCCTATGATGTCATCCTTCCTTTGGAAAATATTGTAAATTACAGGGTTTCCAAGGGAGCAAAAGCATGCATGCCTGATTTTGGTTTACTTCTCGAAGTACAGAGCTCAGCAGTGTTAGCACAGCTCTGGGAACAATGGGTTTTGTGCCACTACAACACTCACTTCAGCACTGATGGCAGCTTTTTTTAATACAAGCGATTTAGAAGACATTCCCTACTAGTTTATCTTAATGGAAGACCAAATTTTTGGCCGAAATAAACAGCCAGTTTCCCATCAGCAAATCCAAAATATTGCTTTTCCCCTTTCAGGGCTCCACTTTTCTGCTCTTCTTCCCATTTTGCTTCCTCCCTCTGTCTCAATGGAAGTGAAAAGACAGCGTGGGAAATAAAGAGGGGGTGGAGCCTGAATTCAGTCTGACTTACACCAGCACAGTCAGAGGTAACTCAAAGGAGCTAGACAAGTGTGAAAGGAGACTCAGGCCCCTACAGTCTCCAAAGAGAAAAGGAGATGAAATGACAAGCTCACCACTTCTCCACCAGCACCTTGCTGGCTTTGGCTTGGGCGAACAGCTGGTTCACTCTGTTCTCTTCCGTATCAAAGTGTTTCCTGTAGAATGACTAAGGGATAAAGAATAATTTACGAACAATTCATCAGAATGAAATTCACCCTAGTAAAGTGAATCTTCAATTAAAAACCGGTTAGAGAGGGACTGGGTGGTTTAGGGGGTTGATAATGGGTTAAGGTGTCATTCTCCCTCAGGTCACCAGAAACAGGATAAGAACCTCTCCTCTAGTTCATCAGTTCAAATTCAGTCCAGGTCAGTGGTTATTGCAGTCTCCAGCTGATGGCTATTGAGCTGCCTATGTGAAATGAATCTGGTCATATCAACTTAGTTCTTAGATTTCAGGACTCCACATAAGAAAAACCATAACCACTACTGGATCGAATTGGCCCTTTTGTTGGCAATATCAACAGAGGCCAAGGATTGAATGGACATGGAGACTGAATTCCCCTCTCACCTCTAGAGGTGGTTCCTCCAGGTCAAGGTTGAGGCACGTTGGCGGGGGAAGTGTAGTGGAAGCTAGCACTGCTGCTGCCCAGGCTGTACCTGTTCTGTAGATAAATAGAGGGCTTCAGTCTCCAAGGCTGTTAAATAGGCTGGAACCTTTCATGAACACTGAATTGGTACTATTTTTTAAAACGTACATCATGGAATCAGTGCCGGAAAATACCCGGGACCACATCTAACCTGGGTTTGGAATTGTTTCATGGACAGTTTGGCAATAGACAAACCTTGCTTACAGGAACGGAGGTTAACCACATCAATAACACAGCTCCACCAGCATGGCCCTGATGGATCGTGATGGAAAGTGCCTGATATTTCCCAGTGAACGAAGATGCTCACCTGATTTTTATAGCCCTTGTCCACTCCAAGTGTCTGTGTGCAGAACCTATGCTTAACACCAAAGTGCCGCATTAGGTAGGCCAAGTCAATGGTCCAGATACTCTTTGTTAACCGGAGTTCCCGGATGGCTTTCTGAAATTCCTCATCATTCAAACGATTCAGGTACCTGGGGTATTAGAGGAAGGGGGGAAGCAAAGACATTAGCAGAAAGTGTGTCTAACAGTCCAAAGCCTCTTAATATCACAAAAGGGAAAACCTGAAACAATAGGGAGAAACAACCAAAATACAACCCACAAATGAACCACAAATTTCCAAAGAAATGGGGTAGGGAGCATTTCACTGGATTTATCACAGGTGACTGTCTCCCTTTTGGAAATTTAGTGCTGTCTTAATTATTTTACAATTCTAAAGGTGTACAGGATGCTGTACAAGAGGTGAGCTGTGCTAAACAAATAATGGGGCTCTATCCTGAAGAGTTTAAAATCTAAAAGCACAAATTCAACAGAGCAAATGCAGGAAGGGGTATGGCAACTATAGCTGAATTGATTCATGGAATAGGTGCGTTTCAGAAGGAGTTTTTTGAAGGAGGAAAGGAACTCGGTAAATATTCAAAGGAAGGTTGCTTCAGGCACTGAGGGTAGTGTGAATGAAAAACAGTTGAGAGGCTTGGAATGCAGAAAAAAGGAAGGAAGCCATTGGAATTCAAGAGGGAAAGACACAAGGTCAGATCAGCAGGGTAAGATCCATCTTGGCAATGGAGGTTTTGAATAAAGTGTAAAGGAAAAGAGGAGAGGGGGATGGAGAGGCTAGAGGCAGAGGTTACAGTAGTCAAGATGGGAAATTACCAGCGCACGGACTAACGTCTTGGCAGAAGGGATGGAGAGAAATGAAAATCTTCTACTTCATATCTACTAAGTGGACATCTAAATAGGTATTTCACTCTCCTGCACCTAAGCTCGTGTTCCTCTGTGGAAGGAAAGACTAGTTCAGCAGGACAGCTAGTAGGTTAAAGAAAATGGGCAACACAGAGAATAGTTTTGAAACTCATATTCCTGGAACGGAAAACATTTACCCCACAGAACGGATGCCCAATAGGACAGTGGCAAGATACTAACTCTTATAAATACAGAAGAAACCTGCTGGTCATTTGAAGACACACAGAAAGGAATTCAAGGGAATTATAATGCTGTGATTTGTAACAGTTCCAATAAGCAGAGAGAACATTCTGTCAGACAAAACGTGCTAATCTGCAAGGATAACATTCTATTGGGTTAAACATACTAATCTACAAAGTTCTTAAAGTTAATCAGATATTTTGTATATATCAAGAAACTTGGTTAATTATCCTTCGTCTGTGTTTTCTTTTCCTCCTGCTGGAATACTGGTGCTATGCCCAGCGAGGCACAGTAATTCTTAGCAGGGCATTGGAGAAAATATGGTCTGATGAAGTTGTGAGGTTAGTCATAGCTGCCCCACCCAACTTTTCTCCTTTGACCTTCGATCCTGGTCTTAGGGAGGGTCCCACAGTGGGGATAACATTTCCCAACTCCCCATGCTCAAACCCACTCCTCTGAACCACAATCAGTTACTTACTGCAATGCCATCCTGGAGCAGGCTAGCCCACAGTCCCAATGGTACAACTGCTGAATAACTGGCACTTGCAACTGGACATAGTCAGCTGGAGTAAAAACAACGCATCGTTAGAAGAGCATGATAGGTGAGTTAGCCTAGATGTGTGTATCCTTCCACATATTAGTATTATCAGTCCTCTTGTGCTGTACTGGGGCACTTGAGAAACACTTTTTATTTTGTCCCATTAGCAGGTTATGCTTCTCAGCATAAATTTAATATTTTTTTTAAACGGTCCTTTTCCAAATTGTAAAAGTAAGTGAACCATCAAGCATCTATTTTAACCTGACACTCCCTCTTTGCTACAGGTCTGGCCAATTCTGTAGCAAATTCATCCACCTCTTCTGCCCTAACTTTTTTCTGGTCATGGCCCTTGTATGATCACGAAGCGGTAATCACACCCTAAGAGAGAGATCAGGAGAGCAACAGACTTTTTTATCTTCTATTGTGGTGTGTCCGAAACTGAGTCTCTGGGTTTAAACAGACTGTGTGACTGCGGCAACCTTCTGTGCACTCTAATCACCAAAGATGTGCCAATACTCAAGCGTGTTCATCCAGCAAAAAAACATACCGTGCCACAAGGAAGTGCTAATTGAGCCTGTGATCAACAGAAACAACAGGAGGACTTGTCTCCTCAAGAACACTACACTGAGCTACAGCAAGACTGTGAGAAGTTGTGTTAACGCAATGGCAACTGTGTCTTTGCAGTCAGTGTAAAGACCGGGACAAGGTGTGTTCAACATCATGTGGGCTAGTCATGGTCAACATCAACTCCTCAAGGTTGTGCTCTAACTTGATGTAATTTTCTAGGGAAGATATGCCCAAAATGCTTTTAGCAGAAACAGGCCATCGTGGATTTTGTGGCCTCCTTCCAAAATTTCTCACATTCCTATGTATTCCATTCTTTCTAGCCTTTCCCTTGTGGCTTTGAAAACCAGTGTACCTGCTGAGGACATCAAGTCTCTTTAGTTAATCTATGTCTGGCCAGCACAGATCAATGTACTAACTCATTATACTAAAGGAAATGCTAATCCCCAAGACCTACTCACATTAGGAATTATAAATCATTTGTCATAAATCCCTGCTGGTGGATTATACTAACCTCATTTTCCACTAAGGACTCTACCCCATTAGGTCCAAGAACACATTTTCTACATTACAATCTCAAACAGTAATAACTGAAGCCTAATGTGTCAACTAATTTCCTTTGATTTATTGAGTTGCCTTACACACCCTTTGCTGCACCAACTTCATATTACTTTTCAAGATCCCTAGATGAGGATGATTGCCAGCTGTTCTGGAATAAATGAAGTGATAAAATATGTTCCAGCAATAAACTGAACTGCATGATCATCTCCAGTTTGGTAAATACTCAGTGTGACAGGTTTACAAAAAGCAGCCACTAATTCCAGATCCCTAGTGGACAGCACTACCCTCCTCCTCAACATGGATCTTAGGCAGGTTGGTGCAACCATTATCCCTGATCTGATAGACCTGGAAGTGTAGGGAAGACAGATCCTTGAAGGATTTGCTGGTAGCTTGCGAGGACACCACATCTTCCTGGAACAGTGGTATCTTCCCAAACTGAGTGCCCTAGTTCTATCGTCTGTCCAGAGTGATACAAATCCAGTCCCAGGACTCCTTTTTTTTCACTATACACTCAAAAGCCCAGAATGTTCTGTTGGAAAATAACTATCTGGTATTTAAATTATACCCAAATCCTCACACTGAACCCAGTTCAACAGGAAGAGCTTCCGCACAAGGTATTAGTTATAGAAGACGCTGCAGAACAGCGCTCAGGGAAGTGGGCATAGACCCCATCTTAGCTGTTTAATTCTAGCCCCCTCCCCCCATTCATGCAGTTACATTCACCGGCAGCATCTGATTTAAAAATCCCATCCAGGCATCTCTGCAGAATCAGAGCCTTAATATCCTTGGGGGTAACATCTCTTATAGGGACAGGTAATTTTTTCTGGTATCTCCTTCGGCCTTTAAAATACTCCTTTAGCTCTAAATCTTCACCTGCTGTATTAGTGATCACAGTGTGCACAACAGCGGGTGTGTAGAGGACTATTGCCGGCAAGGGTTGCAGACCAGTCAGGGCCTGCGAATGCCTCAAACTTCTCATGAGAGAGTCAAGGTAGGCATCTTTTATTGGACCAACTTCTGTTGGTGGAAGGTACAAGCTTTCAAGCTACGCAGAGATCTTTCCTCAGCTCTGGGAAAGGAAGCAGAGACGCTGAGCCAAATACAATTTGGGACAGATGTCAAGCAGAAGGGGTAACGCATGTAGGAGGCCGTCGCTTGAAATGAAGTGGCCAAGTGGGGGTTAGATTGTTATGCAGAAAGGGGCTGGGGGTCCGGATCCCCCCCGGGCAGGGCGCAGCGAAGGGGCTGGGGGTCCGAGGCGGCTCCGGCCCCCCGGGCAGGGGTCCGAAGCATCGGGGCGGGCTGGCTGCCCGGGCAGGGGCTGGCGAGGGTGCCCTGGGGGCGTCGCTCGGAGGTGGCTCGTTTGCTGGGCCCCAAAACCCGTCCCGGCCGCGCCCGGGGACACACTGACCTGAGGGCGGCTCCGAGTCCGCGGCCTCCTTGGGGCTTTTCATGCCGGCGGAGAGGGGGCCAGGCCGCTCAGTGAGCGGCCGCCGGGCCCGAGCCGGGCTGCAGGGCTTGGCGGGGCCGGGACCCCCGCATGTCTCGGAGCGGCGCTGCTCCTGCCGGCCCCGGCGCTGCTGCCTGGCAGGGGCGGGGCGGCAGGAGCTGCGGATGCGGCGGGCGGGGAGAGCTGCGGCTCCGGGCCCAGCCCCGCACAGCGGGGACTTGGGGGGGGGGGAAGGTGGCGAGAAGGGAGCGGGCCGCGCTCAGGACGGCGTCGCCATGCCCGCCCCCGGGGGCTATTCCCGCCGCCCCCGGCAGCTGTCAGCAGCGCGCGTCCCCGTCCCCGTCCCCCTCCCCGGGCGGGTCCGCGGGGCAGTCCCCACAGGGCAGGCGTTATGGGGGTATATGTGCACCCCCAGCCAGATGCCCGAGTGATACAGCGGGCGGGGGGGGGTTCACTCCTGCCTCGGGGCCGGGTGTGTTAAAACTCGCAGCGGCGGAGCCATGCGACCTTGTGGCTTCCCTCCCCGCCTCGCGGGCCGGGGAAGCAGGCGGAACCTTTGTTCGGGGCTGGTGTATCCCCGCGGGACGCCCTCTCCGGGGCCCGCTCACGAACCATAGAGTTGAAAGGAGAGAGGCGCTCGGGAAGCGCTCTCTCTAGGCAGCGAGGCCTTTCCGGTTCCGGTGCGCGGGGCATGGTGGGATAGCGGGGGAGGCCATTAGAGCGGTGAAGCTGAGCCCACGCTGAATAGAGACGTGCCTCGCGGAGCGTAAGTGGCAGGCGGGAGCGCGGCTCCTCACCGGCCGGTGGGTGAACTCAGGCCGTCCTGCGTGTGGGGAGCTGGGCTGGGGCCCCGTGGGGGGAGGGTCTCTTCTCAGCACTCCCCTCCCCCAGTGACCCGAGGGCCCGGGCTCCTGCCGGCGCCCCATCCCCCGGGACACCGTCAGGACCCGAGTTCTGCAGTGGTGAGGCAACATGGGTGCCGTGAGCCTTGTAGCTCGTCTGGGGTTAGCGGCTGTGGAGGCGGATTTGTTTTAGTACCGCGCCAGGAGTGTGTCGGGATCTCCCCGTGGAGCACTGGTGTGGCTGGATCCTTTGCTTTCCCGGCCCAGGAGGTTGGCGGGGTATAACCGGGCGCCACGGTGGAAGGTTTTGTATGTCTGACTAACCTGCCCCTTTTAAGAAGTCCTCTGTGACTTTTAATAAAACAAAAAGGGTTAAAGTTTAGAACTGCCTTCAACTGAGTATAGAAACATCCCACTTCACCCCCCCCCCCCCCCACACACACACACGATTTTCCCACCACCTTTCGTCCTCTTTAATTACAACAGCCCTAGTTACAGTGGGGAAGGGATGGGGTGAGACGAGAGACCAAAACCGTGCAGTGTAGCTGCCAGGTGAGTCCTTCATCTGTTAAACTAGATAGGAGTTGGTTTTTTACGTAGTTCAAAACATACCCTCTAGATGTTTAGTAAGAATTACTTAATGAGATTTTATATATATATATATATATATATATATATATATATATATATATATATAATTTACTCACATAAATAGTTCCCTTTAGGTCCATGACTGCGTAAGTAAGGATTTGCAGCATCAGGACGTAATGCACATCAGTGGCCTTGCCATATCATTTTAATAGGCTCCTTAGCCATTTCTTTCCACTTCGAAAGAGGTAATATCTCTTGTTGTACCAATTTCTGTTAGTGAAGGAGACAAGGGTTCAAGCTACACAGAGCTCTTATATCTTTATTAAAGGAAGTACTTCACCCACTCTTTCTCTCTAATATCCTGGGACCAACATGGCTATAACAACTCTTTCCTGTATGGTAAGGTAATTCTTCTAGTGGAGACCATGTATATTCTCAACCTCAGGCATTTCTGAAAGGAAATAGCTCTTGTATCAAAAATGTCACTTTAAGTCACATTGCTTCTGTGTCACTTTAATAGAAAATTTGTGTACTAAACAGTGCTCCCAAAGCTTGAGAAAATCCCCTACGTGGTACAGATACCTCCATCACAAGTTTGTAAGACTTCACACTAACATCTGTATCTTGGGGAATGTCCAGCACGTTGTATGTTTTTATTACGATACTTAGAAATACAGTAATGTAATATGGAATGCTCTTTATGTAGTTTCTGCCTCTTTGTAAGTATCACTTCCATCAAGAAATGAGATTCTGTGAATACACTGTGTGTGAGTCAGCATCTCTAACTGAAAGGAAAGTAGTATTTTTCTTTCGCTAGTAGCAAGCTAGTGTTTTGGAACTGCTGATTCCACTGCTTTGGTATTCTTACTCTGGTTTCATTTGGCTGGTATGGGCCATCACAAAGTTAGTTATGTCTACTTAACTCTTCTAAAATTATTATAAAAGAGCCTCTCACTCCTGTTTCTTGACTAACCCATCAAATTCCTCAGTACTTCTGAAAATGTAGAAAATTTGAAGTTTTTCTTCCCCATCCTCCATGACTCTCTCTGAGTTCCCCATTTCTTTCCCTGCTACCAAGATTTTGAGACCAACATAGTCTTTAAAATAAAACTATTTGGCAATTACATAGCAGTTCAATGTGCACAGAAGCCTTAACACTGATTACCTGTTCTGGGAATAGCCATGGTGACAGAAGTCCTGTTTATCAAGTTGGCACTTTTTAAGGGCACTGAATCTGTGGGGAAAAATGAAAAAAAACAAAACAGGAGTGAGTAGTCCTGTATTTTCTGGACTAGAAAAGTTTGTTAAAGGTGTCTAAGTGAAAATCTGTATTATGTAGGCAAAGAAACTTACATGCTATTCCTTTTTTTGGCCTAGGTTTAGAGCTGTACTGCTGCAAAGATGTCCATCGGAGTGCCAATTAAAGTGCTGCATGAGGCAGAGGGCCACATCGTGACATGTGAGACCAATACAGGGGAAGTGTACCGTGGCAAACTCATTGAGGCTGAGGACAACATGAACTGCCAGGTATGTCTGGGAAAAGGGGATCTGAATGGTGTATTTTTGGAAAGGTCCATCTTTGGCTGATTGTCAATATTTAAGTAAAGCTGACAATTTCTACTCCAAGATAAAGAAAGATGAGTTATCCTGCTTCATAGCTTTACCAAAATGACAGTCTCTCTTGTGACATTCTAGAGAGGGGACAGCTTAAACTTTTTGGTTTATAGGCAGGAGCACCTGTTCCTATCGGAAATTCTTACGCATTTTTCAGAACTCTGTTCTTTGACTAGTTTGAGATAATGGTATTTCTGCTAAAAACCCTTCGTTATTTCAACAGCTAGCTTCGACTCGACTCATTAGCTCAGGATATGTTTTCTCCAAATCAGTGTTTTGAAAAACTATATCATAAATTTTTTTTAAAGCACACACAAAGCCAGATACTTGAATATGGTGTAATTCTAATTGATTTTTAGAACTAGAGTTTCACATTCAAATCACAAATCATTCTCATCTCATAAGAAATTACTTTGGTAGAATAAACTAATATATGTGATACTACAGAAGGAAAGAGATTTCCCCTTGTCAGTGAGTTCCTGTTTTATCCCTAATTAAACAAAGCTTATATGTGTTAATGTGAACAACTTTAGGAATTTGTTACTAGAAATACAACTCTGGGAGGGATCAAAATAGCCTACTAAATCCCCAGGATTAGTAAAATTGCAATAGTTTAAAATGTGTTGTCTCCCATAAACAACTGCAATTGACAAAGAGTGCCAGAGTTAATAGACCTTCTGAGTAACGATTTAAATAGTCCTTGGTCTTATTGTTCTTTGTGTACCAGGCTCCATGGGTTATTCTCTTCTTCTCCACCCCTCTCCTCCCCTGCTCAACCATGTTTTTTACACACACACACCAGTCTAATGTAAATCTGCTGTGTACTTGTATGCTGATCTGATCTTGAATGCTGAATCTGATTTTTGCTGGCTAGATTACTCTAACAAACACTGTGCATACAAGTAAAAGACCAAACTTATGTAAGGCTATGATGTCTTTGAAAGATTCTTAGTGATCTTGCGGTGCTGTTTCAGGGTATTTTCTCAATTGGGATTCCATTTACATTAGTCAACTTGCTGCAGCTTCTGAAAAATACCAATCCATGTTAGCACAAAACAGATGAAAGCTTCTGTCAGAAATCAGTTTCAAAACAGTCCTGGAAAGCTATTCTGTTGAACACATGCTCATGCTATTATGTAGCCAGACAGCTTTCTATGTTTGAAAGAAGACTTCTTTAAATCAGAATTCAGTAGCCAAAACAAACTGGAACGCTTCACTATTTAATAGGCTGTTATAGGCACTGATCAGTTTTATGTCTTCCAGATGTCCAACATAACAGTGACATACAGAGATGGGAGAGTGGCACAGCTGGAGCAGGTGTACATTAGGGGTAGCAAGATACGGTTCCTCATTTTGCCCGATATGTTGAAAAATGCTCCTATGTTAAAGAGTATGAAGAATAAAAACCAGGGTTCTGGGGCTGGACGAGGCAAAGCAGCTATTCTCAAAGCCCAAGGTGGGTACCTCTGTGTTTGGTCATTAAGTTTCCTATCAATTAGGAAACTGAAGTGGCTGTCATTATCAAGAGTTCTGTAGTACAAAGAGTTTGGTTTATTACATCACTTAAGTATGACTGTCACAAGGAGTAAGAGGAGTTTATTTGGCAGGTATCCAGAGGGGAAAGTTAAATAACTGGGAAGTTTGCACTTTATTCCCCCTCCTTCCCCCCCACCTTGATTTTATTGTCAAACTCAAATTTCTAGTGCTTTAGAAAATTTAAAAACAGTAATATTCAAAAATACTAAGCTCTTAAGGGTCTAGTTAGTTAAAATCTCAACTCAACTCAACCCTCCCACATAAAACTCAAGATTTTGTGCTCCCTGAGTATATGTGTGCAGATTCTGAAGCAGCTATTTGAATCACTTGGGTCTTGTCTGTAGTGATCTTTTTCTGGGTATTGGGTTAATCAAATCTACTTCAGTTATCATTGAAGAATTAATTTAAATGTAAAAATGGCACTTAAATACACAAGGATTTGAACTTAAAAGTCAGACTTCCTTTATCTTTGACTAGGCCTAAATTATGTGGATTGGTGCATAATGATTAAGAACAAATACTTTGGGGCTGTTTATGCTTTAGATTACTTTGAAAAGGTTTTTGCTTATAGGGATTAAGATGTTTGTAGAGCACTTTGAAATCTGTTCAAGCGTGGTATATAATAATGGTGGTGATAAAATGTTATTTAAAAATGTCTCTGGCATGGCACTGACTTCTTAATATAGGTCTCCTGGGCTGCAGGTTTGTGCCACTAAATGGAATGAATACAAACGTTTCATTTTGTTTTACTGTCACTCTGTTAGTTGCATCTGTTTCATGACTAGAAGCATGTTAACGTTAGCTTCTGCTCCCCATCATAGAGCACTCTGGGAATTAGAGCAGTACATCTCCTTCTGAACTGTATAGGGTAACCTAGTTTTCACACTGCTAACCCAGCACAAGAGGCTAGATACTATAGTGATTGGCACCGCAAAAATATCTTTGATACAACACGTGTAGATTCTTATAAACATGCAGTTATGTCAAATCCACATGATCCCTTATTTTTTTTCTTCAGTGGCTGCAAGAGGAAGAGGTCGTGGAATGGGCCGTGGCAACATTTTCCAGAAGCGAAGATAATTTTGGACTTGACTTACCTTTTTTTTTTAAGGGTTTAATTTACGACGGGTTTCTACTACTTAATTTACTGGTTTCTACTACTACTTAAGGGTTTTTAATTTACTACCTAGCAGTTGGGTTTCTGTTTAAATAAAATCTGTTTCTGACAAAATAGAAAGTTGTGTGCTGTTGTGTGTTGACAGGTCTTGCCTGGGACACAGCTGATGAGGTGATAGCTTTTTGTAGTGGGAAGAGTATTGCATATTGATAATAGAGCAGATTATTTCTAAATCCATCTTGAAATAGAGAGACTGGTACCTGGATGTGTGCGTTCTCAGTATTTTTTGGTTAAATCTTGCATTTCAAGTACATCTTTGTGTCCCCGGCTTTTCTCACTAAATCCTGTTGCCATCCACTCTGCAAAAAAGAGTTAAGTCACCATCTAGATGTATATTTTTAGGTAAGAGAGGATGCATTCTCAACTGGCAGAGTGTTTGTGTGTCATGTTGAGAGTTTCAGGGGTTTGCTGTGGCCTTGAGTCTCCCTGTGACCCAATACAGGATCTTGGTGAGGATGACTGATTCATTGCTGACAGTTCTGTAAGCAGCATCTCTTGACTTTTTTCCTCTAAATCACCAAGTGAGCTGTTGAAGAAGCTGCTGTCTCATTTTGCAGTGCTGTTAGCAGTAGGGAGGGATTGAAAAAAACCCATGCAACAGGTCATGGGGAGGACAAGAGAATTTGGGGACTGGCTACCCTATTGGGTCATAATAATATGATTGAATAAATAGCTGGATGGCTGAGGATTTGCTGCCAAAAATATTACACGACATTCAGAGAAAGGGCCAAACTAAAAATAGAGCCTTGCATCTTACATATTACGAGAATGCATCCAGAATCTGAGTTGTGATCTTCTCTTTTCAAAGACACGAATAGCATAAGCATAGTTTCTGACTTTGCAAATATGAAAGGTTTGTCAGTCAGCATAATTTTATAGTTCCCTCCAATTCACTTTACTGAAATATTGATTGGTGTATCTGGAGAGTTTAAAAGGAAAGACTGTCCTTGCTTAGGTTTCAGAGTGGTAGCTGTGTTAGTCTGTGTCAGCCAAAAAAAAAGAGTCCTTGTGGCACCTTGGAGACTAAAATTTATTTGGGCATAAGCTTTCGTGGGCTAAAACCCACTTCATCAGATGCATGCAGTGGAAAATACAGTAGGAAGATAGATATACACACACACACATACACAGAGAACATGAAAAAATGGGTGTTGCCATATCAACGGTAACAAGACTAATCAATTAAGGAGGGCTATTAGCAGGAGGAAAAAAACTTTTGTAGTGATAATCAGTGAAAATAGTGGATGTCATGGCTCTGGCCAAGGCTCAGACGCTGGGGTCAGGTGCACTTGAGAACCTGAGCTGATGCCCAAACTGCAATATCCACACCACTGTTTTTAGCATTCTAGCTTGAGCTGGTCTACCCAGGGTCAGAGGTTCACTTCCATGTGCAGTGTAGACATACCCGGAGAGAGCCCCAGCCCCATTGGATCTCGTGCACCCCAGACGTTGCCAATCCCACTGCATCCCCCAGATCCCAATATCCCAAACTCACAGGATGGATTTGATTTTATTCATTTGCCTTTTTAAAAAAACAACCAACCAACCACCCAGTAAATAGGTCCATGAGTTAAAAATTGGATGCTTTTATGATGTAATAGGTCTACAAAAATTCCTAATTATCTAGATCAGGGGTGGGCAAACTATGGCCTGCCAGCAGTTTTAATCCAGCCCTCGAGCTCCCACTGGGGAGCAAGGTCTGGGGCTTGCCCCACTCTGGCGCTCCAGCCAGGCAGCAGGGTCATGTGGAGTGGCCCCTGGCTCCCGGAAACAGCAGCATGGCCCCCCTCCAGCTCCTATGTGTAGAGGCAGCCAGGGGGCTCCACTCTGCATGCTGCCCCCACCCCAAGTGCCACCCCTACAGCTCCTATTGGCCGGGAGCTGCAGGGGCTGTGCCTGCAGATAGGGCAGGGTGCAGAGCCACCTGGCCTCACCTCCACGTAGGAGCTGGAGAGGGGATATGCCGCTGCTTCTGGAAGCCGCTTGAGGTAAGCGCTGCCTGGAGCCTGCACCCCCAAGCCTCTCCCTGCATCACTGCCCCAGCCCTGATTCCCCCTCCCAACCCCTTGATCCCGGCCTGGAACACCTTCCTGCACCTCAAACGCCTCAGCCCCACCCTAGAGCCTGCACCCCCAGCCAGACCCCGCACCCCCCACCCCCAGATCCCCCTCCCACACCATGAATTCCTTATTTCTGTTCGCACCCCAACCCCAATTTTGTGAGCGTTCATGGCCTGCCATACAATGTCTGTTCCCAGATGTGGCCCTCGGGCCAAAAAGTTTGCCAACCCTGGTCTAGATAAAGTGCTTGAAAAAATTTCCTTGGGGACTGACAGACTCCCCCCGCCCCCTCTTTTTCAGACACTTTAAGCATTGTGGAAACTAGATATGTTCTGTTTCAGCGTAGCAGCCGTGTTAGTCTGTATTCGCAAAAAGAAAAGGAGGACTTGTGGCACCTTAGAGACTAACAAATTTATTTGAGCATAAGCTTTTGTGAGCTACAGCTCACTTCTGCATCTGATGATGTAAGCTGTAGCTCACAAAAGCTTATGCTCAAATAAATTTGTTAGTCTCTAAGGTGCCACAAGTCCTCCTTTTCTTTTTGATATGTTCTGTGTATCTTGAAAAGTTCCTTCAGAAAGCACTTGATCCTTCAGACACAATGTGTAGAGTTTGTTGCTTTTCCACAGCACAATGCTTTGCCACAATGGCAGGCAGGTTATTTAAATTACTAAATACTTTCTCTGACTGTCCACGACTATGTAGTGTGAATACCTATTCCATAGTTTGTATGTACATATTAACCCACTGCATGTGGGACATGCACTTTTAGGTTTGGACCATTCCTGCTGCACCATGTTCTCAGAATAACAATTCTCGCAGGACTTGTCCTTCTCTGGATTCCTGGTTACAGATGTAGAAACTGGAGATAATTTTCTTGGTATAAGGTGGTAAACAATGTTATAAAGATCAGAGGTGTTAAAGGATTCAGTAGTATGGTTTGGTTTGTCCACACATGCATGACCACAGTGTCATAAAGTTTGGTGAACTGGGGGTGGGTGGGTGGGTGGGGGTGTGTGTGTGTGTGTGTGTAAAAAAAATACCATTCTTTTACATCCAAACCCAGTGGTGGTAATAATACCCTAGTAGATCTCAAAGCACTTCACAATCTTTAATGACAGGTTTCAGAGTAGCAGCCGTGTTAGTCTGTATCTGCAAAAAGAAAAGAAAAGGACTTGTGGCACCTTAGAGACTAACATTTATTTGAGCATAAGCTTTTGTGAGCTACAGCTCACTTCATTGGATGCATTCAGTTACCTTACAAGTGGAGAACTAGTGATGACAAGGCCAATGAACAATTCATTTGCAAACTTAACACCATTGATTTGGGCTTGAATATGGACTGGGAGTGGCTGGCTCACTACAAAAGCAATTTTCCCTGTCTTGGTGTTGACATCAATTATTGGGAGTGGACCACATCCACCCTGACTGAACTGGCCTTGTCATCACTGGTTCTCCACTTGTAAGGTAACACCCTTCTCTTCATGTGCCAGGATATTTATGCTTCATGCATTTGAAGAAGTGGTTTTTTTTACCCACAAAAGCTTATGCCCAAATAAATCTTAGTCTTTAAGGTGCCACCGGACTCCGCGTTGTTTTTGTGGATACAGATTAACATGGCTACCCCATCTGATATTAAAATATAATTTACTCTTTGAAAGCAGTATTTTTTAAAAGGGCATTTAAAGGAATTTGCCAACTGCCTCAAACACTTCCACGTCACAGACTGGGGTGGTGTAAATATAGACTCCACAGTCAAAGCAAAGAATCTTAATTTGCATACAATCCTAATGCCCTCAAAATTTTGCCACCAGTTGGTTGGAACACACTCCCTTTTTATTTTTGAAAGTTCTGCTTACAACTCTGTAGGGTAAAACTGCACCAGTGTGTTCGCTGGCGGTGGCCTTCCTGATCAGAGGTGGATGATGCAGCTATTTCCCTTTTTTTAAAAGCGGTTTAGTAATCCATCTCAGCGATAATAGTTTTATTGTGGAGGAGAGGCCATCTGCTGCCTTCATAGCTTCCCTTAGCAACAAAGTCCTGAGTTTCACAGAGACAATCCTCACAGGAAGATTGTAAATTTTAAAAAGTGCAATTTAATTTAGGTTCATGCTTTTTATAGCAGGGCAGCCATGCTGAATATTTAACAGCATGCTAACTCTGGGGTTTTAATAAAGGGAAGGATCCTATGCCTTGGATAGTGAAGTTTATTCATAGGTGAAAGCGAGGTGGTGTTGAGCCAGCCTAGAGATATCTTACCAGTACACACCTTGGATGGATTCAGCCACGCTGGCATTGCGTGTGGCTGTTGGATGGCTACATCTGAGAATGCAGCTGATTTGTAAGTATTTATTTGTATTACTATAGCGCCTAGAGGCTCTAGTCATAGACCAGTATCCCATTGTGCCAGGTACTGCACAAACAGAATGAAAAAATGGCATCTGCCCCAACAGGCTTATGATCTACATGTGACAGATGTATGCATCCGATGAAGTGAGCTGTAGCTCACGAAAGCTTATGCTCAAATAAATTAGTTAGTCTCTAAGGTGCCACAGGTACTCCTTTTCTTTATGTGACAGATGTTACCACGGAGCAGGCTCATTTTGTCCTTTCATTTTAGTCTCTTAGCTGACTCTGGCTCTTGGTTTGTGAACCCTTCAGACCGGTGTCTGGGAGGCTTGACCAGTCAGAGCCCTTGCACCATGGAGCTGGAATATCGTGGTGTGACATATGCTATTGTCAATGGATGAAATAAGGCAGCAGGAGGTTCGGTAGTCTGTCACACCTAACCTGCATGGCAGGTACTCCTCGACTTCTGGAACTGCCTTTCTCTTTCTAAGGTAAATAGCTGCTGAAAGCCTTAGCTTAGTGCTGAGTCAGCAGGTTGCCTTATAACGAAGTAATTTCATACAGGCTGCAGTGCCGAGCTAATGCCTGAATTGAGAGTGAGTAGGAATTCCTATTTTAACTGAAAGAACGGCAGCTTCCCTGATGTGGCTAAGGAAGGGTGTTCCCTCGAGGAGGTGACAACTGGCTGTATCCCAGCGGGGTGTCCGTTGCTTCATTTGATCCCAGATGAGGCATGTTGGCTAGTATCAAGTAGTTTCAAGGTAAATGTTTCTCTTCACATATAAAGCCCTTTTAAGTAATCTTGGTCCGGCCTCTTTTTAGTTTCCCTTTGATCTCCAGGAGAAGCTAACACTACTATCAACTTACTAGCAGTCAGGCTAACCAAGACATAATTTTACAATGAATCTCAAAGGCCCATACTTTTTCTCTGCCAATCAAAATTTTGCTCCCCTTCCTTTTTGGTGAACTTAGTACTTTTGAATGGTGCCACAGTGACAGTCTTAGAAAAGGGAAGTCAGTTGGAGGGTGGGCACTTACTGACTGGCTTTTTTTTGAAAGCAGGCTCAGTATGGTGGGTGCTGAGCACTTCTGCAAATCTGGCCCTTGGAATGAAAGATGGAACTAGAGGTGAAAGGGCCTCTCACCTTGCGTTTTGTTCTTCAATAATTTGTCTGAGGTTGAAGCCTCTTCTGGAAAGGAGAGGGAAAATCAAGGACAGCTTTGTGACAACAGAGAAGTTTACATTGGGACTCCCAGCCTTTATGACTTGCAGCAGCTCCTTTAGGCAGAAATATTTGGGACTCTGGTAGATCTCCCCAACTGTCTGGCCTGACATGCTCAAAATGCTACTTATCAGGATTGCCTTTTAACAAGTTTCTGGGTTTTAAGTTGTCTGAAGAAGGTTTTGTGCTTTGATTCTAGGAAGAGTTCAAGTTGGGGGCAGGTCATGGGTGGTGAAGTTGATGATTTGCAAGAGGTTGTTGGGGAATGGCAAAAACATAAAAGGCCAAAAGGAAAATCCGATAAAGGTAATTAGAATGGGGACAGATTGGGACCTTCCTGGGCCCTCAGCCAAGCCTAGAGTATGTTTCATCGATCAGCAGAGATGTTAGTCACTGGTGGGAAGTCAGAGGGTTAATTAGGCACTAAAGTCTTTCCTAGGTAAAGGTGTGATGATGTATGTGCTACTGTGTATCTGTTAATGGCAATGCAATTCATCATGTCTTCATTCTGACAAATGATTGGCCAGCCACTAGGTGGCTCTGTGGCCAAAAAAGCTAAACAAGCGAGGAATCCAGCGCTGGGTGTGTACCTATCTATCCTAATCTGATCAACATTGAAAAGAAAAGAAAAGCAAGGAATGGATTTTTCTGAGCTCAAATCCATACACACAATAGAGTCTCCATCCAGAAAACAAGCTTGAATTTCAGAAATTCCCTCTCACCATCAGGTGAACCCAGGAACCCCTGTGTGTGATTCAAGAGCCTCACACCTCTGCAGGGCTAGTGAGCGGGTGCAGATCTTTTCTCTTGAAGCTTCACCCAGTAATTCAGTTTCATCTATTCTTTTCCCTCTGGTCTCGCATCCAGGCCTCATCTTCACTAGCCACAGAGCTGTTTAAATGCACAGAATTACAGCAAAACCGGTTTATAAAAACAGCCTGGCTGGCCTGTGTGGAAAGGGTTTAAACTAGAGCTGGTTGGAAAATGGTGAAACTTTTTTTTATGGGACAGGTGTTGACCAGCTCTGTTACTTTCATTGAAAACTTGAAACCATCTACCAGATCTAGTTTGCATGCTAACCTAGTGTTGAAAAGCATGCCTGGAATGGGGGTTAACATACGTGTCTAACAAATGTCGTCTTAGAAGGGTGTGACATTGTAGGTAAAGTAGTGGAGTGGGGCAGCTCTAACCACTCCCAATAAGTATGGTTGGGTATATTTTTTTATCACTTTAGAAAAGTTTATTTTGGTTTCTGCTTGAACAAATTGCAAAGTGTTCTAGGACACTAACCCAGGAGAAGATCTCTGGATTGCCAGAATAAATGTGTTTCCAGGTCAAATCATTTTTAAGTAATTTAAAAAATACAGCTTGGTACTTTTTCCCAAACTGTGGTTGTGGCAGCTTGTACTGTTTACTAAAAGCCGTCCTAAAAAGTGAGGTCATCAATAATGAATTATAGCAGGATTGAGATCTGTTAAACTTTGTAGCCCACTCTCCCCTTAAGGAAATACAAGCATGCTTGGGGTCCCATTCTTACCTTCTGTATTCTCCTACCACCTCATCCGTACGCACAGAAAGAGAAAATATTTTCCCATTTAAAAACTTAACAAAGCAGTAATGCAAACCTTATGTGTAGTTCTTCTCCCCATTTTAAATAAAGATTAAGCTTGCTCCTCTAAAGCCCTTGAAGTCCATTAGAAACTCTAGCATGCTAACCACTTGGCTTTCCAGAAGGGCGCTAGAGAGAGTGAGCACTGGTTTTCCCTAAGCACAGCTTGTCTCTGCAGCTGCTGTTTGTTTGACCTCCAGATGCTGTTACTTGACTCATGGCCAGGCTCTGTTCCCCAGGCATGTGTGCTCTGGCATTTAGTGCATGTTTTTTCTGGTTCAGTAACTTAAAAAAATTAAATGATTAGATTCACATGAGGTTTTTATGCTATAGATCGGATTGCTGAGCAGTATTTTAGTCTCCCCCTGCTTTCATCTCAGGCTTTTGTATTTCTTTTCATTCTTACCGTTGTCAGTGGCTTTTCATCAGTGCTGGCTGATAAGTTTTCCTGTTCCATAGGCTCTGAGTAAATTCCCCTCATAATTCCTGATGACAGGAATAGGCCATATTATTGGTATGAAGTTTCAAGAGGTACCAAAGGGATGAGTCCACGTGGATTATACTGACGTAGCAATCTGTGGGCCATAGAGGCTGAAACGCGGGCAGCTGCAACTGGATATAAGGTGGTGTGGGGAGGAGGCTTGAGCAGAAACTCATCCAGGCTTCTAGAATCGAATAGGGGGCTCAGCTCTGGGGCACAAATGATGGAGGTTTTGAACAACAAAGAGCAAAAGGTTGTATGGTGGGGAATTTTCAATTTTCAGTGCAACTTTTGCAAAGCACTTAATGTTTCTTCCTCATTGACCCAGATGTGGACCAGCTGCAAGTCAACCTGAAAGCTGAGGCTGATTGCTCTGAAGGGAATTTTCACTCTCTTCTGGATATTTACAGCCTAGTGCTCTCAAAACTGTGCATGTCTCATTCCTTTCCCACTCCCATCCATACACATGCCTGTGTAATACACAGCCCTCCTCTCAAAGTGCACCCCCCCCGCCTGAAAGTCTATGATCCTGCATCTTACACCACCTGCCACACTTGTACTCAGTCCTGCTCCACAAATGTACTTCTCTTCACTGTGTGTTCTTCACTGGTAACAATGAGAAGCATTTTGCTTTGTCTGGGTGGAGGCAGCAGGGAATGGGTGGCAAGCTACCCCATCTGTTTTGTTAATCTAATGATACACCACAGCGTAAAAGCTACTTCCTGGTCGGTGATAGGCTTTGGCTTACTTACAAAGACTTGGATGGCTGTGGGACAATAGGCAGCAGTCTTTAAACCCCTTCCCACTCCTGTAATATCCTTGATAGCATAGGGATGTGACTCCTGAACCTCCTGTGCTTTCTTTAGGAGTCCATCCTGGTCCCTACCCCTGCTATTGCAAAGCTACCATATCATGGGATCGGTCACAACATGCTAGTAGATGGCACAGCCAAAATATCAGTGGGTCTTGCCTACTCTGCCAGACCAAGCTGTGTTTTAACTGTCTCAGGTATCTTGTCATCTGGTCCTGCAACACAATAGTGTTTGGTAGTGTAGATGGGCCTCAGGGTTAACGAATCAGCTGGATTTCACTGGACTTGGTTTTCTTTATTAAAAAGATGGCTTTTAATGATGGCTAGAATTAGCAGAGAACAACAATAGAGTGTCTCTGACATGGAAGCTGAGGAGGGTATGCTGTGCATGACGTTCAGGGTTTTTTGTCTACCTGCTTTTTACATTCTAATGAGAGAAGTCTTTATTTTTGTGTATTCATTGGCTGTTCCTGCTGCAGAGAGATTATTAGCCCTGGCTCATGGCCAAATCCTTGCACAAGCTGGCATTGTGCAGCCTTCTCCTGCTCAGCAGAAATGTTCTCAAATAGGATTCCATGAAGAGTGGAGGTTTCCAGCATCAGTAATTAGATGGAGAATTTTGCAGCCCTGGCTGATAAAGGGGGTTTTGTAAGTTGCATGTGTATGTTGAGGGAAGCTAAGAGAATCACAGGAGAGCACTTTGCTGCTGCTGCTGCTGCTATTGGATTGTACGCACTGAGCATTTAATTAGTTTTTTCACTTTACCTTGCCTTGGGGCTTAAAACACGCTGTCTGCGGTGATGATTTCCCCTGGCTTCGGCTCAGTAGCCAGACTCTAATGTAGCTGCACCAATGCAAACCTCCAGTGTTAACAGGATAAACCACTATACGCTGTGATTTGCCTGTCTCTACCAACGCCTGCTGTCACAATGAGTTAAGTTGGGGTAAATCAAGCCTTTATTTATTTTTTATATTTTAATAGCACCCACAAACTGAAAAAGTCCCTGCTCAGAAATTTTGCAATCTTCAATAAAGATTTATTTGATTCCACCTAACCCCAGTGAAAGCGAGGGTCAAAGAGGCTGTATGGTGGAGTGGCAAAGGGCACATTAGGGGGAAAGTCAATGTTTCCTGAGGAGATACAACCACTCATTTTTAATATTGATCTGCTTCCAGATTGGGTGGGTAGGCCAAATAGATGAGGTTATAATGTCTAACAGATTATTTTGTGTCATACTCTTATGGCCCCTATTATGCTATCTGAGCATCTCACCACCTTTAACAGATTTTTTTTTCTCAACACCCATGTGAGGCAGAGAAATATTATGATCCTCTTCTTAGAAATGGAGAACTGAGGCACAGAGATGAGATGACTTGCCCAAGGTGTCACAGGAAGACAGTGGCAGAGCAGGGAATTGAACCCCAGTCTCAGGGGTCCCAGGCTAGTGCCCTAACCACTGGACCATCACTATAACACTACTCATTGCCAAAACACTGACTTTCAAGATGTGGTAATTTACAACATTGAATGTTAATTGCTAGCATAGTGGTTGGAATGAAGGTCCCCTTCTAGAGTAGGCTACTGGTCAGAGGGCTGTTAGGGCTGACACCTTTCAGGATATCCAGGCCACCTTGCTGGATGTCTAAAGCTCAGTTTTAAAAAAGGGTCTGTTGCTTCTCTTGTTGCTTTACTTACCTCTTCTTGCCACTTGGTCTGATTAGTCAAGTTCCCCTGAAACAGCCATTAATCTTCCTTGTTGGGCAGTTTTGTTAATGTACATCAGATCTACTCTTCCTTTGATTTATTGTCTTACCTCTTTTTGCTTTTCTCTCCCTTAGTTTTGAAAATTGTTGGCAAGTGAAAAAAGGAAAGAGTAAACTTTGTGAAAGAGATTCCAGCAGTAGCTGGATATTAACTAGGTGCTGGCTACTGATTGATCCAATCCTGTTGCAGAGTCCTGTTCCGCTAGTGAAGGATTTCAGTCTCTTATCTGGGAGAGGCTGGAAAGGGTGTAAATAGAAGAAGGATAGTCTCATGGGAAAGATGCAAGACTAGAAATCAGGAGATCAGGGTTCTGTCCCTACCTCTATCATAGGCTTCCTGTGTGACTTTTGGTAAGTCACATGTCACTGTGCTTTATTCCCCATCTGTGATGATAGCACTGCACTCCCTCCTGGGGCTGCTGTGAGGATAAATACATCAAAGTTTGCAAGCTGCTCCAATACCATGGTGATGAGCACTATAAACATTACTCTAACCAGATGAAATTGAAGACTGATCAGAGGGTTAGTTGGTTTATAACCTTTCATTCAAGAGTTCTGATGATTCCTAGGCATAAACTACTCACACAACCTGCCAGGCAATGTAGCAGAAGCAGGCAACCTTCCAGAAAGGGAACTTAGGTCACTTCTTGCGCCAATACTTTTCTGATTTGAAGTGTGTTGAATGCTTTAAAGCATTCAAAAGAGAAGAGATTCCCACTGGGCACTGACCGCTTCCTAGAGATTTAGGTGCCTGCTGAGTTTCCTGGGACTTTGTCCTTTGCTTCTGGGGATGTAGATAAGGGTTGAGTGCCCTTCCAGTGGTCATGGTGGCTAGTAGATGTTAGAATATCTGAGTTCAATCCAATGTAGATCAAGGCCACCTTACTAGCAATTTAGACCTAGTGGCCCCAAAAACATTTGAGCTGCTTAGATGATAATGCAGAGATAACTTGGAGGCTTTGCTTTGAGGTTTGCTCATTGTGAAATTAACCTAGCATTTCAGAATCCAACATAGCCTGCAGGCCAATCAGCTGCTCTTTCTTTTCCTTACACATCATTACAAGGGAGGAGTGTGGGAACAGTGTTTGTTCATTTTGTTTGCCATAACTTGCTTTTCAGCTGCATCACAAGTAAACAGGCCCCTTCTTCAGGGAGTCTCATGTGTTCTTAGAAGAGCTGTGTAGTTAACGAAATTCTGTCTGCCAGGCCCAGCCATCAGCCCACGGTCAGCTACTGTCTAAAGGATACTGTATAAAAGACTGAACAACAGTTAACCATCTAACTAATCCTCCTACAAGGCCCCTGTGACATAACCAGGTACAATTATTCCCATTTTACAGAGAAGTCAAATGAGGCAGAAGGGGCCTCAGAGGGAGTCAGGAATGGGACTGATTTGTCCTTCTGGCTTGGCTGGAACAGAGCTCCCTTCTAGTTCACCTACTGCAGCTGTAGCTCGCTTAGTGTTGTGACAGGCTAAGGGCCCTGAGCTCTGGTGCAAGCCTCAGTTGCAGAAATGTGTAGGGGGATATGGCAAACACAACAGCCTCCCCGCCGCTGGTATCTTCCCCACACAGCTGGCTCTCCACCCTGACACATCATGCTTATGCCTCCTTCGAGGAGCTGTACTGACTAGCCATGAAAATGTGAAGTTGCTTTAGAGGCTAGGTGCTGCTAGTGCCAATATCCTAACTAGCCAGGAGCCCTGGTGCTGCAAAGTAACTATGTGCATGTAGCACCCTGTCCGTGCACGCTTTGGCATCTGCTATATACCTGTATGTCTGAGTAAAGCACAGTAGCAATGGGCAGGTGCAACATGGCCTGAAATGATTTGCAGCAGCTGCATATTCCAAGTCTAAAGTCCTTTTAGTCTTTAGAAAGCTGGGCTTCAATCACTGGCGTTCGGGTTCTGAACTTCCACAGCACCCTCCTTTTTGAGGTACAACACTTGGAGCCAGGCCTTCCCCTGGCGTTCTGGCTTCCACTGAGCAGAGACACGGGGGCTTCCCCAGAAGAAGCAGCTGCTCTGCAGTTGATAGCCTAGCTAGCAGTTCTCTGAAAGTACAGGTGTGTTTCCATTGGAAGGCCAGGTGGCTGGGAGGGAACGTGATGGTCCCAGAGGGGGTGTGTGTGTGTGTGTGTGTGTGGTTTAATGTAACACAGTGAGGGCTACAATTGAATCTCTGAGCAGATGGAATTAAATGACTCCTTCAGTGTTGTTTGGCTCATGCAAAAGGGGGCTTGTTTACGCTGTTTCCCATCATGCTTTTTAATAGCTGATTCACAAAGCATGAGAGTGAGAGATGAAAATGCCAGCAGTTCCAGCGGGTAAAGAAGAATGGTTGGAGAGAGATGAGTAGGTTCTTCGTAGAGATGGGTACACACCCATTACCTTCCTTCCCCTTCCTGCCTAGCTGAGCAATCCTGAAACTTTGGCTAACTTAGTTAGGACTTTGGTATGGAGGTGGGGGCAGAGGAAATATCACCTGTAAGACGAGTGATGGTCCTGATTACAACTGAATCCAGCAGCTCACTCTAGCGAGGAAGGATTAGCCAGTGGTTAGGGCACTAACCTAGGACTTGGGAGACCTGCACTCAAGTTCCTGCTTGGCCCCAGGCTTCCTGTGGGACCTTAGGCAAGTCACTTAACCCCTGTGTGGCACACTGAAAAATGGGGCTAATAGCACTGCCCTATCCCACAGGAGTGTTGTGAGGCTAAATACATTAACAACCACAATGTATTCCAGTGCTACCATAACCAGGGTCAGAGAAGTATCTCAGGCTATGTATATGCTACCGTTTATGCCAGCATAAGTTACGTCACTCAGGGGTGTGTGTATAAACCAGCCCTCTGAATGAATTAAGTTACGCTGGCATAAGTGCCCATGTGCACAGCGCTGTCAGGGGGAGAGCTGCTGCCGCTCGCAGAGGTGGTTTTGCTGAGCAGCTTCACCACACGCACTGCAGTGGCACAGCCGCAGCGCTGTGTACGTAGACATGACCTAAGGTAAATAGGACTCAGTCCCGTCCGGTTTAGGATGTAGCGGTGTCACTCAGAGCGGAGTTTTGTTTATTTGCATCTTGCTAGTGACTGGGTTTGGGTGTGCTGGAAGGACGTAGGAGTTTGGGAAGAGAGGCAATAGATATGTGGGGAGGTAGGGCCTTTTCTAGGTATCTCTTAGGATGCGTTGCTTTATTTTGCTTAAGCTTGTAATTAGTTAATGGACCAAATTTGCCATGGTTCTACTCCAGTGCAGGCATTGGAGAGTCACGAACTCTGAATTTGACCCTCAACACACAAGGCACCCAGAAACCTCCAAGTGTGGAGGTTGGTGGAAATTATAATCATCGTAGGATTGTGATCTGTACCTCTCAACTGCGTTTCCATTCAGGAACTGAATAATCTACATGTCAGCCAGCCATTGGTGCTGTTATCCCCGGTCACCAGCGGGCAGAACGAGGAGATCACAGGGTGCTTATTGAGGGAGGGGATTCTAGAAGTTTTATTTTCCCTTCTTATTTAAAACAGACAAGTTTTAATTACAGAAAATAAATGGAACGTTGGTTTATAAAACTGCTGATTACAGGTGTTTGCTGCCTTTCTCTCTGCCCTGAAAGCCAAGGATTTCCAGGAGTCGCGTGGAGTTCAGACTTGCTGTTCACCACTGCTGTAAGGGATCATTCCCACTAAGGATGAGCAAGAGATGCTTTCTAGCCAGCACTTGAACAGGGGGACTAACCTGCAAGTCATGGTAAGGACATACAAACCTTGCTTTCCTGTGGAGTCTGCCATCCTGCATCTCTACCCCTTCCTCCACTCTGGTGCTGTGTTTCACATTGATCTGGAGGAGTGGCTACTAAACACCCCTCTAAGCAAGCCCAGAGAGCATCATATATAATTACCAGGAAGGATGCAGTGAGATCCTCATGCTGGTGCCCTAGTGAGGACACCACCAGTTCAGACACAAGAAGCTTTGCTAGCTTAGGTTAACACAAATCAGTTATTTGGATAAACTAGCCTGAATGCCTATCTTTTCTCTCTTTGGGAAACTGCTTGTTATTATCTTGTATCAGAAAAATGGTTCACTGGGTTATCAGAATGTCTGCTGCATTCAGTGAGATACCACAGGGCCAGGCTCTGCATCCTGCCTGCTCTCTGTACCATGGCAGTGCATGTTTATGGTGTCTCATCATGACACAGAGTTCTAGGTTTGGTTCATCGTGACTTATTTCCTGTTTTGTGTGGGACAGGGTGTTCACTTTTGCAGGGTAGGACTCGTGGAGAGAAAAAGAGCTGACAAAAGTCATCTGTCACTCTCCTGAGAGCCCCCTTTAAAAGGATCTTTCCATGGGTTTGGATGGTAAAGTCCTGGGTTTTTTAGGTTTGTTTTTTTTATTATTTTAAATTGGTAAATCCAGAAACCCAGCAAATGCACCTGGCCTGATGGCATTGGGATGAACTGGCAAATGATACCAAGGGACTAGAAAATCATAGTAATTAGCGATGCAAAAGACATCACAGATCATTGAGAGCATCTTCTTACCCCTTCAGCTATTGGCCCTTTGTTGAGAATGCCAAGAAGGCTGGTAACAGTTGCTGGGATGCTATTTATAATGTGCATACAGTGATGGCTTCAGACCCAAACTTAAACTCATTTTGCATAGGCCTGGGGCATTGCGTCTGCCCTGGGCTAGATTCTATATACAAGAGCCGATGTCAGAATCAGAACAAAATTGGTATGATGCAGGGCCTGAAACACACGTAGGAGATCAGAGGTTAGGCTTATAATTCGTGCTCTGGAGGCTTTCAAATAAGCAGCCTGGCTGTGAGTGTTTGTCTGGCTGGCAGTGTATCAGCAGTCTGGCCTGAAGTCTTTGTTCCCCTGTTCCCTTTGCTATTCTGCATCTCCCTTTCTTCATGAATTGCATTCATTTGGCAAGATAATTCAACCCCACCCTCCAATCTCCTGGGTAAAACGAGAAGCACAGATCTGACATAGAAACATAAAAGGTGAGATGTGTAAGCTGGGAGGGGGCCATGGCACCACTTTGACAGTGTAGAGATTTAATGGGGAGGGGAGTTCTGGATTTTGCAACCTTTACCGTTGCATCTGTGTGTGTGTTGGACCCCTGAGAAATCTTCCCTACCCGCTTCTCTTTAGGCCTCACATTGCAGTCACTGACTTTCCAGCAAGGTGGATCAGGCAGATCTCCCTTCATAGTCTATCAAAACTTGCTCCTTAATAGGCTGCAGGGGTTGCAGTTCAGTGACTCAAAATATGTCTTTCAGGGACCGAGCAAATAGCCTCAATAGCTCTCCCTCCAGGGACTGAGTGAGCTGCATATGCAGCCATCCTTTCTCCAACCAGGGATGAGTGCACTGCGCAAAGCATAAATATTTACATCCAAGCCTGAAATCCCAAGGAAAATGGGTTTCTAACAGACCTGCTGTGGGCATCTTAGTGGCGTCTGCTTGCACAGCCATGCTGTCCTGGACAGAGTACTGCTCTGGCAGGAGTTGGGGCCAGCTGCAAGTGCCATGGAGTCACGTAAAGTCGCAGAACCAGATGCAGCAGTATCACTTCTGCCAGGGTGACAACCACGGGTTGCAAAGGGGGCACGTGCATCAAGCGCTTGTCTCAGTGAAACAGACCCCAGTGATGGAGCAAGAGCAGAGCTCTGCTTCTGGGCGGAGATGCCAAGGAGTTCTGCGACTTCACTGGGGCAGGGCACAGCCCTGGACAGCGACTACATCGCTGCAGGGCCTCCTGTTTCTTCCTCTGACAGTAGTAACATGCCGATGATAGAAGGGGCTGTGGCAAACATGTGACAGGTTCCAAGGGTAGAAAGGGAGACATGGAGGTAAAGTCTAATGTCCATCCGTTCAATATGGGTCAAATCCTCCTTCAGGCAAACCTGAAGCTGATGGGAATTGTAACCATTGGAGGTTCATCTGAGTAAGGGCCCCTGGGATTTTGCCCTCTGTGCCTGGTGAAACGTGTAAGGTGGATGGTTGAAATAAGGCATTAATCTACATAGAACGCATCTTGGCTAGTCATTTAGGATGAGGCATTTTGTTGAATTTTCATTCTCTTGTATTTGGCCTGTGGAGGAATGTGTCTGCCGCAGGCCAAACACAATAGAATGGAAAAGCGGAAGCATAGCAGAGGTGAAGAGCAGGGAATAGAAGCATATAGAAATACTGGAATGGTGTAAACGTGAACCACGGAGAGAGTTGATGCCTGCATGTTCCACCCTAAATAATCTAAGGCTGAAAGGGAAACGTAGGGTAAATAGCAGGAAAAAAGCCAAGACAGTGCATTAGGCTGTGGCTTAGGCTTCCAAGGGAATTGGTGAAAGCCTATCTGCATGGCTTGCAAGTGCTGGAGGGCCTCATTGCTCTCTGGACTAGACAAAGTGCTGGCAGATGTACTGGCAGGGGAAGAGTTCTGCCCTGGCAGAAGAATGGACTGGATGTTTTCTGTCTGTCTCTTCCATCCCTAACTTATTCTGTGTGACTCTCTGCCTCCCTCCTCAGTTACTATATATAATGGCAGGCTGCCCTGTCACATTTCTCCTCCCCTCTGCATGTTTCCCAACAGACAGAGGGGTCATTTGGTAGCATGGATCTGACCCCTACATGTTAAGTGTCTTTGTTCTATTGGAGACAGGATAATAGATCCCATCATACCATGTTGCTATTGCACTGGTACACAGGCAAATGGGGAAAATACCAACAAAGCCTGGACATTTGATTACTTAAGAGATTGAAATGTTGCCAGCTAGATTTTTTTTGTTCCATTTACCAACAGTTAATTTAACACGAGAAGCTCAGTTTTCAAATTCTCTGTCTAGTTTAGGACACAAGCTCCCAAAATCCTATTTTCGACATCCACTGCAAATGCTAGTTTGAGGCCTCCAATGTCACGCTGGGATGCTGTGAAAGAGAAGCCTCTGTCTGAGCATTGGGCTCACAAAGATTCCCCCTTCCAAACCCTGAACAGTTCCTTGGCAATTATCCTTTAAACCGTGGTGTACCTTTCGAATATATTCTGCCTCAGGAAACAGGTCATTCACAGCATCAATTATAGAGGACTGAAATACCAGGGGAAGATCAGATCTTATATTCTTCTTGGAGTATGTGCCAGTATGGATTCCACACTGGATGTGCAAGACCAGAGACTTTTGAATAGCAATGCCCAGTTGGGGCCATACTTTTGCTCTTTGCCTCTTCAGGCTCCTAGACAAGGGCATAAAAGATGGAGCAGTTACACCCATCCCTGAGGCCTAGTCTACACCTAAAAATTAGATCAACCTAGCTACATTACTCATGGTTGTGAGAAATTTTGCACCCTGTGTGGGGTAGTTAGGTCAGCCTAACCCCCACTGTAGATACAGCTAGGTTGATGGAAGAATACTTCTGTCAACCTAGGTACTGCCTTTTGGAGAGGTGGATTAACTACAGTGTCTTAAACCCCCCTTCCAGGGATGTAGGACTCAGCTTTGCTGCTGTAGCAGCTGTATGGCAGACTTACCCTCAATTCCTTTGGAATTTGATGTCGGTGGTAGCTAAGGGCTCTGAGAAGTGGGAATGGAAGGCAGGTCCTGGGATCTGCCTGGACTGCTCCATCTTGAAGAACCACAGGCTAGGTAACCATGCTTTACTTCAGCCCAATTGCTGGCTCTCTGGGACTTTATAAAACCTGTGGAAAATCACCCTAATTCTAGACTATGCTCAGCCCTAGTGTACAGTCAGTGGAATCCATTTAAAACAGGTCATTCTGTTTCACAATTGGCTACATTTTGTCCCTTGGTAATATTTTTTGCATTGTGGCTATAAATATCTGTTGCACAGAAACGTGCGCCACAGTCTGAGCGCTGTGCGTTACTCGTGACGAGGGCCATGGAGCGATTATTTTTATTTGTATTACAGTAGAGCCCAGAGGCCCTTCCTGAGATCAGAATCACGTTGTGCTAGGCATTGCACAGACATATAGCATGAGACAGGCCCTGCTCCAAAGAGAGTATAGTCCACATAGGCAGGACAATCGTGGAAGGGGAACGGAGGCACAGAGAGGGAAAGTGACTTGCCCCAGATGACACAGCAGGTCTAAGGCAGAGCTTGGAATGGAAGCCACCCAGTCAAGGTCCACGTTTTGGTGGGTGTGATGGGGTCATTGGTCTTCAAGGAGCAGATCCCAGCCGAACTCCACTAAGTACTGAGATGTGCTCTCCTCCACTCCTGTTATCCCCTCCCCTTGTTAGGCCTGGTATGTGCTGTGATGTCCTCTGTGAATTCTTAACAGCCCCTGGGCTGGATCTCCAGCCAGTGCAATGCACAAAAAAGGGGGCAACTGGTCAGGGCCAGCTCCAGCTCTTTTTCCGCCCCAAGCGGCGAAGGGAACAAAAAGGAAAAAAAAACCCGATTTGAGCCGCCGCTGAATTGCCGCCGAAGAGGAACAGAGGGAATGAGGGACTTGCCGCCGAATTCCCGGACGCGTCGCCCCAATAACTCACAGAGTGCCGCCCCTTTCTGTTGGCCGCCCCAGGCACCTGCTTCCTTCACTGGTGCCTGGAGCCGGCCCTGCAACTGGTGTAGAACAAAGGGAATCACTGCCCTTCCTGAAGTGGAAGGAATGATGAAGTGTAGAACTCGAATTGCTTCAGAAACAGCAGCAAACTGGTGCTGGCCTGTGTGAAAATAGGTGGGGTTTCAGAGAGAACAATCGTGCAGGGCAAGGAAGTGGGGGCCACGCTAACCCTATATTCCTGCCAGGAAGCAGATCTGTTGGACCAGAAAGGGAGATGAAGCAGCTGTCTCTTTCCTGCCTCCCACATCTTTGTGTGACTCCATGGACTTTAGTGGAGTTACACCAGGCATGAATTTGGCCCATGCTGTTTCAATCTATCTAGGGTCTCATACGCCTCCCGTCACTGCAGTATCCACACCCCTGTTTAGTTCACAGCAGGACACTGAAACAAGGCATGGGCAGAGCATTAGGAAGGGATTGGCAGGAACAATGCTGTCTAAACAGAGAAGTGACTGAGTGGATTACTGGCTGCAATAGGCCTCTCCCCTCTCTGTGGGCCACAAGGCACTTTTTCTCCACCAGTCCCGACACACATACAAAAGCTGGGTGTCATGTGAACATACAATGCCATAGTGAGGATTTGCACAAGCATAACTGAGATCAGAATCTGATCCAGTTTAATAGATTCATGGAAATGTAGGGCTAGAAGGGTCTGAGAGATCATCTAGTCCAGACTGTGTGCTGAGGACCAAGCATACCTGGACCATCCCTGACAGGTGTTTCTCTAACCTCTTCTTTAAAACCTCCAAATGCTGGGGATTCCACGAGCTCCCTAGGTAACCTGGTCAAGCGCTTCGCTATTCTCATAATTAGAAAGTTTCTCCTAATAGCTAACCTACGTCTCTCGTTGCAAGTTTCCCTTTCTGAGTTTCCTGAAGGAGAACAAAGTAGTTCACTAAAGTATCCCTCAGTGAATCACGCTTCAGTCAAGATGTTTGATGCATTCCTGATTTTCCAAAGAGCTGGCCTGGCTAACAAAGCACAGAGCGTATTTTTAATAGCTACCTAGCTCCATGCAGCATCAGCCTGGCCTATCAGTTCTCTGCCAAGGAGTAAATATTTGGTTTCATCACAGTGATAAAACAAATTCCATTTGTCTGTTAAGAATCATCCCTTACTGCCTAGACGGAGCTCAGATTACCTGGCTCCCAAGCAAGTGCAATCAATGGCTGTGCTGGCCCCAGCATGTTGTAATGACAAGAGGATACGGTCAAGATTGTGAGAGTCAGACTAGACTTTCCTTCTTATATCTGATAAATGTGTGTGATTGACTGGAACAGGAAGGGAGATGGCATCCAAAACCAATGAGTGTATTTCTCCCTTGTTTATTATACAAAGAAACAAATGGAAGTAGAATTGGTGCCTTTAGAAGCAACCCTAAAATAAGAAACCAGCATTCCTTCCCCGGGGGAGAAAAACAGATACCTCCCAACTACTTGCTGTGAAGAATGAATATAAATAAATAACCTTTTCAATGTAGGAAAAAATACCTTGACAGGTTCCACTCTGAAGTACATTGTATAAAAATAAATCGTACAAGCTGGTGCTTGCAGCTGCTTGCTGCGTTACCTCTTGGAAATAGTTACTCGTCATTTCTACAGAGCCACAGGTGTGTGTGGTGCTTCATAGCATAGGCCTATGCCAAGGATCTGACAACCTAGACAATGTGAGAACCCATACAGCTTTATAAACTGAAACCCCCTGGGGCTAAGGGGAAAGTGCAAAAGAAGGGAGGGCAACCTCGGGACGGGCTTCACCAGTTCCACTCAGCAGAGGTGGGCCAATTGCTCTGGATCCAAGAAGAGCTGGCTTTCACCTGGGCCTGAACCCAAACACAATTTGGTAGGTTGCTAAAATCTTATTTGCAATATTGTTACTTCTTCGGTATCCCGCTCTGTAAGCTCCTCTCTCCCCTCTGGCATGGAGCACCTCTTTCCCTGGCTTTGCACTGCTCCCCATTCCCAAGGTTCATGGAGGTGTTTCTGAGGGGCATGCTCTCCCCTCTCCTCAGGACCTGGTCGGTGCTTACACTGAAGTGAGCAGGCTCAGCCCTGCTCTCTGCCGCAGCATTTGTAAAGCCAGAGGGACTGTGCTGGTGTTAGTGGGTGAGGCTACACGGGCGTAACAGAGCTCAGGAATTTGCCCAGTGTACTCCCTCTCACGGGGGATGCCTCTGAGTTGCATAGCCCAGGCATAACCAGGGTGGGCTCTGTCTGCTTACCTTCCAGAAGACACCAGCCTCTGCTGTGAGTCAGTTCCCCCTCCCCCGGCCACACCCGCTACGATCTGACAGCTGGGCCAGCACTCTGATCAGGGTCACCTCAATTAGGTCCCCCCCCCCCCGTAATGGCTGATTGAATAATTAGCTAATCAGGAGAGGGGGGGGAGGGGAGGTAAGGAACTAATTAGCCCTCAGCTGACCAGCCTGCCTGGAAGGAGGTGTTACAGAGGAAGAGGACAGGTCTAGGTAAGCTGGAATGAAGAGTGAGCAAGAGCTGTGCCTTCCTAAACGCCTTTCCTCGGAGGGCCCTAGCAAAGAGGCTGAAAGAAGCAGAGGTTAGAGGTTAAATAAATTGGTTAGTCTCTAAGGTGCCACTAGTACTCCTTTTCTTGTTAGAGCTGTGATGTTGCACTGGATGGGTTTGGAATAAAATGTAGCCTGCCTACAAGAAGGAAGTGGGTCTGAGCAGTTTGTGGGGCCCTGTTGCAGTGGGCCCCAGAGCCCCTCTTACACTCCACCCTGGGAAAGGCTAGTGTAGGCCACATTCTCCACAGGTGTCTGGGGGGCAGCTTCCACTGAAGCCTACTCATTGCAAAAAGGATTTCACCCTTTATCTTTATTGGGCCATTAGCCTCCCTCTCTATTTTGCTATCACCTGTATGCTGGCTGGCCGACCAGATCGTCAGAGGCAGACACCAGATTTCTGTGACTGAGCACACCTGTGAGTGACAATCACTCTGATACAGCTCAGACAAAGACCATCCCGAGGGGTGAGTATCTACAACTGTTGGACCGACCAGCTGCCGCCATGGATTTCCTGGTTCATAGTATAAAACCCAACTAGTATCAGGAGGAAATTTCCCCTCTGGCTCAGCATTGCACAGTGAGGTGCATTAGAGGATTTTACGCACCCTCTGGGTGAGAGGAATTGGAATAAATGGATAATTGATGTATTCCAGAATGCTGATTCTACGCAGGCAGCCAAACGAGCTGGTATCAACAGCCCTGATAGACTCCCATTAGCCTGCTTTAAGGACATACATACAAAATCTAAGGGATCATTAGACTCTGGGTGATGAGCATTAAGTTCCTACACTTGGATGCCTGTGACTACTTTTGAGGTTTATGGGAAAATTGGTTGACACACAAATGATGCTGAGTTAAAGTAACTGGCATACACAAGCTGAAAGGCCATTCAAGGTCTATGAAAGATGAACCTGTAGATTAGTTCCATGATGTTAACAGCGCCGGTGTTGTCTAGCAGTTCAGACAAGAGACTAGCATCTTGCACAACGGGGCCCTAGTCCTGATCAGGGCATCTGGGTTCTCCCGTAGTATGAACCAAAGTGCTGCAGTGTGCTAAGAGAATTGCAATGGTGCTGTTCATGTAAGCAGTGCCCACCAGGGCCTCTCCTGGCCTGCCTGGGCATTGCGCCAGGACCACTGGGCTATATTTTGCAGCCAGTGCACTACTAGCTAGAGGCACAAATAATCCAGACGCTCACACGCGGTGTTAGTGCTTCACTCTCGTGCCCAGGAGAACCGTTTATTGTGTTCACATACAGCATGGCAATGTGGAAAACAATTTTGCATCGCTGGTTTGGTTTCCTGGATGGTGCTAGTAATGGTGACTCAACCGTTCCCCTCATACCCAGAATATTAGGAAACCCTGGCTAGAGATGGTCAGATGTACGGCATGTCTGACAAGGAGCAACCCAACGTTCTGCTACAGTTTGAGTCGTGCCCAGCTGCTTGGCCACATCTCGCCCCCCTAGCCCCCACCATAATGGACTTTTCGGTGAGGTTGTTTCCTTCCTGCTGTCTTTTGGGTTTGATTTGTTTGTTTTGTACAAAAGCACAGTTTGTAAAACCGATCATGTTAATCCACAAGGAATGGCTCCCCTCCCCCCCAATCAACACCCCCGCCACACTCCCACCGATGCACACACATACCCTGCCCCTAAATATCCTGACACTGCAATTCCATGTCACGTGTCCTCCCCCGGCCTGCACACTCTGTTGGGCCTCTGATTGCAATTCCCTTTGTTCGGACATTAATACAAATCACACAATGAAAATAAAAATTGAGCCAGGCTCAAGGGGAAGACACGCTCTGCTGGGCTCTGACTCCAGTCTCTGATGCATTCAACAAAGTCTGACAGAACCTCGACCCTTGGGGGAGCTCCCATCTCACAACTCCAGATCTCAGGCCCCAACAATGACAGGACAAGGAGGAAAAGGAAGAAAGGAAATAACCTACGTGGAGACATTGCTTTTTGTTTAGGTTTTTCCTCCCCCACCGCTCCCCTCAATAGCCTCTGGGGAATATGCCGAATCCTACAGCTCATTTCCCATCTTCCAATGAGATCCTGCTCCGAGGCCAGGTTCGCTGTGAGTATCAGCTTCCTGTTTGGAATGGGGGTGATAGGTTTGGCAGTGGGGGAGGGGGAGGCAAGCTTTCACTGAGAACACAGCAAGTCTGGGATGTCAGTGAAGGCAAGAGAAGCGCCAAAGGAAGCCGGTGAAGCTGGCCTTCTGCATTGTGTTTGTACTCTGAGCTCTCCTTGCCGCGGCGTCAGTCCAACAGCTAAGGCCTGCTGCTGAATCACCTTTCGCAGCACTGCTGGGGGAAGTCACATGGGGTGTCCTTGTCTTCAGCCACGCCCCCCTCCTCCTCCTGGCAGCTGGCCTCATGTCCGCTGGACAGCTCGGCCTCGCAGTCGAGGGACTCATAGATGGTAGGCAGCGTGGTCTGCTGGCTGACGCGCTTGCGCAGGCCCACCAGCAAAGGCTGGGGCATGGAGGAGACGTCCACATTGTTGCCAAGGTCTATCCAGGCCAAGCACGGGAACTTGTTCAGGTCCTTCATGGTGTCCGTCAGCTCCTTCATGGTGGCTCGGGTCAGCCGGTTGCCGTTGAGGGAGAGGTGAGTGAGTTTGGGCAGTGCCCAGAAGAAGGGCAGGAGCAGGCGTACCATGTCGTCGGTCATCTCGGTAAAGCTCAGGTCCACCGCAGTGAGGTTGTCCCCGTTATTCTGTAGGTAATAGGCCATGCGATGGACATCCCGCATGGTCAGGGGAATCCCCGATAAATCCATGGAGTCCTGGCTCAGCTTCTTCTGCAGGCTGGTCTTCAGGCTAAGGAGAGGGAGCATGTTAGAAATATGGACACAGGGAGGGGAGGGAGCTTGGAAACTGAACCCAAGTAACATTTCCTTGGACAGGACTTCCCTTACTAGATGTCTTGCTCTCATGCATTTCCTCTTGGCCAGCCTTAGCCACAGGCTTGCTGGTCCACTGCACAGAGCTCCGTGGGAATGATGGGGTGGGTTTTGGTGGGGGAGGAGGGGCAGGAATATGTCCAATAATCAGGTTCTAAAATGACTTTAATTAACTTCAAATCCTTGCATCTCAGATTCTGCTTTACAAAAGCACATTCGCCCTAACTGTGGTGAAAACCCTTAACAAATGGACAGGTCTGCACTGCTCTGCGTCTGTGGGTTTGTCCCTAATCAAGTGCAGCGGGCTCCCAAGCCTCAGGGCTGTCCTTGGAGTCACCTGCTGTGGAGCAATTTCCCCACCCTACGGCCCCGATGGCTCTAACTTGGCGCACAAGAGTCGCCCCACTGAAGTCAATGGGACTATTCGCGTGCTTCATAGGCACCTTGCTGAATTGGGGCCAACGAATAAACAAGCCCTTTCTAGCCCCACCGCGCTGCAAGCCTGTGCTCAAGGAAGTGGCCAGGGCCTGTGCACGCCTCGTTGCAAAGCTTTCAGAGGAAGCAATGGGGATGCAGAGAAATGCAACTTGCAGGAGGCAGGACGGTCACAGTGTTCTTGGAGCTAGCAGGAATCCTTAGGCTGTCGCACCACCTACAGAGCCCTGCTCCATATTCCAGAGCCGATGCTGTTATCCCATGTGCTTCCGTCTATAACAATCCCCCATGAGCAGCTGTATAGAAATGTGCACGAATGGCTACGCAACACCTAAAGGGCACACGGGACTCTGGGATGCTCGCTGAGGCGTCACAGAAATATGAGCTGGAAAAGGCCTGCCAGGACGCCCCATCCGTCTCCTTGCCCATGAAGAATTAGTCCCTGCTCAACACTTACTCGTCTTTGTCTGGTCTAGGTTTAAGTGACTGTGCACTTCCCTGGGAAACTCTCCCCCACTGAGAAGGCCGAGCGTGGAAAGCTCTGATCTGAAATGTCCAACAGCGGCTGTGCTGACTCAGTAAGAAGTAATAACAATAATTATCATCTTACATTCATGTGGCACCGCTCAGCCTGAAAGATCCCCAAGTGCCTGACACACACACGTGCATGGCCTTGGTTACCTGCTGTGCGACTCCACTGGTTGTGTAGTAGGTTCGCGAAGGGTATGTAGGCGGGTTGACTGTGTGTATACTCCCATCCATCACACAGCCACCCCAGAGGCCTAATACTCCAGGGCCTGATGGTGACTTGTGGAGTCATTTGCACATGTGCAAAGGGAGCGTCAAACCTACCACATCACAACTCTCTGCTTGCTTACCCCAGTGGGGATATGGAACACCCGCTTCGTACAGGATCAGCGACTGAGGTACAAGGCCGTGAAGAATCGGGAGCACAAACTGAACAGCCCTTTTATGGAAATGCAGCTGCCATTGAACTCGTGGTGGGAATTTAGATGGGCAGTGCATAATCCTCCGTATCGGGGTTTGGCCAGGTCCCTGGGTTAATCCCCCTACTCTTCTGAAAACTGCCAGGTGAGATTTAATACCCCCCCCAAGTGGGTGCAACCCTGGTTTTACGGCTCTCCTGAAAGAATCACATTTGTTTAGTCCGTCACTGAAAATGCCATACAATATTGGCAGAGGAAGGCAGAGGATCTTCCCAGGCAGAGGATCTGATCTGGCCTGGGGCTGCTGTGTAAAACCTCAAACACAGACAAGGATGAGGCATTTATTGACGCTCTTTAAATCCTTCAGCCGTGCTGGGCATTTGGTTGGGCAGCAGATTTAAATGTATGCTGATTTGCCTGAACGAGGCTAGGGCCAGGCACACTGTTCCCAGAGCACGGTTCCTAGGCTCAATGGGTTGGATGGGGCGAGGCACCAAGTACACTGGGCTGGACAGAAGTGATGGGGTTTGAGTCTCTGGTGTAAATTAGGAGTGGCTCCAGTGGTGTAAAATGGGGGTCAGTGAGGGCAGAAGAAGAGGGTATAATTTAAGAACTAGATATTATGTGAGGAGCTCGCACGGGCCAGGCTTCCCCTTCCCCTCTTGTACAGAGTCATGCAGCAGCCATTCATTACAACCCCAGTGCCTCCCTCGGTGCAAACTGCAGCAATCAGTCACGGATCCCACTCCGCCTGGAGCAGGTGCCTTCTGTCTCGCCCCAGCAACAAGCCAAGACCCAGAGGAGGCCTTAGCAAGCAGACAAATTGTCTTCCCAGAATTGATTCTCCAGCCAGGGCTGCTGCTGGCTGAATTCACTTAGCCATCCTCCCTCAGGCCCAGCCCAGTCTCTTCCCCGTCCGAGTGCATTCTCTCGCCCCCAGTGCCTGCCTGTGTCTTTCACAGTGGCGCTGAGCTTCCTTGCTTCAGCCCTCTGGGCTCCCTCTGGATTTCAGAGGCTTCAAAGGTGCGTCCGCTCCCTCCCCCCACCCCTTTTTCTGTGCTGGAGTCTCCTTGTTTGCTTTCAGCAAGCCTGTTTAGGTTAATGCTGTGGAAGCTGCAGCAAGAAGCTGACACAGCTCTCCCCATACCCGGCTGTTTTAACAGGTGCTTGGCTACACGCCAGGCATGGAGCTCTCTCTCTCCCAGGGCCAGACCTGGAACTCCTCAACCTTGAAGAGCACAGAGTGATCTGCTCACAGGTGTCTCTCCCCTACCTGCTTGAAGGAGTCCTGCCCTGTTCTGAGAGACAATGGAAAAAAGCTGATTTACACCAGTCGGTTCTGGGCTTGGTGCCCGTTTTGCTCGTGCACCCTCCCTGGCTGTCATTTTTGGGGAGTAAAATCCTGGCAGAGGGCACTATGCCTGCCTGCTATGGCAGAGGGCGCTTCAGAGCCCAGCCATAGCACTGCATTCACCGCGGGCTTCGCATTGTAATGCCCAGACCGAGCCCGGAATGCTTTTATCCTTGTGCAGCAGAAGAGAAAAATACCAGCTTATTCCCAGAGAAATGGGTCCTCTATTATCTCCCAACTTCTTAGTAAAAATGGCCTGAAAAAGGCAACCCCTGAAAGCTTTTTGTGAGACAGAATAGGTGCATAATCACCACGCTTTCCATTCCCCCAGCACAGTGCTTTGGCAGTGGTAGGCCAGGTCCTCCGCTGGCGTCGATTGACCGAGCTCTAGTGAAGTCACTATGCCCATTTGCACCAGCGGAGGATCTGCCCCATTAATAGAGAGATGGAGCACACGCTTGTGATCTCTGCAGCAGGCTGGGTGTGAAAGAATTCGCCCTCTCCCCCCTTCCCCAGCTGTGGAGCGGCTCCCTGGGGGGCAAAGACTGCTGGACCTGTGCACCAGTGCACCTATTGGCCACCCTGCTGCCCCAGCAATCCCTCCCCTGTGCCTAGGCCTGGCATGGCCTCCCAAAATCTTGCAGAGAAAAGTCACACTCTCCTGAGCAAGGAACACAGGCAAGAATGATCAGCCCCCTGGGCAGGAGAAATCAAAATGCCTTCTGCCTTCAGTGGCAGAGTGGGCCTAGGCAGGTGATGGTGACATGCCTGCCAGTCTGACAAGCACCATCCAAGCCAATGGGCCATTAAATGTCTCTTCTCCATTGTGAGTGGCCTGGCTCTCCCCATGACCCCATTCAGAACACTGGCAAAGCCCATCCCACAATCCTGGACCCTTCTCCCTGGGGTCTCTCTCCTTGACTCCTTCTTCCCGCTCCCTGGGAAGGCCCAAACCTGCTCCCACTGAAATCAGGGGCGGTTCTGCCATGGCTTCAAGTGGAGCAGGCCCTTCATATTGTTCCATTAATGGGGGCTGCTGGTCAAAAGCCACCTCCCACCCTACAACCTCTGTATTGGGCACTGGTGCGACTGCTGCTGGAATACTGTGTCAAGGTGTGGTGCCCACGCTTCAAGGATGCTGATAAACTGGAGAGGGTTCAGAGAAGGGGGGGATATGATAGAGGTATATAAAATCATGAGTGGTGTGGAGAAAGTGAATAATTACTTTCCCATAATATACTTGTTCCCATAATATAAGAATTAGGGGCCACCAAATGAAATTAATGGGTAGCAGGTTTAAAACAAATAAAAAGATCTTCTTCACTCAGCGCACAGTCAACCTGTGGAACTCCTTGCCTGAGGAGGTTGTGAAGGCTAGGACTATAACAGGGTTTAAAAGAGAACTAGATAAATTCATGGAGGTTAAGTCCATTAATGGCTATTAGCCAGGATGGGTAAGGACTGGTGTCCCTAGCCTCTGTTTGTCAGAGGGTGGAGATGGATGGCAGGAGAGAGATCACTAGATCATTACTTGTTAGGTTCACTCCCTCTGTGGCACCTGGCATTGGCCACTGTTGGCAGACAGGCTACTGGGCTGGATGGACCTTTGGTCTGACCCAGTATGGCCGTTCTTATGTTCTTAAGAGCCAGGAGAATGATTATCACTACAAGGCAGGTTTTCTAATCTTTTAGAGTCAAGGAGTTCAATCAATTTAGTTTAACAAACAGAAGGTTGAGGGGTGACTTGACTACAGTCTGTAAGTACCTACAAGGGGAACAAATATTTAATAATGGGCTCTTCAGTCTAGCAGAGAAAAGTCTAACACCCTCCAGTGGTTGGAAGTTGAAGCTAGACAAATTCAGCTTGGAAATAAGGTATAAATTTTTAATGGTGAGCATAATTCACCAGTGGAGCAATTTTCCAATGGTCATGGTGGACTCTCCATCACTGACCATTTTAAAATCAAGATTGGATGTTTTTCTAAGAGATCTGCTCTAGGAATGATTGTGGGACAGTTTTCTGGCCTGTGTTCTACAGGGTGTCAGACTAGATGATCGCAATGGTCCCTTCTGGCTTTAGACTCTATGAATCTAAAACTATCCCACCCACAAGATGACTGGTGCTGAGCTCGCTCTTCAGCTTGCGTTTCCCAGATGTCTCCCTGGGCCCTCCCTCCCCGCAGCACTGCAAACCGGGCTGTTTGAAACTCATGTCGCCCCCAGGCACCTGCCTTGATTCCTTAGGAACCCAGGAAACCACAGGACCAAGCGTAAGCATCCTCCCTACAATGTATGTCACCTTCCCCTCGGACAGGAAAACAGGGCACGCTGGCCAATAGGGGACGAAGCAGCACGCTGGGCGTGCTGGCTCCTGGGCATCGACGCACTCTGGGGGAGGCAGCCACTCGCAGTGGAAAGAGTGCTACAAGAGACAGGCTTCAGCCCATCTGCATTCCCCCTGCCTCCCCCTGCTTTTCTCCTGGATAACAAACAGCCTCTCTGCACACTGCCTCAGTCAGCGCTCTGGCTTCCTGGAAACTGGTGCTGAACGAATGCAGGAAGCTTCGCAGCTGTAGATGAAAGAATCAGCCAACAAGTAATTAAGTCTTGTCTACCAGGAATTTGCAGATCCCTGCCTCTGGGACCTGGCCCACTTCCCCTCAGCCTCTCGACGCTTTGGGTCTATGAGGATGGCTTGGCTCATGTCCATCAGCGCCGATTCCCACCGCTGGCCCTGCTCAACTCTCCGCTCTCTCGTCAGCTGCACACATCGTGCAATGCCGCAGCGGCTCAGCCGCACTTTGTCACAATGCGAGGATTACAGAGACTCCCTTTCCCACAGCCGCGAGGGACGCTTGGCTTTTCTCAGGCAGCACTAACGCCCAGGCTCAGAAGGGCTTGTTTCCTTGGCTGGCGGGTGGAGGGCTGCCCTGGTAGCTTGCCAGAAGCCTGAGGCTCACCCCGGTTCCGTATAAACTGGAGCACGCTGCAACCTGAGAGGTGGCCAGCAGAGAAGGCAGGCCCCAGCACGCAATGTTTCAACCCACCTGACCTGTGTTGGGGACACCTGCGTTTCTGCTAAGGGAGGGGTCTGCACAGGATTTCATGTGGCTCCCTAACTGACGCCCGCACGGGCTGCATCGCTGAGTGACATGGGCCATGCCCATCCCTCCTCAGCTTTCCCAGCTGGACGGAGACTGTTGTCTGAAGCCAGGTCTAACCACACACCCCGCCTCCAAATCCATAAGCTGCCTGGGCTTCTCAATCCCTTTGTCCTGCTGAGCTAGTCCCGACTCCCGGCGCAGCCCCTGCCAGCTGTGATTTCAGCTGCCAGCGGCACCCGCTGCACGCCAGCCCTGCCTGTCTCCCTGGCTAATTACCAGCCTGCTCCCTTTTTGCCTTTTATGTGTTTGTCCCCTGCATCCACAGCGTCAACATTTCACAATATTTCCCTGTGCTGCTGCTTCCCGTCAGCACACAGCCCGCCCTTGGTAACGGGAGCCACCGCCCTAGCTAATTAGCTGAGAATCGCTTGGTTTTGGCCGCTCCTCTCCACGCTGAGCCCAACCAAAGACTCATTTGAACTAGTCCTCTGATTCCAGGCATGGTTCAGGGAAGGGACTGGGCCCTCTTCAGTCTCCTCGTTAGCATAATCTGCCTCCCTGGGTTCCCAGGCGCTGCCCCAGGGGCAGTTCGGTAGCTGCACAGGCCAGGCACCAAAAAGATATGAAAATGAGCAGCGCGCACCCAAATGCAGCCCCACGGGCTGGCGTAAGCTCCTCTCCCGTGCTTGGGCACTGGTTTCCCCAGCTCGCTATCGGCATGCGAGAAGAGGCAGCATTTAGCCCTCACCATCCACCTGGGCCCCATTTCCAGCCCAACGCCCAACCTGATTCAACAAGCCATTACCTTCCAGCTGCTCTACCTGGCCCTGGGGAGAGCCGTGCCATCCTGGCTGCAGGATGGGGGTGAGGATCACAAAGGTGGACTTCTGCCCTACCTTTCCGCCCCGCATCGCTCCTTTGGTACTGCCTGGGGCTTGGCAGTAGCCAATGATCCAGCCCTGAATCTTTCCCCCTTGGCCCTCCCTGGCTTTTCTCTGCTCTCGCCAACTGAGAGAGGTGTGATCTGTGAGCCAGGACCATTCCTCCTCCTGGCTCTGCCACCGACTCTCTCTGTGACCTAGGGCAATTCACTTCCCCACATTGTCCGAGACTCCCCAGGGAGATAATGACACCTACCGCACGAGGACGCTGCATGGATCCTTGGTCACATAAGAGCTTTGAAGATGCAATTCCCTGACTGATTCCCATTCCCTCTTCTGCTCCCCCCCCCGCCCCCCTTAGCAACTGACCCTCCGGCTACTCCCCCTCTCTCTTTGCATTCTTGGCAATTTTTGAGACTTGTCTTTGTCTATTGATCCCTGCCAGGGTATTTTGTCAGGAGCACAATGAACATGGCCTGCCATTAGCCACAGCCCCTCTCAAGCCGCCCAGTAAATGCTTTCCTCCCTGGTGCATTTTGTGTAAGACTCTAGTGATCCTGGGTGTCAGTGTTCACAGGCGGGATTCCCCAAGCCTTGTGTCCTAGTCACAGGGGGCAGCTGGAATTTGGGACTCTTCTGTGCTTTAAGGAGGAGGGACAACATCTGCCCTCCAGCAGCAAATGCTACCTCTTCCCATCAGCCCCTCTCCACCTTGCTTTGGGCTGGCTGACATCCGGGCCCATGGGACACAAAGTATGTGGAGGAATAAGCCCAGGGCTGGGCATCAGGAAGGCCTGTATTCCCATCCTGACTCTGCCACCGAATGGCTGGGTGGCTTTGGAAAACTGACTTCAATTCTCTGCCTCGGTTTCCCCATCTATAAAAGAGGGATACTGATCATTCTTTTCCCTGCTGCAGAGGGATGTAGTGAGGATGCTTTAGTTAATACTCACATAGCACTGTGTAAGTGTTACAAATTATTCTGATCTGCCAGAACTGTCATCCAGGGCACGGAGTGATGCTCTTGGAAAAAAACAAAGATCTGAAGCCCCTGTGAGCTGTTTTCTTGCCTCCCCTCTCCAGAATCTCTCTCTCTCTCTTTCTAAAGGTTTCAGAGTAGCAGCCATGTTAGTCTGTATTCTCAAAAAGAAAAGGAGGACTTGTGGCACCTTAGAGACTAACAGATTTATTTGAGCATGAGCTTTCGTGAGCTACAGCTCACTTCATCGGATGAAGTGAGCTGTAGCTCACGAAAGCTGATGCTCAAATAAATGGGTCAGTCTCTAAGGTGCCACAAGTCCTCCTTTTCTCCTTCTAAAGGGCCTCTAATACTGCAGCATCTGGGCACTGCGGAATGATTACAGAGAAACAGTGAGTTGTATCCAGAAGGGACAGTCAATTCTCCTTCCGACGCTGGTTTAGCAGAAGTGATTCAGCATGAAGATTCCTCTAGCGGGTGCTCAAGGTACCTTAACCAAGAGGAAGGAGCCAGGCTGCATTTTCAAATACTGATGCACTGCGCAGTTGTGCACACGCAAAGGCAAATAACCACATCTGCAAAAATGCACCTGCACTTGCAGAACCAGAAAGTGTGTGTGCAAATACCCGTGTGTTCACAATTACCCATTCTGCAACTGCACAGTCTTACTGGCTTGCACCACTCCCTGCCTTGTCACTTGCTTATTTTATGGATTAACTTAGTCCTTCGCATTCATGAAAGCAAGATACAGCCAGAACCATCCAGAGCTGGGAATCAAGCAGGTGGATGCCACACCAGCTTCCCTTGCAGAGCTCTGCCAAGGCAGCTCAATCTTAACTTTCAGCTTCTCTCTTACACTCCTGGGCTCCCAATCAGCTCTGCCCAGGCACAGCAGATTGCGGTTCCTGCAAAGTGCGGCCAGTGCAGTTCACTCCTGAGCAGTAGCACCTTGGCTATTGGAGCTGCACGGGGGGGAAGCACTGGAATATCCATGCAGGGGGCTGTCGCAGTCCCACACCCCTCCTAACCCAGACTGCACGGTGCTTCTAAACGAATGAAGCCTTGAAACCTCTGAAAACAGTAATTAATAATGTGAGAAAATTCCACATCTGTCAAACTGCTCTCTCAGGGGCGCTCTTATCACCCAACATCCCCCAGGACGGATTTCACGGTCCGTGACGCATTTTTCATGGCTGTGAATTTGGTAGGACCCTACTCATGGCGACAGCTCATGTTTGAACGGCTGAGTGTGCTTTATGTCACAACATGGGGCTCCTAGGGGAGTCAAGGGGAGCTCTGCCTTTGACTTCACTGGCAGCAGGATTTGGTCCTTAAGGAAGATCAAGTCCAGACTGAGAAACTTAAAGCTCTGACTCTCCTTGAATGACGGAGGCACTTTACTAACATAGTGTGTTAGCATAAGTATTTCACTGGGTTTTACAATGGCATGCTTTATAGCCTGGGTAACATCTCACTGTTCCCGCGAGGTCGAAGTCTGATCCATACAAAGGAGGATTAAACACTCCCAGCCTTGCTGTACTGAAATGTGTCTAAACAGGAATGGATTAGGAAAACTATTTCCCCGTTACCTTTGGATTTCCTGGGTAGTTCAGTGTGTGATTTACTGGGCAGTGTGGAGATCCATTGATACAGGGTTTGAGGAAATCCATTGATACAGTGTTTGAGGACAGGACTGTACCTGGTTCCATTCTGACCCACTGGTTTTCTCCTGGAGATGAAAGGCTGGTGCGTGGACCCCCTGGAATGTGGCAACCTCCATTTCATTTCCCCTCCCCCCCATATAACTACATTTCCATAACAGCCCAAACATAATGAATACCTGGCAGATGCTCCCAGTTCTCTCCCTGGCAGGGCTTGTTAATTATCTTCCAGACCCACCTGACATGCTGCCAGAAAACGGAAATCACATTTCAAAAGAGAACAGGGGCGTTCTACATCTGCTCCATGAAAACCAGCAGCCAAAGAGGGCAGGGGATGGGGAAGGCAAGAGGAGGGCTCATCCCTGAATGTGGCTGCCCTTCCCTGATCTTTCCCAGCTGCCCTGGGATCTGCCTTTGAACTTGATTCAATAGAAGCTGACACTTCCCCCATTTTGTTCAGTGCAGCCAGATGGTAGGAAGGGCCGATGGCTGCAGAGAGGCAGATTCTGCACTGCTTTGCATGCTGGGCAGAGCGGGTGAAAACGCTGCCAGCCACAGGAGGGAGGGAGCGGAGCATTAGGTAGGGTTTTACACGCACTCTGCACAGCTGGAGATGACCAGGCACTGGGGAACCAGACCCAAGGTCTGAAAGGGAAGTGGGTATTTCTAAGTCTCCTGCTCCTGGCAGTGTCTGTTTTGCTGCAGTAACCTCGGACCCCAGCTCCAGGGGAGCCTGCTGGCACAGTCTGCAGACCGGTTTCTATCCAGCTTCAATGCCAGTTTAAACACTTGAAGTAAAAGATCCCTGTTTGAGAGTCAGTCAGTTGTTTCATGCCTTTTGGAACAGGGTGGGTTGGCCCAGGGCCTGGAGAGCCTGAAGCTAAGTCAGCCCTGATTACAGGATGAGCCCCACCTGAGAGGAATCAGGTGCGTGTGGTATACAAGGAGCAGGAAGTTGCAGTGAAGGGGGGAAGCTCAGAAAGCTGTGGCAGAGTCTGTAGGGTGTGAGGAAAGCTCTTTAGGCCTGCCTGCCTGGAGGCCTGTGAGAAGGAAGAAAAACCTTGGGTGGTGTGGACTTGTGAGTGGACTTTGGCTTGGGGTTTTATTTACATTTTATTTGAGATTAATAAGCCTGGTCCCCAAAGAGGGGTATCTCTCAACCAAGAAAAAACTGGAAGTTTATTTGAGGGGGAAAAAAAGCAGGTGTTTATTTGAACAACCCAAGAGGGGAAACTGAGGCAGGCTGCCTCTCATGTGGCCCTAAGACATGAGGGGATGCATAGGAGGCAACCAGCCTAGTTAAAACTTGTGTAACCAGCAGGATCCTCCAGGGCCCCTCCCATCAAGGAGAGAAACCGAAGGTGTGGGACAAGTCGGATGGAAGAAGTCCTTTGTTGGCAGACCCCAGCAGGAACAGAAGGCACAGTGAGCCATGCAGCAGAAGGTACAGGGGGTGGGGTTTGGGGCCCAGATGCCTGGGAGGGCAGGGACCTGGACTAAGGGTCCACCCAAATGTTGTAGAGGTGGAAAGACAGAGCACATTAAGAGGGCCTGCCCCTTGAATATTGAGGTCTGTGGGGAGGGAGAAGCCCTGCAGACCGAGAGCGATTCAAAGAGAGGAATAGTCTGTGTGTTTGCAGAAGTGTGTTGGCCCTGGCTGCTGGAGGTGCTGGCCACAGCGATCCCCACTGTGAATGAGCAGAGGAAGGAAACAAAGCCCCAGTTGGCCGCTGGGGAAAGTGACCAAATGTGGGGGTGGGCACAGAATGGCAGAGTTGTATTGGTGTTTGGGAGAGGGGGCCAAAGTGGACATTCCAGCCAGGGCAGCACCTCTTCCAATGAAACTGTGGGTCCAATAAAAAGGATTTTTAAGGGGTCTGTAAACTCTGGGGTCCTAGCCTATGGCTGGAGACTTGCCAATACAGTACCTATATTTAAGAAGAAGAGGGGAGGGAAGTGATCTAGGAAACTACAGGCCTGTTTGTTCCAAGACCTTGCATACAATTGAGGTCAAACTAACTCTGAAAGAGCAAGTAGTTAAGGACATAGAGGTGTAAAGAGTAATTGGGATAAAATACAACATGGTTTTGCCAAAGGTAGATCATGCCAAACCAAGCTGGTCTTTCTCTTGAGAAGATTTACTGCATTTCTAGACAAAGGAAATGCAGTAATCTAATTTACCTGGATTTCTGTAAGGCATTTAATACAGTTCCACATGGGATATTATTAGTTAAATGAGAGAAGATGGGGGATTAATATGAGACTTGAAAGATGGGTAAGGAACAGGTTAAAGGGAGACTACAGTGGGTCATATTGAAAGGTGACTGTCAGGTTGGAGGGAGGTCACTAGTGGAGTTCCTCAAGGATCGGTCTTGGGACCAATCTTATTTAACACTTTCATTAGTGACCTTGACACACACAATGTATGCGCTAATAAAATGTACGGATGACACACAGTTGGGAGGTATTGCTGATATGGAGGAGGACCAGAACATCATGCATGAAGATTTAGATGACCTTGAAAACTGGAGTAATAGAAATGGGATGAAATTTAATAGTGCTAAGTGTAAGGTCATGCATTCAGAGATTAACAACAAGAATTTTTGCTATAGGCTGTGGACGTATCAGTTGGAAACAACAGAGGCGAGGAGAAAGGCCGGGGTATTGGTCAGTCACAGGATGACTATGAGCCGCCAATGTGATGCATTAGCCTGTTTCATGGCTGCAATCCTAGGATGCATCAGGCAAGATGTTTCCAGTAAAAATAGGGAAGTGTTATCAATTATACAAGACACTGGTGAGACCTCATCTGGAATACTGTGTGTAATTCTGATCTTCCAGTTTGAATTCATCCTTCTTAGACATGGAACAGGTGCAGAGAAAGGCTACTAGAATGATCAGAAGAATGGAGAACCTATCTTACTAGAGGGGACTAGTAAGATAAACAAGAGCTTGGCTTGTTTATCCTAACCAAATAAAGGCTAAGGGGAGATATGATTGCACTCTATAAACCCATCAGAGGGATAAACACCAGGGAGGGAGAGGAGTTATTTAAGTTAAGGGCCAATGTTGGCACATGAACAAATGGATATAAACTGGCCATCAATATGTGTGTTAAGCTTGAAATTAGATGAAGGTATTTTAATCATCAGAGGAGTGAAGTTGTGATATAGCCTTCCAAAGGGAGATGTGGGGACAAAAAAATTTAACTTATTTCAAGACTGAGCTTCATAAGTTCATGGAGTGGGTGGTATGATGAGATTGGCTATAATGGCATATGGCCCATCTGCGACTACTATTAGCAAATTATCTCCATTGGCTAGAGATGGCACACTAGATGCAGAGGGCTCTGAGTTGCTTTCCCAGGTGTTTGGCTGGTGGGGGGCCTCCCACAAAGTCAGGGTCTAACTGATCACCATATTTTGGGTTATGAAGGAATTTTCCCTTAGCTCAGAGTGGCAGAGACCTGGCGGGGGGGGGGGGGGTTGCCCTCCTCTACATCATGGAGCATGGGTCACTTGCTAGTGTGAACTGGAGTAAATGGTGGATTCTCTGTAACTTGAAGTCTTTTAAATCAAGATATGAGAACTTCAGTAACTCAGCTGGAGATTATGGGTCTATGACAGGAGTGGGTGGGTGAGGTTCTGTGGCTGTGCTGTGCAGGAGGTCAGACTAGATAATTGTGATGGTCCCTTCTGGCCTTAAAGTCTGAGTCTGTGCAATGCAGCGCTGGCAGGATGGGCTAGAGAAAGTCTGACCTCTCCAGCAGAGAAGCCAGCAGAAATTGGCTACATTGGAAGAAGCCAGGGAGCTGGCCCTGAGGGAAAAAGAGCGAACTTGAAGGAGAGCTAGAGGGTTTGCAGATGGAAAACAGCCTGTCAAGCTACGAAGGCCTCTGTAATTTAGGGAAGAAAAGAAAAATTCCCTCAAGTAGAAGTTGCCCTAGGGTGGGCAAGGTTTTCAGTGTGGGGTGGGGTATGTAGCAGGGTGGCTTACTCCATGGGCTAGAGAGCATGGAGCTAAGCCAGCCCCGATTACAGGATGAGCCTCACCTGAGGGGAATCGGGTGATTCCAGTATCAAAGGAGCAGGAAGTTGCAGTGATGGGGATGGGGCTGCGCTGAGGCTCAGGAAGCTGTGACGAGCCTCCAGGCAGGGAGGGAGGTCTGGGAGGCCGAAGAGAAATCTTGGGTTGTGTGCACTTCTGAATGGACTTTGTTTGGGGGTTCAGAGTTCCTTTCAGTGTATTTTGTATTAATAAGCCCGGGGGGGTGTATTTCGCCTAAGGGGGGAAAAAAATGAAGTGAAATTTATTTGAGTAATCTGGAGGGGAAACTGAAGAAGGCTGCCTGTAGTGTGACCCTACGCCACCAGGGGGCACACAAGCAGCAGCTGGCCAAGTTACACTTGCGTAACACCTCCTAGCTATACCTGATTGCAAGGTAGCGCTGCCCATTTCGGACTTACATACATTTCCCTCCATCATACACAATCTAGCTGTTGTCTCATTGCTTATTCCTGTGTTCCAGCTGCAGCACTTTTGTGGTCAGTAACAATGGAGGCTGTGGAAAACTTCAAGGCCTGCAGCTGTGTTTGGGCTTGGATCCTCCAAGTGACCATGCCTCTTGGGAGATTTTAAAACCCTGTTTACAGCTGTTGTTCTTCTGATCTCAAGCCAGGGATCAGTACCTGCAGGCTTGTACATGATCCACGGCCCCAGCTCTCTCTTCTTCCTGTGCTGTGATGCTGTATCAGATGGGATGGTGCATTTCCCAGTTATAATCCTTGTAGAATTCCAACAGAGCCGAATTAAGCGCTGATGTTGGAGTCTAACAAGGAAACGGCTTCACTGTGTCTCAAAACTGGGGCTCAGGGGAAGTTTCACACTGATGCGCAGAACCAGGCCAGACACGCCAGGTTTCAGATTCCTCTCCAAAGTTGTTTGTGTGTGTGTGTGTGTGGTTTTTTTTTTTTGCACTGGAATCAGGCCGGTCTGCCCCGCTATAGTCCCCTCCAACTCCACCTGACCCATAACAGCCCCCTTGGCACCTTCACTGACCTTTAGGTCTCTTCAGGGTAATGGCAGTGGCCTGCTACTCAGAGGTGGTTTGGGGAGACAGCAAGCCTCCTCCCTCCCCCCTCTTCAGGTGGTTCCCCAATTCCAAGGTCATGCATATACCTTCTGTAGCCCTTCAGTGTAGACACTCACTACAGTGCCAAGAGGGGTTCTTCCATTTGCATAGGTAATCTACCTCCCCGAGAGGCTGTAGCTAGGCTGACTGAAGAATTCTTCCATCAGCCTAGTCCTGTCTACACTGGGGGTTAGGTTGGCAGAAGTACATCTTATGGGTGTGGATCTTTCCCAAGTTGAGGTCAACTTAGCCCTGTCCTTTGACTAATGCTGAGGTCACTTCCTGCCATGTGAATGTGGCTGAAGACAGCCCAGTCTCTCTTTATTTATTTCTGTCTTTTCCTCAGCATCCCGAATGATTGATGTCAGGGCATCAAGCATGGCTCTGGCAACAGGGTGAGCAGTGAAGTGGTGGGTTCTTTAAAGTCTGGAGACAAACCTTATCAGTAAAAAGAAAAGGAGTACTTGTGGCACCTTAGAGACTAACAAATTTATTAGAGCATAAGCTTTCGTGAGCTACAGCTCACTTCATCGGATGCATACAGTGGAAAATATAGTGGGAAGATTTTATATACTGTGACAGGGCAAGGCCAGATGGCTATAGAAAAGTAGTGGGAGATAGATATATTAGCTCCAGGCTAAACAAATCCTTGGTACCAGGTTAAGTGAAATGGAAGCTGCTCCAGGTCAATTAAGACACCTGGGGCCAATTAAGAACTTTCCAGAAGGCAGGGAGAATGCTAGGTTCATTGGGACACCTGAACCCAATCAGGGGCTGGTTGAAACTAGTTAAAAGCCTCCCAGTCAGTCAGGTGGGTGTGCATGTCAGGAGCTGTGGGAGGAAGTTGTGCTGTTGGAGATATAGTACACACCATATCAGGCACAAGGAAGGAGGCCCTGAGGTAAGGGTGAAGTGGAGCTTGAGGAAGTGAGGGCTGCTGTGGGGGAAGTAGCCCAGGGAATTGTACATGTCATGTTTCTAAAAGGTCAGCTACCAGAGCTGATACTATTAGGGTCCCTGGGCTGGAGCCCGGAGTAGAGGGTGGGCCCAGGCTCCCCCTCCCCCCACCTTTGCCTGATTAATCATTGAGACTGGGAGACAACAGAGACTGTGCAAGGAAGGATAACTTCTCCTCACCTCCCTTGCTGGCTTATGATGAAAATGGCTCAGTAGACTGTGACCCTTGTCTCTAGAGAAAGAAGGGTTACGTGGAGGGTCACAGGGAGCCTCTGAGGCTAGCGAAATCCGCCAGGAAACGCGGGACCCACGGAGGCAAGGACAGAGCATTGTCACAATACACAGAGAACATGAAACAATGGGTGTTACCATACCGACTGTAATCATTCTTGTTACAGTCTGTATGGTAACACCCATTGTTTCGACTGTAACAAGAGTGATTACAGTCGGTATGGTAACACCCATTGTTTCATGTTCTCTGTGTATATAAAATCTCCCCACTATATTTTCCACTGTATGCATCCGATGAAGTGAGCTGTAGCTCACGAAAGCTTATGCTCTAATAAATTTGTTAGTCTCTAAGGTGCCACAAGTACTCCTTTTATTTTTATTGGATACAGACTAACACGGCTGCTACTCTGAAACCTTATTGGGTTAGGAAAGCTCGCACGAGCCTCGAGATGTTACTAGGATAAGGAGCCTTTTACTGTGAAGCTGCTGGTTTAAAACCTGCCTGGGACAGCTGTAGCTAGAAGTTATTGCTGGCTGATGGCTTTTTGGTGGCCCATGTGAAATGAGTTTGGTGGTGTTAGTCCCCTTCCCCAAGTGTAAGTGTCCACAGCATGTCAGACACTTATTCCCTGGCATCAGTGCATAGATACCAATGGGAGCAGACACCTTTTAGAAATACTGGAGAGAGATCACAAAAGTCCACTACCAAAAATGGCATTACCTGGCTACCCTGTCTCAGCAGAGCACTAGAAGGTGGTTTTGGAAAGTCATGTGCCCTCTCTCCCTTGACGCCGTCCCAACAGGGTGCCATGGTTACTCCCTGGCCGACTGTGTAAATCGGGAGTAACTTAACCGAAATGAATTGAGTTGCAGAGGGGTAAAGCTGCTGTAACCAAGATCAGAATTCAGTGCAGCAGGTAGAAGCTTGCAGCCGGCTATTCCTGAGCTGCAGTGCCGTGGAGGATGTCAGTCCCCAGGGCTGCCCGTCTCGCACCTTCCACTAACACCGAATTCATGCAAAGTTACATGAACTTTCCTTCACATCCCCCCTGTCCTTCACGCGCTCTCCCCCCCCCCCCCCCCCGCCGCCCCGTCCTGGAAGCACTGTCTGCATTGCAGGAACTCAAGAGTTGTTGGCTGGAATTCACCCTGGGCGGCTCTGAGAACTTTAAGGCCTAGGGGGCCGTAAAGAAATAACAAACGAAGCCTGCAAGGTTGTCCTAAATTGGCCATGAACAATTTGGCTGAGGTACCTTTAAGAGATCGAAATCAAATGAAGCATTCGGTTGCCACTCAAGTGTTTTGAATGTGGCTTTTCTCTTGACTTGTGAGGGTGCAGACAGGGCTGGGCTAGCGCACACCATGGCAGTGAACACAAGCCTCTCCCAGCTGGCTGTGTCTGAGGTGACTGAGCAGATCCCCTCCTACCACCCCTTCCCTTTTCCAGCCGAGTTGCTCACCATGCTTGGGACTTCCTGCGGGGCATGCCATGCCTACGCCACGTGGAGTGAGGGCTCAAGTGGTAAATCAGCTGCCTGCAGATCCTGTCCGCGGACTTCCAGGGGTCGTATTCCTGGAAACAAAGGCACAGCTCAGCCTCCTGCCACGTGACTCTGGCCCATCCTGGGAACACTCCTGGGCCACCGGGAGAAGGTGGAACCTCTAGAGAGCCTCGGAGAGGACAGATGGGATGGGGAGGAATGAGACCCATGGGGAGGTGGGATGGAGACAGGAACAAGAGAGGGGGGTAAAGGCAAAGATGGGGCAGTGGACTGGGGTGATGAGGTGATGGGCAGGGGAAAGGGAGTTGGAAACAGAAGAGTGAAAGGAGGAATGTAAAAGGGGGAAGCAAAGGGAAGGGGAAAGAGCACAAATGACAGGAACTCCAGAGCTGGGAGTGGGGCTTAGGAAAGGGAATACCCCCGCCCCACCCTCAAATCTGGAGAGAAGGCTTGTGGCTCCTCCCCTCAGGTCAGGCTTGAGACTACCTGGGAAAAAAACCAGTGTAACCTCTCTGCAGTGCCTTAGGGGTGCCTATGGTTCCCTGCAGCACATGGCCTGGGGGAGCAGGGCTGGGAATCGCCCTCTTGTCAAGGGGCTTCCTGCCCAGAAGGGGTGATCTGTTTTTAATACTCTGCTAGGTAGTTCCTGCTTTGGCTTTGGCTGTGGAGTGGGGGTGGGGGTTTATATTTTAACCCCTGGGTGTGCTCTGGGATGGGAGGGTTGTTGGATTTTGCCCTCTTCAGAGTGGGAGGGAAACATAGCAACCTAACAACAGCTCTATACACGAAGCCTTCTCGTTCCTTGCCATCCATGGAAAATATCTGCACCTTCAAACACCCCACAGGTTAAAAGATCTGGAATTGAACAGCTCCGAAATCCAGCTAGTTGCCCACTCCCAGGTCTTCCTGCATCACTGGCTTGTTCCACCCCCTTTACCATTGCACCTGAAAACGTGCAAAAATGTACACACAGTTCAGGCTAAAGACTTACTAGGAGACATTAAAATCCCATTCCCTAGGCACGTAGCCCTCCAAGGGTCTCCATTTTGAACGTGCCACGGCATGCAACATTACTCACAGCAGAAAAACAGCATAGGCTATTGGCTACACAATATAGTTAAAACTATAAATGTGCAAGCTCAGTCTCCATTTACAGAATCCCCCAACCGCTTAGGATCAACCTGTTTCAGGGCAACGAACTGAGCTATATATAAACATATTCTTCCACTCCACCACCCGCTGAGAGACCCTACAGAGCTGTGATGTCACTGAATGGGCAGTGGGAATGAAACTCTTTGCAATCAGCAAATTGCAGCCAACAGCGTGTTTCTGTGGCGGAGAAGAGCAAAGGGGAGATGTTCAGGCCAGGGGGATGGAAAATGGTTTTCCGACTAAATGGAAACATTCACCAGAGAAATTTCCTTTTCACTGAAAATTTGGAGGCTTTAGAGAAGAGCCAAAAAACACTTTCCATTTTTTGGTTGTCAAAAATGGAAATAACATGGGTTTTCCCTGTTGCCAAAATTAGGGAAACTTTTTTTTCAGGTTTTGGTTGCCCAAAAAACCCACAATTTTTGTGTTTTGGATCTTCTGTGAAAACATGAGAAATTTCAAAGAAAACTCTTTTCCTGACCTGTTCCAGGGAATATAACTTGGGGCCGGGGTGGGGAAAGCCATTAGCCAAGCTGCCCTGTGGACACACTTTCAAAATGTAACTCTTCTTGAAGTGTCTTCTTCTTTTCGTATAAGAAGCCGCCCTAGAGCACAGTCTCACATTAAGCCCGTTGTGATGGGATGAGCCATTCTGAGACTTGAGCAGCGTGTGGAGAGGGATTCTTAGCAAGGGCTTTTTAGAATGAAATTTGTGAAAAACCCCTGCCCAAGACGGTCCATCCCTACAGACTGAGTGCTCCAGGGGCAGGGTTGCTTATGATCTCTGAGTACTGGATACCAGAAGTGGAACTCCATGGTGATTAGATTGTAAGGCCCAAATTTGTAAAGGCATGTGGATTTTTCTCTGCTCAGTGTTTGCAAGGCCCAAATGACGTAGATGGCTAACTCCCCTTTTGAGAAGTGAGTCAGGTGCTTAAAAGTCGATGGGACGTAGGCTTCTGTGAGACAGAGGCTTGGTCTACACTACCAACTTCTGGTGATATAACTGTGTTCCTCAGGTGTATGGAAAATCCGCACCCCTGAGCAACACAGTTATACTGACCTAACCCTAACCCCCTTGTAGAGCTGGTGTGGTGTGGAGTGGAAAGCATACTGCACCCCTCTCCAAGGGAAGCAGGGCTACCGCCCTGGTCTATGAACCGTGGGAACCCCCAGGAGGAATTCTGGGTCCAGCAAGGTCCCTTTGTAGCCCTCTCTAGTGCCCTGAGTGTGACTGTCTGCATGGGGAATGCAAGGCAGAGGTTTGAAGGATATTTGCAGTAGCTGCCACACCAGAGCTGGGTGAGAGAGAAGAGTGGGAAAGCGGTAGAAGATTCCCCCTCCACCTACCTGTCTCTGCACGGAGGCATATGTCTGACAGGGCAATTTCCTGCAATGTCTTAGGAAGACCTTACTGTATTACTTTTATGTATCATTGTGGGCCAGGATTGTATGTAACTTCTTGGGGGCAGATGTGACAGATGAGAGACATGGGAGTTAAAAAAACTGTACTATAAATGTGCCAGACAAATCTGGACTCTTTGGACAATAAGTGGAAAGAGGATTTCCTCTGGAATTCCTAGGGTGAGGTGAATGCAAATTTCCCAACTCCAATTATGCAAAAACTTGGCCTTTCAAAGCTGTGCCCTGAGGAGAGGGTCCCTATCTGATGATTACCTGTTACACAAGGCCAAGATCAGCTCGGGCCTTTGTATAAAGAAATGGCTGATCTGTGCAGCGTCTGGTCTGGTGCTGGATCTATGACAGATGAACTTGTAACCAGTTGTGGGGTTAGAAGGCCTAAAACCTACCAGAGCCAGAGGTTGATTTGAGATGATTTCTGCTGAGCTGTTTAGCAGGTGTGTATGTTCTTTTATTGTTGCAATACTTTCACCTTAAGAATAAAGGTGCTTGCTTGGAAGGAGCTGAATGGTAACTTATAACTGCAGGCAATACATTGGTCATAGCCCTCAGAGAAAAGCAAACTGCAGGCACTGGCCTATTTCGACAGTCTGGCTTGCTGGGGATGTTGCAGTGTAACCCATGGAGCTTTACAGCCTTAAAACCCTAACAAAGGATGGAGTGAAACATGGGTCTTCACCCAAGATAAGTGACAGCTACGAGCTGGAAGTCTAAAGCGCATACCCTGGAAGGACCACAGAGGGGGAATATAAGTGCAGTTGCCCTGAACTGTGACAGTGTCATGGGAACATTGTGGGATTATCAGGGCCCAGCGCTCAACAGCAGGTATGGCTTGCGTGTGTGTGTGTGTGTGTGAGAATTGCTGGCTGGTGGAGGTTGTACATTGCATAACAAATGGAACTGATTAAATGAATTGATTTCTACCTAGGGAACGGCACAGGGGTGTGGGGGTGTGTGTGTGTACATGGAGCGTTGGGAGCTGCCTTCATCCCTTTGCTGCCCTCTTCATTAGTAATCATTGTAACGATCTAGGTTCAGGCCAATGAGGGACATTCTGCTTGAGTATGGGCAGGTACCACCATCCTGCCTTTATACAGAGAAATTCCAGGATGACTGCCATTGTTTTATGCAGCCAAGCTAAAATTGCTTGGATTGAATATTTCCCAAGCCCTAAATCAGATGATTATTGTGATTTATCGTCAGTCCTTCAAACTGCACGCTCAACAACCAGCACTCCTGTCCCATTCCCTACCGTGCCTCCTGCTGGGAGAGGCTGGGACTGGAGTATCTAGGAACGCCCCGCATTCCTGCAGAGACTCCTGCTCTGGGCCATTGGAAAGAGTCATGGTGAGTTGCCCACAGTCAGTGGTCTGCTGTCATTCCCGGTGATAAAAGATGGCACCGAAATAACTGAATTTGCTTGCACAAGTTCTTCTGGGGGGGGAATAGCTCAGGGGTTTGAGCATTGGCCTGCTAAACCCAGGGTTGTGAGTTCAATCCTTGAGGGGGCCATTTAGGGATCTGGGCCAAAAATTGGGGATTGGTCCTGCTTTGAGCAGGGGGTTGGACTAGATGACCTCCTGAAGTCCCTTCCAACCCTGAAATTCTTTGCACATGCTGCAGGATGAATGACAACGGGCAGAGCTGAAAGTGATATGAGTGCTTAGAGGGCCAGTGTCATCAGGTGAGGATTCCCAAATGTGTCTGACTTTTTTAAAAAAACCTTCATAGCTGCCTGGCTTCCCAGCCCTTAGCTGTGTGACTGCAACACAGGGTGTGTAAGTCAGAACTGGATGGGTAAAGCTGTCAATAATTACTCATTTCATTCTTTATGGCAAGTGCTTAGAGTACCACGCTTCGGGCACTGTAACTTTGCGAGGAAGTAGCTGAAGCATCCCAACTCCCTCGGGACATGCGACACGTGTAATACCAGTGGGTGGCTTTACAGCTATTGCGTATGGCGCCATTTACAGCAAACAGCCGGGAGGGGTGTACTGTGCACACCTGCTCTGCTGCAGCCTTCCGCATAGACTCCCACTCTGACTGGCAGGAGCCCTGTGGTTTAGGATCATAGAATATCAGGGTTGGAAGGGACCTCAGGAGGTCATCTAGTCCAACCCCCTGCTCAAAGCAGGACCAATCCCCAACTAAATCATCCCAGCCAGGGCTTTGTCAAGCCGGACCTTAAAAATCTCCAAAGAAGGAGATTCCACCACCTCCCTAGGTAACCCATTCCAGTGCTTCACCACCCTCCTAGTGAAAAAATTTTTCCTAATATCCAACCTAAACCTCCCCCACTGCAACTTGAGACCATTACTCCTTGTTCTGTCATCTGCTCCCACTGAGAACAGTCTAGATCCATCCTCTTTGGAACCCCCCTGCAGGTAGTTGAAAGCAGCTATCGAATCCCCCCTCATTCCTCTCTTCCGCAGACTAAACAATCCCAGTTCCCTCAGCCTCTCCTCATAAGTCATGTGATCCAGTCCCCTAATCATTTTTGTTGCCCTCCGCTGGACTCTTTCCAATTTTTCCACATCCTCCTTGTAGTGTGGGGCCCAAAACTAGACAAAGTACTCCAGAGGAGGCCTCACCAATGTTGAATAGAGGCGAACGATCACGTTCCTCGATCTGCTGGCAATGCCCCTACTTATACAGCCCAAAATGCCACTGGCCTTCTTGGCAACAAGGGCACACTGTTGACTCATATCCAGCTTCTCGTCCACTGTAACCCCTAGGTCCTTTTCTGCAGAACTGCTGCCAAGCCTTTCGGTCCCTAGTCCGTAGCGGTGCATGGGATTCTTCTGTCCTAAGTGCAGGACTCTGCAGTTGTCCTTGTTGAACCTCATCAGATTTCTTTTGGTCCAATCCTCTAATTTGTCTAGGATGCACCTGCTTGCGTCTCTGTGCCCCACTCCTGCGCTGGCTGGGATTGGGACCTACGCCATCACATACCATGTTACGTGTTTTCCAAGTTCCTTAGCCTTTGTATTTTCCTGCTTTCATTTTATAGCCTAGCGCAGTCTGCTGCAGCCGTTCCTACAGCTTAGATCCTACCTCCTGCTCCTTAGGTGTCCTTGTAACTAGAAACAGGATCTGATTTTAACTGAGAGACTGGAAATTGTGCACAGCCTTCCTATTACTTGCCTAAGGTCTATAATCCAGACTTTTGTGCTGCCGGGTACCCATATGGGAAACGGAAAGAAACAAGGCGGGTGGCTGAGCGCTGCTATTTATGCCTTTACGTGCTTGGAGGTCTGATCCTGCAGGGTGCTGAGCCCCATCTACTCCTCAACTTAACTCCCATTGGCTTCAGGAGCAACTGAGGTGTTCACCCTCTTCAGGGTGTGTATGTCCCCAGAGTGCAATCTATCTGATAAACAGTAGGCTAGCAGAAGAAGGTAGCCCCATCTATCCCCACCTCCCCTGGAAGGCACTGTGTCTTGTGAGGTTGAAGAGGCAGTCAGCATGAAGTACCTTAGAACTATAAACCCAGAGGTCATTGGAATGACGGTTGTGAAGCATTTTCATTGCAAACCCCCATTTTTAGATGCTTATAACCTTCGGAAAGAAATGACCTCCTGCGTGGACATTTTTCATGCTGCTTCTCAGCCCATGGGGCGTGATTAAAGTTTTCCCAGTGTTGTTTGGCTGCTAGTAAGCTGGCTGGCTGGAGGGGCAGGGTGGGAGTGGAAGGTTGTTTCTGCGAGCTAATGGCCTCCCACAACTAACCCTTCCTGACCTGAGGAGCCCTCCGTGTCCCACTGACACCAACGGGAGGTCTGGCGAGGGAGGGGTTGCAGGCTCAGGCATTCAGGAAATGGTGCAGGTACCTTTCGGGGCTTGGATAACTGAACTGTCCCAGGTGGGCTGGTAGGAAGAACACTGCCTTTGCCCATCCTGCATGCAGCAGGGTCTGACCTACAGCATCGATAACTGAGCTGAAGCAGCACCTTGCGCGTGCACTAGATGGGGTTTTCCTTAACAATGTAAGGCCCAACCTTGCAAAGTGCTGCGTGCCTCTGCTCCCACTCAGGTCACTGGGGCAGCTCAGTGCACTGCAGGAACAAGCCCTACTGGCCAGATTTTTAAAGGAGCTCAGCCCCCTTACTTGGGGTCAGATTTCCAAAAGAGCTCTACGCGGCAGACCCTGGGCTCTTCTGAAGATCTCTCAGAATGTCCGAACGGGAGAAGCTGGGGGCGAAGTGCTCCTTGAAATATCTGGCTCTTAGTTAAGTGGAACCTGACCTCATTTGAAAATCTAGTCCAATATGCGGGTGCTGAGCCCTTGGAAATCTGGCCCTGAGCTCTTTCAATAACCTGGGGTCCCAAGAGCCCACTCCTGCCAAGGACAGCTGGTTGACTTGAACGGGAGCCGTGCACGCAGAGGGCTCGCAGGATATCTATCTGGAGGTACGGGCATTTATCTGAATGTCTGACTGATTACATGTACGCACAGGAACACTTAATCACCGCAGGCGCAGCGCTCCTGAGATATTCAGGAGATTGCAGGACTAGAGCTGGAGCTCCACCCCACCCCACCCACCGTGCAATACATTGTTCAGGCTGATGTGCAGTCATGTGACTTTTCCTCCCCCCTCCTTTCTTAAATAAGGAACTCTAGTGTATTCTGCTGACACTAGTGCAGTGGTAGGATAGGCACACAAATCAGGGGGGCTTGATCCTCCACTCCATTATGCCCATTTTACACTGGTGTAGCTTATTTGTGTGGCCAGACCATGTTAACGAATGCATGCCAAGGGCTTGCATGATGAAGACTGGCCTGCAAGCATGGGTGTATTTCCTAGATGCCCCTGCATTTTTGGACCCATTTGTACACAAACATCCATGCACATTGTGGCTGAGTTTACAACTGCTGTGGGAGGGAATTTCCTGAGTTCTCTGCACTTAACACACACACTCTAATGCGTTTGTTTTTTTTTTTAAATGACTTCTATATACATCTATGGCAGCATTTACGATGTCACACCAAGGGAGTAGGAGTTGGCTGGTTCTAGAGAACTACAGCTCCTAAGCCAAACCCAACGGAGAATGGAGTGGCATTGGGCAGTTCAATAAGCACATTCCTGGATCAACTCTTTCTCCCCCAGGGACCACTGTATTAGCGGGCTTCACCTTTTTGGGGCACTGCAGATCTCTAGCGAGGTTCATCAGCAGGTCATGGGAAATGGGGTCCACCAAGTTGAGGAAAGTAGCATTCTTGTAGAGCACTTCACTGAGGCATGTACCTTCCAATCCCAAGTCCTAGAAGAGAATACAGGCAGTTAGACTGTGTTCTTCAGGGCCCCCTTACAGTTGCTACATTTTAGAAAAACATAGCGTGGAAGCCATAAAACCACCATGCTAGGGTCCAAGAAAAACAGATTGAGTAATGCAGGAGGCTGCCTAACAATGGTAGAGCAGAACTATATTGGATGCAGGCACTATTGTGATGGGGGCCCTTTAAGTATCTGGATGAATGGCTGGATAAGACCGATCGAATGGCCAGAGCTGGGTGGGTCTAGACTGGAGATAGTCTACCGTATGAGGGGTAGAAAAGGTTTCACACTATTAGCCAAGGAAAGGTGAGTCACTCCATTCCCTGCGGGAGCCCACAGAAGGAGAGGCTAGAGGTAAGCTCACAGCTAATCCAGCTCTGCTCTGTCCCAGCAAGAGTCCCCGTAGGAGAGGTGCAGGAGCACCGGCGCTGAAGGAGCTGATAGCTAGTTTAGCTGCAGCCTTTTCGTGGGGAGTGAGTGCCTATGAGTCAGAGGCTGGACAGGGCCACCTCAGCAGCAGCAGCGAGATCCTTATAACTGTCGCGAAGAATCCATTTGTAGTTTGTCCCCTAGAGCAGTGCTACTCAAAGTGGTGGTCCGTGGGCTGGTGCCCGTCCGTGAGCCATCGGCTGCCGGTCTGCGCGCACATTGGGGGGAAAAAAAATTTGCCGGTCCCCCACCTCAGCTAGCTTGCGAAGCACTGCCCTAGAGCTCTTGCAGCCTGCTTCTCTCATCTCTGCATCCCTGGCCCAAGCCCTGGCTGGGAACATGGTCCCTAAAGCTCACCTGCGGGCTCAGGGTATACTGTGACTTACGCTAACCGGGAACATCAGGAGAGCCTGGGAGACTGTTTGCAAATGAAAAGTCTCCTGGGCGGTGGGGGGGTGACGGGATGAATCATGTGATGAGCCCCAGGACCAAGCTTTGGGAGGCTTTTCTATGCTAGAAGGGAAGGCGCAAGTCCCCATAGGAGCTGAGGGGAACTCTGATCTGGCAAAGGTAAGTAGAGGTGCCATGAGGCAGCGGGAAGGATGAGAAACGGAAAAGGAGGAGAAGAAAGGAAACCTGGCAAGGAAATAGAGGCGCTCAGCAGAACAGGCTCTGAGGAGGGCGAAGACAGGAGTGGCAAGTAGCTGAAGGGGGAGGAATGAGAGAAGTCCCATGGGGGAGGGACTATGCTGGGACTTGGCTCAATCGACGTGGAGGATTCGGATGAGGGAATAAACAAGACATCTGCTCAAGACATTGCTGCCAGGAGACATGAGCAAGCAACTGGGTGTCCCATGTGCTCTCATTACTCTGCTGAGTCTGCGCTTAATACAGCGCAGGGCGAAAGGTGCATCCGCAGCACTGAAGGAAGGAACTGTGTGCGTGCACAACCCCTGGGGGACAGAGCCATGGGAGAACTGGGGTATACTGACCCTAGACATCAGCAAGAGAAAAAGCAACACCCCTCCCCGCACCCGTCTCTCACCAAGCAGAGAGCGGGATACAGAACAGTCACTGGCTCCAAATCCAATGAAGAGAGGAAGAGGAGATCACATGCGCCAGAGATGCAGTTGAGTGCATGTTACCTCATTGTCTGTGCATCGATGATTCCTACAGGAGTAGGATATCCCCAAGCAAACTGAGCAACATCGTTTATGGGTCAGCAACATAAGAATAAGCTGCCACACATGGCTATTGATATGGACACCTAGGCACGGGCTAGGAACGCATCAGGGCATCATGCCAGCACCTGGCTTCACCATAACACGTAGGGGAAGTTGGCACAGGTTCTCTAGTCCTTTTCTCACCCTCCTAAATACAAGAAGAAAGCTCTGGGAAGCGGGGCAGGGCTGGAAACTCGGCAGCCGTGATTAAACACTCGGGTTCAGCAGCACCCTTTGCAGCTTTCCAGTTAAAGAGGAATCTGCATTCCTGTTTCTCATCCCTTAGGTGAGAGGCTTGTAAATAACGTGGCTGTAAATAGTCACTTCAGAGTGAGAACGGCTGGTATAGACTATCAAACTGTGAGTCGGGACCCCAGAGTGGGTCGGGACCCCATTTTAATGGGGTTGCCAGGGCTGCCTTAGACCTGCTGGGGCTCGGGGATGAAGCCCAAGCCCCACTGCACAGGGCTGAAGCCGAAACCCGAGGGATTCAGCCCTGGGCAGCGGGGCTCAGGTTACAGGCCCCCTCCTGGCTGGGGCTGAAGCCCTTGGGCTTCGGCTTTGACCCCTACCCCGTTCAGGGCGGTGGGGCTCGGGCTCTGGCTTTGACTCCCCCACCCAGGGCAGTGGGAATCGGGCAGACTCAGGCTTCGCCCCCCCCCCCCCCGGGGTTGTGTAGTAATTTTTGTCCTCAGAAGAGGGTCGCAGTGCAATGAAGTTTGAGAACCCCTGGTCTATACGTTTTCAGCCCAGAAGCACTAGTTAGTTGATCCTGCCCCCTGAATATATTGTTTTAAGGAGTTTGGTTTGTGACTAACCGACAGCACAGACATATGGTTTTGACCCATTTACATTTTGTGTTCTAATAATTTAATTATCGTGGGCCTGATCCTTGGCTGGTGTCACAGTGTAGCTCACCTGGGCCCGATCCTCTGCTGGTGTAGACTGCCGCTCCCCTGACTTCAATGGAGCCCTGCGCACTGACACCCGCAGAGGATCTGGCTCCTGGTTTTTAAAATGGCAGCTTGCCGTGGCTAATGGAGCTGGCCCAGTGCTGACACCCAAAGCCCCGCTTGGACTGGGTCCTGGGAATGGAACAGAGCCAGGCAGAGCACTGCCCACCCACCTTGGCATGTACTGGCCCTCAAAGTACAGAATTACAAAACTGCCAAGTAAAAATCCAGGGCTAGAGCATGACTGTTAGAAGCCTGCTCTGGAGGCCAGAAGGGGTGGGCACATGGCGGCGGCAGCAGCAGGAGGAGGAGAAATTATTCCCCATGAGGCTCGAGGGTTGGATGGGCGGGGGGAGGCACCTGCTCCCTCTGCCCTGGCTAATCTCTGCTGCTCAGTGCCTGTGAGGGGGTGGTCACAGCCACCCCCTTGCCCTGTCCCCTTTGAGATGGCCAGCTCCAGCACCCACGCTAGGCTCCTTGAGCCTCCCCATCTCCTTGCAGCTCAGCACAGGGACCGTTTTTGTCGTTCCAATGTAGGGTCTGAAATGAAGCTGAACCCCTTAATAGTGCACAAGTGAATCTCACTCCCTCCAAACAGCCGTCAGACCCCCCCACCTGTGCCCATCGCTCTGTGGCTCTTGCATGCCTGTTATTCTTCAGGTATGCCGGTCTGTATAACGCGGGATGTCCCGTGACAGACTGGAGCCGAGGGTTGTAATATACAAGGTAAGGAAGGTGGAGGCCGATGCTTCCACGTTCCACACCCAGTCAGGGCAGGAAGAGAGGAACGGTTGGAAGGGCAAAGCACAAGCTAAATGGTTAACGACCGGCTCACGAGAGACTCTTCAGTTCATTGCTGGCCAGGCAACTGTTTAGCTACCAGTGCTACTGCCCAAGCTAGGACGGCGGTAATGCTGTTTCTGTCCCATGGCCCTGTCGACGGTTAGCCCGGAACGGCACAATAACAATTCTACTAAATGACGTTACAAAGCACACAGGGCAGTAGGTAGTCGTTAGTATAAGTGTTGGCTGGATTCTCTCCACCTGACTCAGCCATGATAATTACTGTGTCCAATTTCTATGTGTCCGCACAGCACGGGTGCATGTGAATGACCCTATATCCTTCACGGTAGGTTATTGCCCTAACACACAAACAACTGGGAATCCTGAGCCGGGGACAAGGGGGGGAAAAAGTGAGTTAAAGGGAAATGTTAGTTAGTACCCGGCTCTTCTCAGATGAAGTGGGAAGGATGGGGGCACATGGCTTAGCCTAGGGTTGCCAACACTGTATTTCAAAACTAAGGGACTGTATTCTTAGCGCTCCCACCCCACCCCTCCTCCCAATATTATTTATTTATTTATTTATTAATACTAAGCAGTGCTCACCTACGTTTGCCGGGGTATTTCCTGCTGCTGCTTGCAGCCCTCAGCAATTCCTGATCTTGTTGTATAGAGATGAAGACATCAGGGATGTCCCTTCTAATAAGGGACTGTTGGCTGCCCTAGAGCTGGACCCGAAAGAAATTGTCAGGCCATGTGCAAAGGAAGGTTTCAAAATGACCTTCCACTCCAGATGGCCCAATGACTCAACATTAAAATCCCAGCTGCCAGCTAATGACCCTTCTGGAGACTTCAAGATCGGAGAGGGGTTTAAGTGTTTGTCTAGAGGTAAAAGATTCTGAGCACAACAGGAAATGACACACTGTAATTCCAGCCTCTGGCAAAACCTACAAAAGTCCCTTCTTGTCACATCATGCATTTTAGAGGCTGCAACTTGTTTATTTCCTCCCCTCCCCCCCCCCCGCAAGCCTCTTGTAATCATGTCTCTCCTGTCCTCTGTCTGCGTGAACCGCCCCCTCCCCCACACCGGCTTTCCGGAGAACATGTACTCAAAATGATTTAAAGTAAAGGAATGGAAATATTGTATTTATGCCAACACAAAGACTAATGTATTGAGTCTGTATGTTAACGGGGTAGGAGGTAGTGTAAATTCTACTGCAAGGGGACACACTGAAATTAAGAAGCTACAATGTTAGGTCCCAATTCTGCAAATTCTTGCTCATGAAAGTGCTGTTTACTCATATGAGTAATCCCTCGAGTAAGGTTACTCATGTGAGCAAATTTTGTAGAATCAGGACCTTGCACTAATTAAACAAAATACTCTTTACACAATGACTCTGTGGAACTCACTGCTGCAGGAGAATTATGATTATATTGTAGTGCAGAGAGGCCCTAGACGCATTAGTCTAGGGGCTGCATAAACATGACAGGTGGCCCCCGCCCTAAGAGCTTACACTTTAAGTAAGTTTACTAATCAGTCTTATGTTGCACATTTCAAACGAGGATTAGACAATTATCTAAACAAGGATGACATCTGCTAGGATAAGAAATTGTAAGGGCTTTCAGTCCTCAGAAGCTGACCCATTTGGGTCAGGAAAAAGTGTCCCTCTATGATACAGAATACAAACTTAAGCGCGGAGCGGGGCTTGTGCCTGCATTGATCCTGTCTGTCTGTGACAGGACACCAGAATGGATGAACCTGTTCCAGGACAGTAATAGTTGTGTCCTTATGATCAATTTGGCACAGGATGTCTGTATATTCCCTTTTTTCTCCTGAATGGAGACAGACAAGAACAAGTTTGCCGTGATCCACTGACCTGCTTACCTCTCCTTCCCTGACTAAGTTATCCTCAAACAGACATTCAGTATCCAGGGCAGGGGCAGTCAATAGGCGGACCACGGGCCAAATCTAGACCACCAGATGTTTTTGAATGGATCCCAAAATCTTTATTTACTTACTATTATCATTATTTTTGTGTTTTAATTTTCTCTGAAGTCTGGAACTTGACTATACCTTGATCTAGACATTTGGACCTTGACAAAAGAATAGACTACCCCTCATCCAGGGCCTGTACCCAGACTCCTCGGTAGCCCATTCTGATTGAATCAACAGGCAGGATTAACTTATGGAAAGGGGCTACCTCTTGTTAGTCTCTGGCATAAAATGGCCTTGATTAATAGGTAGCTTTCCAAGGTCCTTGCCTGAAGGAGTTTTGGTCATGGGTTTTTGGCTCTAAAATCCTTAATTGCATAGATTCAGTTGTGTCCCTAGTGGTTATGGTCAGACAACTCCCACTTACCCCCTCTTTCTGAGGGATCTGGTTAAACTCACCTCCTCTCGCACAATGAGACTTAGTAAGATGCTAGTGACAAAGATGCGTGTCCTGATGTCTAGCTTTCAGGGCTCCCGTGCCTCTAGCCATCCTTCGTGCCACTGGTGGTGTGTGGAACAAAGAGGCTGCCTCCCTCTCCCCACGTCCACACCCAAAGTGGGATTGCTGACCCAGCATCTGCATGACTGGTAAAGCAGCACAAAAGAGCCTAGACACACACACACCCCACCCTCTTCCTTCCATGGAGCAATCGCTGGAGGACTGTGCACAAATCACCCCACCAACACCCCAGAAAGGGGCAAATCCAACCCCGCCTTGTAGCTCCGTGGAGAGAGTGTTTGGGGTCGAACACCGCAAAGGGGAAAGCGGAAATGATTCTGCTCCAAATCAGGAGCTTCGCTCCGTGAATAAGGGCCGCGTCGGGCTCCATTCCCGGAGGCAGCCCTTGAACCCGTTGCAAAAGGTACCATGTGAAAATTCATTTCAAAATGAGGGAAAATCAGAATCCCTCTCCCCTGCTCATCCCAGATTGCCCTCCCACTAACAGGACCAGCGGTTCCCGTCTTGCCATAGACTCTGTACGCCCAGCTCCTACCAGCCCTTCCCACGATTAACCCCTTCCCTGCTCTGTCATGTTGGGGTGGAACGGCTTTGTTGTTTTTTAGCATCCCTCTCTCGGTGGTTTTGCATGCACCTGCTTGCATTGACACATTCCTTTTTTTAGCACAATGTTTTTTCCTCCAAGCACTTCTTAAAGGGCCTTGCTTACTTTCCAAATTTGGTCTAGCACTTGCATGCATTTTCCACTGCTTTTTTTTCTTTCTTACTGCTTAATTTTGCTTGCACTTCCCGCATGACTTCCTTGCTAGTTTGCACTGCTTTATTTTTGTGTGCTTTTTTTGCACTGGTGTATAGCTTTTCAGCATTTTTTTTCGCATTGCTTTCTTGCTAGTTTGCGTTGTTTTATTTCTGCACACCTTGTCTGCACTGCTTTGTTCAGCATTTTGCATGCACTTTTTTACACTTTAGTCTTTGCGTGCACTTCTCTTGGCATTGCTTGCTGATCTTTTTAAATAACTGTTTCTATTTATTTTCCATGCACTTTTTTTTTTCATTGCACTATTAAGTCATTTACCTTTCTGAGCAATCTGAGAATGTGGACCGCGTGTTCTCTCTTGTGCTCCCGGATGGTCGCCTGGATCTCTCGGATCCATCCCACCCTCCTCACGTAGGGCGCCGGGTTGTTTTTCCTCAGCACCCCGGACAGCTTCTCGGAGTTCAGGATCAGGGAAGCGAATTGAAAGTCCCCGCGGTTAGTCTCCGCCCTCCTGTGCGGCTCCTTCCTAGCTAACCTGGGGCACGAGTCTTCTCCAGAGGCGCTCTCCTCCTCCAGGCTGCTTTGTCTGCTCAGCCTGGACCCCATGATGGATCCCCTTGCTTGTACCACTTGCAGCGGAGAGGAGATGGCTCTGCGCGGGGTTTATACCAAGGGGAACCAAACGCTTGGGGCACTAAGCGCGTGAAACTGACCAGCTTGTCAGTCTCCTTTGAACCAGGGGGGATCTCAAGCCGCCCAAATCATAGCCGCAGAAACAACCTCTGAAGTGCATTCATCCCGGCTTGCAAAAAAAGGGTTGGGGGCGGAGGGGGGGGAAGGGGAGAGCAGGCACATGATTCCGCCCCCCCCCCCAATCCCCCCGAAATAAATAAATAAATGGTCCCCGAGTAATGGGGCTCTCCCTCCGAAAGGGGTGGGGCGGGGTGGGGCGAGGGGGCCGGTGCTGCTGGCTGTCGAAGGAGGCGCTTAGCCCTCGGCTTGTGGTTTGCGGGTCTCCGGCTGTCTGCAGCCAATAGAGGCTGGGCGTGAGCGTTTGGGTACGTGCCCGAGATCCCTTTGGAAAAGCGGGTGCCCCCCCCCACCCCGCCGCCCCCTTCCCTTGCCAAGCGTCGCTGGGTCTCGTTAGATTTCTGCAAGGCGCGTGCGAATGCCCCCTGCGGGGCCCCGCGGCCCCCCTCTCTCTCCGCCCTGCGCCCCCACTTTCTCTCCGCCCCGCCCCTGCGCCCCGCCCCCCTTTCTCTCCGCCCCGCGCCCCGACCCTGCGCCCCGCCCCCCCTTTCTCTCCGCCCCGCGCCCCCACTTTCTCTCCGCCCTGCGCCCCGACCCTGCGCCCCCCCTTTCTCTCTGCCCCGGGCCCCCCCTTTCTCTCCGCCCCGCGCCCCGACCCTGCGCCCCCCCTTTCTCTCCGCCCCGCGCCCCGACCCTGCGCCCCGCTGCCATTTTGAAGCCCCGCGGGGAGACATTGAGCCCGCGCCTCTTGCATGGGTGTGTGGGTGTGTGTCCGTGGCCGTGTGCAAGCCCTGCGGGTGGGTAGCGCCCGCACAGACCGGCTGCCGGGGTCCAGGGTGCAGCGGCAGCCATTTGGTCTGGCTTGTGATGCAGTCGAGCGTGGTCCCGCCAGCCCGGCGATGCTCGGCCCTCCCAAGCCTGCTCGCCCGGAAGGGACACCCCGCGAATGGCTGATGCGTCCCGGCTGCCTTTCACTCTCGACGATCATTTTCCCCTTTCTTAAGCCGCAGCGTAAGGCGCCCCCCTGAAACTCGAGCCCAGCCCTTATGCCTGTCTGTCAGCCCGGGGAGGGGGCCGCTCCTTCGCAGCGTTTGGATCACCGGGTGTTTGTTTTCTTGTTGGATCGTTCTCTGCAACTCGGAGAGGAATGCCTTTGCCCCTTACAAAAACGATGAACCCCACCTCTCGGTTAAAAGCAAACACAGGAGCTGATCCCAGTTACATAGCCCTTTTCTGGTTCTGTTAGCTATCTGTCTGAACCTGCCTAAGAGTACCAATATCTGTCACAAGTGGGAACGTTGTAAAATACGTGTCATGAGTGAGATCAGGTATGCCAGTCCCTACAGCTGTGGGCAGTATTTTCCGTCAGTTCAGCTGTTACAACCAGTGAGAGGATTTTTATAAATCCAGACTAGGGGTGAGAATTGTCCTAGTAACCAGTGGTTTGTAATGGATGCTTGGATTCTGCCATGTTTCCTTGACTGGTGTGGGCATAGATTTTTTTTTCTTCCTTAGCCATATCATGCCGTAGACGTACTGTCATGCATGTTCACCCCTCGTCCCAGGCACTGTACATCAAGTGTACTAAGTTTCCTCTCAGACAAAATCCTCTTTATCCATAGCGGGTGAGGAAAGGATGCTAGAACCCCCCTAGCAATAGCTGTGTGGCTAGCAAAATTCTGCTCCCAACGTTGAGAGCGCCTCCCTCTGACCTTCCGGCGTAAGAGCTATTGGAATTTCTCCGTGAGCCGTCGTCTCCGTAGCATGACTTCAGCATGGAGTACATGAGAGTGAATAAGATGGGCTCGGATCTGCTGTATCTGGACTCGCTGCACTGATGCAATGAATGTGCATAAATATATTTATACAAGGCTGGGGATTCACTTATTGCCTTAGACGTGTGTGCACGCGTTGTGTGAGGCTAGTCTCATCATCTTCTTGCTCCCATTCAAGTACATAAAAAGTTGTTACACAGAGAAGGGAGAAAAATTGGTCTCCTTAACCTCTGAGGATAGGACAAGACGCAATGGGCTTAACTGTCGGGGTGGGTAAGCACTGAAATCAATTGTCTGGGGAGGTGTGGAATCTCCATCACTGAGGATTTTTAAGAACAGGGATGGTCTAGCTAATACTTAGTCCTGCCATGAGTGCAGGGGACTGGACTAGATGCCCTCTCGTGGTCCCTTCCAGGCCTACGATTCTATGATTCTTACAAAGGGGCCTCCAGAATGGAAAGCTTAGATAACCCTGGCCTTAGACACCTCCTTCCCTACTGCTAAGAGAGTCTCCCTGGGGGAAGTGACAGACTGGCAGAACTGGAAGCTGAAGGCCTATCCACAGAGCAATGACAGTAGCACCAGCTTCCCCATCCTGGCCAGCATACCCACCTCTATGGGCAAGAGGGGAGTTCAGTATCCAGGCCCAGTCAGTCCTTGGCTTCTCTGCTGAGACACCAACCAGCTGTCTTAGAATGTAATTGTTAGTCTGCAACAAACCATGGCATTTGTAGGGTAGGTTCATCCCTGGGGGAACAGAAGGGGCAATGTGTATTGGAGCAGCCACACACAAGAACGATCACCCCAGGGAGAGAGGGCAGTCTCACCACACATCAGTACAGGCAAGCTGCAACTCCACCTTGGGCTCCATAGAACTCCTGATACAGACTGCCTCAGAGGCGCTAACCAGCACATCACTCAGCTGCCCTTTCCTCCCATACTTTCCAGCCCATCTACTTCCTGGGCTGTTCTGGCCAGCTCCAGGCCCCTGCATGAGGGGGCTGCTGGTATCTTGCATCACTGTGACCCCTTCCAGGTTCACTTTTCGTCACCAGAGACCTCGGCCAGCCTGGGGTCTGGAGGCAAAAGCGAGTCAGAGCTGAAATGTGCACCGGGAAATAGATCCACTCTGTCACAATATATCTAAGGCTCTGGTTATGATGGACCAAATCTGAAGGCCCTTCCTCAGCTTCTACTCAACCCTTAACCCACTAGGACTTTTGCCCGACTGAGCTCCTGCCGCAGCAATATCTGAAATCAATGAAGTCCCAAGGTGCTGCTCAGTGAGTCCTAACTCAGGCACCCTCCATTTGGAGCGTGTAAAGTCTGAGTAAGGATTTCAGGGTTTAGTCTGATGACTTTGAAAAAACACTGGGTCCAAAACAAAATCGATGGTGGGTCCCCTGGGCTCTGGTTGTGTATCCAAGGTGTACTCATCACCAGCAATCAGTGGGGAGAGCAGAAAATACTGATAGTAAGTGAGGAAAGGTCCTAAACTATCCAAGACCAGCAGGTCAGCCTCTTCCTGCCTCTCAGAGGCTGGATGGGGCATTTCTGTTCCATGCCCTGTCCACTGTGCTTCATTAAAAGGCACCACAATGGCAGCATTTGTAACTGAGGGATCCATTGAATAAATGAGTGTTTTTTGTGACTGCCTTCTTTCATGCCTTCTCTCAGGGACCCAGGGAATAGGGACATAGTCTCCAGTTTACACATGCTCCAGGATGCAATCAGTGTGCATTGTTCCAGGGGGGTGGGAGAACTGAAGAGAATTAGTTAATAAAAATACAGTGCCATTACCAGGATACATCTGTGTATTCAACTTGAAAATATCCCACCAGTGAGCAAATCCTCTTAACAAACAGGGGCGCTGTCTGCAGAATGTATTGTCTGTGTGCTTTAAAATAGGAAACATAATAGTAGAAACAATAGGTACTAATTAGAAGTACACAGCAATTCTGGACCACATTTGAGAGCGGGAGTATGGGTGACTGTTGGCTCATTTTGGACTAGGAAGGGCAAACCCTGCTCCTTCTCTTTGTGCGTGTGCAAAAGGCCTGCTGGCAGTGGAGTGGGTGTATTTCCACACCCACAGCGGACAACAAGGAGCAGAGCCCCATTAGGGTTCCCTGCACACTGCTGTACTGGGAGGAGAGGGAGGCTGACAGGAGCAGACAAGGGCAAGGATTAAATGGATCCTTCTTGTCCCAGAGGCTGAGCAGGCTATTGTTGTAATGAGTCTAGGACATGGGTTCTCAACTTCATCGTTCCAATCCCCAGGGGCGTCATGACCAGATCCAGGGGGTTTCCAGGGATAGATGGGAGGGAATCTCAAACCAATGCAGGGAAGACGGTTCCCTAAGCTTTGTGCTGTGCTGGGGAGAGGAGTTTGGCCCTTATTGTTATGAATATGACTGACTTGGTCAAGGGATCGTGCTGGCTTATGTGCTAGCGTGGATGGAAAAGTGGGCAACTCTCAGGAATTGATTGTGAGTCTCGCAACATTTGGTGTTTATCTTAAAGTCCTTGATCCTGGAGCTAACTGATTAGGGGAGACTCTCAGGTTTCTCCCCCCTCCGCCCCCTCCCCCCTTTTTAAGGAAGGTATGTTTCTAGCCCTCAGGCTTTCAGAGAAAAGCTTGTAAATGCCACCCCTCCATGAAGCCTACAGGCTTAGAAACTGGAAGGCAAAAAAAGAGAACCCAACATTTATTATTTAGGAAAACAACCCTTGTTTTTAGGCCAATTTCATTAAGTTCAGTGCCCGCCACGTGATTTTTTGAACCCTTGGGGTTGGCAATACTGGAAAACCAGCCTGTATGTCCTGCATGTGCTAGCATGGGTCAATAGGCATGAACGCCTGAGACCCCAGAAACCAACAATCTGCACGGTATTGTGGGAGGTGCTATACACAAGCATCTCAAGCAGGGCGGTAGGTGTCACTCTCTGTCTTGGCTCTCTCTAACCAGGAGATGTCGACGGACATTCCAGGGTGGGAGTGAAGGATCTGAGGCTGTCATCCCTGCACTTCTCCCCTGATCTTGCAATGGCCCCTAGGCACATATCCCCATACGGATTATTCGTGCTTCTAGCAGGGATGACCTGTGTGGGATGAGGCAAGAATGATGCAGGAACTTGGATATGAGTACATATTAGCAGTGCTTTTGCAGCACTGTGGCCACTTTGGGGCAGCTGAGTGGAATTAAAATTTGCCCCTAAAAGTCCCCCTTAAGGTGAGAAAGCGGCTCGAGAACAAAGAGGAATGCTGTTGTTAGGGGCCGTTGTTCTGTTCTGTTTGCACAGCGCCTCCACACAGAGTCCTGGGCCATGACAGAGGCTCCTAGGCGCTATAGATACACATAAGAAATGCTACTGGTAAAAGACCAAACTTCACCAGTGCAAACACATCTCCTTATTCCCGGCCAGGGGAAGGGTTATGATTCCAGCTCAGCCATTCCCGGCTCCTAGTGCCAGCCTCACTCCGGCTGGCAGTGTGGTCAAGTACATAGGGTTCAGGGCTAGGACCCAGGACTCTGGCGTTCCAGGCATGCTTTGTCACTGTGTAGTCTGCGGCCCGGGACATACCACTTACCGACTCTGGGCCTTGGTTTCCCCATGAATAAAATGTGGCTAATAATACTTGCTTACCCCTTAGGGTTATTAATGTCTGCAGGGTGCTTTGAAAATGCCAAATGCTGGAATTTTTATACCATTTTATCCCAATATGTCCTGTGATACCCCAGTTCCAGGATGAATATGAGCCCAGGCACTGTGGCTAGGGGGCTTTCCTCCTTCTGCTGGATGGTTGCATAAAGTATGTGTTGCATTATCTGTCTTCCCCTCCCTCCCCTGTTCAGCTGATGCTGTGAGCCTTAGCACTCCCTGCAGAGACTACAGTGCTATCTTATTGCAAACAGAAATTCACTGCCCTTTCCCTGGAGAGACCCTCAATGGTTCATAGTGTGACTGCAATTCCAATTGCCCCTTGCTTGTGTAAATCAGTCTCTCACGCACATTGTGGGCGTCCTGATTTGTATGCTGGGCAAGCCAGACTTGGATGACAATGCTCTTATATGATGAAGGTTACAGTTTTGACTGTTGTTGCTGGGCTGGAAACATAATTGATCAATTCCCTGTTTAAGAAGGGAAAGGGGATTACGGGATCTGGAGAGGCTGCTATGACAGACTGCCTGGTGCTTTCAGAGCATCATCTTTTGTTTGCTGATAAACTGGCTTTCAAGGCCTTGGGTGTGGCCAGCTTCCCTGGGGGCACTCCTGGGGACTGAAATGCTCTTTGGCAGGCTTCCCCAAGCCTACCCTGAGCTCACGGGTCCTTCCTTGTCTGAACATAACTATAATCCCAGTAGATCAGTGCTTGCAGCTCTCTGCTGCTTGCATGGAACTCCACATCGCTAGCAGGCCTGTCCCCCCTCCCATTTAATGTCCTTGTCTCCGTGCCCTCTGCCGCGGGGTATATTGGGAAGCAGGGGAGAAGCCTACCCAGTGCTAGTTTAGATGGGGGCACTGCAGATTCAAAGTCTGCTAAAGTTGGCGGTGGGGGTGATTGCTGCCTGGCCACAGAATTGCAGGGAGGGACCAGTTTGGGGGGAAAGGAAGTGGAATTTCCTGCCTCACCTCCCCTGACACTGCAAAGCCCCACAGAGTTTGGGGGCAGCATGGGGGGGATTCTCCCCATGGCAGCACAGCATTTGGGGGAGCTGCTGGTTCAGAGGTGTGGAAAGAATCTTCCTGCCTCTCGTGGCAGCTCACAAGTTTGGAGGGGAGGATCCCCCCTGTGCAGTTTGGGGGGGGGGTAGAATTGGGGCATCCCCTATAACAGCACAGACTGGCGGGGGTACCTCTTGAGGTGGGGGTAACATGCAGGCCTAGCTGGGCAACCATCCTGGGGAACTCCTGGCTTGAAAGCAAGGTCTCTGCTGTCAGCTGTGGCTTTCACTTGGTGGAGTGTTTGTAGCAACACCCCGTGCAATATTCATTCGCTCTTAAGATTTCTTCCTTCCCTCACAGCTGAGGCTCCCTTGTCAGCCCACAATGTCCCTTAAATATCGGGGAGCTCCTGGGCTGAGGCCCGCATCTGTTCAGTGCCCTGTAGTGAGAGTGCAGAAAGGACAGCGCTCTGCAGACCAATCACGAATGAAATTCATGCAAATGAAGCCAAGTCTAGCCAAGCTCTCCAGAAGACAGACTGGCTGGCCTGTGCATTCCCTAGATGGAGAGTCTTGGCCATTTGTGATCTCCAGGTCACAGATAAAGGGTGAGACATTACTGCGAGCTCAGGGGAAATGACAGACCGTGGCCAGTGCCGCATGGCATGACCTCGCCTTCCCCTTCCTGTATTCAGAATGACCTAATTATAGAGATGCTGGTTTTTAACCAGCAGTGAATGGTGAGTCTCTGCAATCCATCCCCTGGAGTAACATTGATCCAGCAATGATCCCCCCAACCCTAACCGCCTGCCTGGAAGGACACTGTCCGCTCTCCTGTTGCTTGGACAGCTAACTCTGAACACAGCTTCATGGAGAGCATTTACGCCATGCTAGAGAAAAGAGAATTCCCAAAACAGCCTTTCAGCTACCCCATTGGCAGCAATATCAAGCAGAACAGTGATGGCAGGAACTATTTGTATCAGGGTAACCACAGGGGCCATCAGCATTGGGACCCCATTGTGCACGGGCCTGGACAAGACATGGGAGGTAATAGCACTGCTCTGCTTGCACTAGGGAGGCCTCAAAAGGAGCGACATGACCAGTTCTGGGCGCCACATGTCTGGAAAGAGGCGGACAAATTGGAGAGAGTCCAGAGGAGAGCAACACAAACGATACAAGCATTGGAAAACCTCCCCTCTGAGGAAACATTAAAAACAACAACTGGGGTCGTTAATCTTGAGAAAAACAGACTGAGGGGGGGACCTGGTAAATATGCGAAGGGCTGTTATAAAGAGGACGGTGATCAATTGTTCTCCACTGAAGCAAGGATAAGGCATAATGGGCTTAATCTGCAGCAAGGGAGATTTCGTTAGATATTGGTAAAAACTGTGTAACTCTCAGGAGAATTAGGAACTGGAGCAGGCGTCCAAAGGAGGCTGTGGAATTCCCGTCACTGGAGGTTTTTAAGAAGAGGTTAGACAAACACCTGGCGGGGATGGGCTAAGTATACGGGGTCCTGCCTCTGCACAGGGTGGGGGTCGGGGGCATGAACCAGATCAGGGGTTCTCAACCTTTTTCTTTCTGAGCTCCCCCCCCCCCAACATGCTATAAAAACTCCACGGCCCACCTGTGCCACAGTAACTGGTTTTCTGCATAGAAAAGCCTGGCCTGGCGTTAGAGGGTAGCAAGCAGAGCAATTGCCCGGGGCCCTACCCCACAGGGGGCCCCTGCAAAGCTACATTGTTCAGGCTTTGGCTTCAGCCCCAGGTGGCAGGGCTCAGAGACCCGGGCTTCAGCTCCATGCGGTGGAGCTTTGGCTTTCTGCCCTAGGCCCCAGCGAGTCTAATGCTGGCCCTGCTTGGAGGCCCCCCCTGAAACCTGCTCAAGGCCCCCTAGGGAGCCCCGGACCCCTGGTTGAGAACCACTTGAACTAATAACCTTTCAAGGTCCCTTCCAGCCCTACATTTCTATGATTACAGTCAAGCCCGTTGCCGTGGTGTCACCTCCCGCTACCTGAATCGCTCTCTTCACTGATTTGATCAGCTAAGAAGAAGGTGGAGACTACATCACACAGACCCACACGCAGACACCCACCATGGCTGTCTGACTACCCGGTCAGTCACTCTCTTTATGCTTAGCATTGTGTGACGGGGCAAGGCCAGATGGCTATAGAAAAGTAGTGGGAGATAGATATATTAGCTCCAGGCTAAACAAATCCCTGGTACCAGGATAAGTGAAATGGCAGCTGCTCCAGATCAATTAAGACACCTGGGGCCAATTAAGAACTTTCCAGAAGGCAGGGAGAATGCTAGGTTGATTGGGACATCTGAAGCCAATCGGGGCTGGCTGAAACTAGTTAAAAGCCTCCCAGTTAGTCAGGTGAGTGTGCATGTCAGGAGCTGTGGGAGGAAGTTGTGCTGTTGGAGAGACTGTGTAGTACACACCATATCAGGCACAAGGAAGGCGGCCCTGAGGTAAGGGTGAAGTGGAGCTTGAGGAAGTGAGGGCTGCTGTGGGGGAAGTAGCCCAGAGAATTGTACATGTCATGTTTCTAAAAGGTCAGCTACCATAGCTGATACTATTAGGGTCTCTGGGCTGGAGTAGAGGGTGCGCCTGGGCTCCCCCCCCACCTTTGCCCCCTGATTAATCACTGAGACTGGGAGACAACAGAGACTGTGCAAGGAAGGATAACTTCTCCTCACCTCCCTCGCTGGCTTATGATGAAAATGGTTCAGAAGACTGACCCTTGTCTCTAGAGAGAGAAGGGTTACATGGAGGGTCACAGTGAACCTCTGAGGCTAGCAAAATCCGCCAGGAAACGCAGGACCCATGGAGGCAAGGACAGAGCTTTGTCACAATTGTTGTTCCTTATTTGTAGCTTAAACTACCGCACCCTGCCCCAGCACAGGTCCTATTCCCAGACCAATGCCTTGTTTGAAAGCCCGGCCTTAACCCTTCACTTCCTGGCTTTCTAGCATTTGTATGGTTTTGACTCAAATGTTCCTGACAGGTAATATATCCTTAACTGGCAAGGGCCTTGTCTCCATGAGAAAGCAGCACTGGTTTGATGTAAATCAGTTTCTAAACCAATTTAGTTAAAGTGGTGCAAACCACTGTGTAAATGTTCTTATTTTAGTTTAAGAGCAGCTGGTTTTGGTTTCATAGCCTTTCATAGATTCTAAGGCCAGCAGGGGTAGTTGTGATCATCTACGCTAACCTCCTGTGTAGCACAGGCCAGAGAGTTTCCCCAAAATCATTCCTCAAGCAGAACTTTTAGAGAAACCTCCAGTCTTTATTAAATATGGCCAATGATGCAGATTCCAGCACGACCCTTGGTAAATTGGACTTGTTCTCAGTCGAGTTAAACTAAACCAATGTACGTTGCTCTTAAACCAAACCATAGAGCCTACACAAAGGGGTGTGCCCTGGTTTAGCTGAATCGGTTTCAATTCACACCCTAAATTTAGGCACAAAGAAGTTACTGGACTCAATACAGGGATAACAGGGTAAAATTCAATGACCTATGATTAAACCTGGGATCAGATTAAATCAGTGGTTCTCAACCAGAGGTACATGTACTCCTGGGGGTACGCGGACGTCTTCCGGGGGTATGTCAACTCAGCTAGATATTTGCCTAGTTTCACAAAAAGCTACATAAAAAGCACTAGCAAAGTCAGTACAACCTAAAATTTCATACAGTGACTTGTTTATACTGCTCTATATACTATACACATACATACTTTACACATATACAAAATGGGAAATGACTGCCTAGGAAGGAGTACTGCGGAAAGGGATCTGGGGGTCATAGTGGATCACAAGCTAAATATGAGTCAACACTGTTACAATAAAACATCATTCTGGGATGTATTAGCAGGAGTATTGTAAGCAAGACACGAGAAGTAATTCTTCCGCTCTACTCTACACTGATTAGGCCTCAACTGGAGTATTGTGTCCAGCTCTGGGTGCCACATTTCAGGAAAGATGTGGACAAATTGGAGAAAGTCCAGAGAAGAGCAACAAAAATGATTAAAGGTCTAGAAAACACTACCTATGAGAGAAGAGAAAAAACTGGGTTTGTTTAGTCTGGAGAAGAGAAGACTGAGGGGGGACATGATAACAGTTTTTAAGTACATAAAAGGTTGTTATAAGGAAGAGGGAGAAAAATTGTTCTTCTTAACATCTGAGGATAGGACAAGAAGCAATGGGCTTATATTGCAGCAAGGGCAGTTTAGGTTGGACATTAGGAAAAACTTCCTAACTGTCGGGGTAGTTAAGCACTGAAATAAATTGCCTAGTGAGGTTGTGGAATCTCCATCATTGGGGATTTTTAAGAGCAGGATGGACAAACACCTGTCAGGGATGATCTAGATAATACTTAGTCCTGCCTTGAGTGCAGGGGACTGGACTAGATGACCTCTCGAGGTCCCTTCCAGTCCTATGATTCTATGCTATACACTGAAATGTAAGTACCATATTTATATTCAAATTGATTAATTTTACAATTATATGCTAAAAATGAGAAAGTAAACAATTTTTTGGTAAATGCTTTGACACTTTTGTATTTTTATGTCTGATTTTGTAAGCAAGTAGTTTTTAAGTGAGGTGAAACTTGGGGGCACGCAAGACAAATCAGACTCCTGAAAGGGGTCCAGTAGTCTGGAAAGGTTGAGAGCCACTGGACTAAAAGATCTTCTGGACCTGAACTCTCTGAATCTACGTTCATTCTTGTGTAGGGCTGCCCTTAGTAGTGTGAAGAGAAAAGGAGTACTTGTGGCACCTTAGAGACTAACCAATTTAAATAAGTCTCTAAGGTGCCACAAGTACTCCTTTTCTTTTTGCGAATACAGACTAACACGACTGCTACTCTGAAACCTTAGCAGTGTGCCTGCATCCTCTGCTGTGCTTTAACGAAGCTTTTTGTCAGGGAATTCCTTAGTTCATGTATAAATCATCCGAAGATGGGACTGAGCTGAGAAGCAAGAGAGGATGGAGCACGTTCTCCCCTCACTGCGGACTGCCTGAAGGCTGCAGAAGCAGAGCCCTGTTCTTGTGCCACTCCCAAGCCCTGCAGCCCGTGAGTCCCTCTTATGTGGGCCAGAGGAAGTGAGCAGGGGAGGGTCACAAGGTCTCTGGGTGTAGTGGGAACAGAGAGAGCAAGGCAGTTGTGTGGGCCGCACATCAGGAGGGCATTACCTGTCTCCCAAGGTGCCCCTGAGAGAAGACCCATTCCCGAGGAGCAGGCCTTCCCTTGCTAAATGCATCAGCTCCTGGCAAGTGTTTGGAGGTTCACGAGCTGGTCCCTTCACAGGCAGAGGGGGCTTATCCGGGCCCGCTCAGCCTCCATCATCCTAACCCTTAGGATACTGTTGGGAGGGATCCTTACCCTCTCCTTGCCACTCTCCTACAGGGGACAAGCAGTTTGCAGGGCCTGCAGTGAGCCTTGAGGGACTACCCGCCTGGTGCCTTAGGATGCCTTTCAGGGTAGGTCTACACTGTAGTTAGACACCCATGGCTGGCCCATGGCAGCTGACTTGGACTGGGGCTATAGGGCTGTTTAATTGTGGTGTAGGCGATTGGGGACCCTCCCACGTTGCAGGGACCTACATCCTGGGCACCAGCCCGAGCCCAAGTCGGCTGGCCCCTGCAGGTTTATAATTGCAGTTTAGACATAGCCTCAGAGGCCAACCAGTGTCTGCCCCCTCTGCCCCCACAACAAGCCTTAAGAAGCATGTTAGTCCCCAATCAGCAGTAGCTGAATTGCCAGCTGCCCACCCAGCCTAACCAGCACTGGCAGCCCTGATGACCCCACACAGGCTCCTCACGTGAGGCCGGACACGCTCTCTGGTTGGGAGGAGAGGTGGAACGCTTCCCATTGCACCCCCTCAGTGCACCTCTGCCCCACTGCTCTGCTATGCTCCCCTGTCCCCACCCCTCCTCAACTCCAGCCTCCACCCTCCTGCGCTGCTCCCCCCACTCTGCTGGTACCCTGCCTGCATCCCTCCTCTGCTGCCTACCCCCTCGCTAGCTCCCAGCCGCCCCTGCAGCCCTCCACAGGACAGGACAGTATGTGACCCACTCCCTAATTCCTCTTTGTGTGTTTGGTCAGATGGGAGGAGACCAGCAAGGCAATAAAATGCAATTCAAACAGATAGTGAAACAAATGCCAGGAAATGTGAGTGGAGGAGGAAGAGATTCTCCCCCTCCCAGCGCTCGGGGGTCAGTTTGAGGTCACTTGCATCTTGCTGACTTGCTCTGAACCCCAGGATTTAGCTGTGCATCTTTCAGGCAGCCTGGGCCAGATCTTGGCAGAGCTGGTGAGCATGGGCGAGAAGGTGCACTTTACACTCTCCGACTCTGGACCTGCTGCTACCCTGGCCTGGCCCAGCCCCCAGTGCAGGTTGGAGCAGCCTGGAAGTTTGCGTCCTCCAGGGGGAACAGGAAATGAAAACCTGAGGTGTGTGCATTGTGGCCCAGCTCGTGTTGCTTGGAGGGACCCTCGGTTTCACATTTCCTGGCTGTTGTGCACTCAATTCCTCAACCCCTACTGTGCAGGAACCTTTGACTTTGTGTTAGATTTCCCTGGGCACTTTAAAAATTGTCTTTAAAAATATTTTAAAAGAATTTTAAAAAACAACCCTACCCTGACTTAGGATTTCTGCAGTGTTTCAGCAGTTTGATGGAGAAGTTACGGTGCCGTAAGAGAATCAAGCCGCACATAAGTTGACTTAACTCGGAGGGTTAAGGGGGCTCATGCTGCCATTAAGCTGCTTTTAGAGTTGAAAGCTGCTCCAGTGCTTAAGATGCATTAAACCCCTAAAGCAGCTTAGTAGCACCACTGAGCCACCTTAAGCAATTGGTCACTAAGGGCTAGTCTAGACAGGGCACTGCCACCAGCATTTTGACTATGTTGTGGAGACCTGATCTGAGCATTAACTCCAATGGGAACAAAGCTAGGCCGGTGCTGAGCACACACACCCCTTAAGGGTTTGAGTTGGCTCAGTGCTAGAGGCTGTCTGAAGGGCTGAGCTGGCTTTGTAAGTCGTTCACTCAGGGCAAATCAGAGCTCCTCCACCATTCCAAGTAGCTTTAGCTCCTTAACCCACTGACCAGAGGACTAGAAAACTTCTAAGGCCTGATTGTGCTTCCCACTGGGCAAAACTCCTGCTAATGCCACTGGGAGCTGGCGCAGGACTCCAGGGTGAAGTTCACTCTGGGTAGATTACCAGCACAAGGCCCATGTACTACTAAGCCATGGACCTAGGGCCCTCTGCAGCAAGGGCAGGGCAGGAGATGACTGTCCCCACAGGACAGAAGCTGAGTGTGAATTGTTATATGCAGCACCAAAATAGCCTGCTATTTGGTGCTTCAAAAATGCAGGCGAGGATAGGGTTGCCAATTTTGGTTGGACGTATTCCTGGAGGTTTCACACCTGACATAATCTTTAATTGAAGATTAATCTTTAATTCTTGGAGACTCCAGGACAATCCTGGAGGGTTGGCAACCCCAGATAGAGAGAGATTCCCAGTGCCATCCATTCACCACATACACCTCTAAAAGTCTGCAATCCAAGGAGGGACCTTCAGAGAAGGATCAGTAACGTTTCTGTGTTGTGTGGGCCCTTTCGTTGCCATATCAACCTGCTTGCAGTTCACTGCAGGCTTGGGAACACGCCCAACTGGCTCGGTTCCTTTCCAAATCAATCTGCTTTTCTCTCCATCTCAAGAGACTCTCGCTTTGAAGAAACTTCTGTCCGTTACAAAAAAACAGCAAAGCGCTACCAGGCGTGAGGCTCAGCTTTGCAGACTGGAACATCGATGCCGACCTTTATGCGGCAGGTGCCTTTGGAGTCACAGCAGGCAGTTTCGTCGGCCCAGGCCGCCCCGGGTTTCGATGAAACTCCTGGAACTGCAGCTATTAAAGGTGATCTGCTAAGTAGTGAAAAAAGTGGGGTGGGCGGGTGTGAGCCCTTTTGTTGCATCTTTAAGGTGCATAAAAGTGGCCTCAACTTTTCTTGTCCTGCTTGTTTTTCACATTAGAAAGCTAAGTTGTGCCGAGGCTCTAGGATGTCAGTGTTATACCAATAAAATAAAAACCAGCAGGATCTTATTAAAGGGGAAAAAGCAAAATGCCACATTTATTGTGAATACAGAAAGAATCACAGTAAGCAGTTAGTTGTAGCTATAACATTCCATTCAATCTCATATTTATTCACACATTCATTCATACACACACACACACACAGGTTCTGCAAGGTTGTTATCATAGTTACCAGCCTTAGAGTTGCTCATGCCAAGCCACTGGCCAGGTGGCCTGGACATGAGGAGGGAGCAGGGCCTTGTCAGATGCTCATCTGATGCTTCTGGAAGTTGGTTTGCAGAATCAGACCCCAAAGTTCTCACTTTCCAGAGTCCATTTTTATAGGAATTTCTTCCTATGTCAGTCTATGGGAATTGCTTCATCATGCTGTTGCTGAATCAATCAGCAGATGGCACATTCCTGATGGCTCCGTGCTTCCAGATGTTATCTTGTTCTTTGGTTCTCCCATTCTTGAGGCTGTTGGGTGGGTTGCAGTCTGCCCTCCGGGGGCCCTCTGGTTATTTCCACTTGACACCTTCTTCAGCCGATGGACACTGGATTCTTAGGCTGGCACCTCCCTGATCATTCAGTTATTATCCACACCAAGCATCCATTCACATACATCCTCTATCTCTATTTTAATCACAGTTATTAACAAAGCGAGATGAATACAACAAAAGGGCGGGGAGTCTCTGGGTGCTGTTTCTGTTGTTACAGAGTGTTGCTTTGAGTCTCTCTCTGTGTGAGTAGTTGTTGTTACAAAGAATTGCTTTGAGAACAGACTCTGTCTTAGAATGTACTAACACAATTAGCAGCTTGCAAGTTTCACACATAGAGGGAGAGAAACAGTACCAAAACCCAAGAGACCTCTTAATTAGTAATACCCTGGAATTTAAACTATGGGGAATCAAACTCATTTATGATTTTAATACAAAACTTCTTTAAAATGATCCAATATTAGTGGAATGGGGACAACACCAGAACCGAGAGAGAGAATTAAGTAGGAAAGGGATTTCTGAATCAGGATTGTTTAATACCCTCTGTCTTCTGGTAACACCTGTTAACTTCAATGACAAGTTAACATTTTGAGCAAGGGTGGTCTTCGCCAACCCTTCTGTTAAGCTGTGAGCATTCACAATACACGTCCTCAGAGAAGTGCAGTAGGTCCTCCAGCCATGCCACAGAAGAGCTAAGAATCATAGAATATCAGGGTTGGAAGGGACCTCAGGAGGTCATCTAGTCCAACCCCCTGCTCAAAGCAGGACCAATTCCCCAATTTTTGCCCCAGATCCCTAAATGGCCCCCTCAAGGATTGAACTCACAACCCTGGGTTTAGCAGGCCAACGCTCAAACCACTGAGCTATCCCTCCCCTCCTGATTCATATTGCCAAGGGAAAAAATAAGCAGGACAAAAGATACTTCATGTGTCTTATTTAGCCACCGGAAAGGAACAGTAAAGAGTTCCCCTGGAAGGCAATTTTATGATGGTTCCTAGTTCCCATTAGGCAGAGGGAGGAAGCAGTGGGGTGGTTGTTTCTGGTTTGGAACAAGTGGGGCCTGACAGAGAACAATAAAGGAGAGAGAGAAATGGATTGACTCCTTTGCAGAGCTCAGACACCTGAGGGGCTGAGACATATGTGGCAATGTCCTGCTATCCTGGACAAACCTAACTGAATTCAGTTTAAGTATTGTAAGGCTTTGTTTATTAAAAATGCAAATGTTTGTGTATTCCTGTGGGATTGTATGGAATGTCTCTCGGGGGGGGGGGGGGGACCTGACTAATGTGAACCATGGGAAGTGGTATGGGCCTCAAAGGACAATGGGCCAAGACAAGTATGAACTTTTAAAGTTAAGTAGCTTTCCCAGGAAATCGCTAGGGGGAGAGGTATGCAAACGGACCCACTCTGGTTATGCAAGACCTCAGTCTATTGCAGTGTCACCCTGAGGCGGGGACCTTTGTCTGCTGATCACCCGTTAAGTGAGGACAGATCAAAAGGCTCACACTGGACAAAAGAGTGACTCCTCGATTCCCGAGGGTACTTGTTGTGAGCCATGACAGTTATCAATTTCTAACCAAGGAAAAACTCCTTCTTGGGTTTGAAGAACTCTTCCCCTGCCAACGCCCTTGGTGGAGCTGGGGTGATCGCTGGCAATCTAATTAGCATGCACATAGGCTCTTCTATTGTTGTGATCTGTTTTCTCTGTGATGCTTTTACTTGAAGAATAAATGTGTTGCCTTAGGACGAGGTGGGTGGTAACTGAACTGTTGGCCAATTACACTGTTTTAGTGTCTGGCGAGAAAGCAAAGAGCAGATGCTGGCCATGTAGGCAGTCTGCCTTGCTGGGGCATTCACACTGTAGGCAGGGGCTCTGCAGCCTGGAAATATGCCCCCTCGTCAGAAAGGGAGACATGTGTCTCCACCCAAGACAGCTGATGGCTCAGGAGCCGGAAGCCCAAGACTGAGTGCCCTTGGTGGACCTTAGAGAGGAATGCAGGTGCAGTTTCCCTGAACTGTGACAAGCTAACACACACACACACACAGACCCACCTTTCAGCACATATATAACCATATTATGGCTGCTCCAGCGTGGGTACAGTGCATGGGGAGAATGCGCAGGGATCCCATGCAGCAGACAGCCATCGCTGGTCTGCAGGCACTGGGGAATCTAAGGGGAGCTTGGTTAGTTCTGCCAGCAGGGCATCTTTGGGTAGGAGATGCCAGAGTCATGGCCCACCCCACTCCTTGGCAGAGCTGTGCTGGGGCAGTGTTGATCACACCTGCTGGACAGGTGCCTGCTGCCCCTCGCGCCTCCGGAGGCGTTCTGCCTTTCAAAGACAGCACCCTGGGCACGTGCGGCTCCTCCCCAGCCCAGCGTGACTGCCTCTGCAGAACCACGGTTGTTGGTAGAGCCCAGGAGCCCCCTTTGTGCTGGGACTGTACAAACCCAGAACGAAAGGACCGTCCCTGCCCCAAGGAGCTTGCAATTGCAGTATAAGACCAGAGGCAGGCCTTGGAGCACAAGGAACCAATGAGACCGAGTTGGACAGCGGGCTCTTCGTGGATCTCCTGGTAAAGGAGAGCTAACGGGAGGGATTTAAAGGGGGATAAAGAGGTAGCTTTGCTGATGTTGACTGGGAGCTGCCCCCAAGCGTACGGAGCAGCATGGGAGAAAGCACAGGTGCTTGTTTGACCAACTGAGCCGTAACCTTTACTGGTGGCTGGCAGCCTGGACACCAGCAGCGTTTGAAAGGCTCACTGCTGTACAGCTTTCTCCACTACCGGGTCCCTTTAACTTCCCTGACCCCTCCCAGTCAGCCCGCTCCTCCTCCTCTACATGCACCTGCCAACTCCTAGGTGCTGGACCTTGGGCTCTTCCTGGGGAGACTAGAGACACTAGGCCAAATTCAGTCCGGGAGTAAATGCCACTGACACCAGTAGGGTTATGCCTGCTTACCCTATCACTGAATTTGGCCCATGCTGTCTGCTGTTTTCCCACCATTCACACACTTTCACTCCTGTGCAGGACACCCCGAAGCATTTGCTAAGTGGGTTTTCACAGACCCCAGCGACATGAAGGTACAGAACCCTGGCTCCTTTCGGTTTGCAAGAGCAGCGCCGTTAGCCGGAGTGTGAACTTGCCTTCCATGGCCTGGCTGGGGTGAATCCCTTCGACAGGCCGAGCCATTCCCAGCAAACACTCTTGAATTATGAATACCTAGCTCAATTGGGCCTGTCAGTGCAAGTGTTGTCCTTGCTTTTCCAGTTCAGGGCTCTGGTGGAATAACAGCCTTTCGCACACGTGTGTGGTGTTTGCCGTTCACACTAGTCATTTCCTCCATCTGAGCACTATCCTTGCACAGATTGGAGAGCCACCATGTACTGAGCCTGCTTCCCAATGCACGGTCAGAACCGACGACATTCGGCATCGACATTCACCATGTTAACCTTTGGAGTAAAGGGAATTTCTAATGTAGTAACAGCAGAGGCCAATGTACCCCCCCCCCGCCCCCTCAGCATGTTACAAAAAGACATTGTCCTCCTGTGCTCAACGCAGCTGGCTTATGTGTGTTAGGCAACGGTTGCCTTGTAGCATCAGTCACAAAAGGCTCATTCATAAGGATCTTCATCTACATCTTTAAAGGAATTTCTGGAAGAAAGAAAATTGGGGAGGAAAGAGAGCGGCTACCACAGACACTGCTGTAGAAGCACCGGCCTCCTTTCTCACCTCCTGTTTGTGGTATCTCAGCAAGTACGTTAACAGAACAGAGCCTAGATAGAAACAGGTGAACTCTAAACCTTCTTTAGTGCAATATAGCCATCAACCCCCTACTACCCTGATGCTAGCATGTCCTGAGAGGTAGCCGTAATGCTTCGTAATGAGAGCTTTCCCTTTTCAAAGCACTTTACAAACATTACCACAGCCCAGTGATGCAGGGCAGTAAGTGGTACTCTTCCCATTTTATGAATGGGTAAACTGAGGCACCGGTGTGCCATTGCTGTTAGAGGCAGGGTTAGGTTCCTGGCTCCTGGGTGTGAGCACTAGACCAGGCCTCAAATGTAATAGCTTATTTTTAAAAAGCTAAATCTCAAGTTCCTTTATACAACGAAAAGTTCTGAAGTATACACTTGCGGTCCAAAGCCTGCGCAGCTGGCTTCAGGCCGTGTTTGGCCTGCAATTCGATCTGCCTGGGAGGCGATGCTTTTCCATCAGCAAAGCCTGGCTCATCCAAACGGACTGTTCGGCAGGAACGGGACAATTCTGAAGAAACTGGCCAGGCTGGCTTGGAAACCGGCCTGTTTGCTGCTAGCTCCCCTGCCTGGCTCCTTCGCCTCCAGCCGGGCAGGCTGACTGGGAGTTCCAGCTCCCAAGCCTCCAGGCTCACAGCTCCTCAGCAGGTTGACTCTCGCTGCGTCTACGCTACCCCAAATTCGACCCAGGAAGGTCAATTTTAGCGCTACTCCCCTTGTCGGGGAGGAGAACAGCAGTCGATTTTAAGAGCCCTTTAGGTCAGTGGGACGGGGTTGGTTGTGTAGAAGCATTCATTATAAAATTGACCTACTGCGGCTAAATTCGACCTAACCTTGTAGTGTAGACCAGGCCTTAGATTCAGGGCAGTCCACCGAGTGTGTTGCCTTGGACTCAAGGCTCCCAGGCTACAGGACAGCCTGCTAAGCAAGACCTGGCTCCTCAGCGCCTTGCCAGTTCGCTTGGTGGGCTGCTGCAGACCCAAGGGTCCCAGGAATCTCTGGATTCCTGGGGGGTCCGTTGGCCAGTTCCCCACCTGGCCAGCTCCCCAGGCTGCCCTCCTGGGGGTGGGGGAGGCAGGTTGACTGGGTTCCTGGCTGTGAGCTGGGCCAGCTGTTCCAATAAAATTCAGAAAAGGTTTTTTTTGGTTGTTCTGCAACAAAAGGCTTGGAGTTTTCCAGTGTTGCCAACCCCAAGCCTTCAAAAGTCATGAGTCAGGCCCTCAGAAATCATGACACTGGCTTAAAATACCGAGGTTTTTAAAAATAACAACTTTTGGGCTCCATTTATGGTCTGCTGGTGTCATAGCCTTCCGGGGTCACATTTTCAAGCTTTTCTCTGCAGCTGCAAGGAAATTTCCTTGACTTGAAATGAAAGTTGAGATGCTCCCAAAACCTCATGTCTCCTGGAGCTGAGACTTGAAGAAAAGCACCAAATATTGCAAGAGTGACTTTCAAGTGGCAAGAACTGGCAGCACAGCTGCGGAGGACTGTCGTAGTTTTGTAAGCATTTTTTTCACTCAATGCCCCAAGAGCAAAGGTCAGAGGGACACAAGAGTGATGACGAGAATGATCATTATTATTTTTAAATGGCACTCACTTTACTCCACCCCCCTCTGGCCTGGCCCCAGGTTGAGCGGTACTGTGGGACGGCTGTGACATCACAGCATGAGGCATGCGGGGGTGTGACAGTGGGGGCTACCAGCCAGTCTAATGTCAGGAGACAGGAACTGAAAACCTAGGTTATGGGCCTGCTTCTCTGTTGCCCTGCACTTTGTTGAGTCATTTATCTCAGAGCAAAGGGTTTGCAAAATGCTACGCGATCTGAGCATGTTTGGTAATACCACAGGCCCCACACCAGAAGCAGGGCAATGGAGAATCGAGCCTAGCGGTGCAGAACACCTGATGTAACCTGTCTCCTTTGGGACCTTTACACGCTAATTAGCTCATTCAAAAAATAAATAAATAAATAAAAATCACAGGTCACCTTTAAATTCCTACGACTCGTGGCACATGCCATCTAGTGTCCAGGCAAGGAATTTCAACTTATTTAAGCCTGTCTATTTCACCCTCAGGAGAACAGACAGAAGGAAGTTGCTCTCAAGAAGTCTCCTTTCTCTTCAGGGAAGCACATCGGACAAACTGCCAGTGAGGTGATGTGTTGAAAACATCTGTGAAATGCCACACAGACTCTGTGGGAAAATCAGACATAATTCCAGGTAGGCTTGTGTGTGTCCAGGTGTGTTTGGAGGGGTGGGTGGGAAGGGGAAGGAGGTGGGTATGTTGTGAGGTGTCAGGTAGCATGCCCACAGCACATGTCGCTGGAGTGGCCAGGATACTAGGCTGCTGCCAGATTTGATAAGTAGGAAGGGGAAGAGCTGTTGCTGTCACTGATCTTGCCCTTGCTTTTCAGATGTGAAATTACCTTAGCATGGTCTGAGCATGCCAGCAGCAGATGCCCATCATAATAAATGAAGTGACCTACCTCAGTTTGATCTTGAATTGTTCTGTCTGGTTAGCTGTCATTTCTAGTGCAATCTCAGCTATAAGCAGCTGCCTTAGACTGGAAAACACTTTGATGTTTTTAAACACGAGTACAGGTTGCCCAGCACAGGCTCTGTGTTACGCCATTTCCTATACAGGCAGCACAGACAGAGTTATGGGATTATTTTTCAGCACTGAACTCCGGCGATTGTTGATTGATTTGCCAGTTCTGATTCTTAACTCTCTCTTTGGTCCCCTTTATCCTTTCCAAAGAAATACCTTTTCCCCTTCCTCGACACAATTTCATTTATAAGCTGTTGATAAGAGGGAATGAATGAGAAGCTATCAGGATCCGGATGACACATCCTCCTGCGTCAGCTTCTTACTGCATGTCTTCACACATTGATAGAGAGAGATTTTTGTGCTGGGTGAAAAGAGCTCCTAAACCAAACCGATCGGTAAGCTGTTTTCCACCAGGTATCACCCTGCATGTATCATCTGCCATCATATTGCCCTGTTTTCCAGTTTTTTCAAGCTCTTCACGAGCTCTTTGCAAACTTCTCCAGGGTCTGATAACCTAAATTTGTATGCTCAGCCCTTTCATTAACACTCCCTCTCCCAGGTCACTAGTAGATACATTGAAGAGTACAGCTCCCACTGAGCCATAGGGCAACCCGCTTCAAAGCACTCCCCATGCTGAGCTCGTGTCATTTATTCCTATTTCACTTCCTATCTTTTAACCAGTTTTTAGTCCAGGACAGGTCTGTATTATCACAGTCTGTGGTTACCAAGGGTCCTTGACAGCCCCTTCTGGGGCACTTTATTAAAATCCTTATCAAAGAGTTCTATATATGATACCCAGCCGTTCTACACATTTTATCCAGTTTTGCTAATAAATGATAGCCACCAATTTACCCTGCTGGCTTAGCCCTATCACGCTGCACTGATCAGACGAGGGTTATAACTCTGTCTAATGATTTTCTCATTTAGTTTTCTCAGAACTTAGGTAGGGTTCACTGGTCTAGAATTCCTGGAGCTCCCTTCAGCATTTTAAAAAGTTACAACACTGATCAACTTCTAGTCCTCTAGGGTAACGGCTGGTTTTACTCATCACTCAGCAACTTCATTTGCTGGTACCTTCAGTGTTTTCACAGGCGTGCTGTTTGATCTTGGTGATGGATGGTAGCTTAAGGGGCTGATCCTGCAAACAGAGGCCCTGATTCAGGAAGGCATTCAGGACTTGTGTAAGTCCTATTGAGTTGTGAAGGTGCCATTGACTTCAGTGGGACTTCAACACATGGTAAAAGTTAAGTGTGTGCTTAAGTGCTTTCCTGAGTAGGGATGGATTCAAGCATATGTTTAGGTGCTTTTCTGAATCAGGGCCCCATGCAGCTGGGCGTGGAAGGTGGTGGGCTACTCTTAGTAGCAAGTGCTGTGCCCATTAGGGATTCATCGTAGGATTGGGCCCTCGTTTCTCAGGTTGTTCCATCAGCTCTTTATTGATCTCTCTGTCTCTGGCCAGGCCCCACCCCTCCTGCCTGGCAAGAGTAATCTGGGGTAGGTGTTTCTTTGTGGTGAAGACTGATGCAAAGAACTAAATTAGTTCACCTGCAATCTCTGAGGCCACTTTGGCTGTTCCCTTAGCATCCACAAGGTGCAGTCACAGTGCTGGTTCTCCAGCAAGTTTCTACCTCCGACATGCCTGCAGAATTCCTCTGCTGTTGTCTTGATATCTTTCGCTATTTGTTCACCATGTCCCCTCTCAGGCCTCGCAACATCTGCTGCAGGCAGTTCTGTGCTATACAAGGTACAAGGCAGTGAGGGATCTCAGCAATAGCAGAGGTTTCCCCCACAGTATCCACCAGCACCTTGCTGTCTCTCAGATGGCACTTTTCATCGATAGATCTCAAAGGTCTTTAACAGAGGAATTCACTATCACTATCCCTATTTTACACATAGGGAAACTGAGGCACGGGGCAGTGAAGTGACTTGCCCAAGATCACCTAGCAGGCCAATGGGAGAGCCAATAATATCACCCACAACTCCTGAGTCCCAGTCCAGTGTTCTGTCCACTAGGTTACATTTTTTCCCTTAATGTGCCCTAACCCTGATATGGAAGATCAGTGACTTTGCTAAGTTTGCCTGGCTGTAAATGAGGGCTGAACTGGCTGTGGAGGGACCACTTCCAGTGCTCAGAAGGTGCTTTCTGTGCATACCGTATTCTCCCTCTCATCACTGCTGTGGCTGTCTCCACTAGGAAGGGGGTTGCTTTGCAGTTGGGTTTAGGTAACGTGGTTGCTAAGCCCAAATCAACTTGACAGTTTTCCCAGTGTAGATGCCGGTGTGACACCCTGGCACCCCAATATGCACCATTGTCATATAATTAGGATATGATTTGCACAAAGTATGCCTTGTGAGGTGTCATTCTAAAAGTCTTGATCTGCTGGACAGTAATATCTCGTTGGATTGTATGTGCTACCGTCCTATGTGAAGTTATGTTTATTTACTACATATTCTGGTTTGATCTGTTTGCTGTCCCTTATAATCACTTAAAATCTATTCTTTTGTAGTTAATAAATCTGCTTTTGCTTTGTCTAAAACCAGTGTGCGTGGAAATCATAACTCGGGGCAGGAAGCTGTTGTATATTTCCTCTCCACATTGAGCGAGGGGGCTGTACAATTCTCTGTGCAGCGCAAAATGGTATAATTTTGGGTTTACACGTCGGAGAAGAGGTGCGTGTCTTAGGAACCGGAAAGTGTCCTACCTGTGCCTTCCTGTGCAGGGGCTGGTTAAAGAACCTTTCAGCATGTAACTGCAGCTGGGTGTGTCCCTACCTGCATGTGTGCTGGAGCCTGGCAGAGGGCTTGGCAGGCGGGTCATAGCAGTACAGTGTAAAGGGAGCCGAGGCTGGTGGGTCAGGGGGACTCAGTGGTACCTCAGTTCCAAGTCGCATCCCGGGGGGAACCTGTCAGAGCTGGGAAGCACCTTGTAGCTTGACTCAGCTGGTTGAATTCTAGCCAGGGCTCCTGCCTAGAATGAAGGCAGAGTCACTGCTGTCGCATGTAATTACCAGTTGAGAAATTACAACATGATTTTAATAAGCTGAGAGTAATTTAGTTTGCCCTGACATAACAGCCTTTCTATCAAAACAAACTAAACTAAAGAGCCGGATGTGCTTCAGGATATGCTAAGCAGCCACATGCTACATGCACCTTCGACACCAGGCACTTTGGGGTGTGACGCTGGCAGCCCAGATGCTCAAGTCTCAACTGAACATTGACAAATACATAGTGGGAACCAGCCTGGCCCACCTGGGTGGTAGTGTTGTTAAAACAAGCATTTGACTTTAGACTTTATGGAATGCTTGGAAGTTACTGCCGGCATTAATCTCACTTGTAACATCTGTACCCTATTATCAGGTAATATCTGAGCATTTGCATTGTAAGCCTCTGTAACAGTGTAAATCACCAGACAGGAGAGAGATGTTAACTAGGTGAAAAGCTGGTCTCCAACCAAAGGTATTCTTTTCTGCCCATCCAGGAAGGCCAATGGACACCAGACAGACTAGTGTGGAATGTTAAAGAGGACAAAAGGCTTTGTTGTTTACTCTCCCCTCCCCCCATGAAGGTAAGTCATGCAAGTGAATTCTTTCCATAGCTGAGGTTTGCAGCCCAAAACAGAAGGGAGGAGGGGGGGAAAAGCCTGATAAAGAAGGAACTTTTTTTGTATGCTGCTTAGACGCTGGGGGGCAAGGTTTGCCAGGCATAAGCAAAAGATCCGCAATGTTTAGCCTGGGTGAGCCATAAAGGACATATAGAGCTTACTTATTATAGAAGTCTTTATTACTTTTTGAAACTTAAGATGGGAACTCATTTGTGCATATATATGTTTACCTGCTTTAACCTTGTACATAACTCTCTTGTTTCCTTTTCCTATATAATAAATCTTTAGATAGTTTATTACAGGATTGGCTACAAGCGTTATCTTTGGTGTGAGATCTAAGGTGCAATTGACCTGCGATAACTGACTGGTTCTCTGGGATTGGGAGTAACCTAAATATAGCTCCTTAGAGACTAACCAATTTATTTGAGCGTAAGCTTTCGGTTAGTCTCTAAGGTGCCACAAGTCCTCCTTTTCTTTTTGCGAATACAGACTAACACGGCTGTTACTCTGAAACCTAAATATAGCTGTGACCATTGTGTAAGGAACCATCTATCACAAAGGCACACTTACCTGGGTGACAAGATAGATCGGAGCACCCAAGGAGACTGTCTGTGACTCCATGTTAAGGCTATTATAGTCCCTGAGGAGTTTACAACTTGATAACTGGTTGGTGAAATCTAAGTATAGAATTCACAGCCAGTTTGGAGTTTGTTCCCTGTTTCCCAACAGTCTGCCTGAGGTTGGTACCCACAATCTTGTGCCACTGCAGGGCAGATTGACACAAGCATCTCCACACTGGCCTTCCCTGGGCTGTACTCATGTGGAGCTCTTTGGGAATCTCAGCAGGGAACTGCCTGAGTGAACACAGAGTGAGTGCCCTTTAGATGCACTTGTTTCAGAACTCCATCAAAGGGCCAGATCCTGGGATGAAAACCCAACAGATTCCTGCAGGGTGGCTGTGGATTGGGGAGTGCTGCCCTCTCTGACCTCACAGGAAGCCATGTGGAGGGGAGGGATGGCGGGGTCCATGAGGATCCAGATCTGGGAGTCCAGGGGGACAGGCAGGCAGTGGGAAGGGGAGATGAGCACTGTCTAACACATCAACTCCCACTGTAAAGCCACACACATGCCTGAGTGCTTCTCCACTCCACACAGTGGATCTGGACCCTTTGTGGAGGGATCTGGTGGCACTGGCTGGTTTGTGCTCGTCCAGGGCTGTAAGAGGGCTGCTGTGGGTAGAGAGCAGGTACAGAGGCACTTGGCCTCTGTGAACCTCAGTCCTGCCCATTGGGGGATCGCCTGAGACCTATGCAGGTCTTGGGGATGCACAAATTTGGAAGACTAAGCCCTCCAGAGAGCTTTTTTGTTGTTTTGTTTTTGGAGAGGGACAAGCCAGACCAGGGGACCCCTCCACAGCTGCCCAAAGGGATTTAGTACATTTCAGTGCACACATTTGCATACTGTTTCTTTCAGCCTGTGAGGAGCTGTGAGGGCCCCAGTCTGACAGTGCAGGGGTAGGGGCTGGTTGTGTTGTGGCAGCTGGCTCGGAAGTGCAGGTGTCCCTGGCACACTGGCTGCCAGCTACTCGCAGCCCCAGCAGTCTGTAAAAACAAGAAAGCAGTAGTAAAATCCTCCCCAGAGATCCCGTTACAGCCTGGTAAAGAGATCGCCCCCACCCCCCCCCGGCAACGGGAACAACAGCAGCAGTCATGGATCAAGACAGGTGAAAAGCAGCAAAAGTTCCTCTTTGGCACTCACCCCAGAAGTGGGGCAGGCAGGCTGTTGAATTCAATGTCTCTGCAGCAAGCCTCCCCCATGGAAGGAGCTCACTGGCATAGCTGTGACTGGTTCAGGGTACCGGGCCCGCTGACAGCAGCTTGCTTAAAGGCGATGGGGCTGCAGCAACTTCTTTTGTGCTCAAAACAAACCGCAAAGCCCAGAAAGGAATGTTTTCGTGCATGGGATTGACAGTGATGGGCCTTTATTCAATCCAGCGCTGGCTAAGAGCAGGCACTCTCCTGGCTCCTCCATTGGTGAGCAACACACTCACCTCAAACTCACTGCACCCCAATCTTCGTGGGACCCTGAACCGTTACAGCACTGCTGTCCGTCCGTCTGCTCACCCGTGGTGCTGTATGTGTGTGCTAAATAACAAAGGCAGACAGATCAACTCGGGTTGCAAGCCCTTTGGGACAGAGACTGCCTCTACTCGCTGGCTCCTGGGCTGCTCTGTACAACTGTTAAATAAATCGTAATACAGGAGATGGGAGATTAGACAGGCAGATTCTCTCTTCTCCTGGTCCGCATGTTATTAGTATGTGAGGCTGGCAGGAGCACTCAGTGCTGCTTTAGTTCGAAAGGCCCTGGGCTGCCCCTTGGCCAGGGGAGCCCTACCCATATTCCCACGTATGCATTAGCACTTGTCCATGCTGCATGCTCTGGTAATGTTCTACCCAAAGGAGCTGGCCTGCTGCAAACACCCAGCCTGGCTGGTCTGTCCAATCAGAACGACCTTTAAATGCTTTGGCCCATTATCCCCACAATCTAATTATCCCCTCTCCTGCCACTTTAGAACGGGAAGGTGGCAATGGGAAGAGGAACAGTTTTAACCCTTTCCTATCTGTATCTATAAACTTCATGGTCACTATCCCATTTTCACACCAAATCATCCAATTGTGTCAGCAGGGGTTTAGGGCCCACTGAAGTCAAGGGGAATTAAGCATGTGCTGCAAGTTAAACACGTGCTTAAGTGCTTTGGCCTTGGTGGTGAGTCTGCCCCTGTCCCCTGGTGCAGCCCGTCTCTCGTACTGTTTGAGGACATTGGCGGCAAACTCAGTCTTTGTTCGCTACGTGCTCATCCTGCTGCTTATTCCCTTTCTAAGGTCGTCATCTTTTGATTCTGACACCACAATACTTTCCATAGACACTAATTGTGATAGATTGACCTAGAATAAACTAAGTGAGGTGTAACTACCATCCTCTGGGCAGTGTTAGTAGCAGGAATGAACTTTTCAGAAATAAAGATCCTCTTTAATGCCAATAGCTCCCGTCAGAAAGAATAAGGGGGCGGGAAGTAGGAATAAATCTTCATAAAGTGGGAATAAAGAGGCTAAAAGAGTCCAGCTCATAGTATCTGTGTCCATTCAGGTCTTGACTCTGCTTCTGGGACTGACCATAATGGGGTTTATTGGTTCTTGGACAGAAAAGAAAGTAGATTTGTGTAGCTACCAAGAGTGGACTTTGGTTACTTATGGAAATAGCCCCCATTACTCTGGGTTCAGCGCCCTCTCACCTTAGTAGACTTTAACAGGAATCAGTCACCAAACAGCTCCTTACCGCAATCAGATAGTTAGACATTAAGTAGCAAGTACTTTGAACTTCTTTTCAACTCCTTTGCTGCAATACAATGTTGTGTCGTTCTGCATGAGGAGTCGGAACTGTCTTCATGTTTTATTCATTTCTTGTTTACACTGGAGGAGAAACCAAGCCATAAGAACCAGCAAAAACAGCCCACACAGCTCCATGCATTGTGCAGTCAAATCACAGCCAGCGATTTCAGTTGCCATTTCCAACTTCGTCTGGGTTTAATGTATGTATTAGCTAAATGCCAGAGAGAGGTGCTGTCTATTGACTGGAGACAGAAGCTTTTGAGTTCTGATTTCAGCTCTGACACTGATTTGCTCTGTGGCCTTAAGCAAGTCATTTTAATCTTTTTGGTCTCTGTTTTCTTGTTTTTACCATGGGGATAATGATACTTATCTCCTGCAGTGTTATGAGGATTAATCGACCCTGTCCGTAAAGAGCTTTCAAGATTAAAAGTGTACGGAAGTGTAAAGCTTTGCTATGATTATCAAAGGAATGGGGAGATGGACATGTGGCATTTGGGGACCCACTTCAAATTGTTTAAACCGCTTTAAAAAATAATCAACCCTCCCTTGCACCCCTTGCAGGCAGTTGCACTATTCTGCACTTCCTGCCCAAGCTGGCCCATGTGGCCGTGCACTGTCACAGCGGCGTTCCCCCGTAGAGACAGCTATAGTTCCATGGTAGGGGAAATTATTCCTTTCCATATAGGGCTAAGACATCTCATCTGCTGTGAGGCACGGAGGAGATTATACAAATGTACTTACTGGCCAGACTGCCCGGTAAGCGCATAAAGCAGTAACAGAGTCATAAGAAACATCATCTCCCTCTGCCTCGAATTCTACCTCTGCCCTTGTGTGTGATTTGGACTCTCGCTGTTGTGTGAGGGAGGGACCAGCCACAATGAGCAGAGCTGGGAACACCCACTCTATGTAGCACCCTCCCCAGGCAGTTCTAGTTTCGGCATTCAGCAGAAACCCCTGGCCGGTGCCTGCCCCTCCTTAGGATACTGCTGAGCTGGGAACGAAGAAGCCTGTTAAGGGCTGTGTAAGTGCAGCCCACCCACTGGTTAGTCCAGGTGTGTTACAGGGCTCTGTGCCCTCCCCACAAAGCATCTCTCTGTCACTGTACAGCGCAGTTCATGGCGACTGCACCTGTATTCCTGCTCTGTGGCTCAGGAAGGGTTCCTGGCTCCTGGCCAGCACCTCTCTTGGGCAGACACCTGTGTCTCTCTCCCTCCTGAGCAGGGTTTTAAGGCTGCATAGCTGCCTGGATTACACAGTGAGGTACCCAGGAAGCCAGACTGACTAAACAGGCCAGTGACTGTGGTTTGCTCGCTCTCTCTTAGGTCTACGACCAGTGTATTGCATGCAGTTACAAGTTACCACAGAGTTCCTTCTAAGCAAGCACCTTTATTCCTAAGGTGGAAGCGTTACAGAGAAAACATGTAAAAAAAAAAAGACCCTATATGCATGCTAAAAGCTCACCAGTGGCTACCCAGCAGTCTACGGTTCCCAAGAGTCACATAATACAAGGGACGTCCCTTATTTAAATAGAAAATTGCCTGTCCTGTACTTCGTCCCTGTACAGCAAGAGGGGGAGTTGCTGAGTGCTGCAAAAAAGCAGCAAGAAATACCCCGGTGAATGTGAGTGCTGATAATTATTATTATTAATAATAATTAATAGCTGGAGGGGTACTGGGGCAGGGGTACTAAGGGAAAACAGTCCCTTATTTTTGAAATGGAATGCTGGCAACTCTACAGCATTCTTATGGGACCTGGTAGGTCAAGTCTGTCCAACCCATCCTCAAGGCTAGGGCTCCCCCTTGGGCAGAAGGGTCTGTGTGTTTGCTGGATCACAAAGGAGACCCTGAGTCAGTTTAAACTCAGGCTATTTATTCTAACTTCCTTTATGTGTTGGTTTCTGGATAATCTAGTTTGAATTAGTATATGGGAGCCTCCCCAGGTGGTGGTACCTCTCTGTGAGGTAATCACCAACCACTGTTTTTAGTTTCTGGAGGAGCTGTGATAACCCTCCCCCCCTGCCCCACTGAGTAGAAATGGCTCCCCAAAGATACTACATGGAGTTGCAATATCTGTCACGTCTTCCCCCAGAGAGATTACATACTGTCCCACCTCTCAATAATATATAAACTTAATACAGTACGGGCTTTCAAGGATCTTTCAGGAAATTGCTATATCTGTCACATCTCCCCCCTTAAAAAGTGATTGTAACTAGGGTGCTTGACTGGCATCCTGGAGCAACGCATTAACTTACTTCCTGGACAGCATTTAAGCCATTACCTTTCATCCCTTCATATTTCAACGATGAATATAATAAACATTCTGCTAGAAAGGCAGTATGCATTTGTGACCACTATGGCAATATCCTGGACAAACCTTATTGAATTAAGGTTAAGTAGCTTAGGAGGCCATTGTATTAAAACTGCAAATATATATGTATTATTGTGGCATTGCATGGAACGTCTCTAGGGAGGAGATCTGCCTAATTTAAACTGTGAGATGTGTTATGCACTTCAGAAGACTATTTTAAATACTGTGACCTTTTAAAGGTAAGTGGATTTTCCAGGATATCTCTAGGCGAAGGTGTGTGCAAAGGTAACTCCCCCGGTTATGCAAAAGCCCAGCCTTTTGAAGCTATGCCCTCAGGAGAAACCCAGTGTCTATGAATTATCTATGAATTATCTATTCACAGATCAAAGTTGTTTAAAGGAGGGACTAAACTTTTCATGGGGGTGCTTGTTCGTAACCACCTTGACACAGAATATGTAACCACAGGAAAGCACCTTGGTGGGGTTTGAAGGACTGTTCACCTGGCAGAGCCCTTTGTGAAGTTGGAGTGATCCCTGGTAACCTTAGCTGCGTGCATGTAGGTGCTTAACATTTTTTTTTACATGTTTTCTCTGCAATGCTTTCACCTTAAGAATGAATGTCCTTGCTTAGAAGGAGCTGTGTGGGCTTTAACCATGAGCACTGATGCTCTGTATAGCCTCTGAGGAAGGCAGGCAGAGCAGGCCTGTTTAGGCAGTCTGACTTGCTGGGGCAGTCACAATGTAGGAAGGGAACTGTACAGCCTGGAAATACCCAGGTCAGGAGGGGGAGAAAGAGAGAGAAATGTGAGTCCCCACCCAGTAGTGGTCACTTCACTCTCCTGGGCAGAGACCCGCATCTCACTCCCTCCTGACCCTGCACAGCTTCCTGATTTACACTGTGAAATCCCCAGCAAGCCAGACTGCCTAAAAGGCCAGTGGTTGTACATTGACAGCTGTTAGAAAGAGCTGTGCGATCATTTGTAAGCAAACCCCTTTATTCTTAAGGTAAAAGCATTACAGAGAAAACGTAAAAAAACCCAACCCAGTAGAAGACCCTACAGGCATGCTAAAAAGCTTATGAGAGCTCACCTCCAACCTCAGGTAGCTGACAGTCCTTCAGACACACACAACTAAGTTGTCCTTGTTGTTACTAGTTCTTATCAGGCTTTAGAGCAGGAACCAGAAGGAAGTCTGAGTGGGTCAGTCATTTCGTTATACAGCTTAGGTCTTAGATCTTGGTCTTTTGTAACAGGTAATCAGGAAAAAAAGACCTTCTCTTCAGGACCTAGCTTCAAAAGGCTAGTTTTTTTCATAACTGGACTTGGGGAGTCAGGGGATAGCTCAGTGGTTTGAACATTGGCCTGCTAAACCCAGGGTTGTGAGTTCGATCCTTGAGGGGGCCATTAGAGATCTGGGGCCAAAACTGGGGATTGGTCCTGCTTTGAGCACGGGGTTCGACTAGATGACGTCCTGAGGTCCCTTCCAACTCTGATATTCTATGACTCTATCAAGGCATTTTACAATAGAGTAACTGAGGCAGCAAGAGAAAGTGTCTCACCCAATGTCAGAGTAAATCAGGGGTAGCACCAGGAATTCAGGTCTCCTGAGTCATAGGCTTGTACAATGGCCAGCAGGCCATCCTCCCACTTAAGGACATTTAGGTCAGCTGTATGGAGGATGTTGTTTATGCCATGTGTATAAGCAGTGCTGTACAGTATGTAGGATGTGTCACACAAAGGCCATAAACCCTACCCCAAAGAGTTTATAATGAATGGGTACAGGGCAGCCTGGTGCTATGTAGGTAAAAACAGAGGGGTACTGGCCAGTGTAGCTGGATGCCTTTTTCTATACGAAGTCTATGGTTAATGGTAGTAATGAGAGAAGTCCACAGCAATCTTCATGCCAAAGCTGATTGCGCACTGGGTGTGATCAGCATTCATTACCCCACTGGTTAATAAGGGCCTTGTCATCTGTAGAGGTTCTTGGTGTGAAACATCAACATCCCGTGGCCAGCTGGGTGAAGCTGTTCTCGGGAACCCTGGGGAGATGCAGCTAGACTCAACTCCAGGTCAGTTGAACTGTGTTTCATTTGAAGGGATGAAATAAAACATTTAGACTACTCTTGTGTTAGTCAGATGATGCAGTGTGGGGACAAGGTTAACTTTTGGAAGCCCAGGTAGATTAATGGATACCAGTCCGGGCAGAACAGCCATATGGTTTCAGAGTGCCATGGGGTCTCTCAGACTGCTGGGGGAAGGGAGATGGCAGCATTTGTCTCTGACTGTGGAGTAAGACTCCATTCTAGAGATGGAATATTATGCAGGGGCTACTCCACAGTCAAGGTTGCAAAGGAGTTTCCATTATAATCCTGACGTTTTTTGCCCCCGACCTACTCCTCTGCCACTAAACTCCACAAACAAAAGGAATATCAGCCTCAACTTTGGCAGGTTAGATCTGGGACTGAGGTTGACATTGTCTACCCAATGTGAAGGGAATTGGACAAGGCTGTCCAGAATTATTACAATCCTCTGAAATTAGTGGTGTTCACCTGCATCCAGGTCTTCTAACCTCCTTGGAGCAGAAAGAAGAGAAATAAAACTTTATTGGACTCACTTAATTGTGTCCAAGACTAGTGATTAGTTACTTAGTTTTTAGTTTTAAAAGTTGTTAAGATTTTGAATACTAACATCAGATAGGCAGAGTGGCTCCAAGGCACTGAAAATAGGGTGCCAAATGACCTCTGGAGAGCTACGCTTTCATTTTAAAAAGTAAGGTTCTAGCCCGTCAGTATGAAGTGACTGCATTTTAGGGTTGTGCTCGTCTCGAGGCCCCAGCAGAGATCAGGGCCCCATTGTGCTAGGTGCTGCACAAATACGTAGTAGGAGCGGCCGGGCCAGATCCTCCGATGGTGTAGAGCAGCACAGTGCTGTGGAAGTCAACGGAGCGACTCTGACGTGCATCAGCTGAGGATCTGTCCTGACATGTTGACTATCTAAATAGACACGACAGCGAAGGCGGGGGGAGAGAAGGGGCTGCGGTGAGAACCAACTTACTCTCAGCCTTATCTACACCTGCCCCAGATTTTTTTCCCTGGGAGTATCGCGCATTCGGTTAGTCATTTCTCAGCAAGAAAAAGCATCAGGAGCAACAGGGCTCTGAACCCAGAGGGGCTGGAACAATTTGTGGAGTGGGGGTGCTGAGAGCCATTGAATCAAACTGTCAACCCTGCATAGGATGGAAACCACTTCAAGCCGGGGGGTGCGGTAGCCCCCCCAGGACCCCTAGTTCCCGCACCTATGTCTGAACCTGCTAAAGTCCATGCAGTATGTGTGGCACTAGCCTTCAGAATCTAAGACAAAGCCTCCAGTAAGGGACAGAACAAAGCCACAGAGAAGGAAACTGAATTATTTGTAATCAGGGGGTGGAGCGGTTCCTTGGGGGAACCACCCCACTGTCCATGGGCAACAACACACCTGGCTGAGACGGGCCAGACATGTCTCTCTCTGCAGTGGCTCCGAGCACTGTCCAAGGCAACACACGGACGCTCAGGCAATGCCAGGAGCCGGCCTCCCCTCAGGAGTCACGTACGCTGCCCCTCGCAGCCCAGGGAACTCGGAGCACGCCTGGGCCTGCGCTCGGCTGTGGCTGCCCTAGGCCCGTCAGTCTGGCCCCAGGGCTGAACTTTCCCGCTGGCTGTGATGAGCAGTGAGCAATGGTGCTCTATGCCCCACTGTGGGGCAGAGCTCACTGTTGTCAGCATGTTGGCCAGAGCGTTGCAACAGGGCGTCAGCCCTGGGACAACATGATGCCAAGGAATCACCCCAATTCAAGTGAGACCTTTTACCTTTCTCTGTGCTATATTCCACTTTCCCTGCCGTGAGAAAATACAGCCTGCAAAAAGTCTAACTGCTCTGTTCTCAGCTTTCTCCTGTGAGCAATAAATCACCCAGGGTGGGAAAAGAAACCCAAAAAGAGCAAGGAAAAGAAAAATGGGCAGGGAAGCAATTTTCCAACACCACCGCTGGTGTTCAAAGAGCTGCAAGTTCCTTACATCAGACTCTGGAGTCACTGCTCTGTTTCTGACCACTCCCATTTATAAAGTTTAACAGCCACTAACCCCTGCCTGGAAGTTCTTACTTCTGAAATCCATTTGCAAGCGTGGACGAGGCGAGTGGGACGAAAGAGCCGTCCTTTGTGTCACTGGCAGAAGGTGAACAGCTCCCAGCTACCATCCCAGCTTTCCCGAGGGTAAGCAACCACATGGCTTTATTTTCCTCCACTGAACTCTTATTTTTGGTTGGGTTGTGTCCTGGTCTTGCTCCTTGCCTTTAAACAAACCCCTTCTCTGGCTGGTTTCATAATGTTTTGTTACAGTGGCTTTGCTTTCTAAACAAGTGGGTCCTATCTACCTGTGTGTGGATCAGGATGTGAAGAGAGGGAGTGTGTCTGGTTTAGCAGGATTGTGTCTCTTTACAGAAAGTGTGGTTAGAGTTAGGGAATGGGTGTCACATGTCCTGTGGTCATTTCTCGGCTTTGCTGCTGACCGGTTGGGTGAGCTAGGTAAGCCATTCAACCGCTGCATGACGCAATTTACCCATCCATCCGTTGTTAATAATAATAATTCCTGCCTAGCTCATGGAGGAGTCATGAGGCTTCATTAATTAATATGTGTAGATGAAAGGCCCTGTAGCGGTGCCAGGTTTTTGTGTATGACAAAAGCAAAGGGCACCGCCAGAGGCAGTAGCTCTAATCTGACTGGGGGAGTGAGAGGAAACAGCCCAGTGAGGCTGAAGAGAGCTGCCCAGTGGAGCAGAGCTGGCCAAACCTAATTCTTGGGTCAAAAATCAAAACTCTTAAGGGCAGATGCAGACATGCATGGCTGAGAAAGCATTGCCTGGGACCGGCCTACAGAGGGGCACTTGGCTGACAAAGCATCCAGGAAGCAATTTACCGACTGCAAGAACGAGGTGGATCCAGAAAAACCTCTCGCTGATCCCCCCACAACACGCACTCCCACGCATGCCCTCAGCCCCATCTCACCCCTAGGGTATCTCAGCCACGTCCCACTCTGCCTGCTGCACCTAACAAGCCATTTGACCATTCTGCTGGAAAAGCTATTCACAAAATCCCCTTTTCACAACCCGCCCCCACCCCTCGGCGTCCTACCTGATGTGTCACGTGTGAGCCTCTCGGACAGGGACTGTCTTTGTGCAGTGGCTGTACAGGGCCTAGCACATGCCAAACAACCGTCACAGGGACACGTTCAAACCTCCCAGGAGTGGACGGACAAAACAAACCAGAGCTACTCGTAAAAATCGTCCTAGTAACCATGAGAGCAGCATTCCTTTAACCACACTCTCTGTTACAAGTGCTATTAACTGAATACAAGTCCCCAGTGTGCCAGCACTGGAATAGACACAGATGCTAGGAAAGGAGGGTATCTTTGGCGAGGCTTTTCAATCGGGTGATTGACGGGCAGCCTGCTAGTGGGGTCTAGAGGGACTGCAGCAGGGCCTCTTTCCCCCTATGGTTACTGACTATATACACACCCGCATTTCCATTTTCCCCTTTTTAAGTCCCGTGTTTGGGAAAGTACCTTAAGCACCTGCGTAGATCCCATTAACTTCAATGAATGGGGGGATAGATTTAAGCAGGTAGCTAAGGCCCAGCTCCACAAAGGTATTTAGGCTCCCAACGTCCATTGGAATCAGTGGCAGTCAGGAGGAACCTAAAAACCTTTGAGGACCTGGGCCTAAGCACTTTCCAGACTCAGGGCCTGAGCACTTTTCCACTGGGGTCAGTGGGAGCCTTTCCATTGCTTTCAGTGGGTATTGGATCTGTCCCTCAACCCCGCTAATTATTCTTAAATCTGCCTCTCGTCCCTGAATCAGGGCTTGACAGGCCAGCAAACAAATTACTTGCTGCTGTGGCAATGTTTTAAAAAACAAACCATCAAGCCCAAGAGAACAAAAGAAAGACTCAAATCCCAAAAGCAACAGCATTCTGCCCTTCTACTTTCCCTGCAGCTTGCAGGGCTGGTGGGAGATGTCTGCTGGGGTAAGGCCACCAAATCTTCCCTCGCAGCAGGACTAAATGAACCAGGAGCAACTAGCCTAAAGGCTGGTCATCATTTCTTGCTTTGTTTTCCCTCTTCCTGTGCTTTTCTTCTTCCTCTCCTCCCACCCCCCCTCTCTCATTTGCTGTCTCACTTTGTTTCTACTTTCCTTTTCTAGCTAGTGTGTGCTCGCTTTCTCTCCCTCCTGTATTTATTCTCTCTTGCGTCTGCCTGTCTTTTTGCTTTCTTAGAAAAAACCGCTCCCGCGCCCGGGTTTCTTAAAGAACTGTAAGCGTGAGGAGAGTTCTGTGGGGCTGCACATGTGGCCCAGGCTAAGACTGGCTGTGGTTAGCAGAGGCAGGCTCACAGGCGCTGAGAAAGCAGTGTCCAGAGGGTTCAAAATGGTGAAGAAGGGGTTAATAAAGCAGCTTGGGGAAATTGTCCAGCAGGCAGCATTTCAGAAAGTACAGCACATGGCCTAAAAAGCAGGAGTAAATAATGAACCCAAACACCTGAAGAGTAATAATTATCAACTGCCAGGGAAAGTGATGGAAATACAGAGGACGGGAGCTCAAGGGACACCGGCACTTGCTTCTGGAAAGGAGGTGTTGGAGCAGTCTCAGGGATGGGGTTAAATCTAATCAACAATGAGCTGTGGAACAGTGTGTCAGTCACCCCTTGTGGCTGGCAGGAAAAGGGTTAAAATCTCATCCGATGAAGTGAGCTGTAGCTCACGAAAGCTTATGCTCAAATAAATTGGTTAGTCTCTAAGGTGCCACAAGTCCTCCTCTCCTTTAGCAGACACGCCTTCATCACCTGCCTGTCTTTACTATCGGGAGCCCAGTCCTGGGGGCTGGGCTCACCTTGGGTTAATTACCCCATTAGAGGGGAAATCCAGGGCTTATAAATGGAAGCACATGGAGTGAGCTACTCTCTCTTAGGGGCTGGATTACTCCTGGAATGAGGGAGTGACTCTGGTGCTGAGATACTCTTTGTTTATTGAGCTGTGGCTCTAGGGCCAGTGGGTTGTTCCTCTGAAGCCCTTGGCCTCAGTTGGCTTTGCCCTCTCCCAGGCCAGAGAACCATTTCATCTTTCTAAAATGTCTTCTCTCCGCAGGTTCCAATCTGCTGACTGCTTGCTTTCCAAAGCGCTGTCAGCAAAGCTGCCTGCTTCTGTGCTCTGAGGCTCAAAGGCTGTCCCAGGTTAGCAAACACTGTCCTTTTATCGCCCTGATACAGGAAAGAGAACCGCAGTCTGTCTGAATAGTGGCCCCTCTGCTGCATTCATCTCTTTCTTGTCAAATACAACACGGTTTGGGTTTGGATTTTAAAAACTCTTTCCAGCTCTCTAGGGAGAGCCATGGGGGCTCCTGCAGCCGGTTAGCTCTCTGAGACTGGGATCAAATAATTGCCAGGAGGCAAGTGGCAGACAGCTGTTTAATGCAACAAATCATTAGGAGGCTGAACATTGGCTTTCTGCTTCCTTCCCAGTCACACACAACCTATGGGCCTGATTCTGATGTTGGTTGCATGGGTGAAACTCAAACTCAGTGGTTTGAGTGCAGTTGCTCTTGGATTATACTGGTATAAGGGAGAGGAGAAGTAGACCCTAGAAATCTCCAGCAGCTCACCCTATGTTCTGCCTCTAAGAGGACTTCACAACACATGGCCACACTGTGGGGGAAGGAAGCCTGGCAGCAGCATGCCCCAGGCTGGAATGAGCTGATCTTTACCCCTTGTAACCTTCATGTTATGCTTCTTATGCAGCAAACTATTAGGATGGCTGCTAGGAGGCTATTCAATCGGACCTGGGAGCTTCGGGAGGGAGGTGTGTAAGTCTTCTAAGCGACCTAATATGAAAAGGCTTTAGAGCCGCTCAGACAATCTAGACAGACTGAGACAGCCATTTGCCTGACCTCAGCCTAAACCCGCTGCTCAGCCAGAGTGTGTTCTGATAAGACTAAGACAAAGCTTTGCCCCTGTACAAAGGGGAGCTTCCCCAAATACCCTCATTCTTGACTCTGGAGAAAGGAAGCCTCTATAAGCTCCCATAGAACACTTTTCAGATGTCTGGCTTGCGTCCAATCTTAGCCACAGCAATGGTCTCTAATTTAGCATGCGCATGGGCTCACACCATATAGAACAGAGAAGGATGATGCCTTGCTTGTGTCCGAGTCTTGTTTCTCTGGAGGTGCTTCTTTCAGATAAAGTCTCTTAGACGTTTTGCCAAGGCCTCACCCAGTATTTTAATGTAGGCATGTTTTTGCTGTGTTTTTTAAGATCTCTTATCCTTATGTTCAGGTCAAAGGTCCCTTATGTTGAAATTGAGTAAGAGCCGATTACGATGTTGGGCAGGTTATGATGTCAGAGGGGAAAGGTGCCTCATGAAAGAATGAACTCCTGTTTCTTAAGCACAAATATCTGACAGCTGACTGTTGGGGCAGAAGGTGGCAATGACTCAGCAATTGGGGGGCAGAGACTTTGATGTGAAGGCTCTGTTCCTGTCTCCCCTTCTTTGTCGAGACCAGAAGTTCTGTTTACATGCTAATTCTTGTCAGGTAGGGGGACCAGATGTCCTATTTTTATAGGGACAGTTCTGTTTTTTGGGACTTTTTCTTATACAGGTGCCTATTATCCACCACCCCCATCCCCTTTTTTCACAGTTGCTATCTGGTCACCCTGTTGTCAGGGATCCAAGATCGTGCCTCTTGGAGTTTCTGTGGTGAGATCGGTCACGTCAGATTGATTAGAGGTTGCCGAAAAGCAGCTATGAAAAACTGCAAGGATGAGAATCTTGCAAATGAATAGGGAAACAATTTAAAAACACCGCTCCAGAAATGATCTCCAAGGTGCTTGTATTTCAATGTCAGCAAAAAGAAAAGGAGGATTTTTGGCACCTTAGAGACTAACCAATTTATTTGAGCATAAGCTTTCGTGAGCTACAGCTCACTTCATCAGATGCATTCAGTGGAAAATACAGTGAGGAGATTTATATACACACAGAACATGAAAAAATGGGTGTTTATCATGCACACTGTAAGGAGAGTGATCACTTAAGATGAGCTATTACCAGCAGGAGAGTGGTGGGGGGAGAAAACCCTTTGTAGTGATAATCAAGGTGGGCCATTTCCAGCAGTTAACAAGAACGCCTGAGGAACAGTGGCGGGGGGGGGGGGAAATAAACATGGGGAAATAGTTTTACTTTGTGTAAGTTAATTGTATCCAATTTGCAAATTAATTCCAATTCAGCAGTCTCTCGTTGGAGTCTGTTTCTGAAGCCTTTTTGTTGAAGAATTGCCACTTTTAGGTCAGAAATCGAGTGACCAGAGAGATTGAAGTGTTCTCCGACTGGTTTATGAATGTTATAATTCTTGACATGGTGTGTGGTTGCCCAAAAAGAAAATAACAGAACGCCACTAGCCGTCACCTTCAGCCCTCAACTAAAACCTCTCCAACGCATCATCAAGGATCTACAACCTATCCTGAAGGACAACCCATCACTCTCACAAATCTTGGGAGACAGGCCAGTCCTTGCCTACAGACAGCCCCCCAACCTGAAGCAAATACTCACCAGCAACCACACACCACACAACAGAACCACTAACCCAGGAACCTATCCTTGCAACAAAGCCCGTTGCCAACTGTGCCCACATATCTATTCAGGGAACACCATCACAGGGCCTAACAACATCAGCCACACTATCAGAGGCTCGTTCACCTGCACATCCACCAATGTGATATATACCATCATGTGCCAGCAATGCCCCTCTGCCATGTACATTGGTCAAACTGGACAGTCTCTACGTAAAAGAATAAGTGGACACAAATCAGATGTCAAGAATTATAACATTCATAAACCAGTCGGAGAACACTTCAATCTCTCTGGTCACTCAATTACAGACCTAAAGGTCGCAATATTACAACAAAAAGACTTCAAAAACAGACTCCAATGAGAGACTGCTGAATTGGAATTAATTTGCAAACTGGATACAATTAACTTAGGCTTGAATAGAGACTGGGAGTGGTTGAGTCATTACACAAAGTAAAACTATTTCCCCATGTTTATTTCCCCCCCCCCCACTGTTCCTCAGGCGTTCTTGTTAACTGCTGGAAATGGCCCACCTTGATTATCACTACAAAGGGTTCCCCCCCCCCGCCCCACTCTCCTGCTGGTAATCGCTCATCTTAAGTGATCACTCTCCTTATAGCGTGCATGATAAACACCCATTTTTTCATGTTCTGTGTGTATTTAAATCTCCTCACTGTATTTTCCACTGAATGCATCCGATGAAGTGAGCTGTAGCTCATGAAAGCTTATGCTCAAATAAATTGGTTAGTCTCTAAGGTGCCACAAGTCCTCCTTTTCTTTTTGCGAATACAGACTAACTCGGCTGCTACTCTGAAAAATGTCAGCAAATTGTCTCCTAAGGACAATGGAAAGAAAACTTCCCTAATGTGCTGACAAATATTTTCCTCTGGGAGAAAGGGAAAGTAGAGGGGACCAACTTGCACATCCTGTTTCAATGTAACCTGGAGATCTTGGATTTAGAGAGATGGCAAAACCAGACAGTTTAACTTCATATTAATGTTTATGGTGGAGGAAGGAAGGTATTTTCTGCTGGATATTTTCTTTTTCTAGTTGATGATGACCAGGAAAACAACAATGTTTCTGTGTTGATTTTTGTGGATTTTAAGGTTAGCTAACGTCTTATTCAGTGTCAATCAACCCTATTTCTTTACCCACATGAAAATATTTAGTTACCTAAGGGCTGCTATTTGTGAGGTTCAAAACAATCACTACATGTATCACTTAAAAATCTCAGAACTAGAAATTCCAATGTAAGGTTGGGTTTAGATTGAGTTATGTAACTTTAACTCCTTATGGGCATATGCACAGGCCAGTAAACAGAGCAATTATCACTGACCAGAATCCAAACAACTTCATTCTGCCTCTGTAACAACACACTAGCAATAGCCACAGACTAAATCAGCCTGTTGTAGAAACAACACAACTGTTCCATATCAACATGAAAACTTCCAAACCTTAATGTCAGTGCAGAAGTGTTACAAAATCTGGCCTTTTAAACAACCGTACATAACTCTCACTGTGCTCCTATAACAACTTGGGACTGTAGAAATAAGCTACAGACAGCACATCTTCCCCCTGAGCAAAATAGTTCCATGAACCCGCACTTAGAGACATCACTGGAGGTGAAGCTAGTGTATGGACACAGTTGAAACCTAAATCAAAGGCAAGATCAAAACTATGTCTTTGGATTAAAACACCTGGTGTCAGTGTTGTTCCAAAGCTGAGATTCATTATATCATAGGTATGTGCATATAAGCTAACATATAGAAAAAGAATTCTGTACAACAAATCACAGTGTAAATTCTCCACCTAGAAAGTATACTCCATGTTGAATATAAAGGACTAAGAGACGTACAGGGGTAGAGCTTAAGTTGTCTTAGTGCTGTTTCTCCTGCAAATTTAAGGCTGGAACAACCTGGCCTGTGTAGTCATGATCAGCTTGTCCATCATGTAGACTTTAAACAGTAAGTACACATGGGCTGAGTTTGGTTGATAAAAGTAATAGTGTATCTTTAAATCAAGACTGGATGTTTTTCTAAAAGATCTGCTCAAGGAATTCTTTTGGGGAAGTTCTCTGGCTTGTGTAATACAGGAGCTTAGACTAGATGGTCACAATGGTCCCTTCTGGCCTTGGAATCTAATGACCACAGGCACCAGTCTGGATACTGATGGTTATCAGTGCTCTCACCCACTACCTCTCATCCTTCTCAACCTGCAACATGTTAGTTTCTTACGGGTCAAAATGTGGGTCTCCATTTACCTACCTTCCAAAAGTTTCCTTTGTCTCAGCCTGCTCTTTGGATCTCTTGCAAACACCCCCCAACACACACTGAAATTATTCTTGTATTAGAATCGATAAGTGTAACAAATGGGAAGCTTTCGCACTTGTGATGTACTATAGAGCGTGAGGCGTATATTGGAAGTTAAAATCCTATCCTGTGTATCTTAAGGTATTCCAAAGGGTTTACATACCTTGTAGGGGACTTCTGTGCATCTCCGAGGCTAAAAAATAGATCATATTTCAATATTAATAAGCTAATATAGATGTTTAGTGGAACTTCAGGGTGGGTTTTTTTTCTACCTTTGGTGGTGGTTTCTCTCAGGAAAGGAATAACACCTTTATTTTAGGAAGCATAGAACCTTATCGGGAATTACTTTTTTATTGTCAAACTACTTTAGCGTTTCAAGTTAATACAGCCAGCACGTTTTTTATAGTGGCTCATGCCCTGAAGCAGGAAAACTTGGGTCATAAGTAGGCAGAGGGCTGGCTGGCTGAGGGATTGATAATGAGATTTTTGGGGTCTTTAATGATTAGGTAGGTGGTTGGTTAAAATCGTGTCTGTTGCTAAAGACCAAAAGTTAACATCTGATGGCATTAACTGGCGCCCCTGGAAAGCTGAGCAAGGAGGCAAAGAAGTGAAGTGCTCATGTTGCCAGAGGAAGGAAGGTCCAGGGGTTAGGGCACTATGACTTGGCACAACTGGTTCAAGTCCCTGTTCTGTCACTGTGTGACTATGGGCAAGTCACTTAGTCTCTCCCTGCCTCAATTCCCAGTCTGGTTTTTTTTTTTAATAACAATATTTCCCTACCTTGCAGGGCTTTGAGGCTAAAGGCACTAAAGACTTGAGTGGTTCAGATGCCATGGTAATGAGGGCCATATATATATACCTAAGAAGATTCTGAACACTCTCCATAGGAGAGGTCCCTCTTAATCAGAAGTCAGACATACGGATTAACTCTTGGTTTCATTTATAAATAAGGACTTCAGCCTGCAGGGCTCTCAGTATGGTACTTTTCATGAGCACTAAATAAAGATTGAAAGGGGTGAGTTCTTGATTCTTCAGTCAATGTTTAACTAATGTCCTCCTCTGAGGCTGTTAATTGAAAAGTAACTAGATGGAGGGAACTCAACTTCATGAACAAGGGAGTACGAACATCAGATACTGGGAATTCCTCAGAGTGCTTTTCAAGAGAAATATAGTTAAATATTGCTAGTGCTAAGTAGATACTTTGGCACTTGGAAGAGCAATTACTGCTACTTGGGAAATTGCATGACAGGACAGGAGCTGATAAAGATTTTCAACACTTGTGAGAGCTAAGGGGGAATTAGAGAGGTTCTGTAGCAGATGATCACCAGTTAGATTTGAAACTAAAATTCGTGCTGGAAAACCCAAAGTCTCTGTTGGAAAACTTCAAATGATTATTTTTAGATGGAATTTTCTGGAGGAGGGGGAGGAAGGGTTGGTTTTCCAGCTAGCTTAAGCTTTCTCTGCATCCATTACCCTCAAGTTCTCTCCAGATTGTGAAGTTCAGTCTTTGGAAGGCCTAATATTCCCTTGGAGGGGTTGCAAACCCTTGTCTGCCAAAGCACTCTGAATGAGCTGTGCACACAGACTATAACCTACTGCTCCTGACAATGTCACGGCCAGTTAGCCATACTTTTTTTTCAGCTGAACTGTATCATGTTCTAGTCAAAATGTATCAAGAGGGGCAAGTGGTAGGTTCTCTCTCTTTGGGTTTAGGGCTCTGCTAGCTGCCCTACTTAAGGAGGGGAGACCTGGGCTTCACTCAGACCTATACTTCTCCAATATATCTGCAAAGATATTGGACTATGTTCAAGCCCTAGACTCAAGACTGGAAGAGATGTGTGACACTGTTCAGGGCAACTGAACCTGTGTTCCCCTTCCAAGGTCCCTGGGCGAAGACCTATGTCTCTCCCTCCTGAGCGGGGTTTATCCGGGTTGCACCGTGCCTGCCTATGCTGCAAGTTCCCCAACAAACCAGACTGCCTAAACAGGCCAGAGCCTGTGTTTTGCTTTCCTCTCAGCGGCTATAAACAGCATAGTTGCCCACAGTCGTAAGTTACCACAAAGCCCTCTTTAAGCAAACACATTTATTCTTAAGGTGAAAGCATTCTAGAGAAAACATAGTAAAAACATAATAGTTCCTGTACACATGCTAAAAGCTTACTAGCACTCAGGCTTATGGGCCTCAGTAGGCCAAAGTCCTTCCCACCTTCCTTGGAAGGCTTGGGGCCCCCACTTGGACCAGAGGGCCTGTCCATTTGCTGGATCAGAACAAAAGCCCTGAGTCAGTTTAAACTCAGGCTGTTTATCCAAAAGGCCTTTCATTGTCTATTGGTCTCTGGAGAATCCAGTTTGAACCAGTATATGAGAGCCTCCCCAGGAGGGGTGGCACTTCTCTGGAGTGTTACAACCTGTGTGAATTTGCCTAATCACCCTCCTCTGTTCTTAGTTCCTGGGGGACTGGTGGGGTGGGGGTCACCTCCCACATGGAATTGCATACAATCCCTGTCCCACAATAATACGTAAAGTTAATCCAGTAAACGCTCCCAAAGATAGTCCAGGAAATTGCCAGATCTGTCACAATGTCCAAAATGCTAACAGAACTGAGGCTGTGTAAGAAGGAGACAGTCAGCAGGCTGTGCAGCGTATGACACCCATTGTTCACTCAGTTTAACTGAGCCCTAAAGAACTTCCCTTAGATTTCTTTCGATGTGAAGAAGGGTTGTAAGGTTGGTAGCTGTGTTCAGAAATGGTTTGATTTTAATTGTGTACCCACATTGAACTGACTGAAATGCCTGAATATTAGGTCAAAGACACCTTCTGATAAACCCTGGTTATGTAAACCTTATCTGTTACTTTCAAGGAAAGCTAATCTATGTGGGAGAACAGACATATGGTCTCCTCGACATTCTTAAACATTTCAAAAACTTCAAGAAGAGGGAAGAAGACCAAGTACACCCTTTCCCCTTCCTTTCTCTGCTTAGATTTCTACTTTGACACTTTGGATAGCTCTGCTATCAAGTTGATACATGTGTAAAACGGGGAAATAAGATGTAACACGCCAAAGATCTCAAAATGTTTAATCCCAAAAGAGATGTTTTAATGCCTTTTAAAGGGCTGTTTAGAAACCAACCTAAATAACACTGTGATCTGTAGCCTCTCTACAAACAAATGAAGGATACTGCTAGAAGTGTTCAGGCACACACTGATGCATCGTAAGTGATCCTTGTCAGCCAAATGTTGAAACCACAAATCTACAGCTGTTGCTGAAAGGAAACCACTTCTGATTGATTTTTGAGAAAGTTTTCTTATCTCTAAACTTTCCTCTAATTTTAGACACCTTTTTAAAGACTTGCCAGGAAATTAGCACAGGAATCTTCCCAAGCATGTTCCCAGATTTCAGGATTAGACAGACACAGCTGGTGTCTCTTGCCATCCTGAAAACAATCAATCAATAGACCAAATGGATTATATGTGGTGGTACTGTTAAGAATCGGTGACTTTACTACAAATTCCTTCCTTGTAACAAAGCACGGAACTACTAATTAAGTATAATTAATATGTGACTAAATTTGTTACAAATGAAGATTGTAAATAGGCATCCTTATTTTAGGAATAAGAGTTACTAGCAAAAGTGAGTGTTGAAATGTTTATGCACGTACTATTGAATATAGGAATGTTAGAGATTTAAGAGTAGCAATTGATAATTTAGCATAAGATATTGGTTAGAAATCATGTTCCTTGTTTATATTTCTGGACATTATTCTACATAATGTCAAAAACAGAACAGCTAGAGTACTCAATATTAGGAGCTAGGGTCATTATTTTATAATGAACTCTGGAAGTTATTTGAAATCAAATTTGGGGAAGAAAATCTTCCTACACTTGAAGGCAGGATGGGAAAAATTTTCCTCAAATTAAAGCTAATAGCAAAAAGAATGAAGCATAAACTTTAAACTTCACAATTAATGAAACGTTGAGAAAATAATCCCGAAATTTACAACAGAATGTGACTGTTCATTGTTTCATGAAGAATTAGCAGAGAACCAAACTAAAAACTTCTGAGATAATTTTGTTAGTATTATACACTTATAATGCCAAGTAAGAATTAAAAAAATCCAGGAAAGAATTGCAACTACATGGGAAAACTAACTTTTCTGAATCGTGGATGCCACCTATTGGATGGGTAAAAGAGTGCAATGACACCAGACCTGCCACAACGATGGATTCACCTGTAACCTGAAGATGGGACAACAACACGTTTTGGGGATGACCAATAAGAAGGCACAAAATCATGACAATGATCTTTCTGGGGGATGGTTCAACTCATCAGTCCATCTGAATGGAAGAAGAATGCATAAAAGATGCACCACCACCAGGTGAGTAGAAGCAGCCTCATTTGAAGATCAACAGATCCTGAGTGCAGAGTTGTCTTGATCTCACCCAGAGAGAGTGGCTACCCACTTCAAGCAAGGAATGATCAGTCATTTGAGTTTCTTTAAATGAGTCCTTCACAGACAAAAACCTTTGGGTTTGGCTTCTGGGCCCAAAATTCCAACTATAAGTCCAGCTTGGGAAAGAGGAGGCTTTCCTGAAGATCAGAGACACTGAGAAGATCCCACCACTACTAGAGAAAACTCCAAAGACCACTGAGTTAAGGCTGAGACTATCCTAATCTGCTCAAAGAGTGGAGGGACTGGGAAATCAATATTTATTGCTAAAATATTCCATAGGGAAATTCTGCACTTCACAGGTAACACAGAACTTGGCCTTGGAGAGCAAACATTTTGCTAACTTTTGTTATGCGCTTTGTCTTTGACAGACATCCTCTCTTCTCTGTGCAAATTAACTTGGATGGCATAATCATCCCCACTGCATCCAACTCCAGCTTTTCCAGACACTGCTCACTTTGCCTGACTTCAACTTTCCCCTTACACACTGCTTGACTGCACTGCTTCATTATCTCTCACCATTTTAAACACACATTAACACACAGAGCTAGAGCTACACCATCCACTCTGTATTGTTATAACAATCTTCAGCTAGGTGTGTGTATGAACACTCCATGACTTTAAGTAGTAATGTCCAATGACCTTGATATTTATCTCTTTGAATCCTGTGCTTAGTCCTAGAAATACCACTTTCTTAAACCAGGATTAAAACGGAATTGCTAGTTTACTTTACTAGCCTTTCACTGACACTGCTCAGCAGTATCCTGTCTATCTTGTTAGCTTGTATCTTGATTTTTTTCCCCTGTAGTCTATATTTTTGGGCTTAGACAGATTAGATTTTTATCTGTAAATGTGGATTTCATCATACACACAAACTGATGGAAAAAACATTTCCCTCTACGATAATGTAAACTTTACAGTGAGGCCAAGTAAGAAAAATGCTGCTTGAGGACTTATTAGAATTTGATTTAAGGATATTTACTTTGTATATTTTGACGTGTGATGTTGATAATTTGTGTTTTAATGATTATAAAGCTTTAAGTTTTTTAATCTCAACATCTGTCATTAAATAATTCGCCCCCCCCCATTGTCTGCCCTTCCATAATTTCCTGCATCTGTGAACATTTAAAGAGATAAAAATAGGAGAACTTAAAATAAATATATTAGCCACTGAAATTATAAAAAAAAATCGGATTCAGCCAAGCCTAGATATTTTTGATAATAAGTTGAAGTCTAGTATTGTTTTGTGACATAGTTTAATTTATATCTGGTTATATGGCAGTAGTCCTTTAATTATGGACATTGAATTATGCTACCGGTGCCTGACGACTATCTCAATTGAATAGAAATACTCTTTTGAAGCAATAGCATTCCAAGTAGACAACTGAATGCCATTGTGTTTGTCACTACTTTGTTGAACTTTATACTCCCATCATATTAGTCCTTCGGACATAGCTAATCAAATTATCTTTTTTTAATTTCCTTACATTCTAGAATTTCCCACTTGACTAAGATGTTGCTCTTTAAGCATTAATACCTGTTTATACTGTAATGATTTACAAACTCTCTTCTGGTGGCTGGTTTTGTTTTATTTTTGTCAATAATTTTTCAAAATCAAGTTCCTCTGTTAATTTTGGTTGGCATCTGCTAAATTCTAGGAAAGTAACTCTTGTTGACAGAACATAGGATCAGCTCTCTGGAATAATCTCATAAGTAATGATTATCAATACTTCCATCTGTTTGTGTTTTATTTTCGCTGAGCTAGTCCTACGAGAATCAATTAGTTAATAAGTCCATCTAATCGACTTTTTTCGCAGCTTTCAATTTTGATTTGGGTTTTTTGGTGACTTTAACTTTACAGTTACCTGGCACTTCACCCTGTGCCAGCCTCTCCGAGGGAAGAAGGGAATTTAGTTTCTGCTGCTAAGGGCTTCGTAAGATGCGGGAGAGACCCGGTGTGCAGCATGCTGGATGAATTGAAATGGGTGAATGCCATAAGAACTACCCTGAACACCAAGAAGTCCTATAGACAGAGACTTGTAATAAACGGTGAGGTCACATTTATCTGTGCTGTGTGTTTAGGAAAGGCTGGTAGGTAAAGCAGAAGCTTCCCAATTTAGATCCACTGGACTGCTTGACTGTAGCTGGAAAAGAGTATCTGTGTCTTTTGATTTATGGGATGATTCTGATTCTCTGTACAATAAATATTTCAAGTCTGGGATACCTGGTAACAAATCCATGGCCACCTTGGACTGGATGGCTACAGCAGCAACAGAGAGTATATTTCCTATTTCAAAGGCAAGGTACCAATTGTGCTGAAGGGAATTTCCATTATCTGCTAGCAATATTGGGCCTATGACCTACAGCTGAGCTATTCTGGTTTCACTGAAGGGCAATGATGTGTATGTACACACTCACCAGTTCTTTTCAGTGGTACATGAAACAAGACCCTTATTGTTCTGGGTAATGTGTTCACAACCTAGGAGTTCTTAAGCAACTCTATCAAACTACAGTGTTAAAGGATCCCCACAGTTACGTCTACTAAGGATTGTGTAGCTTGTGTAATAACACTCCTGGAGAAGTTGTTTGTAGGGACTAATCTTGGAAACTGCAGAGCTAAAAGCATAAGCCTCTACTGCTTGAGCTAAAAGACCAACCAAATCTGTCAGCTCAGAAGCAGTAGCAGGCTCATAAACCACTAAGCACGATCTAGCACTAGAGAGGGACAAAGACCATAGCGAGTTAGTAGACGTTCTGCTAGGATAAATCTTAGCAAAACCACTAGAAGCAGGTGTGTGTGAATAGAGACCAAACAGACTGATTATTGTTTAGGGTTCAAAAGAAACAAAAATCTTGAATGTTTTCTGCACAAAGGAAGTGGAACTAACACCTGAAATCACTGTCATCTGAACCTGCCGTGGACACGGTCAATATATTCTCTGCCTTTACTGCGGTGGTTTTAGTTTTCTTTTTCCCATTGCTAGAAGGCGTCCTGTGGAGCAAATAACCACAGTTTAATGGGCTGTAGAGAAGTGATGAGTTGGGATGTTGTTGCACACAGTGTCTGCTGGCCCTGACCCTACTAACAGTTGGAAGAGAGTTTGGGTGAACGCATAATTAGACCCGCAGCTTCCAAGGATATAAACAATGGCTAACTAGGCTTGAATAAATCACCCTAGCGATGATCAAGGTTTCCAAGGCTGATGAAATCAATTTGCTTTCTCTGTTACACAGAGGTAAAGTGAGTTCATTGGCTGACATGTGAGCGAGGAAATGATGGTTTATTTAGCTTAATGGCTAAACCTGCCTTTAGGGGGAGAATGAAAAGAAGTCATACATCAATCTTGAATATCATCTGGTACCCTAGCAGCTTATTGGCAAATGCTGTAACCTAAGTACAGAGATGTATGGGGAAAAGCACTGACAACCACGACTGAGGGAATGGTCCCTGGGAAACAAGGGATCCTACTCTAACTGGTAGGCTAAAGGCAACATGCTGCTTCGGAAAGTGATGGGATCTGGCTGCGCCCTCTTCCTATGAGCTGCGCTGGTGTCTTGGGAGGAGAGAATCCAGATATCTTTCTGCCTGCGAGTTTTTGGCTAATGGACAAATGTTGGCTGCTGCTACTCTGCACTGTGCTAGAAAGCACTGCTATCTGCTGTGATTGAAACGCCCATCTAAGCTATGATAGCCCCACTTTTCTGACTGCTTAGACTTGCAGGGGTAGTCCATAGGCGGACTGTGGGCCAAATCCGGACCGCCAGACACTTTTGGATGGACTGCAACATCTTTTTATTTACTTATTATCACTAGTATTGTTATTGGTTTTGTGTTCTTTTTCTCCTGAGTCTGGACCTTGACGATACTTTGACCAAGGAATTTGGACCGTGACAAAAAATAATTAATTGCCCCTGGTTCCTGATCTGGAATGCCTTGTCTCTTGGGCCACCGTGACCCGAGACCTTAAACCAGTGGTTCTCAAACTTTTGTACTGGTGACCCTTTTCAAATAGCAAGCCTCTGAGTGTGACACCCCCCCACCCTGCTCCTTACAAATTAAAAACACTTTTATATATATATATTTAACACCATTATAAATGCTGGATGCAAAGTGGGGTTTGGGGTGGAGGCTGACAGCTCGCGACCCCTCATGTAATAACCTTGTGACCCCCAGAGGGGTCCCGACCCCCAGTTTGAGAACCCCTGCCTTAAACTATGTGCATTAGGAAATTCTGGCCTCCAGGGGAAAATACCAAATTCTGAGATGTTTAGCTTTCTGGAGCAGGGGTGTGTGTGTGTGACTGTGACTGTGACTGTTTCAGCTCTTCCAGGTGGTCCTCCAGAACCCTCTTAATGTCCCCCCTTCTGTTCTCCTCATCCTGCTCCAGTTCTCAGGGCAATGCAACCTGCCTTCTGGCACAGGGGGGGCTTTGCCTCCCTTCAGAGCCACTCATTGCTGGTCCTTCATGTGGCCAGAAGCGAGCACCATGAGGCCTACTCCCAGCCCCTGGTAAGTCCGGCACAGCAGTCTGAACTTGAATCCCCCTGCCTGGCAGTAACTAGGCTGTTGTGCTGGGTTTTTAAATAAAGCTTCTGTATGTTTAAGACTGTTAAAGTTGTGACACAAATTAACACAGCTCACTGGTAAAATTGCTCATACACCCATAACTCTGTTGTTTGCTGTTCTTCCCCTTCATGAATTCAGACAGGTCAGCCTTGGCTTTGAATTTCCTGCCTAGCATTGGACAATGTCACAACCCTGATGTCTGAGAAGTAATTGTAGAGCCTTTAATTACTTTATAGCCCCTCTGTCTTGGTCTCCTGCTGCCGAGAAGCGCTGTCTGACTGAAATCCTAACAAAGCTTCCCCAGAGCTGCATTTGGCGAGAGGGTTCAAAGGTTAAAACCACTTGCAGAACACAGCTTGCTAGAGAGTTCCAGCACTCGCGGCTTCAGGTGGCAGCGCACAGTAATTGTTCTGACTAGTCCCACCAGTAAATCCTTGGAGAAAAGAGCCAACTGCAACAGGGAAAAACTAGGCTGTCCACTTAACACACGCGGTCTCTGCCACCTAGCCAGAGGCATCAGGTGAGTACTGAGATGTTGGGCATAACATCGGCCAGTACTTCTTAAACTTCATGCATCAACATTCACAGGCTTCCTTCCTATCTTCAAAGCTGCAATGCAGTGGCTCTTGTGCGTAGGGGAGATGTTGCCCTGTAGTGGTGGGGCCTACAATAGGCTCGGGAACCTAGTCGCTTTCCTTTAACTCAGGCAGTAAAGACCTAGTGTGTTCTTGGCTCTGGTTCTAGTCCTGGCTCTCCTCAGGATTGCCTGCTTTTCCTGTAGCTCAGTCCTCCAGCTTCCTACAGGGACCAAACTTTTTCTCTTGCTCTCTTCCCTGACATGATCCGTCTCACGCAGCTGCATTTTGTCAAGGTGGCTTCTCTTTCTTCCGGCTGTAGGTCCACGTCTATTCAGTGTCCTGGTTGGCCCTTCCAAGTGCATGATTTTTCTTCCTGTTTCCACAGGACTTGGGCACAGATTATACTAGTTAGAAACAGAAACGTACATCCTCTTAGATCACAGGAGTCGCTGTGAGGCTGGGGACCTAGTCTCCTGACAGAAGATGCTTTGGATGCTCCACTTATTCTAAGCCCAAAGGACACTTGGGAGCTGAATTCTGAGCTGAGAGTTAAGCTGAAACACTGACTGTGACACTTGAACACAGAGCCCAGCTCTCTGATAGGCACAGCCCTGCCGATGGGGCCTTGCAGAGCTGCACAGCCCCCGCAGGAGCATGGGGGAGCTCCCTCCCAGGTATACAGGCTGGGGCACTGACACAACCCTTCCCTGTGTTCTTCCAGCTGGGCTGAGCTAGGGCGTGGGAGGTCATGTCCTGGTCTTAGCCTTACCCTCTTCAGAGTGGCTGTCATCTGCAGGGGGACTGGCCGGGCTTGACTCCCATGCATGGGGCTCAGGGGGTCAGAGGCTCTGTATGCTGTGTGCGGTCGCCTAGCAGCTGGGCCCTTACTGGTCTGGGATGATGCCCATCACTGTGGTACTGGGGTAACTTGCACTGATTATAAACAGTGAGAAACAAGAAGTCCCTTTTAAAATAAAGGGCCTCTGATAACCCCCTCTCCCCCATTGTAAGAATGGGCCACCTATCTGTCAAAAGCCTGGCTGGATAGGTCAGATAAGTCTGACACTGTGCCCCACAGCTGCTTGCCAGACCCAGGACGGTCAGGCCACCGAGCACCGCTTCCAGTGATCCAGAAGCTCCAGCCTCAGGACTAGCGATCATGCCCTGTGCTGCAGGGAAGAGGGGTCGTCCTTCAGATGAGCCACAGAAAAGGAGACCTCCTGCCCGGTGACAGATCCTGCGGCACTTTCTGTAACACGCCGAGGACAGCCAGTCCAAACTCGTGGCCAATAAACAAAACTGTCTTTAAGGGTCCAGGCTGAGTGAGCTATTGTTGGAGACATAATGGCTGCTCTGTTTCCAGGCACAGTAACTGTATGACAAGTATGCCACTGATTTTTAGGACGGTCTGGTGTAAAGCAAGCTGGGAACCTGTAGGGAGAGGCTTCACCCTTTCCTCGCCAGCTGCCGGTCATTAAGATTCACATGCGTAAGGGCACTGGCAGTAGATTAGTTCTGTAATGAGCGACGAGGCTTAGAAAGCTTTCAGTGCATGGGTGCCAGGAGCAATGCAATGGCCACTAATAGACAGAGGGCCAGGACGGCGCACTGACCTCTGTCCGGCTGGAGTGCTACGTGTGTGCGGGGGTGTGTGTGTTCAGCTAATCTCCTCCCTGATGGGCCAATCTACCCACCCTGCTTCCATCCTGGCTGGCCTGCTCCCTCCAGTGACCTCTGCACTGGCTCCCCCCATAGCTCGCTGGTACTGCATGGGCCTCTGCCACAGGGCAGCGCGAGCTCGTCTGACCTGGCTGGAAATCACATCCTGCCTTGGGGCCGTTACATGACTGGAGAGGGTCAGTCCCGTCCGCTCCTCACACGATGCCTCTGCCTGGTTTCTCTCTGCGCACGGCAGATGCTTTGGGGAGGGGAAATCAAAAGCAATTAGAAGAAGATACATTACCCAGTACCTCCAGTGCAGCTGTTTCTGGGGAAATAAGGCCCTGACTACTGGGAAAGCAAATGGTTTCTGTTGCACCCAGGAATGGGATAAAAGACCCCTTCTGAGTACTCTGCATGTCGTACCACTTAGCGTGGGTTGTGCGTACATTGGTATGTTGCGTCTAGCGGGACAGCGTGCTCAGACTGTCAGGATTGAAGGTGTGTATCATGCAGGTCGATGGCTACCCCATGACCTTGCACAGAGGGAGGGCAGCTGTTTATTCTTTGGGTACCTTCGCTCTTCCACAAGTGACAATAGCTGGGGATAGTTAAAGTGTAATTGTGTCTTTGAATTGCTTTGATTCCAGAATTTGAAAACACAGCGTTTTTCCTGTGAAGTCATTGCCAGACATTTATAATTTATTTCATCTTAAATCAAGTTCTGTACCTGGGGCTTTTCCTGACCCTGCCGCCTCTACTCTCTGTGGAACTACACATTGCTACAATGTGAAGTAATCTACCCAAGATGCTCGCTGTGTTAATTACTGCATCGTGCCTGCTCCTTTTGAAGAAGGATGGGGCAGCTCTTGCAAAACTGTTCGCTGGCTTAAAATCTTAGTAAAAGGAGCAGGGTTTGAAGAGCTCTGTGCTTATAAACTGGAACAATGGTGATGCTATATTAATAGTAAATAGAATTATCTGGGCCGAGGGGGTGGGGCTCTGTTAACAGACGAGGAGGGAGAATTCTGTAATTGTTCTAAAATGCTAGAATCCCTGATCTGCTCCTTGTAATCGATGCTCAACATGAAGACCCAAAGACTCTTGGAGGGACACAATGAAGTAGTGATGGAATCAATAGACTATACCTGTGAATGAAAAATAAATCTAGGGTAGGGAATACTTGCACTTGCTGCAGATCAGTAGGGCCAGGGTCGTTAGCTAATTGATTGACTGAGCTACTGGCAATTAGGTTTGAATAGCCAGGGAGACCTGATTTAAAAACCAGAAGGGGGGGGGGGGCGAATGAGATGTACAGACCTTCTGTGAGGGGAAAGGAGGAAAAAAGAGCAATCCTGGTAACTGCCATCCAGTAAATCGAACTTCAGTCTCTAGTGAAAAAAAACGAACAGCGGCTCAGCTCCTGCGAGCAGGAATGGTTGTTTCCATTATTCCCCAGGTGCTCTCATGAGCAGGAAGCTGCAAGAGACCGGCCACGCCAGACAGCAATGAGCTTTTTAATGTTGATTGAATTACAGACTGTTGACTGCTGGATCTCAGGAATGTAACAGAGTTGGAGTCTGTCACAGCATTTGATAGGGCTCCCCAAAGTTAACTGAGATGGATGGCATCTGAGCACTGTCCCGCTGACCCTGAGGACTCTTACTCTCACGCGACTGCAAGAACAGGCGTGCCCAATGATTTCGTTATGCTTTTTGGCGTGGGGGTGAGTTTTGAAAGTCAAAAGGGGTAATTAGGCTCCCAGGTCCTAACTAAGGCAATGAGAGTTGGGTGCCCATCTGCCCAGGGTGCCTTTGAAAAGCTCCTCGCTATCTACCTCCCTTCCAGACGGAGTAGGCCGAGTCTCTAATTTCTCTGAATGGAATGCGCCTTTGGTGTCCTTCAGTTGCTCTTCCCCGGACCTCCCCTGCTTCAATTGGGAGTCGAGAGAGGAGACAAGCAGTGAGAAACCAGAGTGTGAAACTAGTTAGATGGACATTCATTTCCAGTGTATTTGAAACAGGCTGCTGGAAGCAGCCCACTGGTACCAGGTTCAGCGATTGCCTGTAGGCCCCGTGGGGATTGCCTGCTCATAGTGTCTCTCTCCTCAGAAAGATGAAGAAGCGCTATTTGATAGTTGGGATTCTGACTGGCTTCCTGGTGGGCCTGGTCCTTTTCTTGGGGTTTTTCTTCGGACTGCGCTCAGCTCTGCAGCCCCCAGCGCAGGATGGACATCTCTACAAGAAAGCAGCTGTAGCCACGGATGCTGGGCCGTGCTCAATAATTGGAAGGTATCTCTCTTTACTCATGTCCGTACATTCTCTTAGCTATTGTAACAAAGTCAAGGACCCAAACTCTTCTATTTGCTTTCGCTCAGGAACTGCTCTGCTAGCCCTCTGCCTGTGGCATGCACTAGTGCTCTGTAATCTGTCATTAAGGTCAGGATACCAAAACGGAGGAGTCTTGCAATGCTTGGTTTGCTCTCCATGCCTGGGAAACATGGTTGCTGGCAATCTAAGCTATGTACAATGGGTCCAGAAGGATGGGAATTGCATAAATGACTGAAATAAACTTTTCAAGCTGCTTTTAAAATCCATTTTTCCAGTCTCCATGGGGATTTTCAGTGGCCAATTCCCACTTTACATTTAAATGGGAACTGGACATCTGAATGCCATAGGCAGCTCTGGAAAACCTCAGCAGGGTTTTCAAGCTGATCTTAATCCAGATCTGTCCAGCCCACACCAGCAGGAGATCGCTGCTTTTTAAAAATTACTCTGTAAGATGGGGGACGCTCAAGAGTAGAGGATGCTACCAAGGGAGAGCTCGGTTGTCTGCAGGCTTCTTCCCTGTGAAACTGAACCAGGATGCATCTTTGTCATCTTGAATAAAATGCTGAGAAGGCGACCAGATGCTGCTTCCCTCCTGCCTCTGTGCTGAATCAGGCAACGCCTTGAGAGCCTGGGCACAGAAGGAGGGAGTGGCGGCTGTGATGGGATGCTGAAACAGTCTTATAACGTTCAGCCACTAGGTGATGCCATGGGTAACATACCTTATCTGAGCCGCTGGCCTCAGAGAGGGCAGCTCATTAAAGTATCTCTTAGACAGAGAACACCTCTCGTGTCTCACTCTGTGGCGGAAGCTCTGTGGCCAGTCCACATCTGGTACAAAGGCCTGACTGTCTGTAGCTGCCCTGCGATCAACCCTGTACAAGGAGGTCCTGAAAGTGCTGGAGAAGAGGGCTCTGTGCTGCCGCTGGACCATAATTTTGTTCTCTTTTGCCGGCTCAGGGATATCCTTCAGCAAGGAGGGTCTGCAGTGGATGCTGCAATTGCAGCTCTGCTCTGCGTGGGCCTCATGAATCCTCACAGTATGGGAATCGGAGGGGGTCTCTTCCTCACCATCTACACCAGCACAGGTAAGAGGGTCTGTCATAAATGATGGGCAGCACTTCACTTGAGACATGGCTCTGTCTAAAGCAAAGTTGTTAATTCTATCCTAGCACAGGGCGGGTCTGATAGACATCATGCCCTACCAACGCGGGAGTTAGCTCTCAGTGCTGTAGGGATCTAGTTCAGAGGTTCAGTAACACAAAGCCAGTGTGCTGTGTCTAGAGTGAAGAGCTGATGCCAGCCTTATTCCTTGTGTCTTTAAAGGGAAAGTAGAAGTCATTAATGCAAGAGAGGTGGCACCAAAAAATGCATCCCTGGACATGTTTGGGAACAACACAGAGCTCTCCCTTAAAGGTAAGGAGACGTCAGGTGGTGCTGACATGTTGATTCCAGCCAGTGGATCCTTGGGCTGTTCAAACTTTAGCTACTGTTGCAATATCTCCTGGGTTCAAAGTACTTCTGACTGTTCTGAATCTTGTGGCTGGAGTTGGCCCTACCCAGCCACCTGGGATTCTCACCTTCTCAATTGCCCCAGAAATCTCTTCCTCCTCCTGCTGATTGGTGCTGTGTATCGTCACTTGTCCAGGAGATCAGAATGTACTGTCTCGTCCGTGACAGTCAGTCACCACAGTGCCCATTGTCTCATTCATACAAAGAGCAATGTAAAAAATCAGTCTTAATACACAACTGTTAAGGGGCCATATTTTGTATTGCCATGAACAGCATAGCATCTGCCCCATGCTCTGATAGACAAGAGCCCCTGCTGTTAGGTCTCACCCATGCTTGTGTTGCCCTGAGAGCCATCACTCGACTGTCTTATTAATGGTGGCTCCAGTTGGAGACCTAGAGGGTCCAGAGGAGAGGCAGAAATTCTCCTGACTGGAAACAGAACCATCTCTAAAAGACATGAAGTAGCTAAACCAACTGACTTCCCAGAGTGCTTTGAGGGACCTAGGAAAGCAAGTTCTTTTGCTGGGGTACATCTGTATTTGAGGCGGGGGAGAGAAAAGTCTCTGTGGGGAAAACTGGTATCCGAGGACTACGTTACAATTTGGGGAGGTGCCAATAAAAATGGGACTGTCTAGACGAGGTGCACATCATTGCACCAACCCATGGACTGAAATCCCATTCGCATGGGTTACTTGTACAGTGCCACATGTCCACACCCAATAGCCATCCCAGTGCAGGTGGATGCAATGAGGGTCCTATGGTTCAGCTGTGGTTGTATTTGTGCCCTTTCCTACAGTCTTTCGCCCTATTTTTGGATTGGAAGCCATAAGCTGCTTCACCAGTTCAGCTAGCTCCAGCGACGCCATCCCACGCTGCAGGGCCTCGTGTTGGGTAAAAACCCCAAACCCCTTGCTACCAGCAATTGCTTCAAGAGTTTCCGAACATGTACAGGGAGTGGCTGGAGCAAAGCCAGCTCCGTCACACAGCGTGATTGTATGGGTGGGCTGAAGTGTTGCAAAGGCAGGAGATGCGACCACCCATTTCATGCAGGCGATTCCCATCAAACAGCTTCCTTGCTAAGTGAACATGAGAGCAAGGCAGCGTTTTTCAGACTAAACTCTTCTCTGCCAAAAAAAGCAGTTTTGCATCAACTGAAACTGTTTGAATTCAGCAAGTAGCTTCAGCTTAAAAAAAAGAAAATTCTGCATACTTTGATTTGACACTTCTGAAATGAAACATTTTGACTTTTCTTCTTGAAACAATGTTTTCATTTAGAAATGTAGCTGGATTTACTTAAATAGTAAATAAACACACAATAAAAAACCCCAAATGTTTTGGATTGAATGAAATGTTTTGTTCAAAAACAAAACTTTGTTTTATTTTTGTTTTTTCGGTTTGGTGAGAAACTCAGCTTCCAGTCCAATTTTTTTCCTGGTTTCTCTCCCCCCTCCTCTCCCAGTTTGGCCACTGAAGCAAGAAACCAATTGATTGCTCAGCTCTAGTGAAGACCTGGCCATGGAAGGGGTCCCCTTCACTTCTTATGGAAATGAGTAAACGTAAAGACAACTCTGTCTTTGCTCTTGCTTAGTGTTTGTTGCCCAATGGCCTAATGTATTCCCTGTCTGCTCCAGGGGGCCTGTCCATTGCGGTTCCAGGAGAAATTCGTGGCTATGAAATGGCTCATAAGCGGCATGGCAGATTGCCATGGAATAGCCTGTTTCTGCCCAACATCAAGCTGGCGAGAGAAGGGTTCCCAATTGGGAAAGCTCTAGCAAAAGTCATCAAGTCAAAAGAGAAAGCGATTGAAAGCAACCCCTCACTGTGGTAGGTAGCGCTTTGGAGCCTGCATCGGTGCTATTCTAATTGCCCCTGCTTGGACTGGTAGCAAGCTTTGAATGCAGAAACTTCAGAACCAGCAGTTTGAGCCTCTGTCATTTGAGCTCAAGGACAAACCCCCATCCCTGGCTTCTGTGGTAGCTTTGATCTCTTATGTGGACCAGCTACTAGTCTATTAGACAAAAAGAGCCACTCTCCACTAGTGTAGGTTACACTCAAAGTGCTGAGCCTTGAGTTTGTTTTAACTCTGAGGCAGGAGTTCCTTGTGTGTATTGTTCAGTGAGCATGCATGGCATTACTGTCTTGGTACTTGTGTCTGGGGGACCATGTGAATAGCATGTCTTCTAACTCAGCAGTCCTGGTTTTCTCTTGGAAGCTGTTAGCCTGAATACTGTGCAATTCAAAGCCAAAGATGTCTGTGGTGAAGCTCAATGTCTCAGCTGATTTACTCACTCTCTTTTCCTTTCCCCCTCAGTGAAGTGTTCTGCAGAGGAGGAACGATCCTACACGAGGGGGATGTCATCAAGATGCCCAAACTAGCAAACACCTATGAGACTTTAGCCAATGAGGGAGCAGATGCCTTTTACACAGGGAGTCTGGCACAGCAAATTGTCAAAGACATCAGGGAGGCAGGTGAGAAACCAGGGGCTTGAGTATCTTTTTTTTATACACCCCAAACTTATTCATCAAGAAGAGCTGCAGAAGCTCCACTTCCATGGATGAAAATCTTTGCTGTGATACCAAGTCTCTGATTTAGAAAAACTTCTTATAATGGCCAAAGAAAGTGAAACCCATTAGCAGCTGGCTGAAGTTGAGTCATTGGTTATAAGTCAGTAGTCATGGGGCTGATGATTTAGAGCAGTGGTTCTCAACCTTTCCAGACTACTGTACACCAATCAGGAGTCTGATTTGTCTTGCATACCCCAAGTTTCACCTCACTTAAAAATTACTCGCTTACAAAATCAGACATAAAAATGCAAGTGTCACAACACACTGGAACTGAAAAGTTGCTTACTTTCTCATTTTTACCATATTACTATAAAATAAATCCATTGGAATATAAATATGGTACTTAAATTTCAGTGTATAGTATATAGAGCAATATAAACTAGTCACCGTCTGTATGAAATGTTAGTTTGTACTGCGTTTGCTAGTGCTTTTTATGTAGCCTGTTGTAAAACTAGGCAAATATCTAGATGAGTTGATGTACCCACTGGAAGACCTCTGCGTACCCTCAGGGGTATGCATAACCCTGGTTGAGAACCACTGATTTAGCATCTTATTGGAGATAAGCAATTTTTTGGGGAGAATTTTTTGTGCCCGATTTAAATTTAATCTTGGGGGAACAATAAAACAGTGTAGACTCTTTTCCAGCCAGTAAATAACCTTAAGTGAAATCTCTGATCCAAAGATCTTTTGCTTTTAGACTCATGGGAAGTACTGACTTCCCATAGCAGATCAGGGTCTGCTGTCTAATCTGAGATGCAACCTCTGATAATAGTTTATACCTAAAAACATAGGCCCAAACCATGTGGCCTTAATCTGTTCTGTCTGTGGGAATAGGGCTCTTACCCTCTGTAGGCCACTAAATGGTGACAGAAGCATAGGCTTAGCTAGTACCTTGTACATAGCTCTGGAATTCACAGAACCGTAGTAACCCACCTATTGTGTTTGTCCTCCTGGAGCAGTGAATTCCTCCAGCTGACTATATACTGTTTTTTGTTTGTTTGTTTTTAAGTAATTCCTTCAATTGGTTGTAAATGCTCTGACGCTTAACATCACTGAGTGCCCCCCTCCCCCCCGTTCTTGTATTATGGGATAATGATCCACAGCTTATAGCGCTTTTCATCAGATCTCAAAGCACTTCCCAAAGTACGATGGGGAACTTGAGGGACAGAAGGGGTAAGAGGAATGGCTTGGTTTTGACAACATCAGTACATAGAAGCCACCAGTCTCTTCTGTCTTATCCTTTCTGTGCTCAGTCTAATCACCTTCATTGCCCTTCTCAGGAGCTCTGTCAGTTTTTACTGTATTTTTCTTAAGATGAGGTGATCAGAATTGGATGCAGCCTCTAGATGGGCCTGGGCCACCTTTGCATGTCCTGTCCCTCTTCTGTCACTTGTCAGCCACATCTCTGAACACCTAGGGCCAGGGACACCTAGTTCACCCATTTTCCTTCAGTTCTGTCCGGGGGCCTGTCAGCTCGTGGGGGTAGGAGCCTTCACAAGAGTTTGTCTAGCTCACACCATGCTCAGCACTCTGGTGCCTGAACTGCCAAAGTCCAGTTTATCAAAAGTGCTTGGCACCCACAACCGGGGCCTGCTCTTCAGAACTGCTCTGCACCCCACCCCCCTTGTTCTCAGTGGGAGCTGCTGGGTGCTGAGCTTTCTTGAAAATGTGGCCACAGGTTCTAAAGTGCCCTTGAGCTAAAATAAATTAAAATCACTCACTGTTTCTCACCTGGGTGTATGGTCCACCTGGCTGGCTCCCTCAGGAATGCTCTCTGACCCTCTGAGTGCATCCCTTTCAGGGGACGTAATACAGCATGGATGAGACTCCCCAAAAGCAGGGAGGGTGGAGACAAATAATCCCTGTTCATGCAGTGTTGGCCACCACTTTCCTTCACCGCACTCTGAAAACCCTGCATCAGTTCCCTTCCTGTGAGGCTGGAAACAGACAGCGCCAAGCACTCCGCTTGTGGGGGGCATAAAGCAACTGCATCCACCCCAGCATTTTTCCTCCTTGTAAAACAAGAGGATTCTGTGGCTCGCTCCTGGATGTTACCAGTCTCCCACAACAAGAGAAGCAGATGGCCAGAATCCTGGCTGGTATAAGTCAGTCCAAGAGTGATGCAGATTTTTGCAAGCTGGGGATATGGCCCTGAGTCAGAAAGGGATAAACCCATCTCCATTCACACATCCCCTTAACTCAGTAAATCTGTGGAATCTCACTGGTTAGATCACAGTCATGGTGAGTCCACTGCATTCCCACCACTGGCAGTCACAGCAAGGATGGGGAAAAGGTTCTTCCTCCTACTGGAGATCATGTAAACCCAGGGCCACAAATGGCTTTTCTCTCTGTTCTAGGGGGCATCATTTCAATGGAGGACCTAAGAGACTATACTCCTATCCTGAGTGAAAATCCTTTAAACATCACAATCGGGGAGTTCACCATGTACACACCCAGTGCCCCCGTGAGTGGCCCGGTGCTAGCACTCATCCTCAACATACTGAAAGGTAAGAGCAAGCCTCAGTGAGCCACACTGTGACAGGCAATAGCAGCCTTGGGATTCCCAAAGACTGTGGCTGTTCAGCTGACTTGCTCTGCCATAGCAATCCTGGGTAGATAAACAGCAGCATTCTTAATCGACCTCAGTTCTGAAGTGGCGAGTGACAGAAGGCTGTTAGCAGAGCACTTTGTACATCTGGGAATCAGCCCTCTAATTCCATAAATGTAGGGTATGGCTTCAGCATATGAAAGAAAAGGCTCAAGAACGAAAAAGATTCTCTTGATGGGTGTCCTCTGATACCTGCATGTGTGGAAATGAAAGGGACACTGCTCTTTGAAATGTGCTTACCTGCCATTCTTGCAAGTAACACCTAAGGTCACTCTAACAGAAACTAGAGGACATGTTCTCTCTGAAGTGCTTACAGCAATCTGTATTGTCAGTGGCCTGTTTTTTTTCCAAATGGGTCTTCCATGCAGCAACAGCAGAAAAGGAAAAACTAACGGTGACTGTCAGACCCCAAGCAGTGGCTGTTGGGGCTCAGAGGCTGGGGCAATGCCTGCTTTGGAGTCTTTTCTTAAAATTACTAGATTTCAAGTTGACCATCTTTCAGAGCCAGTTCCTGTTTGCCACCCACTGGCCATGTGCTTTCAGATGTGCTCACAATGTACTATCTACTATTGCCAGGATTTAATTTCTCCAGTGACAGCATCACGACCATGGAGAAAAAGGGTCTGACTTACCACCGCATTGTGGAGGCCTTCCGCTTTGCGTATGCCAAGAGGACTTTACTGGGAGACCCAGCATTTGTCAACATTACGGAGGTAAATAGCAGAGAAGTCACTGTATTCCCTGTCCTAAAAGCAAGATCTTTCTGCATGTCCAAAGCATTATGAAAGCCAAGTGGCGACTGGCTTTCAGCTTCCAGCAGGGGACTCCTGATAGTTCCAAGGACACTTCAGAATTCTGTTTGCCATCCGCAAGTTGATGAAACACAGATCTGAATCCAAATATAAAGCCATATGTTACCACTGATCCATGGCTGACCTGCCAGGGATATAAAAATGAATTTCCCCTGGTGTTTGTGGGCAGTGTGCAGCCATTGGTTTGCCAGTAGAATTTACAAAATATAGATAATGCTTTGCACTTCCATAGCAAGTTATGTGTTCAACACGCTATACAGACAATAACAGACTATGAACAAGGATAACTCCGCTTGTCTGCCTACCTCACGGGGATGGTGACAAGGGACTTCCATAAAGTGCTTTGACAATGAAAGACGTGAACGGGCCTCAGTGATATTAATGTCAGTGTGTATAGCGTTCTCTTTATGAAAGCTTGAAATGCTAGCCGCATGGGGTCAGCTTTCTGTAAGGAACAAAGAATTCCAGACAATTTTCAAGGTCTGATGTGAGCCATCTCACATGGGTTCCAGCATTCTATAATTAAATCTTTAATTGAAACTTATTGGTAGCATTGAGCTGAATTTGTCTCTCCTAACAGGTGATCAGGAACATGACCTCTGAGTTCTTTGCAGATAACCTACGGGGGAAAATCAATGACAACGCAACCCATACAGTCGACTACTATGAGCCAGAGTACTACACTCCAGATAATGCCGGTACATCCCATCTCTCCGTTGTGGCTGATGATGGCAGTGCTGTGTCCGCCACCAGCACCATCAACCAATAGTATGAGTTCAGACGTTACTTCCATGTAGGCCTCTGCCATCTTCATAGTGGTTCTGTGGTTGGTATAAACATCACTGGACTGGTATCTCCATAGTGGGTTAGTCGTTGGTAGAGGAATTGCTGACTGGAACTCCCTTTACTGGAGTCATATAGGTGCCACTGTTCTGGTAAGACTTGAACTGGACTTCTAGACTCTATACTTTTCTCTGGTCTAGTCCTGCCAGGTGCTGAGCACCCTCAACAGTCATTGAAATCCATGGGAGCTGAGGGCACGTTACAGGTCAGGCCCCTAATGCTGAGTCCCATGCTATTGAGTAGGACACATAAGATCTAAGGCCTCCATTATGCTGCATTCAAGCCCACTCTTGTTTAATTTTGCCATGACCTATTCCAACCCCTCTGTCCCTGAGCTTTGCCGTCTGGGAATCCCCTACCACACTCAAGTACCTCTTTTCAATTAATGTTTCCTTAAATTGTCAGACTCTTCCTGTTTCTTTCTTTCCTTCTGTCATCACAAAGGAAGTATAGTTACTTCAGCTGCTCTCCCCATTATCGGCACACTAAGTGTTGCACTGTTGTTGGCTATTAAGAGAGTTCTTTAGTTAGTGAACAGAGGCTTTATCCTTATTTACCAGACTGCAGCCAGGATGGCCTTTCCTCCCCTCTGCTCAGAGTGAATCTTTCCTGCCTGATTCTCCTGGTGAGCTCAAATCCAACCTATCAAAATGCCTGTGACGTGTCAAGTGTTGGGCTGTGGCATCACTGAATGAATCGGGTGCGAGACACTAGCGGGTTATAAAGACGATTGCAATTTATTCAGTTGCCGAGTGATTTAATCAGTAATGAGAAAATGTAAACAAAGTACATGATGCTGCTGTGGCGTTCTGGTGAAATACTGCCTCTGTTCTGGTAGAGATGGGTCTGGATCCGAGCTTGCAACTCAATCCCATCTCCATGATGCATCTCTACCCCTAGGGCGGTTTGGATCCGGAGTTCAATCCGCACATTTAGGCACGTTTGGGTATTTGGAGGTTTGGTTTGGCTCCAGTATGGGAAATCTGGGTCCTGATTCTCTGCTGTCCTCACACCTGGGATAGTTACACATGCAAAGTGTCTGTAAATAGAGTTTCCCACTCATGTCGGTGGCAGTGTCTCCTGTACAGAGAAGGTTACTACACAACGTGAAAGGCAGAGGAGAAATGGTTCCCCCAGGTTAGATCCAGAGGTTGGTTAATGCCCCTCTGTTTGTCTGCCAGGCGCTCTCTGAGTGCAGGCCTGTCCCTTGTAGGGTGCTGAGGTCTCACTCTGAGATACAATAGTTTCATGTAGGGCTGTCAAGCGATTTAAAAACTTGCGATTAATCGCACTAACAATAATAGAATACCATTTATTTAAATATTTTGGATGTTTTCTACATTTTCAAATATATTGATTTCAGTTACAACACAGAATACAAAGTATACAGTGCTCATTTTGTATTTATTTTTTATTACAAATATTTGCACTGTAATAAACAAAAGAAATAGTATTTTTCAATTCACCTCATACAAGTACTATAATGCAATCTCTTTATCATGAAAGTTGAACTTACAAATGTAGAATTATGTACAAAAAATAACTGCATTAAAAAATAAAACAATGTAAAACTTTAGAGCCTACAAGTCCACTCAGTCCTACTACTTGTTCAGCCAATTGCTCAGACAAATAAGTTTGTTTATATGTGTGGGAGATAATGCTGCCCTCCTCTTGCTGAAAGTGAGAACAGACGTTTGCATGACACTGTTGTAGCAGGCGCTGCAAGATCTTTATGTGCCAGATGTGCTAAAGATTCATATGTCCCTTCATTCTTCAACCATCATTGCAGAGAACATGCATCCATGCTGATGATGGGTTCTGCTCGATAACGATCCAAAGCAGTGCGGATAGATGCATGTTCATTTTCATCTTTTGAGTCAGATGCCACCAGCAGAAGTTTGATTTTCTTTTTTGGTGGTTTGGGTTCTGTAGTTTCTGCATCTGAGTGTTTCTCTTTTAAGACTTTTGAAAGCATGTTCCACACCTCATCCCTCTCAGATTTTGGAAGGCACTTCAGATTCTTAAACCTTGGGTCGAGTGCTGTAGCTATCTTTAGAAATCTCATGTTGGTACCTTCTTTGTGTTTTGTCAAATCTGCAGTGAGAGTGTTCTTAAAATGAACAACATGTGCTGGGTCATCATCCGAGACTGCTATAACGCGAAATATATGGCAGAATGCGGGTAAAATAGAGCTGGAGACATACAGTTCTCCCCCTAGTAGTTCAGTCACAAATTTAATTAATTTGTTATTTTTTTAACGAGCATCATCAGCATGGAAGCATGTCCTCTGGAATGGTGGCCAACGCATGAAAGGGCATACGAATGTTTAGCAGATCTGGTATGTAAATACCTTGCAATGCTGGTTACAAAAGTGCCATGCGAACGCCTGTTCTCACTTTCAGGTGACATTATAAATAAGAAGAGGGCAGCATTCTCTCCCGTAAATGTAAACAAACTTGTTTGTCTGAGCGATTGGCTGAACAAGAAGTAGGACTGAGTGGACTTGTAGGCTCTAAAGTTTTACATTGTTTTGTTTTTGAGTTCAGTTATGTAACAAAAATCGACATTTGTAAGTTGCACTTTCATGATACAGAGATTGTACTACAGTATGTGTATAAGGTGAATTTAAAAATACTGTTTCTTTTATCATTTTTACAGTGCAAATATTTGTAATAAAAAATAATATAAAGTGAGCACTGTATACTTTGTATTCTGTGTTGTAATTGAAATCAATATATTTAAAAATGTAGAAAAACATCCAAAAATATTTAATAAATTTCATTTGGGATTCTATTGTTTAACAGTGCGATTAAAACCGCGATTCATTGTGATTAATTTTTTTAATCGCGATTCATTTTTTTGAGTTAATCACGTGAGTTAAATGCAATTAATCAACAGCCCTAGTTTCATGTGATCTACAATTTACCTGAAGCTTGTCCTTGACCTAGAGTCTGGGTTTGACGTGCCTTCCCTTCTGCTTGTTCTATTTAGCTTTGGCTCAGAAGTTCGCTCCAACGTGAGTGGAATCATATTTAACGATGAGATGGATGACTTCAGTTCACCTTACATCATCAATGGCTTTGGTGTCCCTCCCTCTACTGCAAACTTCATCGAACCAGGTAGCACTTCACGCCCTCTCCTTAGCCAGTATCATGGCTGCCTTTTGCATACCAAAGTGATGCTGACTGCCAGCTAAAGAGCAGCATCCCCTGACCTCTCATTGACTCTGTACTGACATGACTGACATCATCCTCTGACCTCTCACTGAGTCGAGGTCCCTGTCACATGTTGGAAACACCTATGTTCTGTATACTACATCACTGATAAAAGCTCATTAACTACAGATCACGTTTCCTTACTGTGATCTGTATGCACTGGCTGGCTGAGAGGAACACAAGCATTTGTAGTGTCGAGGAAAACACCTGGGACTTGCTTATCCCCAGCTGTCTGAAGCCCTCACAAAGGTGAGCTCAAAAATCACTCCAAGTGCAATGCTCCACAACTGCAGGAGAGCCTTGGACATCGCTGATCAGGGAGGCAGTAAGAGTGAATGTGGGAGGCCCTGGGAGTGGTGCACAACCATGCAGCATTCCAACAATCTGCGGGCTGCAAGTAATTTGCATAAATATTTAAAATGCATTTGTGTCCGTGTGTATGCTCTTCCTCCCCCATGATACCTTTGGAATACAGCTCTAAAAAAAATACACTGTCTTTTGCTAACCTTTAAACCCAGGTCTCTTCCCTTTGCTTCCCTGGTTTCCATTTTTTTATAGGTGAAGTGGAGTCAGAGAGGTACACCCCCCTTTATGTAAAAGCTGCCTTTTGCCAATGACAAGGGTGGATCATGGGGCAATGAAGATGAGATGGAGGCAGCCCGGCTTCCTCAGGGGGCAATTTAAAGGACCTGGGGCTCCCAGCAGTGGCTGGAGCCCCAGGCCTTTTAAATTGCCTCCAGAACCCCACTGCTGGAGCCCTGGGGTAGCAGCTGCGGGGCTCCAGGGGCTATTTAAAGCCCTGGGGTAGCGTCTCCGGCAGCTATTTAAAGCCCTGGGGTAGCGGCTCCAGGGCTCCCCTGCTTCTACCGCCCAGGAAAAAGCTGTCACCCTAGTGCTCTGTTTCCTCTGATAAAGGCTGTTGCTGTTCCTCTTTGGGCACTGCAGTGATAGGGGGTATGTGTGGTCTAGATACAGAGAAGTGCAAAATTCAGACACTAACTTTGAATGCCCTACGGTTTTGCCCTTTTTATTTACAGACAGAAGGGCTCAACTGAGCAATTGGGATCTGGGATTCTGAATTCCACCTCTAAAGCACAGCCGTGTTGGGCAGGATCTATAAAGATGCTCAGACCCACTGCAGTGCTGCTTTTGTGGTCCATTCTGCTTCCTGCTTATGTTTTTTCTCTGTAAATATTTATGCTACAGTGGTTCTGAATCACCTGAGCAGCCCTGTATACTGGGGTGATCTCCTGTGTCCCGTTCAACCAGGTTTAGAGGCAGTATTGTATGGGTAAAGCCTAACATGCTGAGGAATCTGGCTGTCTTTCACTGCAGTATTTTGAGACACCAATGTCCAATTTCTCCAGGTGCCCCCACTACCCCAGGGCTCTGGGGGCTATTTAAAGGACCGGGGCGGTAGAAGCAGGGGAGCTGCAGGCCCTTTAAATAGCCCCCAGAGCCCTGGGGTAGCGGTGGGCTCTGGGGGCTATTTAAAGGGCTGGGGCTCCTGCTGCCTCTGCCGCCCCGGTCCTTTAAATAGACGCTGGAGCCCCGCTGCTTCCCCAGGGCTCCGGCAGCTAATTAAAGGACCAGGGCAGTAGAAGCAGGGGAGCCCCGGGCCCTTTAAATAGTCCCTGGAGCCCCGGTCTGCTGCTGCTACCCCGGTTGGGGGGGGTAGGAGAAAGGGGGGCACTTACCTTACAGGGTGGGCTGGGGCTGGCTCTGACCTCCCATCAGCCCCGCCCCTTCCGCCCTAGGTCCCGCCCCTTCCGGGGGCCAGAGCTGGCCCCAGCATACCTGTAAGTCACTCGACTTACTTTCACCCCTGGATGGGGGGCCAGGGGTTTAGTGCAAGGGATCCTCCCCAATCAGATCTAGAGCTACAGAGGTTCTCACCCAGACAGAAAAGTGACCAGGAAGGGCTCATTCCTCAAGGATGAATTCTGAAGCGGACCCCTGGCCTCCAGTGTATGGGTGCACACATCTGGGTAGCTGGCACACTGAGGTGTGCCCATATGTCAGGGATCAGCTTAAAGCCCTTGTAGTTCTCACTCCCACCCCCTCTACAAAGCCAACGACAGGGGAGAATCCCCTTGGCAGCTGAAGAGAGAGACTTGTGCGCTGAATCAGCAGATCTGGGATCTGCAAAAGACCATCGGTAGCAGTGTTCTGTATTTCTAGCCTAAGCAAGCTATGGTGGTGTGGATTCAGATGCTGAGCATGTAATTAAGTACAAGTTAATGTCTGTGTGCACTCTTACAGGTAAACGGCCCCTGTCCTCCATGTGTCCATCAATCCTAGTGGATAAAACAAATAAGATCAAGATGGTGGTTGGTGCCTCTGGAGGAACAAAAATCACCACAGCAACAGCACTGGTATGTGTCACTGTGGGATGGATAAGGAGACAGATAGTAGAGGCCAGACAAGGTTGGAGAGGTGGCTGAGTTACTCCATCCTGCTTCTCATTGGGAAGGCTCCCATGAGATTGCCTTGAGATTCATAAATTTTAAGGGTAGAAAGAAACATTTTGACGATCTAGTCTGACTCCCTACAAAATGCAGACCTCACCCAGTAATTTCTGCATCAAGCCCATAACGTCTGTGTGAACTATAGCATATATTTTAAGACATCATCTGGATATAAAGACTGCAAATGATGGAGAATCCACAGCCGCCCTGTGTAAGTTCTTCCAGTGATTACTTGCCGTCACTGTTAAAAACCTGCACCATAATACTAGTCTGAATTTGTCATTTCCAACCATAGGATCCCATTATGCCTTTTCCTGTTTGGTTAAAAAGCCACTTACTGACGAATCTCTTCCCCATGTAGGTAGTAATAGACTGTGATCAAGTCACCACTTAACCTTCTCTTGGAGTAAACTCAATGGAGAGATTTAGGAAACTCAGTCTATGAGAAGTTTCAGAGTAGCAGCCGTATTAGTCTGTATTCGCAAAAAGAAAAGGAGTACTAGTGGCACCTCAGAGACTAACCAATTTATTTGAGCATAAGCTTTTGTGAGCTACAGCTCACTTCATTGGATGCATTCAGTGGAAAATATAGTAAGGAGATTTATATACACACAGAACATGAAAAAATGGGTGTTACCATACACACTGTAACGAGAGTGATCACTTAAGATGAGCTATTACCAGCAAGAGACCGGGGGGGATGCGGGGGGGGGGGGGAGGAAGAAACATGGGGAAATAGTTTTACTTTGTGTAATGACACATCCACTCCCGGTCTCTATTCAAGCCTAAGTTAATTGTATCCAGTTTGCAAATTAATTCCAATTCAGCAGTCTCTCGTTGGAGTCTGTTTTTGAAGTCTTTTTGTTGTAATATTGCAACCTTTAGGTCTGTAATCGAGTGACCAGGGAGATTGAAGTGTTCTCCAACTGGTTTATGAATGTTGTAATTCTTGACATCTGATTTGTGTCCATTTATTCTTTTACAATGCCGTAAGCTTTTGGAGGCATTTAAAAAGGCTACTTTAAAAAGCATCTGTGTGTCCGTACAACCCACTGTTGTTTCCACTAAGCCCCGTACTTGTGTACATTTCTGAGCACGTGAAAATTTGTATCTGTCTCTTTGCATGAGATGTTCCTGAGTGCAAAAGGGTGAATTTTTTTTAGGCTGCTGAAAGAGTTACTGGGTCAATAACACCTGGTTAGCAAATACAGTAGTCTACTATCCTTGGAGGTAAGGAATCCAAGTCAGATTTGGTACAATGTTCCAAGCTTCTGAGGTAGCTTTCATGGTGTGCCCTGCTTTGGGGTGATAATGGTCCAAGTACATTTTAACAGAAGACCAGCAGAGGCTGCTGTTGAGCCTCACTCTGTATAACTTATTCACAATTAAGGGGACAATCTAGGTCACTTACCTCACAGGCATGAAAAGTTATTAACTTATCCAATATTTATGTTTCTGAGAGCTACATGGTTTGCATGGGAACTGCTCCTTCATGCATTTCTCCACATGCAGGACTCTCAAATGGCAGCTGTGCTGCACAGCTACAGTTCACATTTACTGGAACTCTGAATGCATCCGATGAAGTGAGCTGTAGCTCACGAAAGCTTATGCTCAAATAAATTGGTTAGTCTCTAAGGTGCCACAAGTCCTTTTCTATTTACTGGAACTCTAACTTGGCTTAATTTGAGTCCACTTTAGAAATGTGGATCCTCATGATTCACTGTACAAACTTCTTACAGAAGCAGCCTTACGAAGTGTTTATGGTTAGCACAGGAAGAAGCTGTCACCCTAGTGCTCTGCTTCCTCTGATAAAGGCTGTTGCTGTCCCTCTTTGGGCACTGCAGTGAGAGGGGGTATGTGTGGTCTAGATACAGAGAAGTGCAAAATTCAGACACTAACTTTGAATGCCCTACAGTTTTTCCCTTTTTATTTAGACAGAAGGGTTCAACTGAGCAATTGGGAACTGGGATTCTGAATTCCACCTCTAAAGTACAGCCGTGTTTGGGCAGGATCTATAAAGACACTTAAATCCACTAGAGTTCTGCTTTTGTGGTCCATTCTGCTTCCTGCTTAAGTTTTTTCTCTGTAAATATTTATGCAGTAGTGGCTCTGAATCGCCTGAGCAGCCCTGTATACTGGGGTGATCGCCTGTGTCCCGTTCAACCAGGTTTAGAGGCAGTATTGTATGGGTAAAGCCTAACATGCTGAGGAATCTGGCTCTCTTTCACTGCAGTATTTTGAGACACCAATAACCGATTTCTCCAGGTGCAGGTCATGTACTAATGCTGCGGCTTTCTGCTTCATCCAGACAATCATCAAATCCCTCTGGTTCGGGTACGATATGATGAAGGCTGTGGAAGAACCTCGAGTTCATGATCAGCTGTTTCCCAATGTCACGGAGCTGGAGCAGAATGTAGAGCAGGTCTGTCTTCTCTGGGAAGGATTGGGGTTGGGGGTATGATGTCCCACATGATCCTGGTCTCCGCAGGCACCGTGGGAATGGTTTCCCTTTGTTCCATTGCATAATGTTTGTCTGTTTATGAACATAAGAATTAAAGCTGGGCAAAGCTTTGGCCTTAGTCCACAACAAGGAGTTCAAGGGCCCATCATCCATGGGGGTTTGCACTTGGAATTTTGGCTGCAAACAAAGCCGGAAATGCCAGTACTGCAGAGCTGCCCTTGGATTTGCCTGGAGGGAATTTAATGTTGTCCTTGGCCCTGCATAGCTTAAAAACTTTTTAAAATACTCAGCCTGGGCTAGGCATGAAGTTTGTAACGACTACAAACCCAGTGAATTTCAACAGGCTTTGTCTCTTAATGTATTACTCTCTTCGTGATCCTGAAGAGTTGGGTATGAAGCTGAGTCGTTCTATGGCACCTGAAGGATGGCCAAGGAGATATTCATTCAGTGCTGAGATCACCCTTGGAAATCCATAGAAAACTTCCACTTACATGGGACCTTTGCTGTCCTGTCAATGCATTGTTACACTGGTGTAAAACCTGCCTTCAGTCTGGATTCAGAACGACAGATACCACTCCACTCAAGCCAGCAGACCTGCTTCTCTGACTCACTTCTCTGATACACTAATCTGTCACCCTAGTGCTCTGCTTCCTCTGATAAAGGCTGTTGCTGTCCCTCTTTGGGCACTGCAGTGATAGGGGGGTATGTGTGGTCTAGATACAGAGAAGTGCAAAATTCAGACACTAACTTTGAATGCCCTAGGGTTTTTGTCCTTTTTATTTCGAGACGGAAGGGCTCAACTGAGCAATTGGGATCTGGGATTCTGAATTCCACCTTTGTCATAACCATACAGCTAAGGGTAGCATAAAATCCCTCCTTTACCTGTAAGGGATTAAGAAGCTCGAATAACCTGGTTGGCACCTGACCAAAAGGACCAATAGGGGAAGAAGATCCTTTCAAATCTGTGGGGGGAGGGTTTGTTTGTGTGGCCTTTTGTTGTTCTCTCTGGGACAGAGACGGACTAGGGCAGGAAAAACCATCTCCTAAAACCCTACCTGAAATAAGCATCCAAGATTAAAACAATTAAGGAAACGCATTAGCTTATCTTTTGTTTTAGCTTGTGAATTTTTCCCTAAGAGGGAGGTTTATTCCTGTTTTTTGTAACTTTTTGCCTAGAGGGGAATCCTCTGTGTTTTAAATCTTATTACCCTGTAAAATTATCTTCCATCCTGATTTTACAGAGGGGCTTCTTTTACTTTTTCTTTATAACAAAGTTTTGTTTTTAAAACCTGATTGGTTTTTAGTGTCCTAAAAACCCGAGGGCTCACCTTGTTTGCCTATTTGGTTGGTATATTATTCTCAAGCTTCCCCAGGAAAGGGGGTGAAGGGGCTTGGGGGGGATATTTTGGGGAAACAGGAACTCCAAGTGGTTGTTTTCCTGAATCTTTGTCTAACTCACTTGGTGGTGGCAACGATACTGTCCAAGGACAAGGAAGAATTTGTACCTTGGGGAAGTTTTTAACCTAAGCTGCTAGAATTAATCTTAGGGGGGTCTTTCATGCAGGTCCCCACATCTGTTCCCCAGTGGGAAGGGAATCCTGACATCCTCTAAAGCACAGCTGTGTTTAGGCAGGATCTATAAAGACCCCCCAAACACACTGCAGTTCTGCTTTTGTGGTCCACTGTGCTTCCTGCTTATGTTTCCTCTCTATACAAAGCACACCGCTGAATTGCACACATCATTTTCCCAAGCTCATACAATGTGCATTCCTTTGCCTTTATCCACATTGAATGTCATCTGCCATTTTGTTGCCCAGTCACAGAGTTTTGTGGGATTCCTTTGTAACCTGCTTTGGCCTTAACTGTCTTGAATAATTGTGTATCATCTGCAAATTTTGCCAACTCATTGTTTATCCCTTTTTCCAGATCATTTATGAAAATGTTGAACAGTATTGGTCCCAGTATAGCCCCTTGGGGGACACCACTATTTACCTCTCTCCATTCTGAAAACTGATCATTGTTTACTATCTTTTAACCAGTTACTGATCTATGAGAGGACCTTCCCTCTTATCCCATGACAGCTTGCTTTGCTTAAGAACCTTTGGTGAGGGAACCTGTCAAAGGCTTTCTGAAAATCTAAGTATACACGATCTCCACTGGATCACTCTTGTTCACATGCTTGTTGACACCGTCAAGCATTCTATTTAGATTGGTGAGGCATGAGTTCCCTTTACGAACAATCATGTTGACTCTTCCCCAGCAAATCATGTTCATCTATGTGTCTGACAATTCTGTTCTTTACTATAGTTTCAACCAGTTTGCCCAGTACTGAAGTTAGGCTTGTAATTGCCGGGAGCGCCTCTGGAACCTTCTTTATAAATTGGTGTCACGTTAGCTATCCTCATCTGGTATAAAAGCTGATTTAAATGATAGGTTACAAACCACAGTTAGTAGTTCTGCACTTTCACATTTGAGTTCCTTCAGAATTCTTGGGTGAACACCACCTGGTCCTGGTGACTTATTACTATTTAGTTTATCAAGCTGTTCCAAAACCACCTCTAATGACACCTCAGTCTGAGACAGTTCCTCAGCTTTGTCACCTAAAAAGAATAGCGTAGGTTTTTGGGAATCTTCCTCACATACTCCACAGTCAAGACTGATGCAAAAAATTCATTTAGTTTCTCCGCAATGGCTTTACCTTCTTCGAGTGCTCCTTTAGCACTGTGATCATCCAGTGTCCCCACTGACTTTTTGGCAGGCTTCCCGCTTGTGCTGTTACTTTTTGAGTCTTTGGCTAATTGCTCTACAAATTCTTTTTTGGCCTGCCTAATTATACTTTTACACTTGACTTGCCAGAGTTTATGCTCCTTTTCTATTTTCTTCAATAGGATTTAATTTCCAATTATTAAAGGATGCCTTTTTGTCTCTAACTGCTTCTTTTACTTGGTTTAGCCATGGTGGCACTTTTTGGCGCCTCTTACTGTGTTTTTTAATGTGAGGTATAAATATAATTTAAACCTCTATTATGGTGTTTTTTAAGTTTCCATGCAGCTTGCAGGCATTTCACTTTTGGGATTGTACCTTTTAATTTCTGTTTAACTATCTGCCTCTTTTTTGTGTAGTTCCCCATTTTGAAATTAAATGCTACTGTGGTGGGCTTATTTGGTGTCCCACCACCTCCACATGGATGTTAAATTTAATTATGTTATGGTTGCATATTACCAAGTGGTTCAGCTATATTCACCTCTTGAACCACATCCTGTGCTCCTTTTAGAATTAAATAAAGAATTGCATTCTGTCACTTAGTAGCAAAACTCCTTGGAAAGCCGGAGAGAGGAGGTAGCTGGTTGGAGGAGTGGGAGGGTGGAGATGGTGGAACAGGTTTCTGTGTGGAGCTACCAGCAGCAGAGGGGACCTGGCAGTGGGGGCAGCTCAGGGGTACAGTATACTTGTGCATTGCGTGTGAGGTACATAGCATGTACTGTGTAATCTCTGTCTGCATCCTTAGGTGCCTCTCCTGTTGTGTGTTTACCCCTTCTCTCTGCATTCCAGGGCATAGAAGTGGAACTAGAGAAGAGGAAACACGATATCAAGAGGACTAACAGTAGTGCCGTCGTCCAGGCCATTCTGCAGACTGCTGATGGCTGGGCTGCTGTGTCTGATTCCCGGAAAGGTGGCTTCCCAGCAGGCTACTGAACTCACTCAAGTTGCTCTGACAGCCTGCTGCTTTGCGGAACTAGCAACCAGCTTACATGTGGGGAGAGGGAGGCAGGGAATACTTGAGCACTGCAACTCAGGGACTGTCACAGGAAAGAATGAATTTGCCTGTGGTTCTGCTAATAGATCGGGACAGATGTTTTCGAGGGCCATTATTGAAAAGTGCCTTTCAACAGATCAGTGTGCTAAGAAAAAGCACAAATCTCCCAGAATATACAGCACCTACCTAAAGGGTCTAGTCCCTACTCCTGCTCACCAGGGATTGAGTACACAGCATTTGGAAGGTCCCCAGCTGCAGAAACTGTTCCTTTATTTTTCAGCTTTATCCAGCCAGTGGCTGTCCTTGCCTGTCTTCTAGCAGTGACCGCATTCCCAGGAGAAATGTATGATGGCGTGTGAATGGGATGTAAGGTGCTGGCCACTCTACACTGTAAACTAGTACATATGAGCTACAGTCTGAAGAGTGATTGGGATAACCCTTCTCCACAGCCTCACCAATTTTTTAAGACTATCGTCTTGCTTCTCATTTCAGGAGTTTGAGGGATGATGAGGTAGCTGAAGAAGTGATGGTGCCAATGTCTGTTGTTTGTTTTTTATCTGTTCAAAAGCTGTAAAGGGAAGACAGAGGCTACCTGTTTAATTTATGCTGAAAAAGAATTACAGGCCTATGGAGGTAAACATCCTTGCTTTCACCTGTACAGTACACGTGTCCACAAGGAACCAGGAGGCTCTATATGACTGAGGCTCTGCAGCAATTTGGCTCCTTGCTGCAACTCCTTCATGTCCCAGAGAATAGGCACATCTATCTACCCCCTTATCTATGATGAGTCTTCCCTTCTCCCCTCACCCCAATTTGTCTCTCACTATTATCCTTTCTGACAGCATGCAAGAGTCCAAGGGAAAAAGGAAGGAAGCATTTAAAGCTGAATATCATAGTATAAACCACTGCCACCCACTACAGCATGGCATCTTGTCTTTCAGTTACAAAGCATAACTTCTGAGGGGTCGGTTTGGTTATATCACTTTGATGTGGTGTCTAGAAGGTGAAAAAAGAATAAGGGGTGGGGGGGATGCAGGGTGCCCATCCTTAAACTCCAAATTTGATGCAGTTGAATACATAGATTTTTCTTTCTTACCTGCCGCTTACCCCAAAGACTTGAATATTGCAGTTGTGTCTTAGATGAGTGTGAAGCTGTGGTTTCAGCCAACTGTCCCCCTTGAACTTTTGAGTTGCTTGTGACTTTCAGCCATCTTTATAACGGAAATAAGCACATTCTCCACCTTCAGAGCTCGGGTTCATTCATTTGGATTTGAGATGCAAGGTGGGTAAATAAGGCCCAAGCACCCTCGCTGCCTACTGAAGTCTCCCCACCGGGAAACCCTGTCAAACTGGCAGCCTGCTCCTCTCTCCATTGTCTGTTGGAGTTGGATGAAATCCAAGAACTCAAATATAACTGGTCTAAACAGGATTTTAAAAATCTATTCGGTTGCAATAACTGGTGGCATTAGTAACATAAACAAGACTGCATTGAAAATGAATGTTAACCTGAAGTAGCTCTCTAAAGAACAAGCTCAAGTATTTGTTCACCTGTATTTTAAAACAAGCAACCAAAAACAAAATCCACAATCATAACAACTAAATGAAAGTCAGGTCATTCAGAAGGTATACCCCAAAGGATTTTGGAGCACAATGGCAATTGTGTTCCTAAATCCTTTAGGTGTGGAGCAGGTCAGGAACTGACTTTTTCCTTCGAGAATTTCTGATGAAAACAAATGTTTTCATCAATTGTTGCTGAAAATGCTCAGATTTTGCAGTTACTGAAATTTAATTTCTTAAATGTTTTGGGATGAAAACTTGCTTTTCCAAACTCCTTTTTTTAATGAAAAATATCAGTTGAATTCATTTCCTGTCCCATTCTATATAGGTCCTTTGGCTACAGGGCAAGATTCTCAAACTTTTTCCACAGTATGTCAAGGTTTAGCTGTCACGGTGTTGCTTTGATAATACAGAAACCACAATATGAGTTATTTTCTAGCTGACAAACAAGTGCCAAAGTATGGCCTTCAAAGATTTGACCTGAGTTGCACTGATTATGTTTAAAATAAATAAATAAATAAATCCATAACTGTGCACTGACATGGCATGATTTAAAGTCCCAGTAGAGGAAATTAAGTAGACCTTGGGTACTATTTTGGAACGCACCAGAGCAAATCATTCTAAAATGACTGCTTTAGCGTCTCCAAATCTTTATAATGACACCAGTTTTCTCACAGCACTCTAATTAAAGGAGCCTGATAAGCTCCTTAGCAAGAGTTAGGCTGTTGCTATTTCACAATCATTGTGGTAATTTTCAGACCCCCCCCACAATTCAGTGCATAATGCAGGACCCAGGGATCAAGCCATGCGAGCACAGTCCAGGCAAAGACACCCTTGTTTCAGAGGTGAAGTGCAACATGTGGCTGTTCAAAGCCGCCTTGCTGCTATTGTAAGAAATGCCAGAATGACTCGGGATGGTAGAGAAATGGAAACCACACTGCTGGTTCCATTCTCTAAGAACTGATCAGTTGGTGGGTGAGGTAGGGCTGCAGGCTAAAAATTCCCAGCATCTACAAGCCATTTGTAAAAGTAGTTTATTAAAAATATAGCTTTGTAAAACAAACTTCACCTGGAAAATAGAAACATATCCTCTGCTCACAGTGTCATGTAAAGTCTATGGAAGGTGGCAGTGTGCAGATAAACTGGCCCCTGCCCTTGGCAGCAATCAGCCTGGGGGAGCCAAACATTGGAGAAGCCCAGGGCTAGACCTGAGTGATGCTGGGGTCAGGCTTGAGGTGTAGTATGGTAGCAAAAATAGCTCCTGCCTCCTTCCAGCCAGTTCCTCATTTTTAAACACACTAAGCAACATTCACCCAGCCAAAAGTAATGACCGCTCTAGCGCTACTTCTGTTCAGTTTATCGGCCTAGTGTTTTATGGTTCTACGTGACAGTTCTGCTGGCATACAGTCAGTGGGCCTGCTCTTGAAGAGTTGGGTCCATTTTTGAAATTACTGTTTTGGGCCTATGTAATTACCCCAGAGTGGCAACTAATTGTAGTCATCAGTGCTACCACTGAGATGTCAGTCTACCTGCAACTCAGGTAATTTGACTGCTAAATCACAACTGCAAGCACCAGACTGTCACAAGTATGTAGGTGACCTTAAAGAAAAAGCAGGGCCCCTATCATTCTACATACTATAGAATGAGTGTTCGCCAAGCAGCAACATTCTTTTATCCTGTACCATTCTGCCACACTTACATTTACTACTTGTTCAGGCAAGCACTTTAAAACGTAAGCCCCGCTTCAGGAAAACACATGCTTTACATACTTGTCAGAGTAAGAAAAAAGAAATTTGTTTTCCAGACAAAACATCAAGATCCTGTTGTGGTTCTAGTGCAACCATATTGCTGTATGAGCCAACAGTATGATGCAGCAGTAGCTGCTCATGGAGGTTGATGCCATAAAGACAGTTTCTTGGTGTACAATTCCTGAAGGAAAACAGCTCTCTCTGTAGCAAGTTTCATTTTCAACAGCATTGAAATACATCTATAGGCTGACTTTGTTTCTCCAAGTTAATAGATTTCTAAGTGGCTTGCATTTTATTTACATGATGGGGCTTATGGGTAGAAAAGGCAGGCATCCAGCAATCTGGTTTCATAAGATATAGAATTTTTTTTAAAGGCATGTACTCAGCCATTTGTGACAAAACGATTACAGTGAGAAGGGTTTGCGGAGACATAAGCATGAGTTTAAAAAAAATGGCGGAGGGATAATGAGACTGGAGTAAAAAGACTAAGGTCTGACATGAATGCAACTGTTTTCTTTTCTGCATAAGATGGGTTAACAGAATAGGGATCTATTAATGCAAAAAAAGCCAATATAAATCTGTTATAGGCAAAGCTTTAAAAGTATATAATATTCTCAAATTCCTGTATGCAAACAAGGGTTTCTGTACATGTAAGTGACTGCAGGTGAATTTATAGAGGCATGCTGAATCTTTGGTCCTATGAATTTTTCTAAAGCCCATCAGTGTACAAATATAAACAATGTGACTGCATGCCCAATCATACTTGTGGCAGGGATGAGGCACAGATAACCCCCAAGGCTGCTCATGTCTGCCATTTAACAAGCACTAGGCTGCTCCCCTGCTACAGGTGTATTAGCTATGACTGTTCTTTGACATGTTCCTACACTCCTCTCCTCAAATTCTCTGAAAAACTTAGGTCACTTACAGTAGTTAATCAGGGGCAAGTAGTTTTTTGTGGAGCACAATTCTTCCCAAGGATACAGGCGTCAAATAGTCACAGAGCGCACAGCACCACGCTAGAACAGGCCGCATCACGTCTCCCTGCGTTGGTGGGCGCTGTAACAGTTCCAGTTAGGAAAGGCTCATTGCATATTTGTGAAGATGTACTAGAAATCCTGCTGAATTACCCTACTCTTACCTGCACCCTTATTTTAAAGGGTCCTCCCAGAACCCATGTCACTCCTGTTTTGAAGCAATATTAATTTCCTTCTCCTGTGCATCCTCACTTCAACTCATCCAGGGGCCTGGCTTCTGCTTCACTATGGAACACGTCTCGATAAGGATGAGCAAGGAAATCTGGTGAAGGCTTAGGGCTTCCTGCCCCCAAAGGAGAGGTATAAGACTGGAAGATTAGCTGTAATAATACGTCATCAGTTCCTTCCAAAGGAGAAAAGAATTCACATTATCCACCCTAATGCACAGTCACACTTTGCATGGCTCATTTGTAGGGACTCCCTCTTATGCAGGGCCTAAGAAACCTTCAGTGCTGCTACAGAGGTGGCCCTCATTCCTACAGTAGCTGACTGCCGCAACAGACACTGTAGTACATAGACCAGGTCTGTGCTAATGCTAATGTCAAATGATACCCGTGGGCCAGGCAAGGGTCCTAGGATTGCAAGAGCTAGACAAAATGTTGTTAGACTCACTCCCTTAGTGTGTGTCCAAGCAAAGCTGTATCTTGCAGCTCTGCTGTGCAACTTGGTGGTGCTGAAATACACCTGAGGAAAGAAAGTCATCTGTGATAACTTCCTATTTCACGTGAATGGTGTGGCCAGAAAGCACATTCACACATGGGGGGGTTTCCAAAGCCAGAAAGAAACCAATCCCACTCCTATCTGAGGATCTTCAGACTCTAGGGAAGATAGAGTCAGGTCCCTGAGGGCAGCTCCCACTGGCACTGGGCCTGGTTCCCCTTTCCAAATTCCCACTGCGTGGTAAATTCCTGATTTCTGGATTCATATTCTAAATAGCTGCTCTGTTCACAAAATATATTTCTATATATCACACAAGTGCTGGTCCATTGTTCTCTGGACCCAGCTAGCCAATATAATAAATGCAGGGTATGATTCTAGCCAAGACTGGCTGACTAGTGCCTGTAACAGCTTGAAGGTAGCTTGCCATATATTGGAGGGTCAGTTGTTACTATGAGTCTCACCCACTGCTAGGTGGCTTCAAGAAGTCCAGCTGGTACAGGAGATGCCAGGGGTGCTTCCAGGATAGCTGGTGCTCTGGACCCAGTTATTTCATACTCTTTTTAGCTAGAATAAAATGTTTGCTACAGCACTTCTTCTTAATACCCAGATGACTTCCCCATCTTCCTTTGATCAGAATAAGCAAAGATGCATCTTCCTTCCTTTGAAATCCCCTGCACAACATTCAGGAATAAGAGGGGTTTCGATTCACGGTGTCCTCTGCTCAGCAGTCCCAGCTTAACATCCTGAAAGGGAAGGAGCAGAAAAAATAAAGTAAGTCTCGCCGGGGCCTCTGTTGTGTGTGCTCTGGGCTTATTCTCCCATGAGACGGAAAGATGTTGTGCAACTGGTCCAGAGACTGGATTCAAATAAAAAGAACATCAGCTGGAAGTGGGACCCTCCTAGCATTTGGTGTGGTGACAGACATGGCAGCACTCAGTTGCCTGCCAGTTATATTTGTAACCCACACCAAGGACAAGAAACAAGTGCAGGGAGAACCAACGGAAGCTGCTCACCTCATCAAATTTTGGCTCGAACTGGATGGAGTTGTTTGTGGAAGCATGGAGAACTGGCAGAGAGATGGCATGCTCCAGGTCATAGCCAAACCAGAGTTTGTTCATGATTGCCTGCAGTGGAACAAACTCAGCAGTTAATGAAGGTGAAGGGTGAGAAACTGGGTCAAATTCTCATTTACACTCGTGCAAACCCAGAGCCACTCCTTTGAAGTCTTTGGGCTATAGCCTGCTTGTATGGCAGCATAAGTCTGAAGTAACTCTAGAAGTTACAGATTTACATCAGTAATATTTAGGATCAAGTGAGAGTGACTGCTCTCCCTAGGCCTGGGTGAGCACCTTTGACAGCTTTAGTTCTTTGTCAGGCCTCTTGAACCTGGTCAAACTAGTATATGCAGTTTCCCCCACAGGGCGAGTCTTCTCAAGACTTGCTACCTACCTAGGGATTTCCATTAATTACCCTCCAGTGATGTTGGTTTCTCCAGGAAACCCTGTAACTTCCTCACAGAGCCATGAAAACACCTATAGGGTTGATCCACTAGTCTTTTGCTATGTGCCCATATCTCACATAAACAACTGGCCATGAAGGTGCTGTGCACTATACCAAGGGAGAGCAGATTATTCCCCAAACCTGTTGCTCCATGGGCCCAGGAGGGCTAGACACAGTTTCCTTCAACAGAAGAATACTACCCTTGAAACAGGTGGAGGGACAGGAACAAACACACACAGATGTTCCCTCCACACCCCAGGACTCCACAGCACTCACTGGTCCAAATGAAAGGGACAAAGTTTGAATCTGTCTTGATTCTCCCTTGCCTCGTCCACAGCAGCACTTTGTGATGCTGTTTGAACATCAGCCCAGCTGTTATTAAACTATTAAGAACAATATCCAGAGCTTTAACAAGCTTCAGGGATAAGTCTTTTTGTTGCTGGCAACCAGGGGTTCATTTTTCATTTAGCCTTCTCTAAAAATAGACTACACACTAGAACAACAGGCCCTAAGGGACAGGAGATGGGCTAGAAGGCTGATGTTGCCCATCCCTAACTGCGGCCATTCAAGGCTGGGTCAACACCTTAGCTTACAGTGACTTCCTCCGTTTCCTGTCAGAGAGGCCTGAACTAGCAAAAGAGGGAGGCAAGAATGAATGTGACTCAACATCCAAAGATGATGGTTCCAACAGTGAAGGGGAGATGTGCCTCTCGAGCTGGCCAGAGAGTGACTATGAAATCCTTTACCCCACCTGGAAAGCAACCTGGGGAAACTTTGGCCCCAACCTCTATGAAAAGGAAGTGATTTTCCCGACCCCCAACCTCTAATGAGAGGAGTTTTTAAGGACAGGACTAGCAATTGCATCAGGTTTGTGGAAGAGGACATGGAGTGTGCAGGATGGCAGGAACATTCCCTATCTGGTCTGGGAGATGGTACCAGCAATACCAGTTTTAATAAGCTCCCATTTCATCCTCTCTACCTCCAGTAGACACACCATCTCATGCTTTTAGCAAGAAAGTCTAAGCCATCCCTGTGGGGCAATGACAAAGCTGCCATGAAATAAAGGAAACTCCAGTTCATGGTGATGTTAAAACCCACCTGGGCTAGTGTCCAGTGTAGTCACAAAGGCTGGTGGGCCTGCAGCACCCTCAAACACTATTAATAGCACCGACAAAAGGAGCTGCAGCCCCCTCTGCCCTGCAAGTAGGTTTATGAACATTTCACACGTTTAGTAGGAGGAAACTCAAATGAAGAGCAGTAACTTTAGTGCTCCCTCCCCTGCTATGCGGTCACTCGCTCACCAAGGCAGTGGCGCTGATGATCATGTCCCCTCCTGAGCCTCCAATCACCAGCTTGGAGTTATCATCTTTGGAGATAAGAATGGAAGGAACCATGGCAGAGGGGGGTATCTCTCCTAGAGAAGATGGAGAATGAGTTATTGGCCCATCTGGCCATAGGGGGAAAAAACCAAACTTTGTTCATTGCAAATCTCTGTCTGTCTCCTCCCTGTCCCACACTGAACCTCACCCGTTCCCCTCAGCAATTCAACTTCCCATCAGTTGTTCCAGAAATACAAATCTTGGGCATTTGCTTTTGTCTCCCTTAGCCAGAGGCAACTCCTTGGAAGCCCAACCTGCACTAGAGGAGGCCTGTAACTATGAAGATGCTCTCACAGTCCTGCTTAGCTCTGTAGTGTGCTGCAGCCTCAAACTTCTTTGGGAACTGCTGAAACTAGACATCAGTGATAGGCACAACCTGGGCACACCTATATTCGCAGTAGGACTATAGTCACTGTTCTGTCAACCTCTGGCATAGCTGAGCCATGGAAGAGTTCCTTGGGGTGAAACTTATCTGCCAACGTGGAAAACAATGCGCCAATAGCCCCAGGCTCACACACTTTATATAGACCTATAGGGTTGTACAGCTATAAATACACCTCTGGCACTGTAATAAAACTATTTAAATTCTTGGTGGATGCGTGTGTCTTGTGGGGATTAGTATTTTCCCCGCAATACGAGTATTGTGAAGTCACTGGGAGCCGAGAGTAAGCACAGCAGCATTTATCCCTATATGAATAGTAGTTACTTTTCTGAGTTCAGCTTCTCAGCATTTTGCCTCTGCTTTGTATGCCCTGGTTAGAAAATGACTGAAAGAGTTTTACAGACCCAGGTACTGCACTAGTTCAGAACAAACTCACATCCAGTTCTGGTCAGAAAGGGATCAGGGAGGAAGAGTAACGTCTGACCCTTGGAATGTCCTGCTGGAGATCATTTCCCAGGGTGCACTTCAGGCTCAGAACTATGAGCTGACTGCTCAAGATCTGGGAGCACACCCAAAGGTTTGTGGATGCTCACAGCACGTTCTGGCCTTTTGTTAAGATAAGAGTCGACAGCTCTCACCGCTAGTGATCTTGTTTCTTGGCTTCTTTTTGCAGAAGTCAACGAGCTCGTTATTTAAAATGATCCCAGTGTTTGGAGAATATACCATTGAGCCAAACCTGAGTGGAGGGAAAGCACATGTGAGATGTGGGAGTCCAGGACTGTTATGCCAAAGATCACCAACAGACAGAACAGCAGAGAACCCTTCGGGAATTACCACTGGCCATGCTGCACCATGCCAGCCTAGCGCTGCCATATACAGAAGCCCACAGAAGACTCTGCTAAGCCCATATTCAGCGCAGAGGTGATTATACCACTGTGCCAGTGCCTTAAGGCTGGGGTACCTTTATATTTACTGTTGTGTGGCCACAGGCTGTGTGGGTTGCTGAGTCCACTATCTGTAAGGAGAGACAAGAGAGTTTTACCTTTTGTATGGCTAAATTTTGAAATCAGAGTAAATATTACGCCCCTGCGCTGGGCCAGAGACATCACTGAATGGGCGACAAAACTGAGACACTTCTACTTCCTAAGCCAGCTGAGTCCAGGTGCTTGTAAAAGAGTTGCTGGCTGTCACTTTCTAGGGCACCTCTCAGTAAGTGGCTCAGTAGCAAAAACTACTGAGCAAGTTGTTTGTCCTGTCTGACTCCCGAGTGGACGTGGCAGTAGGTGGATTGGGGCTACATCCCTTGATCGCACGGGCAGTTTCACTGCTCCAGCTGGGAACAACCAAACTCAGATGGCTGGCTGAGAAAGTGTAGGGAAGCTCAGAGGAAGGCTGTCCTGTGGGTAGCTACATCCCTGCCCCTGCCTTGCCTATTTCTGGGAAACTGAAACACAGGCCATTGTATTGTTCATAACCAGCTTGGGAGCCAGGTAACTGGCTGTGCCAGTTTGTTACTGGAGAGTAGGATTTGTGTGTCAGTTTCAGTACAGACCCAGGCCATCTGGTCCCCTCCCTATGAGGACAGCACAGCAACCCCCCCCACACCCTCCCCCAGAGTGGCAACCTGTGAAAGAGTGAAGGTTGGGGAGAGACAGGGGAGACCTGAGACTGAAGCCATTTCCCGAGAGTCACAAGTTGGGCAGCAGCTGGCTTTCAGGTGGCACTACCCATGCTCGTACACTCAAGGAGCCCCATGAACCTGCTCAGCAGAGTCCCAGTCACACTCCCCCTGGGTGACCAAATCACCAGGCTCTGGTCACTTACGGCTGGTTGATAGTGCTGGTGACAGACACAGCACTGCCATCTTCAGCGAGGACGGAGACGTGGGAGGTGCCGGAGCCTATGATGCTTGGCTGTGAGAGATTGTAAAAATTGTCTGGATGGTCACCTCTGTCATCTATACGGTTCCTGACAAATTCAGCAAAGGAGTTGGACAACAGTTCCTGAAAAATCACCTAGGAATAAGGCCAAGGGCAGTGAGATGACCCTTCCAGAGCAAAGGGATGCTGCTGCAGGCTGAGGAGGAGGTCATACGGTGATGAAATTCAGAGAATCTACATCACCACTCAAGCACTGTCAGCATCTGTTGCCCAACTGCTCCCCACAACCTGCCTCCTCAGACAACACTAAGCAGAGCTCTCAGTGCTTAATAACCAACTCCTGAACAAATGAGAACACTCCGGCAAACGACAACAGATGACGCCTGTAATCCAGATCCTCTTTCCTGCTTCAGTTGATCAGGTGAGCTGTAGCTCACGAAAGCTTATGCTCAAATAAATTTGTTAGTCTCTAAGGTGCCACAAGTACTCCTTTTCTTTTAATCAAAACACTGACATTGAGACTGTCTGAGAACACAGGGCCCAATTCTGCCACCCTCAGCCAAGCTGAGCAGTACTGTCCTCCACAAGTTGTCCCACTGATTTTACTTCCTCCCCATTGCAACAGGACTACACAGTGTAAATTCCTACTCAGCACGAGTAATCATGAGAGAAGTAACATTTAATGTTGCAGTGTGGTGTTCTAATGAACCTTAAGGGGAACTGGCAGGTTGTTTGGAAGGTTTATTATAGGGAGTTTATGACAAAGAGGTTTCAAAACAGAAACAGCAGCCCTGCATCAAAGCTATAGAGAAGGCAGGAAAGGAGGAAGGGGCCCCAAGATAACAGCTGTTCTCCACGACAGTGTTCCCTATCAACTATCCAATAGACAGTCAGTACAGGAAGCCCAGGTTTGCACATATTCATCTTACAAGTAAGAGTCCTACTGAGATGAAGATGCACTTGGACCAGTGAGCTGTGAAACTTTATGGGGTTTGGGTACTTGAATCTTATTAGCAAGGCAACATTGACTGGACTTTAAAATACATGGACAATTAACAGCAAATTGATTTCCATTTCTTCCCTTCCCCCCCGACTGTGCTGCAGATGCGGTCTGAGATCTGCAATGGCATTTCTGGCTGCCTCATGGCACTGTGCCGGCTCACCTGCTCTATGCCAGAGAACTGCGGGTCATCCGATTTTGGCTTTTGCCCATTGCCAAACTTCAGGGCCTCTGCAATACGATGGTAGGTCTCAATCTTCCCATCGGTCGACGTCAGGGACTGTGGCGTGAATTTAAACTCTTTGGTGCAGGGTAAACCAAAGGGATTAATGGAGTAAGGAAGACAGCCAGCTGCATTATATCATGAGTCCTAATCCTATCTACTCTTTCTGTCCCATCCCTATTCTTAATCCATTTCTTCCCATCTGAGAGACTTGATCCTGCAGACTGTGCAAGGGCTGGGAGCCAGGAACACCAAAGTTCTAATTCCAGCTCTGAAACCAATTCTCTTTGTGACTTTGGGAAAGTCAGTTAACCACTTTGCCTCTGTTCCCCTAGCTGTATAATGGGGATAATGATGCTTACCTACCTCACAAGGATGTTTGGAGGATTAGTTGGTTCATATTTGTAGCATGCTTTGAAGATAAGGGCCAAGTAGTGTTATTACATGGCTGTTTCTGATCTCATCCTGCCCCTCCACCCACTGTCACTGCCAGTGCCCTTCCTGTCCATGTAGATGGTACATGATACAGAAATCTGCCTTTCATTTCACAGATTACCTTTCAGTACGTTGAGGATGAAGAGAAGAACAGCACCCCCAGCAGGTGCTGGAGGGGAATACATTGTGTATCCACCCAGAGAAATATTCAGGGGTGTCATCACTTTTGCCTTGAAATTCTTGAGGTCACTCAGCATCAGACTGCCATCTTCAAGAGAAGACAAGAGAAGCACATGCCATTGGCGTGATAGCTTACTCTACAGGCACCTGCCATAGGCAGAGAGAACCAGATGAATACCTGCAAGCCTGATGAATACTGAGTACACCGGCCCCAGCATCCCCCCACCTATCTTTTGCCCTTCCTCTTTTGTGTGTCAAACCCAAGGACAGGAAAAGACTGATACAGCTGGTGAAACAACTGCACAGTGACCCTGGCTGAATGACGGAGCAGAGGCTGGGTTTCAGGCTCCACTCCTGAGGCTGAGCCAGATCATGTCTGCCCCCAGTGGAAAGGGAAATGGCACGAGTTGCCCTGCTGTAGAACCCTCAGCTGTATCAAAGTCAAGGCTACAGCTTTCCTGAACATAGACCTATTCTCTTAGCTGAAAACCCTATTGCGTATAATCCTAGGCATCAGGGCTCAAATCCAGGCCTGGTGTAATTCCGCAGAGTCAGCTGAGTTGCACCAGGAAGTATCAGGTCTAGCATTTTCACCAATACTTGTCATGATGCCAATTTTTAAAAAAGGTGACTAGTGACTTTGAGTGCCTCAATTTTGGGGGCCACAAACGGAGTTCTTTGCATTCATCTTTACTGAATTTCATCCTGTTGACTTCAGAATAATTTTCCAATTTGACAAGGTCCTTTTGAATTCTAATCCTGTCCTCCCAAGTACTGTACTTGCAACCCCTCAGTCTGATGTCATTGCCAAAATTTATAAGCATACTCTCCACTCCATTATCCAAGTCTTTAATGAAAATACTGAATAGTACTGGACCCAAGACTGACCCCCTGCGAGACCCCACTAGCTATGCCCTCCCACTTTGACAGTGAACCACTGATAACTTCTCTTTGAGTATGATCTTTCAACCGGTTGTGCACCCACCTTACAGAAATGTCATCTATGAAGTATAACTGTTACCTACTTTCATGCTTTATGTCCTTCACCAAATCATGTGCTATCTTGCCCTCATAAAATTCTCTGGCTCCCTTCTCTGCTACAACCTTCAGTGTCTTCAGCAGGGTTGGCCAGAAGATGATTTCGTCAGGTTTTAGGACCTCACCATTCTTAAAGAACAGCTTGCTGTTAAGAGAGAATGTCCATCAGTTCAGGTTTATAGCGTGCGTGTGATTATTTCTCTCCCCTAACAGAGTCCCCATTTGCCAGCCAAAGCTTGTTTCTTCTGTGTACAGTTTGTCCTGGTTCTCCAAAGCTCCACTCCATACCACCAGGGGAAGGCCTGTCTTCATACAGTAACTCTCCCTTGGTGAGCATGTCTCCATATCAAGTCCCACACAAAGATTCCTCACTCTGGGCCTGAAGCTGCAGCCTTTATTCAAGTAATCCCAGTGGGAATGCTCACACGAGTAAGACTGCAGGTTTCTGCCCTGTCAGCGGACAGTTGCAACACTGTCAATGTCTTTCAACTGAGGCAGTCTTCACACATCCAGTCCCCCATCTCTTATTCTCAACGTTCAGCTGCACTTACTAAATCATCCCTCTGTGCAGAGCCACTCAGGAGGTGCTGACAAAGCAAAGATATTTCTATTATATTCCCCCATCCTCCCAAAACAGATTTTTCTTTCACCTGCAAAAATTGACCAGTTGCCAGCAGAGTATTCCGAATTCAAGCCCATTCAGTGGCACATTCTTTTCCCGCACACCATAGGCGCTGACTCTGTGGTTGCTCTGTGGCTGAAGCACCCACAGGGAAAAATTAGTGGGTGCTCTGAGCCCACTGGCAGCCAAGCTCCCCTCACCCCCTGCCCCACCTCGTCCTCCTCCCCTGAGCGCGCCGCTTCCCTACTCCTCCACCTACCTCCCAGTGCTTCCCGCCCGGCTGCCACCAAACAGCTGTTTGGCAGTGTTGACACGGTCCGGGAGGGAGAGGGAGGAGCGGGAACGTGGTGCACTCAGGGGAGGAGGCGGGGAAGAGGCGGTCCCAGGGCGGGGATTTGGGTAAGGAGAAGGAGTTGGAATAGGGGCAGGGAGGGGGCGGAGTTGGGGTGGGGACTTTGGGGAAGGGGTTGGAATGGGGGCGGGGCAGGGGTGGGAATAAGTGGGGCAGGGGCAGGGCCTCGTGGAAGGGGTGGAGTGGGGGCAGGAGCAGAGGGGCGGGGGTCGAGCACCCTATGCCGCAGACCCATGTGAAATACAACTTCTCTTACCACAAGGATGACTTTTTCAAAAAGGTCTGTAACAACGGGTAACTGAGAAATTTCCTTAGCACTTTTGGCATTCTAATTCCATGTGTAAGGAGCTTGATGGTTGGTTCAAATAGCAATTTCCATGGCAACCGCCCATAGCGCCTGTGGGCTTCTTCGTATCCACGAAGCTCCCCTGGGACTGCAATCCACTGGCTCCCTGCACAAGCAGTTATGATATTACTCATTGCAGTAACCCCTCCCCTCATACATTAATCACATAATTCCTGGTCACATCCATCTGGAGGCCACCACTAACAGCTATGACATGCTAAGACTAAGGGAAGCAGAATCTAGCACCAGGAATTTCCAATGGTTTCAAGGCGTGGTCCACCCCCTTCAAACCCACTGGTGATAGCACAGGCCACCCCCACCCTCCTTATTCCATTAGAGATAGCACAGACCACTTCCTCCTCCCTGCCCATTACTGATAACCCTCCCCCAGCCACCTGTCTCATAAGCGATAGCTCTGCAATTGCTTACATGGAAAAACAATGTCTATCTAGCAACTGAGCAGCGGACACAAGTCAGGGAGCCAGCACCATGTGGCCAGCCAATTCACCACAAAATAGCAACAACTGCCCTCAGATGATCGGGGCACAACCAGAGTTTTCCCAGAGTTCTCCCCTGCTCTGCACCCACTCCCAACCTCTCTTCCCCACATGCTCTCCCTGCTCTCAGCCCCCCAGCTGCTGCTTCTGCACCCAGCCCTACACACACTCCCCTCCTGCTGCCCCACACCCAGCTCTGACCTCTCCCCCCCCTGCACTCAGCCCCAGAGACCTCCCTGCCCCACAACCAGCCCCGAGGCTGTCAGGCTGAAGAACACCACCTCCACCAGGGGCCAGGCATTTCTGGGAGCCCCAGAACACATCCTCCTCCTGCATCTCCACTTCCCAGTAAGCTCCAAAAGCCTGGATCCAATTCTCCCACCCTCCTTGGCACTGGGAGTTCCTGGTGCCCCTGCTCCATTTCTCCCTGGGGGTTGACAGAGGAGCGATCAAGCTAAAGTTCCAGTTCCGGTCAGGGGCCAAGAGGGGGCCTGGGACCTCTGGACCCTCCCCCTCTTTGCGCCCCAGCAGACCATCACTATAGGCTACAACTTGCCGAAAGTCAAACAGTGAGTCAGTGGCAGAGCTGAGAATAGACACCCCAACACACTCCAGTTTCCTGTCTTATGCCCTATCCAGCAGGCCAGTGTTTCTCAAGCTGGGGAGCATGTATAGGGTCTTCTCCACATGCACCGCTGTACAGAGTCCAGTGACATTCACAGCCTGGATGCTGACCTGATCCATGAAGGGATGGAGCAGGAGCTGTGATGATTAGTGGAAAGGGTGATGTAAATACCTAGATAGGGAAATAGAGACTGTACCCTCTTCAAGGAGCCTATTCACCCACACAATGCCTCTTGGATCTCCTGTTGGGACAGCTGAGCTCTGTTCCTTTAAGAAACAATAATGGCTTTAACTTTTCTGTTCCTCTGCTTATCAGTCTGCAAAAGAGGGACTCGAATACCTCCTTCCCTGGAGTGTCCTGAGGCTTAATTCACTAGTGCCTGTAATGTGCTCTGAGACCCTTGAATGAAAGGTTCTAGGGAAGGAGAAGCATTTGCGCAAAAGCAGCAAGGGTAGATCTCTTGGTCTCTTCCTAAACAAAAGTATCTGCAACCCAAGTTAAAGAAGCTGCTTTTCTATTAGCTGGTAGTAGTAACAGCACGTGTATTCTCTTTACAGAGCAGCGTGGGGGTGAGACAGAAAAGATAGTTTCCTGGTTATGGGTTTGTATTGGAACTCAGGAAACCTGGATTCAATTCCTGTCTCTGCCACAGATGCCTTGAAGGATCTTGGGCAAGACACTGAGGGCTTGGTTTTTCAGAGGGTCTGAGCACCCACTGACTTTAATTGTTCTCAGTGGGAGCTGCTGGGTGCCGAGCACTAGGAAAATGCAGTCCTACTTTGAAGATTACATATAAAAGGCACCTCCTTACTTAGCCAGTCTGCCCTGTGTGTGGTCAGTCACCTCTGCCAACTTTAGTGACAAAACTAATTTTTTTAAATTATTTTTACTACTGCAGAGTCAACACAGCTACGAGACAGAGTGCTGGACTCTAGTCCCTGTGCATCAACACCACTGCTTGCTAAGTTCAGTCATAGTAAGATCTGTGCAAACCCACTGACAGCAAGGGAATTGCCTGGATGTCACTGAAAGCAGAATCTGAGGACAAGGAAGTTTGCACCACCACAGGGGGCCTGATTTGGCCTGTAAAACTTTTGCTCCTGGTAACAATGCAGGACAAGAAAAATCCTGTTCTCAGATCTCTGGCTGAGTTTGGTGGGAAATCAGTCAGAAAGACAACCTCTCTTTCCTTGCAAGCTTTGCAGTCTGATACGGTGTCGCTGAGACACAAACATGCCCCCACCATGCCATTTTTGCTGTCATTTTTCAGAGTGGAACTGCACATTGAGCCACAGACAAGGACAAGAACAATGAAGTACAGAGCTGTCAGCTTTGACTGACAAATAATGAGTCTTGCTTTGGAGCCTGATCCTACAGGCGTTTACAACAGCCTGCAGCCCTATATTGACGTAAAAGTTTAACCAGTTAACTGATGAGCTTGATGCTTACCGGTTTCTATTAACAATTAAACTCCACTGGGGTCCCAGCTGTTGGCTCCGCGCCTGGGGCTCTGTTACTGCCTGCACCCGGTGTTCATCTAAGCATGCTCAGTACATCGGCTGAAGCCACTGCCCTTCACCCTGCCCTTATTACCCGTAAGATTCTGTGGACTGCTTTTGACAGGGGTTAAAAAGTGGCAAAGGGGGGCGAATCGGAGCAGGAGGGTGGCCAGGGTCTGAGCAGGGGGTGGAAATTTACTGGTCAGGGGAGTCAAGCAGCTGGAGGCAGCATTAGGAGAGGGGCTAAATGGCAAAATCAGGGGAGGGGGTAGGAGGCAGAGTTAAACCCAGGGTGAGGCGCTGGCAGAGGGTGTCGGAGGGCAAAACCCAACACAGGCAGGGGCAGAGGGGGTAGCAGTTAGCCCAGTGGGACTGAGACACTAGTGCTTGGCAAAATAGTTGGTTGTGGGGCGAGAGGCTTTTTTATTTGAGCAAAGTGGCTTTTTTGTATGGTCACACGAACTGAGCATGCTCAGTAACATCTGCTGAAGCCACTGCCCTTCACCCTGCCCTTATTGGCCATAAAAATCTGCTGACTACTATTTACAGGGGTTAAAAAGGGGCAAAGGGGGCGACTCGGAGCAGGGGGATGGCCAGGGTCTGAGCAGGGGGTGGAAACTGACTGGTCAGGAGGGTCAAGCAGCTGGAGGCAGAATTAAGAGAGGGGCTAAAGGGCAAAATCAGGGCTGGGGAGGGAGAAGCAGGAGTTAAGCCCAGGAGTGAGGCACTGGCAGAGGGTGTCAGAGGGCAAAACCCAGCACAGGCAAGGGCAGAGGGGGTAGCAGTTACCCCAGTGGGATTAAGACACCAGTGTTTGCAAGGGGCTTTTTTATTTCCCCCTCTCACACAGACAACACCTCTCAGCATGGGCTTACCAGGGCTGGGTTCTTAAAGGCACAGGCACAAGGCTGGGTTCTTAAAGGCACAGGCATCCCAACGCCTAGTCAATGCAGCTCCTCTTTGTCTGATCTAACCTACTGAGGCTATGTCTATGCTACAAAGTTCAAAGTGCTGCCGTGGGTGCTAGTGCTCCTGGTAATCCACTGCAACGAGGGGATTAGCTCCGACCGCTGGGAGCCAAGCCTGTCCACTAATTTTATATGTATCCCATACATCAGTGGTTCCCAAACTTTAACAGCCTGTGAACGCCTTTCACTAAATTGTGAAATCTTACGAACCCCCCTCCTAAAAATGAATATTTCCAGGGATTTAAGTTTATATTTCCTCCGCACTCTGCAATCCGTGGGGCTCCTGCTGCTGGACCCCGTTGACTGCCCTGGTCAATTGAGCTACTCTGAGCTCAGGCTGCAGGTCCTGCTGACCGCCGGGGCTCAGCTGCCAGCCCCAGCTGCCTGGCCCCGCTCTTCCTGGGGCTTGGGTTGCCAGTTCCGCGTGGAGCGCTGGGTTTCAGGCTGCTGGCTCCCCCGCTGATGGGGGCAGGGCTTGGGCTGCCAGCCCCAACTGCCCTGCCCTGCTCTCCCTGGGGCTTCGGCTGTCTGCCCTGCAACCGGGTCCCATCTGCTGCCTCCAAAGCCCCGGGTCCTCTGGCTGCCATGAGTGAAATTTTTCTGGCAAACCACGGTTTGGGAACCACTGCCATACATAAACGTATACATAATGTTTACACCTTTTTTTCTAAACCCATTAACCTGCCTGGCCCTCCTCACTGTCTGCCATCTCAACAGAATCATAGAGCTTGCATGACTCTGCACTATTGTCATGAGCGTTTGCACCCAAAGGTGCCTGCTTCTTTACCATTTGCAGATCAGCAAACATACATGTGGGGTGTGACATTATACTCTACATGCTTTATGAAAATATGCTTATGATATGGATATGACATAGCTAAAATATACTTTAGGCAAGATGGCTAATGTGGGGTAGCTTCATCACACTGCAGTGTTACAGGTAACACATCCCTATAGTTCGCAGTTTCGTACACATGTATGTGTGTGTGAAAATGTTATCTGTAGGACCGTGCTACCTGCAGCAACGACAGGTCCTACTTTGCTAAAAAAGGTATTTCAAGCAGTCTCATATGTAAAACCAACCTGATAGCTTTCTTGAACAGTGTAACAAGCCTACAAGTGGTAGATATGGTATATCTTGCCTTTAGTAAGGCTTTTGATACTGTCTCCCATGACCTTCTCATAAACAAACTATGGAAATGAAACCTAGATGGAGCTAAAATAAGATGGGCACAACGAGTGGGGTTACCAGGGATCAGTTCTGGATATGTTTCTATTCAAAATCTTAATGACTGAGATAATGGCATACAGAGTACACTTATAAAGTTTGTGAAAATTTAAGGTCTAGAAAACATGACCTATGAGGGAAGACTGAAACATGATAACAGTTTTCAAGTATGTACAAATAAAGTAGCATCTTTTTACTGCACCAAGCTGTCTGAAAGGAAAACAGTCCAATTCCAGTCCTTACCTACTTGGAGAGAGCCTGTACATTGATCTAACAAGTCTTGTTTGATATTTTCTGGAGCTGTTTCACGAGCGTTAATCACCACAACCTCTCCTGGAAATAAGAAGGGAAAACACATAATAATCTCTTCCCAGTGTCTGGTACGTTTCATTCATCACAGTTAGAGGAGCAGAAGGCAAAGTGCTGGAGTTTATGCTTTTTTGTGGAAACCAGTGAGGGTTGGAGTCCCACTGGATCATGCACTGTGGAGTCCATGAAGTCCATCACCAAACAGGCCAAGCTCTCATGTTATGTTTATGAACTCTGCAGCAGGGCACTTTCCTTCTGCAGAGTTTACGTCTTCCTAACATTTTAAGAACAGTACATCTCATACTGCTGGTCCCTTTGACTCTTTGTTTGATCTGAAAGCGAGATCATGATCCAGGATAGACAGATGGGTTAATTCTGGCTCTATTGATCTTAAAAACTGCTGTGGCCCTTTTATGGTACTTCAGTGGTGCAAAGAGGCACACAGTTGGCTTAACCAGTTAACCAGGAATTCTCATCTCTACATCGCTCCTGCACCTGCTGCAGGGGGCCTGGTTGCAAACTGCAGTCAAGTGGCCATTCATTGGCGTATTGCAGAGGTGGGCAAATTATGTCCTGGAGTGTCCTGCCGGCCCTTGAGCTCCCGGCTGGAGAGGCTAGCCCCTGGCCCCTCCCCTGCTGTCCTCCCTCCCCTGCAGTCTCAGCTTGCCGTGCCACCAGCCGGGCAGCGTGGCGGAGTGGCTGGCTCCGGCTGGGCGGTGCGGTTGCCAGTCCTGGTGCTCTGAGCCGCATGGTAAGGGGGCGGGGAGCGGGGGGGTTTGATAAAGGGCACGGGGTCCCAGGGGGCAGTCAGGGGACAGGGAGCAGGAGGCAGCTGGATAGGCGTGGGAGTCCCGGGGGGCCTGTCAGGGGTCCGGGGTGTGGATAGGGGTCGGGGCAGTCAGGGGACGGGGAGCAGGGGGAGTTTGATGGGGGTGGTGTTCCAGGGGGGCGGTTAGGGGCAGGGAGTCCTGGGAGGGGGCGGTCAGGGAATCAAGGAGCAGAGGGGGTTGGATGGGTTGGGGATTCTGAGGGGGGCAGTCAGGGGGTGGGAAGTGGGAGGGGGCAGATAGGGGGTGAGGGCCAGGCTGTTTGGGAAGGCACAGCCTTCCCTACCCAGCCCTCCATACAGTTTCGGAACCCCCATGTGACCCTCAGGCCAAAAAGTTTGCCCATTCCTGGCGTATTGGAACAAGCATGGAACCTTCTCCATCAGACTCCACGGCACCTTTCCTCACAGGAGGGCACTAGACTCTGAGAAGGATGCATTTCAAAGGTTCACTGGACTATAAAAGAGGGGGGCAAAGAACCCCAACTTATCTTTCACTTTGAAAGACAAAGGACCTGAGCACCTTGGACTTTTTGGAAGATCCTGACCAAGGGGTCAGTCAGCTGTCTTGTTGGGAGGAAGCATAAGAAGCTCACCTTGAAACAAGACTGTAGCTTGGTTAAATCTTAGTCCTTAGAAAGCATTTTTCACTTTTATTTGCTTATAACCATTTCTGATTTTATCCCTTACACCTGAGCTCACTTAAAATCCTCTCTTTTCATTAATAAACTTATTTTCCATCTAAACCAATCCGGTGCTGTGTTTGAATTGAAGTAATCGTGAACTCTAGTTAAAGCAACAGACTGCTGAGGTTTTGTCTCTTTAAGGGAGCAAATGACTGTATTACTTCCCTAAATGTACCAACAGAGGGCTGGACTTTTCAGGGCAGACAGTTTGGGGGAAATTCGGGAGCAGGGGTGGCTTGGCTAATAGTAACCAGGGCTGCTGGAGAACAGGGAGTGGCTGTGGTATAAAAAGCAGGCTGCTGGAGTTGCTGAACCAGGGTGGCTTTTATCACATGGATACTCAGTGCAGGCTTGTATGCTGGCTGGGAGCACCCAGACAGGAAGCTACAGCAGCAGAGCATTTTAAGGCACTCAGAGTTATACAACAAATGGTAACACAACCTCATACTGGTGTGGGCTGCACCCCAAAATGTGACAACCATGCCCTCTCTTATTCTCCTCTGTCCATACAAGTCCCTGAAACCATCCAATACTCCATATTCATCTGCCGCTATCAGAAAGACACTCCATTTTCCCAGTGCAACCCGGAGAGCAACACAACCTTAGACATGCAGCACCACAGACATGCTTACAGACTGGCTATTGATAATCCTTGTACCTGAGGCAGGCTAAGAGGCAGGGCATGTGTGCAGCTTATATTATTATGCAACAATAGACCACACTACTGTAATTCATATCTGCAACAGAGAGTGCTTAAGTCCCTTTCATGTGGTAACGAATGGGATTCTCCCACCAGTAAAGGGGGAAAAAAGTGAGGTGAAACAGTAGACTTTAGGAGGGTGTTGGAACCACAAATGAATGTTGCATTTTGGGATGGCAGCTGGAGTACTGTCTATACCATATCAGTAAGTGTGTGCCCACGCAGCCACTGCCAGTACACTGGCAGAGGGTTACGATGTTCTGAACAGGAGAATAACTATGTCAGCAACAGTGGAGTTTGGTTGGTAGGAGACAACACACCAGGCTGTGCTGAGGGAAAGGAAAGTTTTGCCAGCACAGCTTTCTAATGTAGGTCAGTCCTGCATATTTCCAGACTTTGTTAATTAGCTGGTTTGTTTGCTTTAAACTACAGTATTATTCTTACTGCTAATGTCTATAGGCTACGTTGGCTGGGATAAGCTCAGGCACTGTAAATACACTAAAGCAGGAACATAACAAAACTTTGAGTTCTAAAAGCCAAACAAACAGACAAGTCTTATGTCAGGGCCTGAAAGTGGCTAGACTTGAGCATAGCTAGATTGCCAAAGGGAGTAAATTGCAAAATTAGAAGGCCTGAGTCTCCGCAAAAAGAAAAGGAGTACTTGTGGCACCTTAGAGATGAACAAATATATTTGAGCATAAGCTTTCGTGAGCTACAGCTCACTTCATCATAAATTTGTTCATCTCTAAGGTGCCACAAGTACTCCTTTTCTTTTTGCGAATATAGACTAACGCGGCTGCTACTCTGAAATCTGAGTCTCCACAGTCTGTCTCTTTGTGGAGTCCCTAACACCCACACAAAGTACTGTTCTGATCTGGCAGCCTTTTGCCCAGGCATATGGTAAAGGACACAAGATGCAAACTTGCCACGAAGCATTTGGTCCAAGGTCTCACCAGACATGGAGAGTCACATCCATCCCTCAGCACAGTCACAGCAGGGATGAATATGGCCCAGAGTATTTACACTTAGATTCTCATAACAAATGCTTCCCTTCTGATCTCATCTGCATTGGCTGAGCATAAGGTGAGCACCAGCCCTTCAGTTAACTGGGATTGAGGCCATTCTGGGTTTGCTCTAATGCCTGCCTAAAGTTCAGACATGGTTGAGTTTTTCACCTTAACTCCAACATTCCCTCACCTCCACGAGATTGCTTTTTGAATTACTGCGATACCCTACTCACACTGTTGTGAGTAAATGGATGTCTGTTTACAGCCATCGCTCTACGGGAACGGATAGGTAGGTCTGGGAATACAATACCATTCTAACCAGGGAGTGCAGCTTTCATTGAAAAATGCTTCGCCTGAACTTCCAGGACATTGGCTTGTGCAAGGCCACTGAATGAGCATGCTGGTGAATAGACTCTAAACGCTATGGGAGAATTACCTGAGAAGGGACAGGCCCTTACCATACCTGTGGTTGCATTATAGATGGTAAAGATGACACCTCCTCCCAGACCCATACTCTGGGGGTTCAAAACTGACGTGCAGACCAGAGCAGCAATAGCAGCATCCACAGCTGAACCTTTACGTTGTAGGATGTCCCTGTATGAGAAAGGAAGAGAAAATATTGTGAAAGGCCAGGCAGCACAGAACTGAGCTGGCTCATGGAAGATCCTTCCTGCTTGTAATGCAAATGATATTCAGGTGGTAAGTTGGGAGAAGTAAATAGTTACGTGGACTGAAGCAGCTGGGGTGATTTCACAAAACTGGGGGAAATGAGTTACAGTAGGTGGGAAAGGAAACTGGACAGAGAAGAGAGAACCTCTGAAAAAAGAGGTACAATTCTGTGTGAGGATCTAAAATCTGCACAAGGAAATGACACAGCTAGGCCATGCCTACCAGCCAGAAGACTTATTTAGGCTGAGCTGAAGGATGAAAATAGAGAACAATCATCGGAAATTTCTATGGCTTTTTAAGCCACAGCAACAAGGCAGATCAGGAAATGATCATACAGAGAGGAGGAAAGCTACTGAAAACCAGAAGCCCCCCCAGGAGAGCACAGCACACTCTATAATGCAGAGACGAAGTCTTCACAAATGTCTTAAGTAACGTAAGTGATTTGTGGCTAGTTCAACTGCACTACTTTCCAGCTTCTACGACAATTAGACAAGGCACCATTTGGTCATTGTGGGGGGGAAGGGAGAAATATGAGTTACAGGTGGATGGGAAACAAGCCCCTGGATCTGAACACCAACTCTGTGGAAATTCAGGGCCGGATTCTTTGCTCATTAACAGCAGTGTAACCCCACTGGTTTAAGTGAAGCTACTCCAGACTTACACCAGAGTGAACGAGCTCAGTCAGGGCACTGGATCCCAATCTAGGCTTCATTTCAAGCTCCTTCCAGTATGCAATCCTCACTATGGAGTGGTGACCTGTGCCTCCAAAGCAATGGCTGGATCCACAGCTCTGTTCCATATCGCACTGAGCTTGGAGGAAGCTCAAATCCCCACTCACTGCAGGCCAGGCATGTCCATACCTCTATTTATAATATATTCTGGGGCCCTCTGACCATCTTCCCAACACTAATGAATTTAGCCTCACAACACTCCTGGCACACACGGACGTATTCTTCCAACTATACAGATAGGGGAACTGACGCACAGAGAGGGATTCTGGGACCTGCCCAAGATCACACATAGAGTTTCTAGCAGAGCCAGGAACAAAATCTAGATCTCCAGTCCGGTGCCCTACCTACAAAGCCACCCCTCTTGTAGCATGAGTTTAACCCCTTATATAATGAATGATGTCGCTGCTGAATGATTATGAAAGTACCTTGCTCCCCTCAGATGAAAGGAGCTTTAGAAGTGTAGCTCAGTGGGCCAGCTTACCTCTATTATATTCACTGCTTTGCATTATATTCTGCTTTATTATATTCAGCAGTAATGCAAGGAACCTACAGGCTTGTATCCTGTAAGACACTGGCTTCAGCAGTTAGCATGAGGCCTACGAACTTAGGTAACACATATGTTCTGGGGAACTGGAAGTAGAGTGTAGGGGGGAATTCTGTCCATAATGTTATCAGCTCACCACAGAACATGAACTGAAACTGGCTTCTGGATGGAATATGTGACTGCAAGAGTGCCCTGGCAACAAATTGACGTATATGATAATGGGGTGAAATCATAAATACACTAACTTATAGAAGGATACCTTAACACAGGTAAGGAGATGAAATGCAAATAAGGAAGAGGGGAGAAACGCCTACTGAATATGCATTAGAGATGCGTAATGTCAGCATAACATATTATAAAAGTGGCATCCCAGCCTGGGGGCAGTAGGGAGAGGTAGCCCTTGGGAGGGGCCAGAATGATGGCCACTGGTGAAGATGAAGAAGGTGACGGTGATGAGGAAGATAATGGCTAACATTTCAGGTTGTTCTGCAAGGGATGGTATGAGTATGGATGTTCAGATGTACTTTCTGTATTATCTCTATCTACCTTACTGAGTTAGAGTGTGTGTGACTTTGCTAAATGTATTAATAAATTATTTATTTGTAAATATAAAAGAGTTCCTGTAGTGTGAGTGTTGCACCTGTGCACATCGGGGATCCCAACTATATAATTTTAATAATACTTGGCCTGATCTTGGGACAAGAACCTGTCAACCCTCAAAGTGATACAGTAACTGGGAATTTTTATTCATAATCTATAGATCAGGCTACAGGAGTGAAACATTAATTACAGGAGGGCAACAAAAATGATTAGGGGTCTGGAACACATGACTTATGAGGAGAGGCTGAGGGAACTGGAATTGTTTAGTCTGCGGAAGAGAAGAATGAGGGGGGATTTGATAGCTGCTTTCAACTACCTGAAAGGGGGTTCCAAAGAGGATGGACCTAGACTGTTCTCAGTGGTAGAAGAGGACAGGACAAGGAGTAATGGTCTCAAGTTGCAGTGGGGGAGGTTTAGGTTGCATATTAGGAAAAACTTTTTCACCAAGAGGGTGGTGAAACACTGGAATGTGTTACCTAGGGAGGTGGTAGAATCTCCTTCCTTAGAAGTTTTTAAGGTCAGGCTTGACAAAGCCCTGGCTGGGATGATTTAATTGGGGATTGGTCCTGCTTTGAGCAGGGGGTTGGACTAGATGACCTCCTGAGGTCCCTTCCAACCCTGATATTCTATGATTCTATGATTATTAAGATCACGTATTTGCATGGAGGCTAAGCAACAGGAACTACCCTTCTTACAACCGCACCCTCGTACAACTCCAGATTAACCTCAATTGACTCTCTTAGTGGCAGATTCAACCACCCCAGTTTTCAGGACTGTTAATCCTAAATGTTCAAAAGGCATGAATCAGGCCCCCCAAAATCATGAGATACTATTGAAAACCCTCATGATATTTAAGCCTAACACATGTGGATGCCATTTATTTCCCTTCCGGTTTTAGTGTCTTTAGGGTGCACTTAGGTTCTGTTTTCAAGCTTTTCTCTGCAACTGGGAGGGCTAGAAACTTCTTTTTTAAAACGAAAGCTGCTATTCTCATCTAACCACACGCCTCCAGAAGTTGGGGCTTTAAGAAACACACCTCATACCACGACAGTCGGCAACAGTGAGGTTTGTTTTCAACCACTCCTCTGCTGGCCAGACAGGGACGCCAAGCAAAGAAGTTGTTAACTCCACTCCCTGCCCAAGACCAAAGCATGTCACCTCACAACACACTTCAGACAGTATCTGTTGGCTCAGTAATCTGAAGTTGTTCAAGTAGATGCAGACCTGTATTCCGCATAGGTGTGTGCACACCCAGCGTGCCGGTGCCAGAGACTTTGGCCTACCAGTGCCCATAGAGGGGCAGTGCTTGCGCCTCAGGGCTGCGGCCCCTCTCCTGGCTATATGAGGCGGTGTTGACCCTGCTCAGTCCCTTCTCACCGACCGTGGCTGGAGTTGAAGATCTGTCTGTGATTGTAGTCTTATAACCTTGCATTTACTCTAAGCCTAGTTTAGTGTACATAAGTAATTAGTCAGTAGTTAGATAGCATTAGTAGATAGTGTTCCCCCCTTGATGCCCTCACCAGGCTTTAAACACGGTCCTTCGTGTGGAGAGGCGATCCCCAACAACGACCCCCTCCGCCCCACGCTGTGTGTTTTGTCTCAGCGAGCCCCATCTTAAGAGTACTGTTTGATCTGTAAATTGTTTAAAAAGCGGACTCAGGTGGCACGGGACCTTTGCCTGAAGCAACACCTGCTTCAACAGGCCATGCGGCCTGATCGGTACTAAGGTCCTCCTCGGCCAAAGATTGCCCTCAGGCTTGAAAAGTGCTGCCGTCTCTCATTCCGGGGCAGGCACCTCACCGAAGGGACAGAGGAGCCATTCTCCATTATCGACATCAAGGAAGATGTCTCATAAGACCAATCAGGACCATTCCAGGTTGCGGGGCAACTCCTCTGCTTCCCCCAGGAAAAGTACAGACTGGCACATGGCTGGTTCTGGAACATGGGATGGCACGGGTTCCTCTGACCCTTCCCTGGTACCGAGTGGAAAGAGCAGAAACCCTGTGCCATTGACTCCGGTTCCAGCCTCTGGGCATCCATTGAGTCTGGTACTGACGAGGGAGATGCCGGGACCGGTATCATTGACAACCCAGGCAGCTGCAGACCTTCTCTGCCTTTCGGTCCCTAACTTACCATTGGTCCAGGACTCTCCCAGGGCTGTGCCACTTATGGTCCCTCTGATGGAGCAAGCCACTGAATCTATGTGTTTGTCAGCACCGCATCCAGACTCTTCCCTTGCCATGGTGGGGATGGAGCTGGCACCGGAATCAGTGAGGGGGACCACGGCACCAGGACCCTCTTTGGCCCCGCTGCATTTGACTCCGCAAGTGCTCCCATATCAGCTCTCACAACCCTCAACATTGACACATTCAGGCACTCTGGTACTGATGTTTGTGTGGAGACCAACACTGCCTATGGCATCAGCACAGAATCACAGAATCGTAGGACTGGAAGGATCATCTAGTCCAGGCAGGGAGAATGCTAGGTTGATTGCGACACCTGAAGCCAATTGGGGCTGGCTGAAACTAGTTAAAAGCCTCCCAGTTAGTCAGGTGGGTGTGCATGTCAGGAGCTGTGGGAGGAAGCTGCGCTGTTGGAGAGGCTGAGTAGTACACACCATATCAGGCACAAGAAAGGAGGCCCTGAGGTAAGGGTGAAGTGGAGCTTGAGGAAGTGAGGGCTGCTGTGGGGAAGTAGCCCAGGGAATTGTACATGTCACGTTCCTAAAAGGTCAGCTACCATAGCTGATACTATTAGGGTCCCTGGGCTGGAGCCCGGAGTAGAGGGTGGGCCCAGGCTCCCCCCCACCTTTGCCCCCTGATTAATCACTGAGACTGGGAGACAACAGAGAATGTGCAAGGAAGGATAATTTCTCCTCACCTCCCTTGCTGGCTTATGATGAAAATGGCTCAGTAGACTGTGACCCTTATCTCTAGATAAAGAAGGGTTATGTGGAGGGTCACAGTGAGCCTCTGAGGCTAGCGAAATCCGCCAGGAAACGCGGGACCCATGGAGGCAAGGACAGAGCTTTGTCACAGTACTTGAAATTTATGACACACTCATTACCATGCTTGACACCACATTGCGTTTGCTTGACCATCTGGGACTCATTTTAAACACTGCAAAGTCAACCTTGGCTCCCACACAACAAATCAAGTTCACTGGGTTCCTGTTAGATTCCATGAGGTCGAGGGCATTCCTACCGATGACCACTTCCAAGCAACTCAGCAGCTGTGCCTCAGTCTGCAGTCTCAGCCATCCATGACAGTCCACGTGTGTCTAAGCCTGTTGGAGCTACACGTCTGCTTGCATGCAGGTGGCCCAGTTCACCAGGCTGCACTTTTGCCCTCTTCAGATGTGGCTCAGGATGGCTTATCTTCCTGCCCTGCCTTCTCTGGGCAGGCTGGTTCCCCCCTTCCTCCATCAGTCCTGGATTCCTTGCGCTGGTCGGAGTCCCTCCACAATGAAGTGCTAAGGAGTCCCCTTCGCTCAGCCCTCTCTGACAAAGTCAGTGGTTATCTAAGCTTCCCTTCTGGATTTGGGGGGCTCAGCTGAACTCATTAAGGGTGTAGGGCTTGTGGTCGGTACAGAAAACCTCCTTCCATATCAATGTGTCGGAACTTCAGGCCATCCACAATGTATGCCATGCCTTCTGGGACTGCATCAGACACTCAGTGGTTCACATACTGAGGGAAAATACCACCGCAATGTACTATGTGAACAAGCAAGTTCCAGGTTACTCTGTCTGGAGGCGATCAACCTGTGGCAGTTTTGCATCGAGGAAGACATCACTCCAGTAGCAATCCATTTCCTGGGGGTGCAAAATCGTCTTGCAGACCATCTCAGCAGGGTTGTCTTCACAACATGGGGCATCTCCATGATCAACCTGTTTGTGACAAGGGAAAACAGCAAGTGTTATATGTTCTGCTCCTGGGAGGTCTGCAGGCCAGGCTCCATCTCTGATGCCTTCCACTGCAGTTGGCAGTTAGCTCTTCTGTATGCCTTTCCACCTATTCCATAGTTCATCAATGCGGATGGGGCCAAGCTCATCTCATTGCTCTAGTGTTGCCGAGATAGTGCTGGTTCCCAGAGCTCCTTGCTCTGTCAGTTCAGCCTCCCATACCATTTCCTCTCCATCCTGATCTGCTCACTCAGGTTTACGGCCACACAATCCATCCTGCGCTCAGCTCCTTGAACCTTACAGTGCAGTGGCTACATGTCTGAATGAAGAGGAGGAGCAGTGCTTGGCGGCTGTCCAACATGTCCTATTCAACAGTAGGAAGTCCTTCACTAGAACAGCCTACTTAGTGAGCTGGAATAAATTCTTGGTGTGGTCCTTGACCCGTGTGACCCAAATGACAGGGGCTTCCATTAGGACATCTTAGAGTACCTGCTACATCTTCAGAAATTTGGCTTTGTGCTCAGTTCCCCGAGGGTGCATTTGGCAGCAATATCTGCATTCCATCCCCCAATTTAAGGGAAGTCAGTTTTTTCCACTGCTATAGTGATGAGATTTCTGAAGGGGCTTCTCCGCTTACATCATCTAGTCCAAGAACCAGTGTGGGACCTAAACATGGTCCTGGCAGCTCTGATGGGCCCTCCGTTTGAGCCCCTTGAGGCCTGCCCACTGCCCCTCCTGTCTCAGAAAACCACATTCCTGATAACCATCACTTCAGCAAGGGTGTGTGTGAGTTGCAGGCCTTAATGGCTGAGCTGCTTTACTTTGTCCTTGGGGAGCTGAACGTAACACTGCGATCACAGTGGGCTGCTGGAACAATTTTTATAGTGGGGGTGTGTAGCCAGACAGACAGCCCCCCCCCCCAAGACCAGCATTGCTGGGAACACACGGAACAGGGCACTTAACATGAATTCCAGCACAGCCTTTGAAGCTGTGAGAAGCACAGGTGTGCTGCTACAATGTGCCTCTGGGAACGTATACAACAATTGGGCTCACAGCAGGCAGAGGCGCTGTGACAGACATGGCTCTTAGCCCCTACTAAAACAGCATGATGCACACACACCAACATCCTAGGTGGGAAAATATTTACCCTGATAAAAGAAGTGTCCAGTAGTCGAAACTTATTGTTTCTCCCTTGCAAGTGTGAACTACTCTTGCGAGAGCTGGCGTCACCCCGACAGACCAGCCCCAATTTAGCATAGAAAGGAGAAAGAGAATAAAGGAGTACAGAGGTATAAGTAGGGGACCTACAGCACCATGATTTTTGAGTGCTTTTCACTATCTATCTGCTGGTCAGATAAGTGACAGCCTCCCAAGGCTTCTGCAGCTAAGAGGGTCCCTAAGCCTTGTCCCTTATTCGTCTTTCCGCGGAATTGAGTGACCGATCCTGGCTTGGCACCGCTGGAATCGAGAGATGCAAGGAGGGTAAGAAGCACCCACACCTGATCTCCTATCTTTAGTGTACACATATTTTGAAATAGAGCTCTATACTTTGTTTTCTCTCTTTGGGATTGTAGCTTCAGTTTTGTAACTTGTTTGTGTGTGTAACATCTCTACACTTAAATAAGTAGGCACTAGCAATTTTGTAACCACATGATTAGAATCTAGTTTAATAAATTTTGGTAACCATTTATGCATAAGCCTGACTTGTTTCTCTGGTTTACTGTGAAGCAGCCAACACAATTAAAGAACCTCAGCCGTTTTGGCTGTAAAGCCTGGCCATTAGGTGAGAGTACTAAGAGCCTAGCGTTGAGTTGTGCCGCCTCCACGGGGCAAACTCTTGGGGCACCTGTCAGTCAATCCTGACTGCCCGCTGCGAAGGAGCTCTGAGCTCTAGCAGTTAAAGTCACGGGTGTGGAGAGGCTCTTAGTGCTGCCATTGGGGCACCTGTCAGTCAGTGTTGACTGCCCGCTGCGAAGGAGCTCTGAGCTCTAGCAGTTAAAGTCACGGGTGGTTAGGACCTTGGGGCATCCGTCAGCCTAGCCCGGGCTGCCCGCCGCGAAGGGACAGTGCGTCCTAGCGGTTAAAGTCACGGATGGTATAAACGGGCATAGCTGGCACCTCACCAAACATCCCTGGCCATCGGCTAACAGATTTGGCGTCACGAACAGGATTGTGATATAGGCTGCACTACAGTAACACAATGAAACCAGTCATGATAAACACCACAGAATTCCCTGAGCTAGAGAAAAGTTTGACCCAAGAGGGATGGGGAAATCCTCTGTGGAGCAAAGAACTGCTGGAGAAATATTGGGGAAAACCAGCAGAGATCTGGCAGCATTTCTGTAACTGGAGAACTGCCTGCAAGATGAAGAAGGGGATGACAATGATCCATCCACCTCTTCAAAAACAAAAAAGGGAGGTAAAAAGGGAAAAGGGAATAAAGCTCCAACACACTTTACCAAAATTACCACCCGCCAATATACTCCCATGGAGTTAAAAACAATCCAGGGAGATTTTGCTAAAAAGCCTGAGGAAGGTATAATAGAGTGGCTGGTCCGCCTCTGGGACCCTGGGGGTGGATATATACGCCTGACAGCCCAAGAAACTGAGCGCCTTAACTTAGGTGCAGGAATATTCCTGGAACACTCAGAGGGGAACACCCATAAAACACTTTGGTCTCTGGCTTGTCGATGGGCAAGAGGAATTTACCCAGCAGACCGAGATGAACCCACAGTAATGCACTGGACCAACATAGATGAGATAAAAGCAGCTCTATTAACTGTGGCTGTCATTAGCATGCTTGGCCAAAACCCTCAAGAGTTAAACTATGAAAGTCCATGGGAGGGTCAGGTAAATGTAGATGATCTCAGACCCCTGCTTAAGGGAGCTCCGAGTAACCATAGGGCTATGGCACTGTCCCTTAGAACAGAAGCTGCAGCACATAACAGTACCTTTCGGGCACTGCTAAACCTTCTGGTGTCATACTTTAGAGAATTCGGAGACATCAGAGCACTGACAGGCAAAGCTAAGATGCGTTCACTTCAGGGAAACAAGGGGGCACCATCTAAAGGACATAAAAACAAGCGAGAGCCAACCCAGGAGGAAAAGGAGCTTAGAGCCAAGTTGTGGAGACAATGTCTGGCTTTAGGTTATCCCAGAGAGGTGATAAATGGACTGCCCACAGAGCGGCTAAAATTATTCACCACCTTTAAAAGAGCTGACTGGGAGACAACTAATGCTACTCCCAGTGCACCTCTGCAGCTCTCTCCTCCCCCGCCACCTACAGACACTCTGTATACTCCATTGCTCCAGCAACTGCAAGAGTTACCAGAGCAGGGAAACTAGCTTGCGGGGGTCAATCTCCTCTCCTAATAAACCAGCTTAAATCCAAAGAGGAGAAAACAACAGCAAAAGACCCCCGGATACATGTAACTGTAAATGACAAACACATTATTCCTTTCTTAATGGACACAGGGGCTCAAATGTCCATGATTAAGCGAGAAAGTTTTCAGGGCTTGCCACTTACTGGCCGAAAGCAGGTACTTGTTACAGGAGTAAATGGCAGTACCATAACTTACCCATTAGTTAAGATAAAACTGGATATCCCATTGCAACCCCACCATCAGCCCCGAAAATATGAGGTGATTTTGGGCAATGCCAACATACTGGGCATGGACATTTTAAGAGGAAAGAAGGGAAGGATTAATGGGGAAAGATGGGCTTTTGGAGTCAGTTCTGTTCCTCATGCCACCCACCTGGAAGAGGAGAGCCCTCCCCACTATTCTTTAAACTTACTTAGCAGCGCGCCTGCTCTCCCACCCTCAACAGTAACAAACATAAAGCAGTATAATGTCCCAGCTGAGGCCATAAGCCCTGTTACTGACCTGATCAAAGATTTGGAACAGCGAGGAATTTTAATTCGTACCCACTCTCGCTTTAATTCTCCTGTGTGGCCCATCAAGAAGCCAAATGGCAAATGGAGACTCACTATAGACTATAGGAAGCTAAACAGTAACACTGGACCATTAACTGCAGCAGTCCCTAGCATAACAGATATTGTAAACACCATACAAACCTGGGATAAACCCTGGCTAGCAGTATTAGATGTAAGGGACATGTTCTTCATGGTCCCTTTGCAACCAGCTGACCAGGAAAGATTTGCTTTTACTTGGAGAGGTGTACAATACACTTTTATCCGAATGCCACAAGGGTTTAAACACTCACCCACTATTTGCCATGGGGCACTGGCAAAGGTCCTAGATGACCTTATACTGCCACCCAATGTACAAACTGTGCAATACATTGATGACATCTTAATAGGTGGGAAAACCTCAGAAGAGGTACAGGAGGCTATGAATCAAATCAAAGGAGCACTAGAAGCCCTTAATTTAGAGTTACCAGCTGAGAAATGCCAAGGTCCCTCCCAAGAGATAAAATTCTTAGGTACTGTATGGATGGGAGGTAGGAGGTCTGTGCCTAATGACACTGTGCAAGAGCTAAATCAGGCACCCTCCCCTGAAAGTAAAGATCAATTGAGACAGATTTTGGGAACCCTGGGGTTTTGGAGAAAACATGTACCTGGCTTTGCCATTATAGCCAGACCATTGTACAATTTGTTAAAGAAAAGTGCTGCCTGGGAATGGGCTCCTGCCCATGAGGAAGCCCTCAGGCAACTGATAGGGGAGATACACACCTATCAGGCTCTGGGTCCCATACATCCTGAAGCCCCATTCCATTTGTACCTAACTGTGGGAGCCACTGGAATGTCTTATGCTCTCTGGCAAGAAAGTGACACTGCTCCCAGACGACCAATGCAGTTTGGTTCCAAGTCATGGCAAGGGTCACAGGCTAACTACACGCCTTATGAGAAGGTGCTTCTGGCAGCTTACACAGCCTTGAGAGAAACTGAGGACTTAACTCAGGATAAGGACATCACAATTCACACTCCTCTTCCAATCATTAAACCTATATTGGAAGGGAAAGAGTTACCACCTGGTGTAGCACAAAAAATGACTATCCAAAGATGGGCACTTTACATACACCACAGGGTAGGTAGTGCAGACACTGCACAAAACCCCACTATGATTCAGGAATCCCTATGGAAAGTAGGAATGCCTGATGAATACCGCCTACCTCCACAGCAGTCTCCTATTAAGGATGCTGCCCCATTTGATCCTTCTAAGCCTGAGGGAGTATGGTTCACTGATGGCAGTGCCAGGCTGGTAAAAGGAAAATGGAAGGGAAAAGCTGCAGCAGTGCCTGCAGACACCTCTGCAGCACCCCTAACTGCTGAAATTGATGGGTCAGCACAACTTGCAGAATTGGCTGCAATTAAACTGGCTTGTGAAGCAGGAGCCACCGCAGTATATACGGATTCCTATGCGGTATGGGCAGGTGCCACTCAGTGGATCACTAACTGGAAAAATAACCACTGGGAAATAGGAGGTAAACCAGTATGGGGACTGGAATACTGGAAGTGGTTATATCAGCATGCCCTGCAACAACCTCTGTCTATAGGACATGTCTCAGCTCATCAGAGGAATAATACCCCAGCTGCACAGTTAAACAATTTAGCCGATGCAGCTGCCCAGCTCTTTACCACACAAGTAGAATGGGAACGCTTATATTCATGGTTACATGATAATTTAGGACACACAGGAAGTGATGAGTTAGTTCGGCAAGCACATATCAGGGGGTGGCCTATCACCCACAGACAGGCTAGAGACCTGGTGCAAGCCTGCACTATTTGTGCTGAGACTAGAAAACATATAGCAGAAGGACAAAGATTTGCCAGGCTAAGAGATGGGAAAACACTATGGGCAACCTGGCAGGTCGACTATGTCGGACCACTGCCCACTACAAGGCAGAGGTGGAAATACATCTTGACTGGGGTAGAAATTGTTTCAGGGATTGGTTTTGCATATCCAACCCGATTGGCAACAGGGTTGTCCACAATTATGGGACTAAACCGCTTAACAGCAATTGTCCCAATGCCTCAAGAAATCCAATCAGATAATGGTTCGCATTTTAAGAATAAACTTATAAGGGAATGGACCCTTAACCATGGAGTCCAATGGACCTTCCACCTTCCATATCGACCTCAATCTAATGGCATGGTCGAGCGCTGGAATGGGTTGCTAAAGAATCACTTGAAGCCTACTGATGGCACATGGGGAGACAGACTGGACGAAGTGGTGCAGAGATTAAACAACAGACAGACTCCTACAGGAAGTCCAATCAGCAGGGGATTCTTCCCTACAGGGAAAGCTATCTCCCCTGCCAGAACACCACTGCACAGTTCCAAGTATGCTCCTGGAGACACTGTGGTGATTAAACACCCAGCCCTGGGAACCTTTACCTGCGTTTTGCACGCCTATAAAGAGAAAGGTGTATGGAGTGCCTTAAATGCTGATAAAAGGCTAATAACCATTACAGAGGCTTGGATCGCATCCAAGACCGGCTGACCATGTGATTTATTGCAGGAATGGTCCCATGGTTCCGAGCAACCTGCCAGCTAACCTGTCAGCAAAATGGACCATGCAGCAGACCTGTTTGATCACTAGAGACTACTATGGACTGTTGATATATTTGCCATTACTTATAATAGCAGGTGTAATTTTTGCTTTTGGTTTTAAAATAAGTTTTTTTAGCTAGAACACGACCCACCAGAGATATGTTCCTGCAAGCCCTCATGATCCTTCTGTTGGCTCCAGTCACCTTGGCAATACCAGAACATCCTCTTCGGGGAGCAATCCAAACCATCGCCTCAGCTGCTGCTGCTACAAATTGCTGGATGTGCACCTTGCTAGATTCAACCAATGGACTGGGAATTGAATTTGTACCACTCAGCCTAAATGATTGGTGGAACAAAAGCGACATCTTTCAGTGGAGACCAGTATGATACACCAACAACCCTCGCATTGACTCGGGGGGGGTGGGACAATGGCATCGCACTGTTTGGGGACGGCCTGTGGAATATGTAACGGGATACACTTGGGATTTTCCCTCTCCCCGTTTTTACATTCGGTTGTAAATACTGTTTTAACCATTTTAATTATTGTAATTGTTTTTTGTGTAACTTTATGTATTATGAAGCGTTTGATTCAAACTGCTCTTTCCTCCACACAAATCAGATACCTAGAGCTAAAAAGGGATCCTAACCAATTCCGCGAACCCTCATCCTCTAATTTGGTTGTTGGGTATTTCTAGATTTCCCCAAGGAGGGCAAGAGGTGCTGGCATCACCGCCACCTTGCAATCTGGGATGTAGTGTGGTGCATCAGGGGGTGGAATGTAGCCAGACAGACAGCCCCCCCCCCCAAGACCAGCATTGCTGGGAACACACGGAACAGGGCACTTAACATGAATTCCAGCACAGCCTTTGAAGCTGTGAGAAGCACAGGTGTGCTGCTACAATGTGCCTCTGGGAACGTATACAACAATTGGGCTCACAGCAGGCAGAGGCGCTGTGACAGACATGGCTCTTAGCCCCTACTAAAACAGCATGATGCACACACACCAACATCCTAGGTGGGAAAATATTTACCCTGATAAAAGAAGTGTCCAGTAGTCGAAACTTATTGTTTCTCCCTTGCAAGTGTGAACTACTCTTGCGAGAGCTGGCGTCACCCCGACAGACCAGCCCCAATTTAGCATAGAAAGGAGAAAGAGAATAAAGGAGTACAGAGGTATAAGTAGGGGACCTACAGCACCATGATTTTTGAGTGCTTTTCACTATCTATCTGCTGGTCAGATAAGTGACAGCCTCCCAAGGCTTCTGCAGCTAAGAGGGTCCCTAAGCCTTGTCCCTTATTCGTCTTTCCGCGGAATTGAGTGACCGATCCTGGCTTGGCACCGCTGGAATCGAGAGATGCAAGGAGGGTAAGAAGCACCCACACCTGATCTCCTATCTTTAGTGTACACATATTTTGAAATAGAGCTCTATACTTTGTTTTCTCTCTTTGGGATTGTAGCTTCAGTTTTGTAACTTGTTTGTGTGTGTAACATCTCTACACTTAAATAAGTAGGCACTAGCAATTTTGTAACCACATGATTAGAATCTAGTTTAATAAATTTTGGTAACCATTTATGCATAAGCCTGACTTGTTTCTCTGGTTTACTGTGAAGCAGCCAACACAATTAAAGAACCTCAGCCGTTTTGGCTGTAAAGCCTGGCCATTAGGTGAGAGTACTAAGAGCCTAGCGTTGAGTTGTGCCGCCTCCACGGGGCAAACTCTTGGGGCACCTGTCAGTCAATCCTGACTGCCCGCTGCGAAGGAGCTCTGAGCTCTAGCAGTTAAAGTCACGGGTGTGGAGAGGCTCTTAGTGCTGCCATTGGGGCACCTGTCAGTCAGTGTTGACTGCCCGCTGCGAAGGAGCTCTGAGCTCTAGCAGTTAAAGTCACGGGTGGTTAGGACCTTGGGGCATCCGTCAGCCTAGCCCGGGCTGCCCGCCGCGAAGGGACAGTGCGTCCTAGCGGTTAAAGTCACGGATGGTATAAACGGGCATAGCTGGCACCTCACCAAACATCCCTGGCCATCGGCTAACAGGGTGCTGAGAGCCATTGAACCAAACTTTGTAAACCGCATATATGATGGAAACCACTTCAAGCCAGGGGGTGCTGCAGCACCCCCAGCACGCCTAGTTCCAGCACCTATTGATCACACCCAAAGTTTTTATCTGAGGTGGTCTCTCGGATTCATCTGAATCAGGCAGTGTATTTACCTGTTTTTCCCAAAGCCGCACCTCTTCCCCAGGAGAACAGCGCCTCCATAATCTGGATGTCAAGCGATGTCTAGTCTTTTATCTAGACAGGACTTAACCGATTCGTGCTTCACCTCACCTGTTCGTGTCATATGCAGACAGCATGAAGGGGCAAGCAGTTTCGGCACAGACCATTTCTAGATGGATAACATCCTGTATCAAGGCTGTGTATGAAATAGCTTCACCTATGCCTCCTCAGCGGATACGGCTCACTCCAAAAGACTATAAGTGATATCGATGGCATTCCTCAGTGATGTTTCCATACTGGACATTTGCAGGGCTGCCACGAGGTCATCTATACATATGTTTACAGACCATTATGCTATTACTGCATCTTCACCAGTGGAGGCAGGCCTCGGAAGGGCAGTTCTGTGATCTCTATTGCGTAGGCTCCAAGCCCTGCCTCTAGATTGGGGTACTGCTTGTGAGTCACCTAAGTGGAATACATGTCTGCATCTATTCAAAGAAGAAACGGTTACTTACAGGAAGTGTGGTTCTTTGAGATGTGACCCACCCTTCATCCCCTCTGCACTGGAGTCTTCTCTCATGGGCTTTTAGTGCAAAGGAACTTTAGGGGGGGTCAGGGTGGCGCCACTTCACATACCCAGGGGAGGGCCACAGTCAGGAGGTGCGATTCACTGTCTTCTACGCATACTGCTAGGCTAGGTAAAAGTCTCCGGCTCCAGCACATTGGACGCACACACACCTAAGCGGAATACATGTCTGCATCACATCTCGAAGAACCACAGTTACATTAAGCCACCGTTTCTTTTGTCATTAAAGTGGGTCCGTCCCCACCCCCCCACACTGGCCCTAATTGCCTTAGCACCAAGTAGCACATAGCTAAGGATTAGCAACAGGATGTGCTCAATATTCCCTGGATGCTACTCTCTAGGAAGAGTAAAGCCTAGTCTCCACTAGAAATGGTTTCCCAGTATAGTTATATTGGTAAATCCTCTCGTCTAGATGCAGTTTATACTGGCAAAAAGTGCTTTTGATGACAGAGCTTAGTTCCCTGAGTGAAATAAGCTATCCCAGCAAAACCACGTTTATGCTGTATAACTGCCCCTACACTAGGGCTTTTACCAGTATAGGAATGTCACCTGCAAAAAATTCACCCCCCTAATCAGTCTTACTCTACTAGAAAAAGTTTCTAGTGTAGACCTGGCCTAAGAGAAAAGGGAATTGCACTTAATCTTACCCACTGATCATGAGCCACCTCAGCTTGTGGGGGCTTGTTTCGCAAGTACCTCTCAGAAACACATTCGTTTAGATCTGCAAGAACATTTTTTGTGTAAACAGGTGGCCCTTACAGTTGGGAATTTTCCATTAACATTATCTTGACTGATGTACTTAAGTCATGCTAAATTACTCTGATAGCTGATCCCAACACAGCCAAAGCCAGGAGTGAAATATCGGATTAGGACACTAGCCGGGGCATGCCTGCACAAACAGCTCTGTGAAGGCATCAGGCTGTAAAATTGGGTCCCTATGTGTAGCACTATTTATATTTGGTTATTTGCTCTGAAACATCCAGGATTAGCCACTACTAGAAACAGAATACTGAACTAGATGGGCCTCTGGTCTGCTCCACTGGGGTTATTCCAATGCTCCCACAGAAATCCCTGGAATATCTACTTCAGAGACCAGGTTTCCAGCCTGGCTTTATCTCCCAAGTGGAACAAATCTGCCACTCTCCACTTGTTCCCCGAGAGGATCTTCCATGTGAAAAAGCAGCAGCGAATGCAGAGCCTTGGGGTGGTTAAAGATGTGCTGAAAGATGTGTCTCTCTTCCCTACTTCCGCCCATTATAAGAAGTTCCCTTCACTGCTGGACAGGTGTGGAGTTTTTTTTCCTAGCACAAGAGGTTTTAAGGGAGTAGGGACAGGATTTTAAATATAAAAAGCCCATGACTATCATATGAGCTGCTGACCCTTCCGAGACCACAGATTCCAGCTCTTGAGTTTACAGCTATATTTATAATTTATGACAATGTTTGCAATTCCTATAACCCACATTCACCATTGTCCTATGGCCCCTTGGCCAATATCTTTTTAGAGCAACACAGATAAATCACTCACACCCTCCTGAACATTTAAAATTATGTGAGAAATACCACAGCCTAAAGAACCCCTAGGCTCTCTTCATTCACACACTACAGTGGTTGCTTATTTTTGCCAGAAGATGAGCAGTTCTTGCATTATCCCAGGAGATACACTGAGTGTTTACCCTTCATGGACAATTCTTTCCACCCGATCCATATACACATGGGAATTCAGAGCCAGTGCCCTCTGCATTTTAAATGCATTAGTTCAGTGTACTCCTGTGACACATGGCCAGAAAGGGTTAAGCAGCTCGCAGGCTAAATAACCCAGATTCAACCTTTAGAAACATGTTAGAAAACTATGTAAATGGTAATTAGGGCCATTTCATGTTAGATGGGCTAGAATTTTGAAATGCAATCATGTATTGTTAGAGAATTAGAGGTGACCCTAATCGCATGTGTTTACTTATATCTTGTTAGATGTTAGCCATGTAAACAGACAGTTCCTGTCTATTACTATAGCTATTGATTCAGAGATCAAAAGGAAATATTAATATTTAGATGAAATGTGAGTGAAATAATGTCATTGTCTATATGTCTCTTTAAAGTTTGTGGTAAGCTGTATATGAACTACTTAATGGATAAATTACCTTATGTTAATCCATGTAGTTAATTACTGGTGATATTTGGGAACCAGAAGGTTACATCAAAGGCCTATTTTTCACCCAGGACTGTATGGTCAAGAGGCTGTCAGAAAACTGTATAAAAACTCTTGGGACCTGATCCTTTCATCTCAGATCTGCTTGATGTTTTATGCAGGGGAACCTTGACTGAGATCTCCAGTCCCATCTGGATCATCCTGAATATTAACATTGGACTATATAACCTATGGACTAATTCTGAAAGAACTCTTTGCAACTACAAAGCTCACCATCCTATGAATGATCTCAGAACTGCACTCATGTCTGTACGCATACTGATCTTTAAACCAATACTCTCTCTCTTTTCTTTTTAAATAAATTTTAGTTTAGTTAATAAGAATTGGCTGTAAGTGTGTATTTGGGTAAGATCTGAAATATTCATTAACCTGGGAGGTAATGTGTCTGATCCTTTGGGATTGGTAGAACTTTCTTCTATGGTGAATAAGATTTTCAGTAATTCTCATCATATTTGACTTGGGTGTCTGGATGGAGACCTACTGCTGGGTTGCTTTAAGGAAGCTGTGTTTTGGTTTCTGGGTAACCAGTATGGTATTGCAGAAGCTGTTTTGAGGCTAGCTTGGTGGATCTAAGTACTGGAATGACCACCAACTTTGAAGATTGTCTGCCCCATTCTTTGCAGTTTGCCCTAATTAAGTAATCTCAGTATGGCTCCCCTGGGACCACGGTCACAACTCTGTCAGCAAGTTGGAGTCTATAAGTCACACACATGCTCCCAAGGGCCTCAGTCTGCTGCTTAAAGCTTTTAAGTTCCCAACAAAAGCAACTTTTACTTAACAACAGCAACACTGTGTGATAAAACACTATTTAATTACTACAAACACTTCTAGGGTTTTATAGAAATGCCACATATACAAAATGGTTAGACTTCAGTGTGTAGTAATGCACTCTCTCTAACACAACTTGACACAAGTTAATAAAACTCAGGCAAATTCAATGCTTTAAAATGTGATTCCAATTGAGGTCAATGGGAGGTGCCCACAGACAAGCCTAAGAATGAAAATAAATAATAATTGTACATTAAATAGTCAGGCTGTTCCTGATATCAAAGATTCATCTTGTGGATCCCACTGAAGTCTAGTTAGAACTCATGAGAAGTCCACTCTTCACTCATGAAAAGTCACTACTCATGCTTATTAACTGGAATAAGTAATTCACAATCCAGGCCAATGCTGATGAATGTACCTCACTAACCTGGGGTGTGGCAGCAGAGGGAGAGGGGGAACAGGTGGAATCTTGTCTGCCATTGGTTAGGCAAATGACGAGCTGTAGTTTCTGCTAAAAGCTATTCATTTTATATGTTGCTTCATCCTTCCAACCCACCCCAAACATTTGTCTGTTGCATCGTATCTCACATGTTGTGAGCTCTCTGGGGTAGGAACTGTCTTCTGTTTTCATGTCTCTACACCACGTAGCACTAGGACTGGAGGTTCTAGGTGCTACAATAATACAAATAATAATAACGTTGTCAGAGCTAAGTAGGAAGCGATTCCTTTTAACAATCTGCAAGAGGATCATGAATCTTCCTGTCAAAGTAGAGCATGTTTTAATTTTTAATCCATTGTTTTGTTAACACACATTAACCATGCTATGAAACCTACACTAGATGACCATGAAAATATGCAGTGTTTAATGACTCCTAAGTGCTTTACATACTCTTTTTATTGACTGATGAAAACATATGTAATAGTGACTTTACCCATTCCGAAAATGCAACCATCTCTGTGATCAAATACAGCATCTGTCCAAAAGCACATAGCACTTCTTACTATTTCTCAACGGAAAGGTGACATTTCAAGAAGCTCAATGTCCCTCTCTCCCAACACTGTATAAGGGCACTGGACTGATATAGAGGGAAGGTTCATAGAATCATAGAATATCAGGATTGGAAGGGACCTCAGGAGGTCATCTAGTCCAACCCCCTGCTCAAAGCAGGACCAATCCCCAACTAATTACCTTATGTTAATCCATGTAGTTAATTACTGGTGATATTTGGGAACCAGAAGGTTACATCAAAGGCCTATTTTTCACCCAGGACTGTATGGTCAAGAGGCTGTCAGAAAACTGTCAGAAAACAGATCAACTCACCCCAGCCAGGGCTTTGTCAAGCCTGACCTTAAAAATATCTAAGGAAGGAGATTCCACCACCTCCCTAGGTAACGCATTCTGGTGTTTCACCACCCTCCTAGTGAAAAAGTTTTTCCTAATATCCAACCTAAACCTCCCCCACTGCAACTTGAGACCATTACTCCTTGTTCTGTCATCAGCTACCACTGAGAACAGTCTAGGTCCATCCTCTTTGGAACCCCCTTTCAGGTAGTTGAAAGCAGCTATCAAATCCCCCCTCATTCTTCTCTTCCGCAGACTAAACAATTCCAGTTCCCTCAGCCTCTCCTCATAAGTCATGTGTTCCAGTCCCCTAACCATTTTTTTGCCCTCCGCTGGACTCTTTCCAATTTTTCCACATCCTTCTTGTAGTGTGGGGCTCAAAACTGGACACAGTATTCCAGATGAGGCCTCACCAATGTCGAATAGAGGGGAACGATCATGTCCCTCAATCTGCTGGCAATGCCCCTACCTATACATCCCAAAATGCCATTGGCCTTCTTGGCAACAAGGGCATACTGTTGACTCATATCCAGCTTCTCGTCCACTGTAACCCCTAGGTCCTTTTCTGCAGAACTGCTGCCGAGCCATTCAGTCCCTAGTCTGTAGCGGTGCATGGGATTCTTCCGTCCTAAGTGCAGGACTCTGCACTTGTCCTTGTTGAACCTCATCAGATTTCTTTTGGCCCAATCCTCTAATTTGTCTAGGGCCCTCTGTATGCTAACCCTACCCTCCAGCGTATATACCTCTCCTCCCAGTTTAGTGTCATCTGCAAACTTGCTGAGGGTGCAATTCACACCATCCTCCAGATCATTTATGAAGATATTGAACAAAACCGGCCCCAGGACCGACCCTTGGGGCACTCCACTTGATACCGGCTGCCAACTAGACATGGAGCCATTGATCACTACCCGCTGAGCCCGACAATCTAGCCAACTTTCTATCCACCTTGTAGTGCATCCATCCAGCCCATACTTCTTTAACTTGCTGGCAAGAATACTGTGGGAGATTGTGTCAAAAGCTTTGCTAAAGTCAAGGAACAACATGTCCACCACTTTCCCCTCATCCACAGAGCCAGTTATCTCGTCATAGAAGGCAATTAGATTAGTCAGGCATGACTTGCCCTTGGTGAATCCATGCTGACTGTTCCTGATCACTTTCCTTTCCTCTAAGTGCTTCAGAATTGATTCCTTGAGGACCTGCTCCATGATTTTTCCAGGGACTGAGGTGAGGCTGACTGGCCTGTAGTTCCCAGGATCCTCCTTCTTCCCTTTTTTAAAGACGGGCACTACATTAGCCTTTTTCCAGTTGTCCGGGACTTCCCCGGATCGCCATGAGTTTTCAAAGATAATGGCCAATGCCTCTGCAATCATATCCGCCAACTCCTTTAGCACTCTCGGATGCAGCGCATCCGGCCCCATGGACTTGTGTTCGTCCAGCTTTTCTAAATAGTCCCGAACCACTTCTTTCTCCACAGAGGGCTGGTCACCTCCTCCCCATGCTGTGCTGCCCAGTGCAGTAGTCTGGGAGCTGACCTTGTTTGTGAAGACAGAGGCAAAAAAAGCATTGAGTACAATTAGCTTTTTCCACATCCTCTGTCACTAAGTTGCCTCCCTCATTCAGGTTGTCCCATACTGTATCACCAACACCATTTCTTGCAGCATCTGGGGTTTTCCTTAGGTCTCTCATCCAAGTACAAACCCAGACTAGCTTGTGAGTGTTGCATCTGATGAAATCATAGTATTAGATGGCTTGGTTTGAATTTTAGGAACCTTTTCATACCTTGGCAACTGCCAATATCCTGTTCTGTTACCGATTATGACTGTGAGGGTTGAGACACTTGGCAAACACAACTCTTTTAAAGGAACCTTTCCTGTAACTAGGGTAAGTTTTGTGGTTCCACTGATCCTGGATTTCCATCATAGGCCGCAATTCCCACCATCTCTCATAGATGCCCTACACATGCCCCAAGACACTAGACTCCTGCCCAGTTACATATTTCTCTCTACAATTGGACTTGTAGCATCAGTTTGCAAGGAAGGCAGCAGAATTCAAAGGACAGGCACCATCCAGAGCTTCGAAGCAGCACCACTAATATCAGGTCTCCAGTCTATTCTCAGCAGCACCAGACAGTGAACATTGACCCTTGGAGGGTTCCCAGCAGCAAGAGCAGCAACTGACGAGCAAAGGTCTATCACCAGGGAGAGACTGTTTAGAGTTTAACAATCCCTTCAGGGGGGAGCAGCAAAGGAGAGTAAATAAGAGCCTGGCTCCACTCCACGCCCACATTTCATTCCAGTCTGTTAAAGCAGCCCCAGCCAGAGAAGCTCTTGCAGAGGAATCCAGAGGGATTTCTTATGGTGGATTCAGGAGACCACAGTGGAGAACAATCGCAAACAAAAGATCAAGCCAGCCTCTTCCTCACAATGCCAAATGGTTGCTCCCAGCAGGGGTCTTACAACCCTGGCTGACTATGCGGTGCCTTAAGGCTCTGTGTAATTGCATTAAAAAAAAAATTCTCAGCAGTGTCCCAGTTATCTGTTTTATTTTCATGGGATACAAACGGCCACCAAGGCCCTTCCCCCCCCAAACTGCTGCAATTTTCCCAACAGTGGGGAGATGAAGCCAGGCATCCCTGCTGAAGCCATGGCTGCATTTGTAACCTCTCCCATCAGTTGGTTTTACACCTGCAAGGACTTGTACGGTGCACAGCAGAGGAAGCAATATCATTCTGCACCAGAGGCTAATGGTGTGCACGGAGGTCAGGTGAAACGTTGGACATAGGCCTCCACATAGACAGGCTGAGGTTCAAGCACAGGCTAAAAAAGGTCTGGGCAGATAATGACCAATTTTAAGGAGCCAAAGATTAAACGTGAACACCTGTAATTAAAAACGAAGTGTTTAGATATGTAGGCTTTGCTGCTGCTAGGCAGGGCGAGCCTGGTGGCCTCAGAGCAGCTCTCCCGTCTCTGCAGTATCACACTGCTCTGCACATCTGTCCTGCTTATCCATTTCTACCTCACACTGAGATGACAGGAGCCATGCTGCTGCTGCTTTCGCTACCGTCCCTGCCCCCTCCCTGTGACTTTTTTTCCCCCTTTTCTATTTTTACTAAAATTGTAAGTTTTCCCATTTTTTGCCACGTCAAACAATCGGGCCTAGTTATGATGCAGGAGGCTATAAAGCTTCTAGAGCCTCCTGCCTAAAGCCAGTTAACAAACAACTCCTGCAGTAGTAGCAGCTAAACATAGAGACAGCACAACTCTCAGATACCAGGGGGTTAAACTCTGGCCCCACTGAAGTCAAAAAGAAAAGGAGTACTTGTGGCACCTTAGAGACTAACCAATTTATTTGAGCATAAGCTACAGCTCACTTCATCGGATGCTTATGCTCAAATGAATTGGTTAGTCTCTAAGGTGCCACAAGTACTCCTTTTCTTTTTGCGAATACAGACTAACACGGCTGTTACTCTGAAACTGAAGTCAAAGTCCGTTCAGTTCTTGACTTCATGGGGGCTGTGATTTCATTCTGGGATGATAAAAGAAGGATCTCTGCTGCTATTGGGTAAATTCTGGAAATGTGAAGGCATTAAACACTCTTGGGAGATATTTCTTCTTCTTCATGCAAGCTTGGGCCTGAGATGATACCAGCCCTTGACTTGGCTGACTCAGATGGCTTATCAGGAGTAAAGGAAACAGCTGTTTCTATGGAATGTTTAGTGGCCAAGCTGATAATTCTTAAACTAGGAGGAGATCCCTTGGGATGCAGAGAAAGATTAACAAGAAACACCGGAGGTCTTCAAAACTGCAAATGACTTTTGTAGCGTATCCTTGGCTTATGAACTGGGTTTCATATTAATGTGAATATCGCTTGGTTGTAAAACGTTTGGCCTTCCCAGCTCCCCCATCCTTTAGGGGCTTAGCCACAAGGAAACTAGCAAATCTCTTGGGGGATGCTGTTTCGAAAGAGACTAGTTTCCAGTATTCTCCTTAGTATGTACTGGGGAAGTTGGAAAATTGATGGCTGCTGGGAGGGAAGGTCAAGTCAAGAGAGGATTCCCGGCTGCAGTGATTCCCAACTGGCCCTGCCTTTCCTCTGCTAGGAACAAACTCTTCTTCTGTGGTCTATCTTTCCAAAATCCTCTGTCACCCCCTGTTGCTGGCTCATGCCCCCACTTTCAGTTTCAGAAACAGTAGCAGGCAAAACAGCACACTGCAGTTGTGATGGTTGGGGCGGGTGGGTTTCTGCCCAGAGCTCTGAGCAGGCAGCCCCACCAGAAGGTGGATGGAGGCAGGCGGGGATGGGAATACATAGTCCTTTGTCTGCTTGGGAGGAAAAGCCTCTTCTAATGCTCACACAGGGGGTTATAATGACCTAAAAATGCAGTGAAGGGAAAGGATGCACTGTGACTGGGAGCTTCAGGGCATGTGTGGGGGATGGTACCTGGTCTGAATACACCTCCGTGCAGAATGCTAAGGACAAACAGATTCCTCAGGGTTCATGTTTAGATACTTCTCTATTTGTACTCTTTGTGGGCCAAGCGGGAAAGAGACCCCATTGTTGGAGCTGGACTGAGGCCACAAAATTCACATCTGTGGATTTCAAACATCTATGGCTCCCACAAAGGAAAAGTTTGGGTACACTCAGGTTTCCTGCTCAATCTACTACAGACACTCTCTGTCCAGGGTCTGCAGACTGGATTAGCAGGAAGAGACTCAATAATATAATAGTCCTTTCCCTCTCTCCATCCTCCATAAGCATACCATTACACCACAAAGGACCTAGTTGTCTTTCAGCACTGGAAATCCTTCTATCACCCAGAAGCCAGAGATGCTTTCTCTTAGCCACTGAGTTCGTAACAATAAATCTAGCACAGAATCTGTGAGTGATGCCAGTAAGGATAGTGAGACTTCCCATATGTACAGCTTCTTTCTCTAAAGAATATGAAGGGCTTTACAAACATTATAGTGACCCAAGCCCCAAAAACATCCACGAGATGGAATTATTATCATCATAAATCAGGAAACTGAGGCACAGAGAGGTTGCAAGTTGCCAACCACAGGTTAGTTGAAGCACCTGGAGTAGAACCCTGGAGGTCTGAGTCAGCTTCCTCAAATCACTGAGTTATACTGCTGCCGAGGTTCAAGTACGGGGGCAGGTCAGTGAAGAAGACAGACTTTCCTAAGAGCATTCTCCCAGCTTCACTCACTGGTGAAGTTACAGACAAACACTTCATTAGAGGGGGAAAGAGCAGTGCCCAAAGGGCTATGTCTTCAGGACAGCAGGGAACAGCTTCTCCTGTTATAAGGGGCCCAGTTCAACTCCTCTTGAAGTCAATGGAATCTTTCCTTTGCGTTTAATTGGAGTTGGATGGGGCCTGGCTATCAAACACTATTAATCAAACACTCAGGAAGCTTGACAGATGCTGCAGTATGTAATGCTACAAGAATCTCATCTCCATTCATTAATGGATGCTCATTGTAAAGCATGTGGCAGATATTTTATTAAAAAAATATTTTGACTGAAGAATAAAAAACCAGCAAAGTTTCAAAATCTGGAAATAACTAGGTCAGGGTTCAGGAGAGCTGCTTCTACTTTAGGGATTTGAGCCTTTGTAATCACTTGAGTCACTTTCATTCAGTACTGAAAGAGAAATCCAGGGATAAAAAACTGGATAGTGTCAAAGCGACATGGGCTGAAGGGAGCTCTGCGTGGGACGGTGGGGAAGAGGCGATGGCAGCTCGGACACAAAAGCGTGAGCCAGGAGGAGAGGGCAGGTTTCAGAGATGCTATAGAGGAAGTAGCAGTGGGATTTGGTGAGAAGCTAGATGCTAGGAGCAGGATGAGGCTCAAGGACGGGGTGAAAGTGAGCCAGTACGGGCCGGCACGGCGTACCGGTAAGAAGCCGGTACTAGCCCGTATGCAGCCCATGTTAATGTGCTGCCACGGCAAAGGACCCTCCTTAAAGCACTGCCGTGGCAGTGCTTTAACATTGCTGCCCCTTCCCCACCCCCGTTGGCAGCTCTGCCGGTAGGGACCCTACTGGTAGGGCTGCCAATGGGTGAGCCAAAAGGGGCAATGATATTAAAGCACTGCCGCAGCACTTTAACATCGTTGCCCCTTTCCACGCCGCAGGCCACTGACTGGGGGGGGGGGAAGGGGGCAGGGGAAAAGGGCAACTGCCCCAGGGCCGGCGATTTAAAAGGGCCCGGGGCTCCCAGCGGCTCCTGCTGCTGCGGCAGCAGCCGGAGCCCGGGCCCTTTTAAATCACCGTCGGAGCCCCGGGTGGCAGGGGCCAGGCAGCGCGGATGGGCCGGCTGGGGGAGGTTGACCCCCCCCAGCCCCGCCCCTTCCGCCCGACGCACCGGCCCCCGTACCGGTAAGAATTTATTATTACTTTCACCCCTGCTCAAGGATCATACTATGTGACAGGGAGGGTGGTCCAGTTGCTGATGAAAAGAGGAACCAGAGAGAGGGGAAGGTTTTGGAGGAAAGGAAAGTCCTCAGTTGTGTCAGAGGTCAGAGAGGGAGCTGAATGTGTGGGAAATGGGCAGAAGCAGGGAGTATGGTGTAGTGAGGTAGATTTCCAAGTCACCAACATAAAGGCAGTGGCTGAAGCCCTGGGAGCAGCTGAGGTGACTGTGAGGTCACTGTGGGAGAAAGCCTGGAGGGAGGAGAAGAGCAGACTGATACCTGTATACAACAGTCCCCACCACAGCATTGGCATCTGAATAGGAAAATCCCCATGTTAGCTGAGTTGGATACCTCATTCGTTTTCCCGTGGCTTTCAAGCATGTGCCCCAGCAGTGCAATAGCCCTGCCCCTGGAGACCTTCCTGAAGCATGGACTCAGAAACACCACCACCAAGAGGGTTTTCTTTATTGTCCAGTCTGAAATGCTGGACAGAAAACAAAGAGGTGTGGAAAATATTCCACTTAGGAAGGGACAATCAGGTGCACATATACAAAATGGGAAATGACTGCCTAGGAAGGCGTACTACGCAAAGGGATCCGGGGGTCATAGTGGAACACAAGCTAAATATGAGTCGACAGTGTAACACTGTTACAATAAAACAAACATCATTCTGGGATGTATTATAAGCAAGGCACAAGAAGTAATTCTTCCGCTCTACTCCACGCTGATTAGGTCTCAACTGGAATACTGTGTCCAGTTCTGGGAGCCACATTTCAGGAAAGATGTGGACAAACTGGAAAAAGTCCAGAGAAGAACAACAAAAATGATTAAAGGTCTAGAAAGCATGACCTATAAGACTGAAAATATTGGGTGTGTTTAGTCTGGAGAAGAGAAGACTGAGAGGGGTTTACAAGTACATAAAAGGTTGTTACAAGTAGGAGGGAGAAAAATTGTTCTTCTTAACCTCTGAGGATAGGACAAGAAGCAATGGGCTTAAATTGCAGCAAGGGAGGTTTAGACTGGACATTACGAAAAACTTCCTAATTGTCAGAGTGGTTAAGCACCGGAATAAATTGCCTAGGGAGGTTGTGGAATCTCCATCATTGGAGATTTTTAAGAGCAGTTTAGACAAACACCTGTCAGGGATGGTGTAGATAATACTTAGTCCTGCCATGAGTGTAGGGGACTGGACTAGATGACCTCTCGAGGTCCCTTCCAGTCCTATGATTCTATTCTAAGTGAGGTTTGGATGAAGCTATCTGTCTCAGGAACCTCTCTGGCCCCCATCACCATAGGACCTGAGCACCTCACGATCGTTAATGGATTTACCCTCACCGCACCCCTGTGAGGCATGGAGGGAGAACTGAGGTACAGTGAGAGACTTGCCCAAGATCACCCAGAAAGTCTGTGCTGAAGCAGGGTGTTGAATCCCACTCTTCCGAGCCACCCATGTAGCTCCCTAACATTGGGCCATCCTTATTCCAATAGCAAAGCAATGCTCCCTGACTGGCCATAGTGGCAATAAACGTGAGTCAGAGCTGGCTGCTAGCATAACACTCAGTGCAGTTAAGAGAAAATGAAGCCTTTGAAATGTTGCTGCTGTCATAAGTGGCTTGAGTCATGGGTCAGGGTCCAATCACGTGAGGCACTGAGCCCTCACCTCCTACTGATACGGCTACTTGCTGAGCCAGGTGTCTCAAATTCCAAAGCTAGCTGCACCTCTATCCCCTTCGTGGCCTCCTTGAGGGCATCCTACTCAAGTCTCAGACCTCTAGCCATCACCTTACTCAAGGAAGAAACCCGCCTTTCCCTCCACACCAGAGATTTAGTCAGCAATTCTTCCTACAATTCACTGAGAGAACATATCTTGACAGCCACAGTTTACATGCATACCTGTCACCTCTAGCAGATGTCACCCCCCCTTCAATGTGGAGACCTTGGTGGGGTCCAAAGTCCTTCATACCCTATGTCAGGGTCTGTCCCACACAGTGTCATGAGTTCTTGGATCCAAGGAGAGTGACACCCCCTTATGAGAGGCTGGTCACATTAGAGAGTTCTCCGTTCTTTGGTAGCCTTCTTCAATACGCACGAACCAGGAGATGCCATTTTCCCCAGAAGGGTGTTGCCTCTCCAGACTTGTTTATTTGCCTAGGGATTTGCTTTAATTCCCCACCCTTAGTTCTTGCAGGAAACTCCTGCATCTCCTGCCCCTCCTCCTCAAGTCCACACAGATACACACAACACAAAGTTGATACAATAGTCTGAGGAATCTATGATTCATTAGCTTCTACAGGCTGACAGTTCTTGATAGTTCATTCATGCTTATGTGACGTTGCCCCTCTCCTGCCCCAATCACTGCATTGCCTGTCTCGTTTCCAGAAATAAATTAATCCCTTCACACCCAGGCATAACAATACAAAGTGAGAGGGGAAACTCAGTCATACCTGTTTCTATAAAGATCTATCCGAAGTTCCCCAGCTCTCCACACAAGGGATCTGGAGAACTGCCTTTATTTCTTCAGCATTGATTAAGATAATTAAGTGAAATAATTTCCCCATGCTTCCTTTTTTATGGATATAAAGGACATTTTGACCAGCCTGGGCAGTGTTGCCCACAAGCGTAGGTGCTCATCTTTCCCTGCAGCCTAACACCACTTCTCCCCTTTATGTTCTCCTCCTCACCGTCTCTCAGTTTGTTTCTAAAGTCTTGCTGAACAGAGATTACTGCCCAGTGAAGAGAGATTAATCTACTGCCTGCTTCTCCTTAAGAGCTGCCTTCTGGGTTCCAGTTGTAGTCACACTCAAATACCAGTGACAGTCATTATCTGCAACCTCAGGAAACAGACTGGTCTGCAGAGCAGCCAAACTTAGATGTGAGAGAAGGAAAAGGAATATCCTACTGGTATGTACAGCTAAGCATGTCTGACTTCAGAGCTCCTACACCAGGAATGAACTTGACTTGACCTATGATCAGGAGCTTGTGCTCAGATATCTGACATAACTCTTTAGACTGAGGATTAGGGGAGAGGGTAAGACCCAGTTCCTCCTGCTCAGTCACTGGGAAGTGCTGGTTTTAACTATAATCTCTAGTATCATCTACCTGTCTTTCACTCTGGCTCTATAGCTTGCACTACATACACAAGTTCCAAACAGAAAAGTCCATGCACATACCTGCCAATGTCTGAACAGATTTCAGTGTCAGCTGCTACAGCAGCATGCAGATAACTTCCAGGAGCACACTTGGGCAGCGCCAGGATTACAATGACAGAAACTGCAATAGCCAGGAGCCCTAGGACCAGCAGCACAAGACAGCAGATCTTCCTTTTAGACATGGCTATCCTGACCTTCCCCAGTGCAGCAGAGAGAGAGGATTTCAGTCCTGTTGTTCGTAAAGACTTGCGTCTGGCTGAGACTCTTGTCTTGTCTTGCTCTGGGGCAGTGAGAGCTATAGGAGGGAGCTTGCATTAATGGGCTCATTGACTGCCCCACAGTGGCTTTGACGGAAACAGTCTGTTAAGTGCCTTGATATGTCTGTTAAGAAATGTGTGTGCAGAACACTCTTACGCACACAGATCTCAGTAAAAGACTTTTCCCTCTCTTTTATGAGCATAAATTGCTTTTTTTGGCAGAACACTCCAAAGATTGCTCTGAAAGTTGAGATGAAAACTATTAACCCATTTACTCCTGGAGCATTTCTAGTGGAAAATCTCCAACCTTTCACAACACTTCCCTGCTTTCAGAGGCTTTGTCTACACTACCCACCTTTTAGCAACACAGCTTTGCCGCTACAGCCGTGCCACTAAAAGGCATGAAGTGTAGCTGCTGTTTGTCAGCAGGAGAGAGCTTTCCTGCCGACAAAAAACTTCCACCCCCAAAGAGCAGCAGCAGCAGCAGCAGCAGCAGCTGCCGACAAAGGGCTGTTCACACCAGCGTTTTTCGTTGGTAAAACTTTTGTCGTTTGGGGTGTGTGTTTTTTTAACACCCTGGGAGGACAAAAGTTTTTCCAACAAAGTTCCAGTATAGACAAAGCCTAATTCTCTGCACATGCCAGCTGCAAACCTCCAAGCAAAGGTAGATGAAACAATATGGACCCTGTATCATGCAATCTCCCTGGGACTACATCTTTGGGCTAAGCCCCGGGATCCTTACTTATACACTGATCCTGCAAACACGTATGTGCTTAACTTCTTCCATGAGTAGTTCCCATTGACCACAACAGGTTTCAGAGTAACAGCCGTGTTAGTCTGTATTTGCAAAAAGAAAAGGAGTACTTGTGGCACCTTAGAGACTACCCAATTTATTTGAGCATAAGCTTTCGTGAGCTACAGCTCACTTCATCAGATGCATACTGTGGAAAATATAGAAGATGTTTTTATACACACAAACCATGAAAAAATGGGTGATTATCACTACAAAAGGTTTTCTCTCCCCCCACCCCACTCTTCTGCTGGTAATAGCTTATGTAAAGTGATCACTCTCCTTACAATGTGTATGATAATCAAGGTGGGCCATTTCCAGCACAAATCCAGGTTTTCTCTCCCCCCCCACACCCCTCCAAAAAAACCCCACTCTCCTGTTGGTAATAGCTTATCTAAAGTGATCACTCTCCTTACAATGTGTATGATAATCAACTCATACACATTGTAAGAAGAGTGATCACTTTAGATAAGCTATTACCAACAGGAGAGTGGGGTTTTTTGGGGGTGTGGGGGGGGGAGAAAACTTGGATTTGTGCTGGAAATGGCCCACCTTGATTATCATACACATTGTAAGGAGAGTGATCACTTTACATGAGCTATTACCAGCAGGAGAGTGGGGTGGGAGGAGAGAAAACCTTTTGTAGTGATAATCACCCATTTTTTCATGGTTTGTGTGTATAAAAACGTCTTCTGTATTTTCCACAGTATGCATCTCATGAAGTGAGCTGTAGCTCACGAAAGCTTATGCTCAAATAAATTGGGTAGTCTCTAAGGTGCCACAAGTACTCCTTTTCTATTGACCACAACGGGACTCTCATGGTAGTAAAGTTAAACATGTAGGTAGATCACTGCCTGAGTTTTTACTCATTCTTTCCTCAGACAGAACTCCCACAGACTTTGATTTTCTCTACACAGAGTGACCTCTTGTACCTTCAACCAGAATGTACTTTATTTTAAATTCAGAGATCAAACAAAGAGAACCAAAGTAAATTCCTATAGAGATAGTATGTGTGTGTCTCCTCTGTAACAGTCTGCACTGAGCTGAACACAGAGTGACTGCTGGTCTCTACAGACAGCAAAGTCCTTGTACATTTAAGGATATATCGCAAAGGCATAAGATACACAGACTTCAATGAGAATTTTGCCTGAGTAAGAACTGTGTAAAAATGAAAGACTTCAAGATCTGACCATTTTAAATATAGTGAAACTCACCCATTAAGAATTACTAACACAAAAATAAAATTTTTATAAGAATCAATTCCCTGGGCCCCAAACCATTATATTTACCTCTTAATTTTCACTGCAGTCATTAACAGAATTGCTGTCTAATTAATCAAATGGGTACAATAACTTTAAAAATCCTTTACTCATGTATCATTCCTCTTTTTGGAATTCTGTACCATCCTTCTCTCAAACTTTTCAAGATGTGTCAATTTGGAAATTGCTTACCGAACAGAAAATAGACATCTCTATGGATAATGAGAACATCCACAGTTACATTAGCTAGGGTACAATAACTGTCGAGAAATATAAGCCATTCTGTTTTAAGTGGGCTAAACAACCACTAACTGATGGAATTGGGAAGAAATTTCCCCTATGGGCAGGTTATTCCAAACTTACCTGTTATGGGATGTCTTCCACTTTCTTCTAAAGTATCTAGTACTGAGCACTGGTAGAGACAGGATACTGGAAGATTTGGACCAGTGGTCTTACCTGGAATGACAATTCCCATGTTCCTATGGAAGAGTCTCTTGAGACCCCAGCTCTGCAGTACCCTGAAGAAAATACGTGCTGGCTCAAAAGAGTGCAGGATCCAAGACCATCCAATACTTGACTTCTCACAGTAAATTTTCCTTCACATGGGCACTGTAAAGATTAATTAGCTGATGTTTGTGAAGGTCTTTGAGAATGCAAAGTGATATATAATTGCCGAGTGTTATTAAAACTGGTAAGAATAGAACACCTCGTCTATGAATACATCCTGGTGGTAAATATTTATCATATTTTCCATTGTAGGACAGCATGTAGTTCATTCCTACACCTTGGAGTCTATAACCTCTTTGCTGAGGAGTTCTACTCCACATAATTACCTGAACAAGATGTCACGTCCCTGATAAAGGACTCATCTTGTTAGTGGGTTTGTTTTGTTTTTGAGAAGACATTGAAGGAGGTTATCCATGCATGTGTACTTCAGTGTTGGGGTTTTCCAACAACTGTCTCAACATGGAATGGGTTGTGGGGAAGCTCACAGCTACTCCTGTCCAAACCTCTCCCAAAAGAAGACTCTACAGGGAATGGTGCAGGAGCAACTGGCTAGGAAGGAGCTTAAAGACTATAGGGAATTGTGTAAGAATGCTGAATATGGGGAGCTCACACATGACACACAGTGGTAGCTGTTCCAATCCCAACCTCTAGGAGGCACTATAGAGAAGGTGCGGGTTCTGGGGGAGCCAACATCAGCTCATGCTAGTCACTAAGGCAGCTGGTCTGAGTGTTGGAAATACTTTCCTTGCTCATTCCAGCAGCAGTATTTTGGACTAAGAACTCTGGCAAGCTCAGTGTAATTTTAACTGAGATACAAACATATCCCTGACATGCTAATCCAGTCTCCATGAAAATTCTTTCTCCCTTAATGAGTCTCTTTTCAAATGGCAGCTTTTCAGTTTGCCTCTCTCGGAAACCATTTTTATGAGAAAGGCAACCCTGCTCTGGTGATCCAGGGGGTGGGGAAGAAGTGGGAGGGACTCCAGAGGGCAATAGGTAACGTTCTTTAGGGTATGTCTACACTACGGAATTAGGTCGAATTTATAGAAGTCGGTTTTTTAGAAATCGGTTTTATATATTTGAGTGTGTGTGTCCCCACAGAAAATGCTCTAAGTGCATTAAGTGCATTAACTCGGCGGAGTGCTTCCACAGTACCGAGGCAAGCGTCGACTTCCAGAGTGTTGCACTGTGGGTAGCTATCCCACAGTTCCCGCAGTCTCCGCTGCCCATTGGAATTCTGGGTTGAGATCCCAATGCCTGATGGGGCTAAAACATTGTCGCGGGTGGTTCTGGGTACATATCGTCAGGCCCCCGTTCCCTCCCTCCCTCCGTGAAAGCAAGGGCAGACAATCGTTTCGCGCCTTTTTTCCTGAGTTACCTGTGCAGACGCCATACCACGGCAAGCATGGAGCCCGCTTAGGTAACCGTCACCGTATGTCTCCTGGGTGCTGGCAGACGTGGTACTGCATTGCTACACAGCAGCATCAACTCATTGCCTTGTGGCAGCAGACGGGACAGTACGACTGGTAGCCGTCATCATCATGTCCGAGGTACTCCTGGCCACGTCGGCCAGGAGCGCCTGGGCAGACATGGGCGCAGGGACTAAATTTGGAGTGACTTTACCAGGTCATTCTCTTTAGTCCTGCAGTCAGTCCTATTGAACCGTCTTATGGTGAGCAGGCAGGCGATACGGATTGCTAGCAGTCCTATTGCATCATCTTCTGCCGGGCAGCCATGAGATGTGGATGGCATGCAGTCCTTCTGCACCATCTGCTGCCAGCCAAAGATGTAAAAGATAGGTGGAGTGGATCAAAACAAGAAATAGACCAGATTTGTTTTGTACTCATTTGCTTCCCCCCCTCCCCTGTCTAGGGGACTCATTCCTCTAGGTCACACTGCAGTCAATCACAGAGAAGGTGCAGCGAGGTAAATCTAGCCATGTATCAGAGTCCAGACTAACCTCCTTGTTCCAATAAGAACAATAACTTAGGTGCACCATTTCTTATTGGAACCCTCCATGAAGTCCTGCCTGAAATACTCCTTGATGTAAAGCCACCCCCTTTGTTGATTTTAGCTCCCTGAAGCCAACCCTGTAAGCCATGTCGTCAGTCGCCCCTCCCTCCGTCAGAGCAACGGCAGACAATCGTTCCGCACCTTTTTTCTGTGCAGACGCCATATCAAGGCAAGCATGGAGGCCGCTCAGCTCACTTTGGCAATTAGGAGCACATTAAACACCACACGCATTATCCAGCAGTATATGCAGCACCAGAACCTGGCAGAGCGATACCGGGCGAGGAGGCAACGTCAGCGCGGTCACGTGAGTGATCAGGACATGGACACAGATTTCTCTGAAAGCATGGGCCCTGCCAATGCATGCATCATGGTGCTAATGGGGCAGGTTCATGCTGTGGAACGCCGATTCTGGGCCTGGGAAACAAGCACAGACTGGTGGGACCGCATAGTGTTGCAGGTCTGGGATGATTCCCAGTGGCTGCGAAACTTTCGCATTCGTAAGGGCACTTTCATGGAACTTTGTGACTTGCTTTCCCCTGCCCTGAAGCGCATGAATACCAAGATGAGAGCAGCCCTCACAGTTGAGAAGCGAGTGGCGATAGCCCTGTGGAAGCTTGAAATGCCAGACAGCTACCGGTCAGTTGGGAATCAATTTGGAGTGGACAAATCTACTGTTGGGGCTGCTGTGAGGCAAGTAGCCCACGCAATCAAAGATCTGCTGATATCAAGGGTAGTGACCCTGGGAAATGTGCAGGTCATAGTGGATGGCTTTGCTACAATGAGATTCCCTAACTGTGGTGGGGCCATAGACGGAACCCATATCCCTATCTTGGCACCGGAGCACCAAGCCGCCGAGTACATAAACCGCAAAGGGTACTTTTCAATAGTGCTGCAAGCTCTGGTGGATCACAAGGGACATTCCACCAACATCAACGTGGGATGGCTGGGAAAGGTACATGACGCTCGCAACTTCAGGAACTCTGGTCTGTTTCAAAAGCTGCAAGAAGGGACTTTATTCCCAGACCAGAAAATAACTGTTGGGGACGTTGAAATGCCTATAGTTATCCTTGGGGACCCAGCCTACCCCTTAATGCCATGGCTCATGAAGCCGTACACAGGCAGCCTGGACAGTAGTCAGGAGCTGTTCAACTACAGGCTGAGCAAGTGCAGAATGGTGGTAGAATGTGCATTTGGATGTTTAAAGGCGCGCTGGCGCAGTTTACTGACTCGCTTAGACCTCAGCGAAACCAATATTCCCACTGTTATTACTGCTTGCTGTGTGCTCCACAATATCTGTGAAAGTAAGGGGGAGACGTTTATGGCGGTGTGCGAGGTTGAGGCAAATCGCCTGGCTGCTGGTTACGCGCAGCCAGACACCAGGGCGGTTAGAAGAGCACAGGAGGGCGCAGTATGCATCAGAGAAGCTTTGAAAACCAGTTTCATGACTGGCCAGGCTACGGTGTGAAAGTTCTGTTTGTTTCTCCTTGATGAAACCCCCCCGCCCCTTGGTTCACTCTACTTCCCTGCAAGCTAACCACCCTCCCCTCCTCCCTTTAATCATTGCTTGCAGAGGCAATAAAGTCATTGTTGCTTCACATTCATGCATTCTTTATTCATTCATCACACAAAATAGGGGGATGACTACCAAGGTAGCCCAGGAGGGGTGGTGGAGGAGGGAAGGAAAATGCCATACAGCACTTTAAAAGTTTACAACTTTAAAATTTATTGAATGCCAGCCTTCTTTTTTTTGGGCAATCCTCTGTGGCAGAGTGGCTGGTTGGCCGGTGGCCCCCCCACCGCGTTCTGGGGCATCTGGGTGTGGAGGCTATGGAACTTGGGGAGGAGGGCGGTTGGTTACACAGGGGCTGTAGTGGCAGTCTGTGCTCCAGCTGCCTTTGCTGCAGCTCAACCATACACTGGAGCATACTGGTTTGGTCCTCCACAGCCTCAGCATTGAATCCTGCCTCCTCTCATCACACTGCCGCCACATTTGAGCTTCAGCCCTGTCTTCAGCCTGCCACTTACTCTCTTCAGCCGCCACTTACTCTCTTTAGCCCGCCACCTCTCCTCCCGGTCATTTTGTGCTTTCCTGCACTCTGACATTATTTGCCTCCACACATTCGTCTGTGCTCTGTCAGTGTGGGAGGACAGCATGAGCTCAGAGAACATTTCATCACGAGTGTGTTTGTTTTTCTTTCTAATCTTCACTAGCCTCTGGGAAGGAGAAGATCCTGTGATTATTGAAACACATGCAGCTGGTGGAGAAAAAAAAAGGGACAGCGACAGCGGTATTTAAAAAGACACATTTTATAAAACAGTGGCTACACTCTTTCAGGGTAAACCTTGCTGTTAACATTACATACATAGCACATGTGCTTTCGTTACAAGGTCGCATTTTGCCTCTCCCCACCGCGTGGCTACCCCCTCAACCCTGCCCCCTCCCCGTGGCTAACAGCGGGGAACATTTCTGTTCAGCCGCAGGCAAACAGCCCAGCAGGAACGGGCTCCTCTGAGTGTCCCCTGAAGAAAAGCACCCTATTTCAACCAGGTGACCATGAATGATATCTCACTCTCCTGAGGATAACACAGAGAGATAAAGAATGGATGTTGTTTGAACGCCAGCAAACATACACTGCAATGCTTTGTTGTACAATGATTCCCGAGTACATGTTACTGGCCTGGAGTGGTAAAGTGTCCTACCATGAAGGACGCAATAAGGCTGCCCTCCCCAGAAACCTTTTGCAAAGGCTTTGGGAGTACATCCAGGAGAGCCGCGAATGCCAGGGCAAAGTAATCCTTTCACATGCTTGCTTTTAAACCATGTATAGTATTTTAAAAGGTACACTCACCGGAGGTCCCTTCTCCGCCTGCCGGGTCCAGGAAGCAGCCTTGGGTGGGGTCGGGGGGTACTGGCTCCAGGTCCAGGGTGAGAAACAGTTCCTGGCTGTCGGGAAAACCGGTTTCTCCGCTTGCTTGCTGTGAGCTATCTACAACCTCATCATCATCATCATCTTCTTCGTCCCCAAAACCTGCTTCCGTGTTGCCTCCATCTCCATTGAAGGAGTCAAACAACACGGCTGGGGTAGTGGTGGCTGAACCCCCTAAAATGGCATGCAGCTCATCATAGAAGTGGCATGTTTGGGGCTCTGACCTGGAGCGGCCGTTTCCCTCTCTGGTTTTCTGGTAGGCTTGCCTCAGCTCCTTCAGTTTCATGCGGCACTGCTTCGGGTCCCTGTTATGGCCTCTGTCCTTCATGCCCTGGGAGATTTTGACAAAGGTTTTGGCATTTCAAAAACTGGAACGGAGTTCTGATAGCACGGATTCCTCTCCCCATAGAGCGATCAGATCCCGTACCTCCCGTTCGGTCCATGCTGGAGCTCTTTTGTGATTCTGGGACTCCATCATGGTCACCTCTGCTGATGAGCTCTGCATGGTCACCTGCAGCTTGCCATGCTGGCCAAAGAGGAAATGAGATTCAAAAGTTCGCGGTTCTTTTCCTGTCTACCTGGCCAGTGCATCTGAGTTGAGAGTGCTGTCCAGAGCGGTCAAAATGGAGCACTCTGGGATAGCTCCCGGAGGCCAATACCGTCAAATAGTGTCCACAGTACCCCAAATTCGACCCGGCAAGGCCGATTTAAGCGCTAATCAACTTGTCAGGGGTGGAGTAAGGAAATCAATTTTAAGAGCCCTTTAAGTTGAAATAAAGGGCTTCATCGTGTGGACGGGTGCAGGTTTACATCGATTTAATGCTGCTAAATTTGACTTAAAGTCCTAGTGTAGACCAGGGCTTAGTTATACAAATCCTGTAGCATACACATCTTTCATTCAGTAAAGGGAATGAACAGAACCTTAAGGGCCTGACGTTGCGGGGTGCTGAGTACCTGGCGGGGTGCTGAGTACCCTGCACTCTCATTAACTACAGTGGAGTTCTGAACAGGAGTAAAGGTCTCCATGTGAAGATTCTTTTGCCACATCAGGACCTGGGTTAATGGTGGTCTATGAATGGAATAAAGAACAGTGAGGACCTGCACTTTCCTCCATAACCCTACCTAACTTTCCATGGACATACAGAGGCACTGCTGTGGTAGCGGTTGCAAATAACAAGCCTCTAAAATGTCTTAAAAAATTGCAAGATAGTGATACAGTTTGCAAGGAAAATTACAAGGCCTCAGTCCATCCCTATCAAGAACAAATCCACAGGATGGGGGAGACAGGAGGGAAATATCCAAAAGCAGATCCCCTCACATTTGTCCTGTCAAGTAGTTGTTGCTACGCAGAAAAGGTCTGCCCCAAATCTTGCCATTCACAGGGTATATTAAGGAGGCCCATACCCTTGTACAGTGGCTCTGGTCCCCAGTGGCCCCCTTTCCACTCAAAAGGGGGGAGGATCCAACTGAGGAGGGTCCTCTCCATATGCTGATCTAGGGGGAACAACATATGGCTAAGATTTTAAACATCAACATTTTAATTGTACAACCTACCAAAATGTATCAGGCACTTGAACATTTTGCAAATGAGCCTGTACAGGCCTGGAGTTAATATGCTGCAGGGCCTCACTTGTAGCAGAGGTGTGAAAAGGGGAATACAGGTTAGCAAAAGGAGATAAACGTGAAGTGGAAAAAACGGTGGATTTTCACTGTATATTTGCACTATTCGCATGGGCTCAGAAGGATAATACAATACCTGCGAAGGGAAGGGCTACGGAATACGGTTTCTCTGTAAGTATGGGCAAAGATCTTCATAGGCTGGAAATAAAATGTAACAAAACAATCTCCTGTTATAATACTTCACATTCATGTGGCTCCTTTCAGGTAAGAATTGCAAAGTGCGTTACCTTCATTACTTAAGCCTCACAGTGCCCCTATCCAAGACTGCAGCAGAGCCAATATTAAAATCCACAAGTCATGACTCCCAACCTCCTGACATAATCCCTATGCAAATTCCCCTATTAACTAATATCTTCTCCTGTTAGAGACTTGAACCCAGCAACCTAAGGACTCATTTGTCTGATCAGATGCTAAATCTTGACGTATGGAAACTTGTTTCATAGTATAACAGCCTCAAGGCCCTCAGTTCAATCCCCATCACTGCACTGCATGTCTGACCTCCAGTGCACTGTCTACATTGGCGCTTTACAGCGCTGAAACTTGCTGCACCCAGGTGTGTTTTTTCACACCTCCGAGCGACAAAGTTGCAACGATGTAAAGTGCCAGCGCAGATAAGCGCTAAGTGGCTTGGCAGTGTGTACACCTCGGGAGTTACAGCGCAGAAAGCTGCTTTACTGCGCAGAAACTTGCCACTGCAGACAGGGCCTAACTGTAACCTCTCAGGGCACATCTTTACTGGCTTGTTGCTATGCCCCTCGTGGAGGTGGTTTTTTTAGAGCACAGTATCTCCATGAGACTTTCTACACTACACAAGCCACATTGAAGCGCTGGAGCTGAATCACACACTTGCAAAATAAACTTTCAGGATTACCAAACTCTACCCAGGTAAGATTGGTGTCACTGAAGATACAATTCAGATTCAATTCAGTGAGGTCAGGACTCATGTGACAGAACTGCCATGAATACATCATCATTCTCCATGGGAAACATGAGTTAGGTAAGACCATCCTGCAAGTCTAAGCCTAATTCATTAAGAAACTGATTACAGTAATATCTCACCCTCAGAGATGTTCCAATAAACTTCTTTCACAGACTAGACTCCTTCCAAGTCTGGGCCCAATCCTTTCCCCTGGTACACTCCTTGTTAGTTCCAGCAGACATCTTAGGTGGAAACTAGGGGTTTTCTCATGGCTGGCTCCTCTTTGTTCTGTTCCACCCCCTTTTATAGCTTTGGCACAAAGCAGGAATCTTTTGTCTCACTGTGTCCCCACCTCCCCTTCTAAATAGAAATGTACCAGATTTAAGATGGATTCCAGTATCATGTGACATAGTCACATGTCCTGTGAGACCTCATTCTTCATTACCCAGGGGCTGGCCCACACATACACAGGAAGGCTTGCAGGTAAATAAACCCATACACAACCAATTGTCCTAGTCAATGGGAGCCATCAAGATTCTAAACCACCATGAATGGCCCACACTTTGCATAGTTACAATAGGACCTCAGAGTTATACTTCATATTTCTAGCATCAGATACAAGGATCGCGCACCCCCACGGTGCCGCCGAAAAAAGGAGAGGGGAAGATTTACCGCAGGCGTGCTGCCAAAAAAAGAAGGAGGGAAGACCTGCCGCAGGCGTACCGCCGGACGGGAAGACCTGCTGCAGGCATGCAGACCTACTGCTGAAGAAAGAAAATAGTGGAGTGCCATCCGTCGGCGCTCCTCCCACCGCGCACCCCCTGGGATCCTCTGGCGCACCCCACTTTGGAGACCACTGCAGTAGATTATTAGCTTTGTAATTATACCTTACAAGAGACCTTTTAGGGTGACCAGACAGCAAGCGTGAAAAATCAGGACAGGGGGTGGGGGGTAATAGGACCCTATATAAGAAAAAACCCCAAATATCGGGACTGTCCCTATAAAATCGGGACATCTGGTCATCCTAGACCTTTTGCATAAAGCATATTCCAGTTACATGCAGCGTGGGGCCATATGGATCAAGGATGCTCGGGAGTGCAGTGCTTGTAATGCTAGGAGGTGATTGTGATTGGTGCAGACGATGCAATATGAAGGTTTAACAGAATTGTCTGTTGCTTTCAATTAATATAATAAAGACTGCTTTCAAACCAACACCATTCTTTTATTAAAAAACAACAACCGGAGGAGAGAGTCAAACAAAAAAACCCATCAGCAGTGAGGGGGATGGGAAGGTCCCAGGAGGAGGTGGGGTCCCGGCACTGGTGCACTGTCTACACTGGTGCTTTACAGCGCTGAAACTTGCTGCGCTCAGGGGGTGTGTGTTTTTTCACAACCCTGAGCGAGAAAGCTGCAGCGCTGTAAAGTGCCAGTGTAGACAAGCCCTCAGTCCATTTGAAATCTCAGGAATTCACCTTGTATAATTAACTTCCTTTGCTCCACTTGCAAACACCTTTGAAACTGTGGATAGTTTTTTAAAGGGATAACAAAGAGGAGGGTGGGATGCTCTGTGCTTTTATCAGATAGTTTGTATCTGATAAAAGCACAGAGCACCCCACCCTCCTCTTTGTGATGCCAGCTCCTCTGCTCTGTATGGCAACATTCCAGGGAGCATTTGAAAACAGTGATGAGAATCAGAGACAAAAGGCAGCTGAGCTTTCCAGAGGTATGCAAGGGATCTTAGATTTTCAAGTGCTGCATTTCCCCCAGACTTACTCTTTTGCAGTCCCAAATCTTAAATAGGGAGTGGACATTGGGGAGGCGGGGGCGGGAGAGGCTGACAAAGAGTATCACTGAACAGACAGCCAAGTACAGCTATTCAGAACATAAAGTTAGTTTCAATGGGCCTTTGTCCAATAACCAACCCCCCCCCCCACTGTCTTTAAATAAAGCAACTTAAATAGATAACAGTCCTGAAATGACAAGACCACACATGTCAAACTTCAGCAATGCAAATTCTCATTACTTTATATGACAATCTCTCTCTTTCCCTCTTCTTTGGCTTTACACTGTCTAAACTGCATTGTAACAGCTGTAAGATCAGGCTTGTCTCTTGTTTGTATTTGTCGGCAGAGAACCACGCATATCTACAATGCTGTTACTATAATAAACAATTACAGTGATAGTCTTGGACAAATGAGACAGCTCTAAATCAAGTTTACTCTGGTTGAAAGATTCTGGGAAAGGTCCCAATCATCATGAAATGAGAAACTAAATTGGATATATTCTTACATTGTTCTTTTCCCCTTCCAGGGAAAACGTATTTCTAACCATGGGACTCCAGTTGTTTCTAATATAATTTACATGAGCTCAAGAGGCATGTAAGGACACTTGCAACAGTGACTAACTGCGGTCTCTACAATTGTGCTCATAGTTTCGGGGGTGTGTGTGTAAATTTTTGGGGGTACTTTCTTTTCACCTAGGTCTTTGAGGGTGCATTTTCTTGCATTTAATTTTTGGATATGCAAAAACATAGCTGTGTGCATATAAACTTCCTTTGCATACATGTGGGCTGTACTGAATTTTGTGTGTGAAGGTATGAGGTTTTGTATACATTAAAAATGAGATGTGAAAAATGAGTTCCCAGAAATTTTTTAAATTGTGATGAAGAATTTTCTGCTCATGTCTCACTTTCTTGTATTGATTCTTAGCCTGTGTGATAAAACGCATGTTCACCAAATATAGACCCTGATACAGGAAAAGAGTTAAGCATGTTCTTAATTTTAAGCACATGCTTAGGTGCTACTGAAGTCAGTGGGTCTGTTGACCACATGTAAAGTGTTTTCCCAAATCGGGGTCTTAATGCTGACATCCCTCCCACCTTTAAAAGGAAAGAGATTAGGTTCATGGAAGCAAGTGATACTGTTCTAGCTGAAGGTAAGAAACCTGGCTCGGCTCCATCTGAGAAAACGCTGTTTCTGTACGGTCTTTCAGCATGTAAAAAGAAAGGGAGATGAAACTCATCATAATTTTCTGTTGCTCAGCTTGGTTTACCTCTTTGAGGGATATGAGTAGGAGATAAGTGGAGGTATATGTATGCCTGGTCACAGAACATACAGGGCCCTACACTACTTCTTGTCATTGTCATCAGAAAAAGGAAACTACAGAAACTGTACTTTAAGAGACCTAGGCTCCTATGTGTAAAATACACTCCTGTGCAGGCAGACAGCGTGCAGCTGATGCACTACTCACTTACATCCTCAAACCAAAGGTTTTGAGTGGCGTACCAGCCTTGTGAAACAACATGGCTGTGTGGTTAGATGTTCGGCTGTGTGCGTGTATTCTCCCTGTGTGCTGCCCAAACTCTGCGCAGACAGCCGGCACAGCAGACCTCAAGCGAACAGCCCTATGACCACAAGATCCATTAAGGTACAAAGGCAGCAGGCCAGGTTTATTGTCGACAAAGCATAGTAACAGCACCTGGCAGACTCTACGAGGATACTAAGACATGTATGCCCGTGACAATGGACACAGCTCGGTGAACGGCAGTACTTTTCATTCCCCCCTCGGCTGGACAAAGATACTCCCTCTGAGATACATCTTTATACCCTGATACAAACAAGTTACGTACTGCCTCTGACATAGTTAGTCATTGCCCCCCGACGTGGCTAGTTATTACCCATCGCCTTGTACATGTTGGTTTGATCAAAACATTTTTATTACATACTGTTATCCTGACCTTATCTTTCAGGAGGAGTCATTGTGTTCCTGTTATCCTTGGGGAACCTTGGGGTACTACTTGATATCGCGATGCGTACTCTTGCGGGAGTGCTCTGTGCTTAGCACTCCTTAGGAATGTGCGTTTCTGCAACATCAGCCCTGTTCTTTCCGGACTCTGTGAGCTTGCAAGCAGGCAGAGCCTGAGGTTTGCTTGCAGCCTGACTTTTGCTAACTGTGCTTTATGTCGGCAAAGCTTTGCCCACTCCTTTAGCTGAGGCCTCATCCCAGGCCTCTGATACAAGGGCTTATCTCTCAGTCTCTCCTCCGACTGCAGGCTGCTTTCCAGTTCGGGACTATGTAGCCAACTGATCTACATTTTATTATTTTTACTCCCTAGAGGCCCAAATATATTCCAGCCGAGTTGTGCTAGGCACCATACAACCATACAGACCATTACATATTTCATGGTTAAAAATAAAAAGGAGACCAAGAGTAAAAGAATGAGGAAATGAAGTAGGGCATTAACTTGGAAGCATCAAAACACAGTTGTTCTGGAACTTCTCCTGGGGTTGACTCCATGCTAATTTATGGCCAGGGTCTGTAGGAGGAGTCCCAACAAAAAGCTGTGGTGAGACAGCCAAACTGTTGATCCTTTGTTCTCATTTGGATGAAATTCTCTCTTTTGCAGAGGATCAGTGTAAACCCTCAAAATAAGGCTTAAATGGGATTTAGCAGTGCATAGGCCTTGAGCTGCCCCACTGCACAGGGATGAGGTTCATTAATTTATTTTAAATTATTATATTTGTTGAAGATAACCAGGCGGTTTCCAGAACAGCACCAACACTTTACCTCTAATCTCAACAGTGCAGCCATACTCCAGATTAGATTAGTGGAACCTTGTAATTTCACCGTTAACTCTTTAATTGGATTTTGGAACGAATCCAGCAGGACATGTTTTCTTAAAGACAAAAACTCATTAGAACAATTATGGCAATGACCGCAAATTATGAAGCCATAGAACAAAGAAGGGGCTTGTCTCCCACCCAGAAGTACCTACAGTAAACTTTATCTGAACTTTGCATCGGCTAAATTAGGTTCAAGAGTACAGTAGTGAACAAAACTATTGTACTTGGACTTTCAGTAAACCTCTGACAAGGTCTCTCACCAAAGGCTGTTAAGCAAAGTAGGCAGTCATGGGATAAGAGGGAAGGTCCTCTCATGATCAATAACTGGTTAAAAGAGAGGAAACAAAGGGTAGGTATAAATGGTCAGTTTTCAGAATGGAGAGAGGTAAATAGGGGTGTCCCCCAGGGGTTGTACTGGGACCAGTGCTGTTCAACGTATTCATAAACGATCTGGAAAAAGGCGTAAACAGCGAGGTGGCAAAATTTGCAGATGATACAAAACTACTCAAGATAGTTAAGTCCAAAGCTGACTGCAAAGAGTTACAAAAGGGATCTCACAAAACTGGGTGACTGGGCAACAAAATGGCTGATGAAATTCAATGCTGATAAATGCAAAGTAATGCACATTGGAAAACATCCCAACTATACATATAAAATGATGGGGTTCTAAATTAGTTCATCAAGGAGACTCACTTTAGGCTTCCGGATCCCAGCCATCATGTCTCCTGGACAGAGAGATATGTTTCACTCCCTCCGGGCCAGGAATTTTAAGGCTGCATAGCTCTCTGATTTACACTGATAATCCCAAAAAGAAAAGGAGTACTTGTGGCACCTTAGAGACTAACCAATTTATTTGAGCATAAGCTTTCGTGAGCTACAGCTCACTTCATCGGATGCATAGAATCCCAGCAACCCAGATTGCCTAGAAAGGCCAGCACCTGCATTTTGCCTTTTTGCAAGGGCTATGACCAGTGTATTGCCTGCAGGTATAAGTTATTACACAGCTCTTTCTAAGCAAGCACAATTTGTTCTGAAAGTAAAAACATTACAGAGAGAAAATTAAAACAATAAAAGAACCTGCACGCATGCTAAAAAGCTTAGCAGAGATCATTGCCAACTCCAATTTAGGGCTCTGGTAGGTGTCAGTCCTTCAAAACCTACAACTGGGTTTTCCTCATAGTTACAAGTTCCTACCAGTCTTTAGGTCAGGAACCAGAAAGAAGGCAGGGTAGATCAGCTGTTTCTTTATGCAACTCAGGCCTTAGAACTTGGTTCTGTAACAGTTAATCAGCAGGCAATCACCCCCTCCTCAGGGCTTACCTTCAAAAAGGCCAGTTTTTTTCATAACCAGAGTTGGGGAATTTGTATTAACTCCACCCTTGTCCCCCGGAAAGCCATTCTACAATAAGAGAACTTACTGTATGAGCTACAGGAGTTCATCAGCCCCTCTCCCTGCACAGAGGCCTTTGACCCCTCTGTTTCCCAGCAGTATTTCCTTATTTGTCAAACAGGCACTGAGAAATGACTGACTCAAATTCTGTTCCATTATCAACATCAAAGCATGTATCACAATATGTCCAAAGAACAATACAGTGGAAAACTGCATAGGAAATTACTTGTAACCACACTCAGTGCAATGATGATCACAAAAAATTAAGCTCTGGAATCTTTCTGGCCATGATTTCAGATGTTGTATTAATGTTCAGTTATTTACTCCTGAGGGCATTCTGCGCCAAAAAAAATATAAAAATTCTGTGCATAATACTTTAAAGTTATGCAAAATTCTGCAAATTTTATTTGTCCAATAAACGTGGAGGCTCCAGCATGGCATTGGGCAGCACAGGCCACTGGCTGAAAAGAGGTGGGAGATCACCCTGCAGCTTCCCCCAGGACACGGACTCAACGGTGAGGCTGCACCCAACCCTGACACAGTGCAAGGACCAGGCCTGCTCCAGAAACACCCCAGGGCCCTGCCCCTCCATGCCAGGTGCACCAGGTGTGGGCAGGCAGGCTCAGCAAGGCAAGATCCAAGTGTGGAGGGGCTTAGTATGGGAGGAATCCAGGTGTGGGTTGAGAAGGTTCTGTGTGGGGCAATCTGGGTGCGGGTGGCTCAGTGGGGGATCCAGGTGTGGGGGGGATCTAGATGCACAGGGGCTTGTTGGGAGGTTCTGGGTTCAACAGTAATGGGACTCTGTAGGGGGGTCCAAGTGAAGGTGGTTGGGGCTCAGTGGTGGGGTTCAGATGCTAGGGGAGTGGAGCTGAGTGAGGTGGGGATCCAGGTGCAACTGGGTGGGGCTCAGTACCATGGAGATCCAGGTGTGTGCAGCTCGTTGGGGTGGTCCAGATGCAGGGGGAATGGGGCTCATTGGGGGGGTTCTGGGTGCAGGGGGTGGGTGATATTTGGTGGGAGAGTCTGGGTTTGAGGGGTCTGTCTTAACGGGGATTGGGCGGATGGGGGGACCAGCTCCCTGTACAGTGATCCCTCCCCCTGCAGCTGAGGAGCAATGGGTGCAGGAAGCGCAGGAGGGGTGGGGTGGAGTTTGCAGAGCTTCCTACAGCTGGGGAGGAATCTGGGGGTGGGTCTAACACGGTCCTGGATGCTGTGCAGGGGAAGAAGAAGTCCTGTCCTCCCCAGCCCAGCCAGGACTAGCAGCTGAGCCTGGCGCAGGGTAGGAGCCACCAGGCGGGTCTTCCCCACAGTGATTTACCTCTCTGCCAGCTGCCCTGCGCACCTGAAACATACTGCTGGGGAGGGTCGCATGACCGCTCTTGTGGCTTCCCTTTGCTTCCCTGTCAGAAAATCATTTTTCTGCAGGGAAACAAAGAAATCTGCAGGGGACATAAATTCTCCACATGCACAGTGGGGCAGAATTCCCCCAAAAGTATCATTTACATGTTTTTCCCAATCGGACTGCTTTATTCATTATTAGTATCTGTAAAGTGCTGACACTGTGTTCAGCCCAGTACAAGGCACAGAAATAAAGACTGACCCTGCCCCAAACTGCTTAACAATGGGAAGACAGCTTTATAATTTAGCAATCTTCCAGGGATTTATGTGTGGCTTCAGTAATGGATAGACCTTATGTTGACTTCCAGCAGAGGAATGGTGTCATGGGATATATGTACCTCATGCTGCTGATTGACAGTCTCTTGAAAGCTGGGAGGATAAGAAGACTGGGAAGCAGAAGGGTAAGATGGCTAATAGAGTGAGCAGGCTGGAGAAAGGAGCTCCTGCCAGCACACGACTAAACAGCCACAGCAGAGTCAATAGCCCAGGAGGGGACTGACTGATTGACAGGCTGGAGAGCCTGCCGAGATCCAGAGGAAGGTAGGAGGGAGCTCAAGGCACTGTCAGAGTCGAAGAACCCTGATCCTGCTTATCTAGTTCGAGGGCCCCTGAACTGGAACCCAGTGGAGTGGGCGGCCCTGGGTTACCTCCCAACCCCCTGATGAACTTGGGAGTGAAGAAAGGGTTTTCAGACTCCTCGGCACCAGGAATAGACTTGGTTTGTGTCTTTTCCAGGCCCGGGAGTTAGCCAGATGTTCACTCAGAAAGCAACAGGGCCAGTGTTCCCTCTAATTTTTCCCACATACGTGAGGAATGAATTTTGTTATGTGCACCAATATGGAGATGATGTGTGACACATCACCTTCATATTGGTGCACATAACAAAATTCATGTGGTGGGGGTGGGGCCGAGGGGTTCGAAGTGTGGGAGGGGGCTCAGGGCTGGGGCAGAGGGTTCGGGTGCGGGGGGGGGAGGGGGCGGAGAATGAGGGCTCTGGGATGGGGCCAGGGATGAGGGGCTCAGAGGTGGGCAGCGGGTTGGTGTGTGTGGCGGGGTGAGGGCTCCAGCTGAGGGTGTGGGCTCTAGGGTGGGGCTGGGGATGAGGGGTTTGGGTGCAGGAGGGTGCTCCGGTGGGGAGAGAGGACTCTACTCAGCTCTCTCTCCCCGCAGCAGCACCTGGGCTGGGGGGAGAGGTGCCTCTCCTTGCAGCAGCAGCTTCGGGGCTGGGGCCGCGGGATAGGTGCTCTTCCCCCAGCTGCGACAGGTCCGGGCTGGGGCTGGGTTTGGGCTGCCCCTCTCCCGATCCCAACTCAGCCCCAGACCTGCTGCGGCAGGTTGTGGGTCGGGCTAGGTTGGGGCGGCGAGAGGGGCTCCTCTCCACCGGCCATGGCAGGTCCGGGGCTGGGGAGGGGCCAGAAGAAGGGCGCCCCTCCCACGAAAGGTCCTGGCTGGGCAGGTTCCCTGAATGCCTGTGTGGCGCTAAATAGGGTGCTGCACGGCCATGTGGCCACGCAGCTTATAGGGAACTTAGAACAGGGCCTGCCCATATGGATTAAAGGGGCACTCACAGGAGCAAGAGGCGGTTTCAGGACGTAGAGCCTTCAGGAAACCCCTCTCTTTCTGTCACACTTGGAAAGCCAGGCTGAAAAACTTGTGCTATGGGCTTTGTGAAGTTTAACTCACTGTGCTGTTCAGGGCTGATAATGATTTGCACGCAGGGACCAGCTGTATCTGCAAAGATTACACACATTCGGTGTAGTTCTAAAAACTCCCTAATGAAAGTTACTAGAATACAGAAGCAAAAGAGACATTTCTCCTTACAGTCCATCTGATGACAAGCTCAGCCTCACTCTGGATAATGGAGCAAGGAGGGAATTTTTGAGATATTCCCCCAAAAGAGGATTTTCAAATGAGTAAATTCTTCCAGGAATTCCAGGTAAACATGCTGCTGACTCACAGTGAGCTCAGTCCCAAAGTGCTTAGTCAGACTACCCTTCTAGTGAAGACAATGAGTCAGGATTAAGGCATGGGTCCAGCATTTGTTTCAAAATCTATTGTAGGGAAGATTTCATTGGGCATGAGCAACAGGTTCCAGGGAGAGGAGGAGGAGACTTCAGAGATGCAAAGCCTACCCTTCCCTGCAGCTCATGCTGGGGCTTTGCAGCCTGGGCCTACACGTGTAGGTCTGTACTGCAGCTGGGAGTGTGCCTCCCAGCTGATGTGGACATACGTGCTAGCTTCACTGGAACCAGTGCGCTCAAAATAGCACTGTGGATGTTCTAGAAGCATGGACTAGCGACCCTCGCTCAGACCCAGGGGGTCAAGTGGTCTTGTGCTTGGATGGCTAGTCTGTGCCACTGCCCGTGTACAACATCCATGCTGCTATTTTTAGTATGCTAGCTTAGGTGGAGCTAGCATGTGTCCAAATACCCAGGCTGGAGGCAAGCTCCCAGGTGCAGGGTGGACATACCCTAAGACTTTTCCTACTGGCATGGTTCATTCTGAGAAGGGGAAACTGGCAAAATCTACAATAGCAAAATGGAACCAGAAGACCATTCCATTCAGGATTCCCAGCCCATTTCCCGATTGATACACTGGAGAGCCAAGTGACATCCATCCACCGCTCTGGTTGAGGTGCACACAACTAGAGGGTCTGTTCTCTTTTAAGAAAACAGTGTTACGGGTTTGAGGCAAGGTGGTTGGATCAATGGTTCTGGTTTTAGCCCATCTCTGCTTACAACTTCTTTGTTCACGGTACACCCGGATTCTCCACCCATGAGCTGCAGCTCAAACACAAACCAAGCAATCAGCACTACTGAGTTTAGAATAAAGCCATGCTGTGCAAACTGCTTTCCTTCCAAATATGAACTTCCACCTCTTCTCTCCCATCACTTCCTCCTTCCTCAATTCTCCCCCCTTACTTGTTAGGATGATCCTCTCTTTAAATGCTGGGCCAGATCCTTGAATGATGTAAATCAACAAGCTCCACTGAAAAAATCCACACAACCACCCAAATAGAGTGCAAACAGAATCTCCTCTGCTAGGGAAGAAAGATTAATTAAGTCTGCTAGGGACTTCACCATACAGGCCTAATTTGCCTGGAAATTATGATAGCTAGCTATCACCATTTAACTAGCTAACTAGATCCTGTGTTTCTCAGAATTCCGGTAAACAGCTATCTGCACATCTCAGTACAAATAAGAGCAGAATAAGCTAATAATGGAAAGCTTGCTTCTTTCTTTCCAGCTATCAGGGAGTAATCACATTGCTGTGTATTGGCCTACCATGCGGGCCCTGGCAGAAAGCATGAAATAGCCTCAGTTTTATGCAAGAATACAAGAAAACATTGCTTCCTTGACCAGATGGTCAAGGAAAATTAGGTCGGTTTTGGGTTTTGTTTTCTTGGCTTTTTTTCTTTCACTTGTGTTTTACTTTGAAAATCCCCACTGGTGCAGGATCTTCAAGAGAGTGGTTTATGCTTTCAATTTCTTGCACAATCTGCCTTTGGAATTTTGCCTTAACTACATGGTTACCCACTTTCCCACAACAGCTCACTACTTAAAAGAGTACGTCCTCTCTCAGCTATTTCATAGACTTTGCTTTAAAGAGAAACTGATCTTGTGCCAGCATGCTCTCCTAGTCTGAATATGGGACAGGGGATAGGAACTCCTGAGTTAAATCTCAGCCCTGCTACTCACTCACTATATGGCCTTGACCAAGTCACTGACTTTTGCTCTGCCTCAGTTTCCCCGTCTGTAAAATGGGAGTAGCAATAGTTGCCTGCCTTGAAGGAGTGTTGTGGGGAATCAATCAGTTAATGTCTAAGGGTAGGTCTACATTGGCAGAGTTACAGCATCGGAAGTTACAGCACCGCTCAGAGAGCGCTGAAGTGCAACTGCTGTTGTGTGATCACACTGTCAGCTGCCTGAGTAATAGTGTGTTCACACTTGTGGCACTTGCAGCGGTATTCGGAGCGGTGCACTCTGGGCAGCTATCCCACCGAGCATCTCTTCCTCTTCTGCTGCTAAGAGTTGTGGGAAGGTGGAGGGGGTTGCGAGGCATCCTGGGTCCTGTCCCAATGCCCTGTGATGCATTGCTTCGCATCCCTGTGCTTCCATCAGCATTTGGCGCTATCTTTCAACAGTTTGTGTATTGTGCGCTCTGCCTCTTCGGGCTGCAGGAATGGATCCCGAACGGTTGACCAGTCTGCTGCTCGCTCTAACACATCACGAGTGGCAGTGGAGTTATTCCTTAAACTACAGAGGCAAGAGGAGTGCGACATTGATCTCACCACGCGTACTAGCTATGACACGAGACTGCCTTTGGCATTCACGGAGGTGCTGACCACAGTGGAGCGCCGCTTTTGGGCTCAAGAAACAAACACTGAGCGGTGGCATCACATCTTTATGCACGTCTGGGATGGTGAGCAGCGGCTGCAGAACTTTTGGATGAGGAAAGCCACGTTCACTGGCCTGGGTGATGAGCTCGCCCCAGCCCTGCAGTGCAAGGACACGAGAAGGAGAGCTGCCCTGCCATTGGAGAAGCGTGTGGTGATTGCACTGTGGAAGCTGGCTACTTCAGACTGCTACCGATAGGTCGCTAACCAGTTCGGAGTGGGAAAGTCGACATTTTCCACAGGCTATCTTCATTATGGAAGATATCTCACTGCTGAGGGTGAACAGGGAATCAAGGGAGGGTCTTCTCCAAGACTGCGGCTTCCACCCTGGGCCCTACGTGGCTTGCCTGTGTGCAGCAATGGTCTCCCCTCCCCCAGTGACGGCAGAATGGTGCGGGGAAGTTACCGTTAATGGGGCAAGACACAAAGCAGCTCTGCCAAAGAACCTGTGGCATCAGATTGCCCAGTACCTCGATGCGAGTTTCTGGAGATCTCTGAAGGAGATTCCCATGAAGTGAGGGAGTCGATCAACACCTGTTCGGCCGCTCAGACGAGGCATGTGATGGTACATGCATCATCCAGACACAAGCCTGCATTCTGCAATCCTCCTGCTCCCAACAACTCGCTTCAGCGATTCCCAAAATCAAATCCGCTTACCAGAGGCCTCCTCTCCTGTTTGCGCTTCGCCAGCATCTGACAGCTGTGACTGGCTAGCCTCCTCCAGGGTAGAGAAGAGTTCCTGGCTGCATGCATCTCTGACCTACAAGTCGTCCTCTGCCTCTGGGTCACCTTCCCGATCCTCGTCTAAGATTTCCTCCTCCTGGCTCGGTCCACTCTTGACTGGCACGCGAGACACCAAAGTATCCACAGGGGCCTTCGCAGTGGAGGTGAGGTCACAGTCGAGTATCGCATCCAGCTCTTTGTAGAACCAGCAGCTCATGGGCGCAGCACTGGAGTGGCAGTTTGCCTCCCGCGCCTTGTGGCAGGCATTCTGCAGCTCCTTCACTTTGACCCTGCACTGCAGTGTATCCCAGTCGTGGCCCCTTTCTGTCATGCATCGTGAAATCTGTTCATAGGTATCATAATTCCTACATCTGGAGCGCAGCTGGGACTGGCAGCCTCCTCTCCCCAAATGCTGATGAGGTCCAGCAGCTCAGCATTGCTCCATGCAGGGGATCGCCTGGTGCGTGGAGCAGGCACCTGGCCAGCTGGAAAGATGCGCTGAGATCACTGCATGCATCACTGAGCAAACAGGAGGAGGACTTTCAAAATTCCCAAGGAATTCATGGGGAGGGGCTCACGGTTGGTCACTTGCGGGCAGGGCAGTAAAGTTCAAACCGATGACCAAAAAGGCAAAAACAGGCATTATGGGACACCTCCCGGAGGCCAATCGCAGTGCTGTAATCGACCAGGGTGTCTACACTGGCACCGCAGTGCTGTACCCCCGGCGCAGAAAGCTACATGCCTCTCGTTGGGGTGGTTTTTTTACAGTGCTACAACTAAGCAGTTTCTGCACACTCAGTGGCTTGGCAATGTGTACACCTCGGGAGTTAAAATGCAGAAAGCTGCTTTACTGCGCAGAAACTTGCCAGTGTAGACAAGGCCTAAGAAGTGCTAGATGCGTGGTGAGCATTTTTCTGAGAGTGGTCCAGGGTGAGATTTTGTGTGTTAATGAAGAATTATTCTTGCCCTGTTTTCTATACTGTAAGTTCTGTTTAAAGATTGAGGAATGTGCCTGCTTTCCCCACTATTCCCTGGGATGGCAGCTGCTGAATTTCTCTGCAATGCTGTGGTGAAGCTCATAATGTACCAGTCACTTTCAATTTAAAGGAGAAGAAAATGCAGATGTGTCAGTGTTAGCAGCAAACTCAGTGGCTGCCACAAGTTTCAAATGTGAATAAACTGAATGCCCAGATCTCGCATTTGGATACTCAGATAAGTACTTAGGCAGGTGAACTGTGCTAATGGAATACGGAACTGCATGATTGCAAGATGATTATTAAAATACACATACCCAACGACACTCAAGCACGAACAATGTGCTCAGCATTATGTTAGAGACATAAAGGAGAAAGATTCTAATTACAGAGAGGATAAGGAAAAAGGAAATGTTTTTGATAATCTTAAACAACACAGTTCACTTACTGCCATTTCCCATAGATCTGACTTGTGTCATGCCAACTTGATAGGAAAACACAATACTGAGCAGGAGTACTGGTGGCACCTTAGAGACTAACCAATTTATTTGAGCATAAGCTTTCGTGAGCTACAGCTCACTTCATCGGATGCATCACGAAAGCTTATGCTCAAATAAATTGGTTAGTCTCTAAGGTGCCACTAGTACTCCTTTTCTTTTTGCGAATACAGACTAACACGGCTGCTACTCAAACAATACTGAGCATTGCTTCTGGTGGGCCATACCCACAGAACCCAATATTGGCCTTTCTTCAAGCTATTTAACAGCAGTTCTAACAGAAATAGGAGCTATACTTTATCCTTCAGTTTACTAACCAATCATTCACCACAACATGCCTTGGCTGGATTAGAACCAAGTAGGCAGCAAAATGCTCTAGAGCCAACTCCCTGAGCCTTTCAGCCAGCCAAGGGGAAAGTTTGAAACCTGAATCCCTCCCTACTACTGGGAAAATAGCAGAACAGTTCCATTAGCTCAGCCAGTACAGAAGAGATCAATCACACATGAGTGGGACCGCCATATCCCAAAAGCAACGTAGTGTACATATAGGTCAATTCATCACAGAGGGAGACTGGCCACTTGGGTTATTTGTACGAAGCTGGCATGATCAACTCACAGGTCTATATAGATTTTTGAAGGAGAGGAAACAGCAAGTTCTAGACTTCTGTTCTCCTTCACTCTTCAAAGTCAGATCCCTTGGGAGGATGGGCGGGGAGGAACTATGTCAGTGCCTTTTCTACCTCGGCACCCCATAAGGCTAAATATTACACTGGCTTGCTCCGTAAGACATCACGTTCGTTATCAAGGAATAGGACATCCAGGCCTACTTTTCTTCCAGTACCAGCGTAAATCAGGAGTAACTCACCTGAAGTCACTGGAAGCACACTGTCGTACCACTGGTGCAAAAGTGAGATGAGAATCAGGCTTTGGGTCTGACGCTCAGGAAAAATGAAATCAAAGGAAAGTCAATGTAGCCCTCGTCCTCATTGTATGTGCCACTCAAAGCTGCTAAACTAACACGATAGCATGGTCATCTTCAAGATTCAAGCAGAAGCAGCTATTTAACTGCCCCAGGGTATCAGCTTGGGACAGTTGTACAGTGGTCACACCTGTGTCTATCCCAGTTGGGGCTCCCAAGTAGAGCCCTGTGTGGGACTATTTTTTTAAACCCGCTCCCAGAATATCCACTCCCACCTGGTCCACGCGCTTTCACCCCTGCCCCCCACGCCCACGCCTACCCCTCCCCCCACAGAGGCCTGGGAACGCTCCCCTCCCCTTTCAGAGGCTTGGGGCCAGCCCGCCCCCTGCCCGCGGGGGGGCAGCGTAGGACACCAAAATGTCTAGGGACAGCCCTGTAAACAACGCATGGAAATAATTAAAAATTTTACCTCACAGCTGATCTACACTGCTTCAACTGGAGGATATTGGTCTTTTTTTCTCTTGATCCTCTTTCAGTCTCCTCTACTGAAATAGATCCAACTATGGCAATATTTATTGTTCTTCTGAAGATGTTTACAATTTTCATTCCAGAATGCTGAGAAAAGCTTTCTGTTTTTTTAAAAGGACATGACACTGGATTGTTTTAAATCTTTTTTTTTTTTTTTTAGGTATTGTTTAAAATCATAAAACAGCAAAATGACAATAAGAGCTTGTCTACATGAACATTAGTTTGCAGAAGCCTGCCCCTTGTCTGGGTGAACTCTGCTGATGTACATTAACTGTTCGTTAGGGTGCTTTGATCAAGTCCTCTTTGATTAGATCGGGGTGGCCAACCTGTGGCTCTGGGGCCACATGCGGCTCTTCAGAAGTTAAGATGCGGCTCTTTAGGCACCGACTCCGGGGCTGGAGGTACAGGCGCCAACTTTCCAATGTACTGGGGGATGCTCACTGCTCAACCCCTGGCTCTGCAACAGGCCCTGCCCCCACTCCATTCCTTCCTGCCCTCTCCCCTGAGCCTCCCTGCCCTTGCTCCTCCCCCTCTGCCCCAAAGCCTCCTGCACGCATGAAACAGCTCATCGAGAGGTGCGGGGAGGGAGGAGGTGCTGATTGGTGGGGCTGCTGGTAGGCAGGAGGCGCTTGGAGCAGGGTGTGCGGGGGAGTTGATCAGGGGCTGCTGACATATAACTGTGGCTCTTTGGCAATGTACATTGGTAAATTCTGGCTCCTTCTCAGCTCAGGTTGGCCACCCCTGGATTAAACCAAAGTGCTCTAACGAACTGTTGACATGTCTCAGCAGGATCCACACTGACAGAGGTGGAAAGAAAAGGAGTACTTGTGGCACCTTAGAGACTAACCAATTTATTTGAGCATAAGCTTTCATAAGCTACAGCTCACTTCATCGGATACAAAATGTGGAAAGTGTAGAAGATCTTTTATACACACAAAGCATGAAAAAATACCTCCCCCCACCCCACTCTCCTGCTGGTAATAGCTTATCTAAAGTGACCACTCTCCTTACAATGTGTATGATAATCAAGGTGGGCCATTTCCAGCACAAATCCAGGGTTTAACAAGAACGTCTGGGGGGGGGGGTGTAGGAAAAAACAAGGAGAAATAGGTTACCTTGCATAATGACTTAGCCACTCCCAGTCTCTATTCAAGCCTAAGTTAATTGTATCCAATTTGCAAATGAATTCCAATTCAACAGTTTTTCGCTGGAGTCTGGATTTGAAGTTTTTTTTTTGTAATATTGCAACTTTCATGTCTGTAATCGCGTGACCAGAGAGATTGAAGTGTTCTCCGACTGGTTTATGAATGTTATAATTCTTGACATCTGATTTGTGTCCATTTATTCTTTTACGTAGAGACTGTCCAGTTTGACCAATGTACATGGCAGAGGGGCATTGCTGGCACATGTTGGTATATATCACATTGGTGGATGTGCAGGTGAACGAGCCTCTGATAGTGTGGCTGATGTTATTAGGCCCTGTGATGGTGTCCCCTGAATAGATATGTGGGCACAGTTGGCAACGGGCTTTGTTGCAAGGATAGGTTCCTGGGTTAGTGGTTCTGTTGTGTGGTATGTGGTTGCTGGTGAGTATTTGCTTCAGGTTGGGGGGCTGTCTGTAGGCAAGGACTGGCCTGTCTCCCAAGATTTGTGAGAGTGTTGGGTCATCCTTCAGGATAGGTTGTAGATCCTTAATAATGCGCTGGAGGGGTTTTAGTTGGGGGCTGAAGGTGACGGCTAGTGGCGTTCTGTTATTTTCTTTGTTAGGCCTGTCCTGTAGTAGGTGACTTCTGGGAACTCTTCTGGCTCTATCAATCTGTTTCTTCACTTCCGCAGGTGGGTATTGTAGTTGTAAGAATGCTTGATAGAGATCTTGTAGGTGTTTGTCTCTGTCTGAGAGGTTGGAGCAAATGCGGTTGTATCGCAGAGCTTGGCTGTAGACGATGGATCGTGTGGTGTGGTCAGGGTGAAAGCTGGAGGCATGTAGGTAGGAATAGCGGTCAGTAGGTTTCTGGTATAGGGTGGTGTTTATGTGACCATCGTTTATTAGCACTGTAGTGTCCAGGAAGTGGATCTCTTGTGTGGATTGGACCAGGCTGAGGTTGATGGTGGGATGGAAATTGTTGAAATCATGGTGGAATTCCTCAAGGGCTTCTTTTCCATGGGTCCAGATGATGAAGATGTCATCAATATAGCGCAAGTAGAGTAGGGGCGTTAGGGGACGAGAGCTGACGAAGCGTTGTTCTAAGTCAGCCATAAAAATGTTGGCATACTGTGGGGCCATGCGGGTACCCATAGCAGTGCTGCTGATCTGAAGATATACATTGTCCCCAAATGTAAAATAGTTATGGGTAAGGACAAAGTCACAAAGTTCAGCCACCAGGTTAGCCGTGACATTATCGGGGATAGTGTTCTTGACGGCTTGTAGTCCATCTTTGTGAGGAATGTTTGTGTAGAGGGCTTCTACATCCATAGTGGCCAGGATGGTGTTATCAGGAAGATCACCGATGGATTGCAGTTTCCTCAGGAAGTCAGTGGTGTCTCGAAGGTAGCTGGGAGTGCTGGTAGCGTAGGGCCTGAGGAGGGAGTCTACATAGCCAGACAATCCTGCTGTCAGGGTGCCAATGCCTGAGATGATGGGGCACCCAGGATTTCCAGGTTTATGGATCTTGGGTAGTAGACAGAATATCCCAAGTCGGGGTTCCAGGGGTGTGTCTGTGCGGATTTGATCTTGTGCTTTTTCAGGGAGTTTCTTGAGCAAATGTTGTAGTTTCTTTTGGTAACTCTCAGTGGGATCAGAGGGTAATGGCTTGTAGAAAGTGGTGTTGGAGAGCTGCCGAGCAGCCTCTTGTTCATATTCCGACCTATTCATGATGACAACAGCACTTCCTTTGTCAACCAACCTTCCACACAAACTTCCTCGTGGCTGGACTTTACTAAAACTAGACAAGCCATTTACAACACACACTTTGCTTCTCTACAAAAGAAAAAGGACACTAAACTTTCTAAACTACTGCATGCCACAAGGGGCCACAGCAATGGTTCCCTCAACCCACCCAGCAATATTGTTAACCTATCCAACTATACTCTCAGCCCAGCAGAAGCAGCTGTCCTATCTTGGGGCCTCTCCTTCTGCCCCTCCACCCCCACGAACATGATACAGTTCTGTGGTGACCCAGAATCCTATTTTCGACGTCTCCGACTCAAGGAATATTTCCAACATACCTCTGAACAACATACTAATCCACAGAGACCTCCCTACCAACACTACAAAAAGAAGGATTCTAGGTGGACTCCTCCTGAAGGTTGAAACAGCAGACTGGACTTCTACATAGAGCGCTTCCGCCGACATGCACGGGCTGAAATTGTGGAAAAGCAGCATCACTTGCCCCATAACCTCAGCCGTGCGGAACACAATGCCATCCACAGCCTCAGAAACAACTCTGACATCATAATCAAAAAGGCTGACAGGGGAGGTGCTGTTGTCATCATGAATAGGTCGGAATATGAACAAGAGGCTGCTTGGCAGCTCTCCAACACCACTTTCTACAAGCCGTTACCCTCTGATCCCACTGAGAGTTACCAAAAGAAACTACAACATTTGCTCAAGAAACTCCCTGAAAAAGCACAAGATCAAATCCGCACAGACACACCCCTGGAACCCCGACTTGGGATATTCTGTCTACTACCCAAGATCCATAAACCTGGAAATCCTGGGCGCCCCATTATCTCAGGCATTGGCACCCTGACAGCAGGATTGTCTGGCTATGTAGACTCCCTCCTCAGGCCCTACGCTACCAGCACTCCCAGCTACCTTCGAGACACCACTGACTTCCTGAGGAAACTGCAATCCATCGGTGATCTTCCTGATAACACCATCCTGGCCACTATGGATGTAGAAGCCCTCTACACAAACATTCCACACAAAGATGGACTACAAGCCGTCAAGAACACTATCCCCGATAATGTCACGGCTAACCTGGTGGCTGAACTTTGTGACTTTGTCCTTACCCATAACTATTTTACATTTGGGGACAATGTATACCTTCAGATCAGCAGCACTGCTATGGGTACCCGCATGGCTCCACAGTATGCCAACATTTTTATGGCTGACTTAGAACAACGCTTCGTCAGCTCTCGTCCCCTAACGCCCCTACTCTACTTGCGCTATATTGATGACATCTTCATCATCTGGACCCATGGAAAAGAAGCCCTTGAGGAATTCCACCATGATTTCAACAATTTCCATCCCACCATCAACCTCAGCCTGGTCCAGTCCACACAAGAGATCCACTTCCTGGACACTACAGTGCTAATAAACGATGGTCACATAAACACTACCCTATACCAGAAACCTACTGACCGCTATTCCTACCTACATGCCTCCAGCTTTCACCCTGACCACACCACACAATCCATCGTCTACAGCCAAGCTCTGCGATACAACCGCATTTGCTCCAACCCCTCAGACGAGACAAACACCTACAAGATCTCTATCAAGCATTCTTACAACTACAATACCCACCTGCGGAAGTGAAGAAACAGATTGATAGAGCCAGAAGAGTTCCCAGAAGTCACCTACTACAGGACAGGCCTAACAAAGAAAATAACAGAACGCCACTAGCCGTCACCTTCAGCCCCCAACTAAAACCCCTCCAGCGCATTATTAAGGATCTACAACCTATCCTGAAGGATGACCCAACACTCTCACAAATCTTGGGAGACAGGCCAGTCCTTGCCTACAGACAGCCCCCCAACCTGAAGCAAATACTCACCAGCAACCACATACCACACAACAGAACCACTAACCCAGGAACCTATCCTTGCAACAAAGCCCGTTGCCAACTGTGCCCACATATCTATTCAGGGGACACCATCACAGGGCCTAATAACATCAGCCACACTATCAGAGGCTCGTTCACCTGCACATCCACCAATGTGATATATACCATCATGTGCCAGCAATGCCCCTCTGCCATGTACATTGGTCAAACTGGACAGTCTCTACGTAAAAGAATAAATGGACACAAATCAGATGTCAAGAATTATAACATTCATAAACCAGTCGGAGAACACTTCAATCTCTCTGGTCACGCGATTACAGACATGAAAGTTGCAATATTACAAAAAAAAAACTTCATATCCAGACTCCAGCGAGAAACTGTTGAATTGGAATTCATTTGCAAATTGGATACAATTAACTTAGGCTTGAATAGAGACTGGGAGTGGCTAAGTCATTATGCAAGGTAACCTATTTCCCCTTGTATTTTCCTACCCCCCTCCCCCAGACGTTCTTGTTAAACCCTGGATTTGTGCTGGAAATGGCCCACCTTGATTATCATACACATTGTAAGGAGAGTGGTCACTTTAGATAAGCTATTACCAGCAGGAGAGTGGGTTTGTGGGGGGGGGGGTGGGGGGGGTGAGAAAACCTGGATTTGTGCTGGAAATGGCCCAACTTGATTATCATACACATTGTAAGGAGAGTGATTACTTTAGATAAGCTATTACCAGCAGGAGAGTGGGGTGGGGGGAGGTATTTTTTCATGCTTTGTGTGTATAAAAGATCTTCTACACTTTCCACAGTATGCATCCGATGAAGTGAGCTGTAGCTCACGAAAGCTTATGCTCAAATAAATTGGTTAGTCTCTAAGGTGCCACAAGTACTCCTTTTCTTTTTGCGAATACAGACTAACACGGCTGTTACTCTGAAAACTGACAGAGGTGGCAGGCTAGTGCAGGATAGATTGACAACCCATTTTAAAACCAACTAAATGTTCACGTAGGCAAGCCCTAACACACTTAAATAATTCACTTCAATCAATAGTTTATTAATGTTAATATTTCACCCTGTTACCTGAAAAGCGCTTTACCAGAGGCTACTCTGACTTGCTCCAGAGGATCAGCCACTGGATCTGGTGTGGGGGAAGGGAGTTAAACTGGTTTAAATCTACCCACCACTGGGACCTCGTCACCTCCAAGCACTCCTTTCCTGGAGCGGAGCTGAAGATCTGGCCCTTGGTTGGTCATTTGCTCTGAGTTTCTTCTGCACTAGGTCACCTCAAACCTCCTTTAATCCAGTCCCGGGACATTTGAAGAGGCTCAGCTGTGACTGGCTGGAGGGGGCAGCAGATTAATAGTGAGAAAAAAGGGGTGAGCCTCCACTTGAGAACACCAGGACTAGCCACATTTACTGCCTCAGAGGACCTGAACCAAACACAGCACCCTCGCAATCTGAGTGGCCTCAATGTGCTGTCAGCCTGTCATCCAGCCTGCTGCACCCCCTGCACTGTGCATAGTGAGTCCAGGGCAATAAGCTCATCCCTGACAGAGGTCCTGTCAGCTCGCTACAACACAGGCCTCCACTAAAATCCTCTAACCTTCTCCCTTCCAACAAACCTCTCTGCAACATGCCAATCCCTTGCTTCTCTGGGGGATGAACTGTGAGAAATCTGAATAAAAGTCCTAAAGGGACATATGGAACTAAGGGGACTGCTGTGAGAGCAGAGGCACTATTTGTGCTATGAAGGGCCCTTTGACCAGATAAACTGCAGAGGGGAACTTGCATTTTTTCTCAACTCTTTGTGGCTGCTCTCCAGAGCAACTCTTAGCAAAGACTAAGCCCCAGAGGAATTTAGGAATCGGGGAGGGGAGATTGGGAAAGAAAGCCTAAAAGAAAGACCAGATTTTGATGAACTGCCGACTGCTAAAAAAATCCCCAAACTAGGTTTTGTTTGAGTTTAATTATGATGACCGAACACTTCAGCTGGTGTTTATTATGCAAAATTACAAACAAAACTGAAAGGATGCGCATCAGGAGAAAACAAATCTAATTGCTAAGCACTCCATGTACTTGGTCCTAAATCACTCATAGAGAAGGATGCTAAAGAAGAGAATTTTATGAATTGATTTAATAACTGCAGATGCCTTAGGTTGTGGGTTGTCTTGGCCAGTAAATCCGTGTCAGACAGGTGATATGAGCACAGTGTGTTAGAAGAGCTGAGAACATTTATATACAGAATCATATCAAATCACAGTTTACAAATGGATTGATGAGCTCCATTTCCTATGACCTACCAGCATGCTGAAGGCAGATTCTGATCTCTTTAATACTGATGTAAATCCCAATTAACTCTGCTGAAGTCAAGAGAGTTAATTCTCTGATGCAATGGGAATCAGAATCATGCCACTGTGTATGCATTTGTCTCATTAAAAGCATTCATTAAAAAGTGCTGGGGAATGTGATAGAGCGTACTCTCATTTGGCCTAGGCTGAACTCAGCAGCTACTGCACACGCAATGCAGCTTCCATTGATGCATCTTAAATGGAAGCAGACACTAAGGCCTTGTCTACACTGTCAAGTATTTTCACTAAAAGGCAGCTTTTAGCGATGAAACCGCAGAGGTGTACACACTGCAAAGTCACTTTTTGAGACAAAACTCCTCAGTTGCAGCACTGTAATAAAACCACCTTGAGGTAGAGTGACCAAATGTCCCGATTTTATAGGGACAGTCCCAATATTTGGGGCGCTGTCTTATATAGGTGCCAATTATCCCCCAGCCTCCGGCCCGATTTTTCACCCTTGCTATCTGGTCACCCTACCTTGATGAGAGTGAAAAGGCTTCTCGCGCAAAAGTTTTATCACCATAGTGCCAGTGTACTGCTTGCTTTTCTCGCCGTAAGTGGCCTCCGGAGATGTCCCACAAGGCCTGCGGTGACCACTCTGCTCATTGTTGTGAACTCAGCAGCCCTGCAGGATTCACCTCTCCCCTTTCAAAACTCCATTCTGACAGCCGGTGTGCTGTGCAGTGCTGCTCTGCTCCGGGAACCAGAGAGCCAGTCATTACCTTGGAACACTCCTGCTGTCTCCCACACTATGAACACAGAGGCAGGCAGGCAGGGGTGGATATAAATATATGTGTGTGTGTGTGTGTACTGTCTGTCCCCCTGCCAAACACACATGCTCCCAGTCACACACTCTCCCTCCCCCCGACTTCAGTCGAAAAGCAGTTGGCAATCTAGTAGGATGCCCATGGAACAATGGGATTGAGAAACCTTCATCATGTGATGCTGTACCTGCCCCATGAGGCATTGCAAACCCTTCCCAAAGCACCCTGCCACCAGTTGCACAGTGGGATAGCTACCCACAGTGCGCGGTTCTCCTTGTTGTTGCAAGAGCTGCTAACGTGGATGTGCTCCAGCAACAAAAGGAGCACAGTGTGGACACGCAACAGTGGTTTAATTAAAGCACTTTAATAAATGTGGTATAACTTTTGGCAAAAAAACTTGGCCTAAACTTGTTTTGCATGTTGTTAGCTCCCTGCAGCTTTCTTAGATTTATGGGTGTTCAACAGTATGATGTATAAAATGACTGAAGAGCTCAGTAAATCTCCTACCAGGCAGGGGTCCAGACAATTAACACTAGTCACAGTTGTCACAGTTGGCTTGGCAGCAATAGGCCCCTTTGTTGGCATTCTCACCTTAGAGACCCAGGGCTGATTGGGCCATTGAGATGACACTCTATCTCTTCCTCTCTAGAAAGTTGTGCACATCAGGTCAAGGTTGGAGTATTTACATTAGCAGGACATTATGGGGAAGCTTGAGTGGTCACTTCCTGAGACACACCCATTACATGAATGAACAGGTTTTCACTTTGTAGGGTTATTACTCTGACATCTATGACCAGCACTAATATAACTTTAATATTTAAATTACAAAAATTAAAAGAAATGGCAATGGACAAGTGGTGACCTGTGGGATGAACACTATGCTGGCTAGAATATCAGAAAGGGACACGCAGTGCAATCTTGTATCAGAAAGGGCACTGGGGTTAGATGGACACTTTGCAATTCTCCACTGCCTGCCAAACTAAAGATCTCAAAGCACTTTACAAGGTTCTTCTGAGGTGGTCTCCAGTTTTGTGCCTTAGTTTGGTTATGGAAGCAACTGTGCAGGCCTCTAGGATTGGGATTTTCAAAAGTGCTCAGCATTGGTCTAAGTCGGCTCCCATAGGAAACAACGGCAAAACTGCTTTTGACTCCACTGGGAGCAGAGTTAGACCAATCCTGATTGCTTCTGAAAACCCCACCACTAAGGGCACGTCTTCACTGGCTTGTGTAGTCGTGGCATAGCGCTGGGAGAGAGCTCTCCCAGCGCTCTAAAAAACCCACCTCCATGAGGGGCGCAGCTTCCAGCGCTGGTGCACTGTCTATACTGACACGTTACAACGCTGAAACTTGCAGCGCTCAGGGGGGTGTTTTTTCAAACCCCTGAGTGAGAAAGTTGCAGCGCTGTAAAGTGCCAGTGTAGACAAGCCCTAAATATCTGCATCTGACAACACCCAAAAAACAATCAATCAGTCTACTAGGACCCGTCATTTGTCTCTGGAATCTAACAGCAGGTGTAAAATTGGAAGATGGTATGAGAGACCTTTGTAACCCTAGCGAATCAAGTATCACACCCTCTCTGTGGGTTAGGGATTGTACAGTTCCCTTCACCTACTACTGAAATGCATCCACCACTGGAGAATATCTGTTTAAAAGAACATAGCAACACTACACAATATAGGACAGGAAATGAAGAAAAATACTGTGAGTAAATTTAGGTAGGAGACTTGAATTCACAATGGTAACTACCTGGGGAATTTTAGCTAGTCAGAAGGCACCCAACAGAACTGGAATCTGATCAGGACCCTCGTTTTATTAGCCCTACTCTTACAAAAAGTTGCCAGGAGCTCTTAAATGATCATATGTGGACGGGACCTGGAATGTATGCCTCATTTAAAAGGCAGCACCTCCAGCAATACAAAACCTTCCATAATCATGCTGCAGTATTGGCTTCATACTGACAGTGAAAGAAGAGCGAACTCTGATGAGTTGAGTCAGCAGTCACTTTCTTACTAGAAATAAAGGAAATGTAATATAATATCCTGGGAATGGGCTAGAGCAAAGCTACAAATGGCTGAGTGGGGTGAAGCAATGCAAATGACTATGGTTAAGCCGTTGAGTAAAGGTCCAAGGAACTGAAGAAATAGGGGTATAAGTAAAATAAGCAGGTTAGCTATGTGAAACATATTGCAAAGGCTACAAAGTGCAACAGATTTCTGGAATTAGAGAGCAGTTGTCAAAAACAGGAAAGATTAGGGGTTTCAAAAACAAGGAAGTTCAGTGGGGAAATTCTAATCCCCACAGGAGCTCTGTGCAATACTGATTACAATTTAATGGCAGGGTCCAATATGAGGATGGAATTAACTAATCTCTGTCTAGATATGATGGTAACATTGTGGGAGTTGTGTTCTATCACCCTGCAGATCGTCAACTTGTGCAGTCCTAAGGGAAAAATTATCTATTCCTCCCCAAATTCGGCCATGCTTTATCCTCTCTGCTAATGGGATTTGAGGGATACTCTATGACCTGGTCTGGACTGTGTTAGGAGCAACAGTAATGTGTCATCTGTAGCTTGGGTTGCCAACATTATATTTAAAAAATAAGGCGCTGTTTTCTTAGCACCCCTTTCCCCCAGTATTATCATCATTATTAGGATTGATAATAATTTATAAGCAGTAATCACCTACATTCGCCAGGGCTATGTCTCGCTGCTTTTTTCAGCACTCAGCAACTCCCGAACTTGTTGTACAGAGATGAAAAAATACGAGATGTCCCTTGTAAAAAGGGACTGTTGGCAGCTCTATCTGTAGCAGAGCACTTTAATTCATAAGCCCCCGGGTTAGTTGAGAAATCTTCCCTATGGCTATGGAGCTGAGAGCTCAAATAACCTCAGCAGAGTTGGTATCATCCTCCCAACCCATATCTTCCCAAAAAATGTTTGGGGAAATAGCTGGTGGATCTGTGCAGAGGAAGATTCACAGGCCTCACCACCAACATAGCACTGCAGGCACTTGCAAGTGTTCAGGGGCCAGGGACATACCTTCTCTGGAGCACAGCAGGCAGGGATCACTGTCCTCCCCACATTGTGCTGCCCAGTGCTTTGTAGCTAGAGTATGGTTGTCCCCTGTGCAGGGGAGACTTCAGCAAGGGAGAAGGGGCTCCTGTAGCCTGGCCCTACATTTCTTGGCCTAGTCAAACTCATATTAATACTCTGCATTTCTCAGGCACCTTTTGTCCAAAAACCTCACATCACTCTACAACCATGAACTGGTCCTCCAGACATGTCTCTGAGTTACTGTTGGCAGAACCCCATGTATTCCACAATTCTGTGGTCATGGAATTCACCTCTTCACACAGAAACATGCTCCAGAACACAGCTTTCACTGTAACAAAATTATGCTCCCAGCCTTCATGGCTGTGAAGAAAATCTTGAAAACCTGAGTATGCAGTGTTATCTTCCTGAGTCCACAGACAGCCTGAAATCATAACTCTGAGAGTTGCTCCATTTATCTTAATCGGTAGTTCAGTCTAAAACCTAAAGGTAACCATCTGTGGCATACTGAAAACCAAATATATGGAGGCAGTGTAAAGAAACCAAACATCAAAATAATTGATACAGGGTATGCAGTGCTGATGATAGTGTGATCAGGTACCTGGAAGGGCTACACTGAAAACGCCACACTCAGGGCAGACTGCAAGAAATTGCACAGACAATTCCTAAAGCTGGTGGTTTACTCTATAATTAGATTCACCAATCCAATAACAAAAGAACTTCTGCAGTACTACACTGGTTAACTAGAAGCCAAACACATAATTTAGTCCCCTTTAGGAATTCCAGCCCTTGGCTCCCACCCAATCTAATACAGTGAGAGGTTATTGAAAACTCATTTCACCATATGTGAGGTTCTTTCTAATCGCAAAGCATCAGACACACATCCCAAGGGCAATATGAATCTCAGATTTTACCCAAATATCACACTGTCAGCCAATCTTTAGTAAACTAACTAAAGAGTTAATAATAAAATAAGACCGTTATAAATGGTCAATAGATCATATGTATACAAATGATTGCAAAGTCCTTATATCAGGTTTGTAGCAGTGATGGAATAGATGGCTAGCTTGTAAAGTCTCTCTGGTAACTTCTAAAAGATTGGCAGGTCTTCAGTCCATAGTTCAAGATGCTCCTTTTAGTTGTAAATCCACAGTCCAGAGAATTATAGCAGGAAAGAGGCAAAATGGAGGTGTTTCAGGTGTCTTTGTAGATCCTCTGCCACGTGCATGGAAATGTACTGTCCCAAACAAAGATCACAGCCCCTGTCTGTGGAAAGTTACCAGCCAAGATGGAGTTCAGGGTCACATGAGTATATTACATGCCCCTACATGTTTTGCTGAATCACAGTGGGTTGTCAATGGCTCCTGGCTGTCTGAGCCATCCTCCGGAAGAGCTATCTGGATAGGATGAGTTTCTTCAATGGCCCATTTTAGAGCTGGGCGTCCTTGATGGGCCATCAATACATAGCTGCCTAGCCCTAATGTAAATTCTATCCAGTGGGCGTCACTCAGGAACAAAACACAGGTTGGAGATACAAATGTACTGTATAGCCAATACTCATAACTTTAGATCCAAAGATGATACATGGATAGATTGTAGTTTTTTCATTGACACCTTACATGATACGTTTTGTGAAAGATTTGTTGCAATGTATAACAGTGATAATATCAATGAAATAAAATGGTCATCTTTAATCATAAAATGGTCAGCTTTACAGATAGTGTCCATTTTCAAATTCCATTCCATTCTCCATTTTCAAAATTGATCTGAAGCTGCTGAAGAATTTCCACCAAAAGCCGCAGATTCCAGTGGCCTTGCCACAGATTTTAGGTGCAGCTTACTACAGAGTACATAGGGCTTTGGACTGCAGAGAAACCTAATTATCCATATTAACAAAGCAGAGGCATAGCAAGATCTGAGTGACTTGCCCATGGCTTCATGGCAAGTCAATGGCAAACTCAAGAATGGAACCAAGGAGTCCAGACAGAACTGTTTGGGACAATACATGTGATGTGAGTTTCCTAGGAGGTACTTGGGAGGAAACCCATTATCTAATGATTATCTGCTCCTGGAAACTCCAGATCAAAGACCCCTGAAAGGTAAAGAAGGGACTAAATTTTCATAAGTGGGCTAGTTCTGAGCTGAGGGTGCTATGAATTTGTGACCACAGACAAGACCCTTTTCCGGGGTTTTGAAGGACTGCTCCAGTCAGAGCCCATGTTAAAGTTGGGGTGATCTCTGGTTAGCTTCATTTGCATGTGTGTAGGTTCTTTTATTGTTTTTAATATGTTTTCTCTGTAATGCTTTTACCTTAAGAATAAAATATGCTTGCTTTTAAAGAACTGTGTGGTAACTGTAGGCAGTTACACTGTTATTAGTCTCCAAAGAGACAAAAAAATAGGGTTACTTAGACAGACTGTCTTTTGCTGGGAATAACACAATGAAGCAGGGAACTGTTCAGTCTGGCAATACCCTGCTCAGGAAGGAGAGAGAAGCGTGTCTCCAACCAAGAAAGGCAATGTCTAGGGAGCAAGAAGCTTGAGAGTGGATGACCTTGTTGTACCACTAAGGCCTTGTCTACGCTACAAAATTTTGTCACCAAAAGTTATGCGCTTTCCTAAAGTGCTTTAATTAAACTGCTGTTGCATGTCCACACTATGCATCCACATTAGCAGCTCTTGCATCGACAGAGAGCAGGGCACGGTGGGTAGCTATCTCACTGTGTAACTGGCTGCAGGGTTTGCAGTGCCTCATGGGGCAAGTACAGCGTCACAGGATGCAGGTTTCTCAATCCCATCATTCCAGGAGTATTCTAGTAAATTGTCAACCGCTTTTCAACTGAAGGGGGAGGGGGAGGGAGAGGAAAGTGGTGTGGGAACAGCAGGCTGACCGAGGTATCCTGAGGCAGGGGAAGGGGGACACCCCCTCCATCTCAGACCCTGGTTCTGCTCAGCACAGAAGTCTCTCCCAAAGCAACCCGCACTACCTACCTGCCTATGGTTCTGTGATTCCCTCCGAGTTCTCCCACAGCCTCCTCAGCTGCTGGGAGCAGCATCCTGAGGAGCTCTGTGAGCTCTCCCAGCGGAGGAATGTCAAAGTAGCACAGCAGTCGGTCCCTACCTGCTCCCTGCAGCAGCAGTCTGCCTGTTGCTGTGTTCCTAGTGCTGGGGAGAACAGCAGCATTCCACTCTAATGATTTGTTCTTTGTTCCCAGAACAGAGCAGCTTGCTCAGCTGTCAAGATACTTTCAGGAGCTTTGAAAGGGGAAGGGCACATGCCTGCAGGGTAGCAGAGATCAAAACAGTGAGCAGAACGGTCATGGCAGGCATTGTAGGATACTGGGGGAAGCCAGTTATGTCGAATAACAAACAGCAACTTTAAAAATTTTATTAAGATGATGTTAAAATAAAAAGAAAATGGTACAGAGTTTAAGCATAGAAGTTTCTGCTTATCAGGGGATAATGTACAGATTATCAAGGGGTGCGAAGTTCGGTTTAGGATTAGCTGGCGTAAGGAATACATAATCTGCAATATCCCCAATTCAGGGTAAAAGGTTAACGGGTCAAAGTACAGACATTGAGATATGAGGGTATGTTGTTCATATAACGGTTATGTTCAGGTGTGGAGTATAATGAGTGGATACAATGATGAGAATGGATTTACCCTCATTTGGTGAGATTTAATGTTCAGTGAGTTTATGGTTCCAGTTCATATGTTCCAATGGAAAAAGTCTCTCGGTCCCTTTCTCGTAGTTGATGCATGATGTCTACACTGAGGCTTTGTCATAAAAAGCTTTATGCCTCTTGTCGAGGTGATTTTGTTTTGCCACCAAAAGAAGCTTTGTCGTGTGTACACCTCCCCTGTTTTGTTGGCAAAAGGCAGCTTCTACCAACAAAACTTTGTAATGTAGACAAGGCCTAAGACAGACTACTGGGCCAGATCCTCAGCTGACAGGCATGAGCAGAGTCAAGAAGAATGATACCCCCCAGGATATAAAACTGTACTTATCACATTTTATATTATGTTAGGAAGATATACCTCTTAGTTATGTCAATTTTTGCCTTGCATAAAGTGTTTGGTTGGAGTCTTCAATTGTTAAAAGGCAAATGAGGAACAGGAGTTCAATACCCCTCCTCATTGTAAAAGGATGTGAAGATATTCTAAGATATTGCAAAGAGAAGTGATGTGCAGGTACATCAGACAAACTAAGAGCCTCTTATTGTCCCTTGTGTCAGAATATACTCCTGTATTCATACCCTACACACTACTGTAATAATCTTTGTACAAAGTATGCCTTGTATCTTTTAAAAACTAATAACTTGCTGACCAATAACATCATCGTGAAATATATATTAATTAATTATAATTATATTATATTATATTATATGTAAAGTTATGAACATAACCTGAAATCATGACTGAAGTGTGTTTACCAGACAAGTCTGAAAGATAGGCAAACCTGTTTCTCAAAGACAAAAGACAAGTTGACACCTCTAGACAGGTGTCATCAAATGTGATGGGCCATCACCTATCAAGTGGCCATTCTTTGACAAGGAAAGGGGTCAGGAATAAATAGATCTGCATCTTAGCAAACAACAGCTAACACCTCTTCCCCACAAGACTTCATGTCTCCTTGCTTTCAGCTGTAAAGAACTTTATCTAGGGAAGGTCACACTCAGGAAAATGCATTTCAAAGGGTGACTGAACTATACAAAAAGAAAAGGAGTACTTGTGGCACCTTAGAGACTAACAAATTAATTTGAGCATAAGCTTTCGTGAGCTACAGCTCACTTCATCGGATGCATTCAGTGGAAAATACAGTGGGGAGATTTATATACATAGAGAACACGAAACAATGGGCGTTACCATACACACTGTAAGGAGAGTGATCCCTTAAGGTGAGCTATTACCAGCAGGAGAGCGGGGGTGGGGTGGGGGGGAAGAACACCTTTTGTAGTGATAATCAAGGTGGGCCATTTCCAGCAGTTGACAAGAACATCTGAGGAACAGTGGGGGGTGGGGGTGGGGGAAATAAACATGGGGAAATAGTTTTACTTTGTGTAATGACCCATCCACTCCCAGTCTCTATTCAAGCCTAAGTTAATTGTATCCAGTTAGCAAATTAATTCCAATTCAGCAGTGGTGGTGGAGGCTGTCCTCTTGTTCATATTCCGAACTATTCATGATGACAACAGCCCCTCCTTTGTCAGCCTTTTTGATTATGATGTCAGAGTTGTTTCTGAGGCTGTGGATGGCATTGTGTTCCGCACGGCTTAGGTTATGGGGCAAGTGATGCTGCTTTTCCACAATTTCAGCCCGTGCACGTCGGCAGAAGCACTCTATGTAGAAGTCCAGTCTGTTGTTTCGACCTTCAGGAGGAGTCCACCTAGAATCCTTCTTTTTGTAGTGTTGGTAGGAAGGTCTCTGTGGGTTAGTATGTAGTTCAGAGGTGCGTTGGAAATATTCCTTGAGTCAGAGACATCGAAAATAGGATTCTAGGTCACCACAGAACTGTATCATGTTTGTGGGGGTGGAGGGACAGAAGGAGAGGCCCCGAGATAGGACAGATTCTTCTGCTGGGCTAAGAGTATAGTTGGATAGATTAACAATATTGCTGGGTGGGTTAAGGGAACCACTGTTGTGGCCCCTTGTGGCATGCAGTAGTTTAGTGTCCTGTTCCTCAGATGTTCTTGTCAACTGCTAGAAATGGCCCAGCTTGATTATCACTACAAATCACTTGATTATCACCCCCCCCCCCCGCTCTCCTGCTGGTAATAGCTCACCTTAAGGGATCACTCTCATTACAGTGTGTATGGTAACACCCATTGTTTCGTGTTCTCTATGTATATAAATCTCCCCACTGTATTTTCCACTGAATGCATCCGATGAAGTGAGCTGTAGCTCACGAAAGCTTATGCTCAAATAAATTTGTTAGTCTCTGAGGTGCCACAAGTACTCCTTTTCTTTCTGCGAATACAGACTAACACGGCTGCTACTCTGAAACCTGAACTATACAAGGGCAAAAACACCTTAAGTTATCACTCCCCGTCTATCTCTCTCTTTTCAGCTAAGCAGACAAAATAAACAGCTGTTGGACTTGAAACTTGGTCAGCAATGTACTGAAAACCTGTGGTAAGAATTTCATCTTGAACTAAGTCTAGTTTCACAAAAAGAAAAGGAGTACTTGTGGCACCTTAGAGACTAACAAATTTATTCTCTAAGGTGCCACAAGTACTCCTTTTCTTTTTGCGAATACAGACTAACACGGCTGCTACTCTGAAATAAGTCTAGTTTGTTATGTTTAATACTGAGAAGAATTTTATTGTTCTTCTTGTAATCATTTCTGATTTTAATGCCATAATACTTGTACTCACTTAAAACCTCTCTCTTTGTAGCTAAATAAACTTGTTTTATTCTTTAATTAAAACTAATCCAGTGTTGTGAACTGTGTGGGTAACTCCATTTAAGGTGGCAAGCTATTGTATTTTGATCCCCTTAGAGGAGCTACAGACCTAACCTATCTGGACTGTCCAGGAGAGGGCTAGACAGTGCAGAGACATGTTTTTTGGGGGAAATCCACGACTGGGAGTGTATTGGAGTCTATATACAGACATTCAGGGAATGACCTGTATGCTGTTTGGCTGCTTGTGAGGAGCCCAGATTGGGAGCCACAGCAGTAAAACATTGTGAGGCATCCCAGGTTGAGGGACAGGTGATGACACTGGTCCAGATTGCACCTCAGAATGTCATACCCCTTCACTCCCCCTTGTCTCTTCAGAGAAAAAAACAGTTTTAAATCAACACAAAGAAATCTAGAAGTATTACAAATGAAATCAATTTCAATAAGAAGTGCTCTAAAGTCTTCATTCATTCCACTTTTAGGAAAACATGTATACTTGGGAAATTGTTGGTTACTTCTAACCTCAGGTTTCCACTTCAAGGTAAAAGCCTTTGCTTATTCTGTAAATGCTTAAGATGCTACAAGCTCTTTTTGCGATGTTCCTTTGAAACATTTTGTATATAAATTCAAGCATCCAATTCAATAACTTCCTGATATCACTGTTATGTGACTAGTGAGATGTTTTATGTACCAATATGGAATCAAATGACCTTGCTACAAGTGGTTACTTATAAAGAAGCCATTTGAGTACTAAAATATTTATATCAATTTGGAAATTAATTAGTTACCTGACAACGCTTAAGTAACTTCCTTACCATACTCGGGAACACAACAAAAATTATTAAGGAAAGTTGATATGTTCTTTAATGACCATTTAAGTTTAAAGATTATCTTTAAGAATCATGTACATTTTAAAAAACTGTTTTAAAAGCTGAAAGACTTTTACAGAGAAAATAGAATGTTTGGACTGCCCTGACACAGAATTTCAACTCCTTTTAAACCCTGATGGCAGTGAAAGGATATCTCAGAAAATAAACATAAATAAAGAGTTAAAATTCTACCTTTAAAGACATTCCAAGAATTTTCCATCACAAAGACAAAAGCTATAGAACCATAAACCTGTAGAAGAATTACAACCTTGCGGAATATGCTTTAGTAAGATTGCATATGCATGAGCTGAAAATACTACAAAGACATTCCAGAAGGGTGCTGAGCCCATGAAAATATTAGCCACTGTCACCTTTAGATCTAGCCAAACCACTGGAAAAGGTTCATCTTCTACCTTCAGTGCAACCACAGAAACTCAGTATCTCTGAACTGAGATACCAGCTCTCAGAACTGATCTCAGTGTCATCTGTTCATCTCATCTCTTCCAAGCAAGCAAACAGGAGCAAGAAAACAGCTAAGACGACAACGAACAAAGAAGCCACCACACAATATCAAGGAGATGCAACCTCCCAGTCCATTGCTGCTTCTACAACATGACATCATTGAGCCATTAATGTCCTTGGCAAGATGAGGTTTTCAAAAGCAGCACCAAGGGACTGGATTTAAATTGTTCTTGTAATAGTCTTATTGGGATATTGAAATACTATTGTGATTTAAGGCACTAATATTTTCTCCTGTTAAACACCAGATTGTTCAGACTGGTTTCAGAGTAGCAGCCGTGTTAGTCTGTCTTCGCAAAAAAGAAAAGGAGGATTTGTGGCACCTTAGAGACTAACCAATTTATTTGAGCATAAGCTTTTGTGAGCTACAGCTCACTTCATCGGATGCTGTGAAGTGAGCTGTAGCTCACGAAAGCTTATGCTCAAATAAATTGGTTAGTCTCTAAGGTGCCACAAGTACTCCTTTTCTTATTGTTCAGACTGTGTTTCTCAGTTTCAGGGAACCTGCATCTGCATACCCCCACTCTGTGGTCAACTCCAGGAGTCCTCAGCCATCACCTGTCTTTGGGCAGGGACCACTGTCCCATTTCCTTCTGACTGGGTTTTTTTTAAGGCTGCACAGATTCCTGCTTTACACTATGTTATCCCCAGCAAGCCAGTCTGCCTAATGGCCAGCACCTGTGCTCTGCTTTCTCTCCAAGGTGCCAGCCATTAAGACTTACCACACAGCTCCTTTTAAGCAAACACATTTATATTCTTGGTAATTAAAAAAAAAAGCATTACAGAGAAAGCATATAAAAACTATAAACAGATTTAAACACACACCATTAGTCACCCTTCAGTCTTACAGGGCCCTGTGACAGGGTATACAAATCCCACACTGAGCAACAAGGAAATACTCTGGGCTCTGCCAGCCCTCCTACGCCGCACCTATAACAAATGTGCCAACTGGAGGAGGAGTTAAAAGACAGGGGAGAAGCTCGTTTTGGGGCAGATCAGGCCCAGGGAGGAGAGCAGAGCTGAGGGAAGGCAGAATCTCTCCCTAAACAACTGCCCAAAGGTCCCTCCCTGAGAGAAGGAAGGGCCTGCTGCAGGATACCCTGGGAAAGAAACACTCCCTCGCCCATGCATGCTGGACTTGATTGATCCCCTTGCCGTTTGGACCAGCCCAGCAGGGGAAAGCCCTTGGACTGAGCTGGCCCTGGGATGCTGGGCCATACCACAAGAGGAGGCAGTTGCCATCTGAGAGAAAAGGAGAATGACCTCACTACATGCAGCTGCCAGAAGCTTTGTAGTGAGCAGACAACCCTCACACTGCCTTACCCCAGATGCAGGGAGGTGGTAGGAAGTGACCCATTGAGGCCACCTTAAGCATCTCTGGTTGTCAGAGCACTGATGGCCCTCAAAGGGCCCTGGATCAGAGTCTGGTGGAGTGGGAGGGCCCTGGCTGTATTACCAACAATCCCCCTGCATATCACAGGCCTAAGCCCTGACCACTAGGAGACGCTCCCCTACCAACCAACCCCAAGTGAGGGCTAGCACAAGCCCTAGTAAGCCAAAGACTTTCCAGTCCTTCCACAACAGTTGGTCCCCCCCTTGGACAGAAGGTTATGTCCTTCTGCTGGATCAGAAAGAAGGCCCTGAATTAGTTTAACCACAGTCCTTTTATATCAAAAGCGCTTTTTTTGTCTGTTGGTCTCTGGAAAACCCAATATGAACCAGTATATGCAAGCCTCCCGAGGGGGTAATGCCACTCTGGAAGTGTTTATAATCCGATTCCCCCTTATCACCCCCCACTGCTTTTTGTTCCTGGAGGAGCTGTGATAACCCTCCCATCTGGAGTGGCACACAATCCCTGACCCACAGTGACACACAAACGTAATACAATATGGTCCACAAAGATATTGCATAGAACTGCAAGATCTGTCACAGTGTGTACTTGTGGAAACTAATTAAGTTTGGTTTCAGAGTAGCAGCCGTGTTAGTCTGTATCCGCAAAAAGAAAAGGAGTACTTGTGGCATCTTAGAGACTAATAAATTTATTTGAGCATAAGCTTTCGTGAGCTACAGCTCACTTAATTGGATGCATTCAGTGGAAAATACAGTGAGGAGATTTATATACACAGAGAACATTAAACAAGGGGTGTTACCATACACACTGTAACAAGAGTGATCAGGTAAGGTGAGCTATTACCAGCAGGAGAGCGGGGACAGGGGGCACCTTTAGTAGTGATAATCAAGGTGGGCCATTTCCAGCAGTTGACAAGAACGTCTGAGAAACAGTGGGGGGTGGGAATAAACATGGGGAAATAGTTTTACTTTGTGTAATGACCCATCCACTCCCAGTCTTTATTCAAGCTTAAGTTAATTGTATCAAGTTAGCAAATTAATTCCAATTCAGCAGTCTCTTGTTGGAGTCTGTTTTTGAAGTTTTTTGTTGACGAATTGCCACTTTTAGGTCTGTAATCAAGTGACCAAAGAGATTGAAGTGTTCTCTGACTGGTTTTTGAATGTTATAATTCTTGACGTCTGATTTGTGTCCATTTATTCTCTTACATAGAGGCTGTCCGGTTTGGCCAATGTACATGGCAGAGGGGCATTGCTGGCACATGATGGCACATATCACATTGGTAGATGTGCAGGTGAACGAGCCTCTGACAGTATGGCTGATGTGATTAGGCCCTGTGATGGTGTCCCCTGAATAGATATGTGGACACAGTTGGCAACGGGCTTTGTTGCAAGGATAGGTTCCTGGGTTAGTGGTTCTGTTGTGTGGTGTGTAGTTGCTGGTGAACATTTGCTTCAGGTTGGGGGGCTGTCTGTAAGCAAGGACTGGCCTGTCTCCCAAGATCTGTGAGAGTGATGGGTCGTCCTTCAGGATAGGTTGTAGATCCCTGATGATGCGTTGGAGAGGTTTTAGATGGGGGCTGAAGGTGATGGCTAGTGGTGTTCTGTTATTTTCTTTGTTGGGCCTGTCCTGTAGTAGGTAACTTCTGGGTACTCTTCTGGCTCCGCCCATCTGTTTCTTCACTTCAGCAGGTGGGTACTGTAGTTGTAAGAATGCTTGATAGCCCTGGTCTACACTAGGACTTTAGGTCGAATTTAGCAGCATTAAATTGATGTAAACCTGCACCCATCCACACGATGAAGCCCTTTATTTCGACTTAAAGGGCTCTTAAAATCGATTTCCTTACTCCACCCCTGACAAGTGGATTAGCGCTTAAATTGGCCTTGCCGGGTCGAATTTGGGGTACTGTGGACACTATTTGACGGTATTGGCCTCCGGGAGCTATCCCAGAGTGCTCCATTTTGACCGCTCTGGACAGCACTCTCAACTCAGATGCACTGGCCAGGTAGACAGGAAAAGAACCGCGAACTTTTGAATCTCATTTCCTGTTTGGCCAGCGTGGCAAGCTGCAGGTGACCATGCAGAGCTCATCAGCAGAGGTGACCATGATGGAGTCCCAGAATCGCAAAAGAGCTCCAGCATGGACCGAACGGGAGGTACGGGATCTGATCGCTGTATGGGGAGAGGAATCCGTGCTATCAGAACTCCGTTCCAGTTTTTGAAATGCCAAAACCTTTGTCAAAATCTCCCAGGGCATGAAGGACAGAGGCCATAACAGGGACCCGAAGCAGTGCCGCATGAAACTGAAGGAGCTGAGGCAAGCCTACCAGAAAACCAGAGAGGGAAACGGCCGCTCCAGGTCAGAGCCCCAAACATGCCACTTCTATGATGAGCTGCATGCCATTTTAGGGGGTTCAGCCACCACTACCCCAGCCGTGTTGTTTGACTCCTTCAATGGAGATGGAGGCAATACGGAAGCAGGTTTTGGGGACGAAGAAGATGATGATGAGGTTGTAGATAGCTCACAGCAAGCAAGCGGAGAAACCGGTTTTCCCGACAGCCAGGAACTGTTTCTCACCCTGGACCTGGAGCCAGTACCCCCCGACCCCACCCAAGGCTGCCTCCTGGACCCAGCAGGTGGAGAAGGGACCTCCGGTGAGTGTACCTTTTAAAATACTATACATGGTTTAAAAGCAAGCATGTGAAAGGATTACTTTGCCCTGGCATTCGCGGCTCTCCTGGATGTACTCCCAAAGCCTTTGCAAAAGGTTTCTGGGGAGGGCAGCCTTATTGCGTCCTTCATGGTAGGACACTTTACCACTCCAGGCCAGTAACACGTACTCGGGAATCATTGTACAACAAAGCATTGCAGTGTATGTTTGCTGGCGTTCAAACAACATCCATTCTTTATCTCTCTGTGTTATCCTCAGGAGAGTGAGATATCATTCATGGTCACCTGGTTGAAATAGGGTGCTTTTCTTCAGGGGACACTCAGAGGAGCCCATTCCTGCTGGGCTGTTTGCCTGCGGCTGAACAGAAATGTTCCCCGCTGTTAGCCACAGGGAGGGGGGAGGGTTGAGGGGGTAGCCACGCGGTGGGGAGAGGCAAAATGCGACCTTGTAACAAAAGCACATGTGCTATGTATGTAATGTTAACAGCAAGGTTTACCCTGAAAGAGTGTAGCCACTGTTTTATAAAATGTGTCTTTTTAAATACCGCTGTCGCTGTCCCTTTTTTTTTCTCCACCAGCTGCATGTGTTTCAATGATCACAGGATCTTCTCCTTCCCAGAGGCTAGTGAAGATTAGAAAGAAAAGAAAACGCACTCGAGATGAAATGTTCTCCGAGCTCATGCTGTACTCCCACACTGACAGAGCACAGACGAATGTGTGGAGGCAAATAATGTCAGAGTGCAGGAAAGCACAAAATGACCGGGAGGAGAGGTGGCGGGCTGAAGAGAGTAAGTGGCGGGCTGAAGAGAGGGCTGAAGCTGAAAGGTGGCGGCAGCGTGATGAGAGGAGGCAGGATTCAATGCTGAGGCTGTGGAGGACCAAACCAGTATGCTCCAGTGTATGGTTGAGCTGCAGCAAAGGCAGCTGGAGCACAGACTGCCACTACAGCCCCTGTGTAACCAACCGCCCTCCTCCCCAAGTTCCATAGCCTCCACACCCAGACGCCCAAGAACGCGGTGGGGGGGCCACCGGCCAACCAGCCACTCCGCCACAGAGGATTGCCCAAAAAAAAGAAGGCTGGCATTCAATAAATTTTAAAGTTGTAAACTTTTAAAGTGCTGTGTGGCATTTTCCTTCCCTCCTCCACCACCCCTCCTGGGCTACCTTGGTAGTCATCCCCCTATTTGTGTGATGAATGAATAAAGAATGCATGAATGTGAAGCAACAATGACTTTATTGCCTCTGCAAGAGGTGATCGAAGGGAGGAGGGGAGGGTGGTTAGCTTACAGGGAAGTAGAGTGAACCAAGGGGCGGGGGGTTTCATCAAGGAGAAACAAACAGAACTTTCACACCGTAGCCTGGCCAGTCATGAAACTGGTTTTCAAAGCTTCTCTGATGCGTACCGCGCCCTCCTGTGCTCTTCTAACCGCCCTGGTGTCTGGCTGCGCGTAACCAGCAGCCAGGCGATTTGCCTCAACCTCCCACCCCACCATAAACGTCTCCCCCTTACTCTCACAGATATTGTGGAGCACACAGCAAGCAGTAATAACAGTGAGAATATTGGTTTCGCTGAGGTCTAAGCAAGTCAGTAAACTGCGCCAGCGCACCTTTAAACGTCCAAATGCACATTCTACCACCATTCTGCACTTGCTCAGCCTGTAGTTGAACAGCTCCTGACTACTGTCCAGGCTGCCTGTGTACGGCTTCATGAGCCATGGCATTAAGGGGTAGGCTGGGTCCCCAAGGATACATATAGGCATTTCAACATCCCCAACAGTTATTTTCTGGTCTGGGAATAAAGTCCCTTCTTGCAGCTTTTGAAACAGACCAGAGTTCCTGAAGATGCGAGCGTCATGTACCTTTCCCGGCCATCCCACGTTGATGTTGGTGAAACGTCCCTTGTGATCCACCAGAGCTTGCAGCACTATTGAAAAGTACCCCTTGCGGTTTATGTACTCGGCGGCTTGGTGCTCCGGTGCCAAGATAGGGATATGGGTTCCGTCTATGGCCCCACCACAGTTAGGGAATCCCATTGCAGCAAAGCCATCCACTATGACCTGCACATTTCCCAGGGTCACTACCCTTGATATCAGCAGATCTTTGATTGCATGGGCTACTTGCATCACAGCAGCCCCAACAGTAGATTTGCCCACTCCAAATTGATTCCTAACTGACCGGTAGCTGTCTGGCGTTGCAAGCTTCCACAGGGCTATCGCCACTCACTTCTCAACTGTGAGGGCTGCTCTCATCTTGGTATTCATGCGCTTCAGGGCAGGGGAAAGCAAGTCACAAAGTTCCATGAAAGTGCCCTTACGCATGCGAAAGTTTCGCAGCCACTGGGAATCGTCCCAGACCTGCAACACTATGCGGTCCCACCAGTCTGTGCTTGTTTCCCGAGCCCAGAATCAGCGTTCCACAGCATGAACCTGCCCCATTAGCACCATGATGCATGCATTGGCAGGGCCCATGCTTTCAGAGAAATCTGTGTCCATGTCCTGATCACTCACGTGACCGCGCTGACGTCGCCTCCTCGCCCAGTATCGCTTTGCCAGGTTCTGGTGCTGCATATACTGCTGGATAATGCGTGTGGTGTTTAATGTGCTCCTAATTGCCAAAGTGAGCTGAGCGGCCTCCATGCTTGCCTTGGTATGGCGTCCGCACAGAAAAAAGGCGCGGAATGATTGTCTGCCGTTGCTCTGACGGAGGGAGGGGCGACTGACAACACGGCTTACAGAGTTGGCTTCAGGGAGCTAAAATCAACAAAGGGGGTGGCTTTACATCAAGGACTATTTCAGGCAGGACTTCACGGAGGGTTCCAATAAGAAATGATGCACCTAAGTTATTGTTCTTATTGGAACAAGGAGGTTAGCCTGGCCTCTGATTGATACATGGCTAGATTTACCTCGCTGCACCTTCTCTGTGAGTGACTGCAGTGTGACCTGAAGAAATGAGTCCCCTAGATGGGGGAGGAGGCAAATGAGTACAAAACAAATCTGGTCTATTTCTTGTTTTGATCCACTCCATCTATCTTTTACATCTTTGGCTGGCAGCAGACGGTGCAGAAGGACTGCATGCCATCCACATCTCATGGCTGCTCGGCAGAAGACGGTGCAGTAGGACTGCTAGCAATCCGTATCGCCTGCCCGCTCACCATAAGACAGTTCAATAGGACTGACTGCAGGACTAAAGAGAATGACCTGGTAAAGTCACTCCAAATTTAGTCCCTGCGCCCATGTCTGCCCAGGCGCTCCCAGCCGACGTGGCCAGGAGCACATCGGACATGACGAGGACGGCTACCAGTCGTACTGTACCGTCTGCTGCCAGAAGGCAATGGGTTGCTGCTACTGTGTAGCAATGCCGTACCGCATCTGCCAGCACCCAGGAGACATACGGTGACGGTTACCTGAGCGGGCTCCATGCTTGCGGTGGTATGGCGTCTGCACAGGTAACTCAGGAAAAAAGGCGCGAAACGATTGTCTGCCCTTGCCTTCATGGAGGGAGGGAGGGAACAGGGGCCTGACAATATGTACCCAGAACCACCCGCGACAATGTTTTAGCCCCACCAGAGTGCTCCATTGTGACTGCTCTGGACAGCACTCTCAACTCAGATGTACGATTGTTTACCGTTGCTCTGACGCAGGGAGGGGCGACTGACAACACGGCTTACAGGGTTGGCTTCAGGGAGCTAAAATCAACAAAGGGGGTGGCTATACATCAAGGACTATTTCAGGCAGGACTTAACGGAGGGTTCCAATAAGAAATGGTGCACCTAAGTTATTGTTCTTATTGGAACAAGGAGGTTAGCCTGGCCTCTGATTGATACATGGCTAGATTTACCTCGCTGCACCTTCTCTGTGAGTGACTGCAGTGTGATCTAGAGGAATGAGTCCCCTAGACGGGGGAGGAGGCAAATGAGTACAAAACAAATCTGGTCTATTTCTTGTTTTGATCCACTCCATCTATCTTTTACATCTTTGGCTGGCAGCAGACGGTGCAGAAGGACTGCATGCCATCCACATCTCATGGCTGCTCGGCAGAAGATGGTACAGTACGACTGCTAGCCATAGTCATCTCTTGCCTGCCCGGCAGAAGATGGTACAATACGACTGCTAGCCATCGTCATCTCTTGCCTGCCCGGCAGAAGATGGTACAGTACGACTGCTAGCAAACCGTATTGCCTGCCTGCTCACCATAAGATGGTTCAATAGGACTGACTGCAGGACTAAAGAGAATGACCTGGTAAAGTCACTCCAAATTTAGTCCCTGCGCCCATGTCTGCCCAGGCGCTCCCAGCCGACGCGGCCAGGAGCACCTCGGACATGACGAGGACGGCTACCAGTCATACTGCACCGACTGCTGCCAGAAGGCAATGGGTTGCTGCTACTGTGTAGCAATGCCGTACCGCGTCTGCCAGCACCCAGGAGACATACGGTGACAGTTACCTGAGCGGGCTCCATGCTTGTGGTGGTATGGCGTCTGCACAGGTAACTCAGGAAAAAAGGCGCGAAACGATTGTCTGCCCTTGCTTTCACGGAGGGAGGGAGGGAGGGAGGGAAGGGGGGCCTGACGATATGTACCCAGAACCACCCGCGACAATGTTTTAGCTCCATCAGGCATTGGGATCTCAACCCAGAATTCCAATGGGCAGCGGAGACTGCGGGAACTGTGGGATAGCTACCCACAGTGCAACACTCCGGAAGTCGACGCTAGCCTCGGTACTGTGGAAGCACTCCGCCAAGTTAATGCACTTAATGCACTTAGAGCATTTTCTGTGGGGACACACACACTCGAATATATAAAACCGATTTCTAAAAAACCGACTTCTATAAATTCGACCTTATTCCGTACTGTAGACATACCCATAGAGATCTTGTAGGTGTTTGTCTCTGTCTGAGGGGTTGGAGCAAATGCGGTTGTATCGTAGAGCTTGGCTGTAGACAATGGATCGTGTGGTGTGGTCTGGATGAAAGCTGGAGGCATGTAGGTAGGTATAGTGGTCAGTAGGTTTCTGGTATAGGGTGGTGTTTATGTGACCATCACTTATTAGCACCGTAGTGTCCAGGAAGTGGATCTCTTGTGTGGACTGGTCCAGGCTGAGGTTGATCTTTAAAAAAGGGAAGAAGGAGGATCCTGGGAACTACAGGCCAGTCAGCCTCACCTCAGTCCCTGGAAAAATCATGGAGCAGGTCCTCAAAGAATCAATCCTGAAGCACTTACATGAGAGGAAAGTGATCAGGAACAGTCAGCATGGATTCACCAAGGGAAGGTCATGCCTGACTAATCTAATCGCCTTCTATGATGAGATTACTGATTCTGTGGATGAAGGGAAAGCAGTGGATGTATTGTTTCTTGACTTTAGCAAAGCTTTTGACACGGTCTCCCACAGTATTCTTGTCAGCAAGTTAAGGAAGTATGGGCTGGATGAATGCACTATAAGGTGGGTAGAAAGCTGGCTAGATTGTCGGGCTCAATGGGTAGTGATCAATGGCTCCATGTCTAGTTGGCAGCCGGTGTCAAGTGGAGTGCCCCAGGGGTCGGTCCTGGGGCCGGTTTTGTTCAATATCTTCATAAATGATCTGGAGGATGGTGTGGATTGCACTCTCAGCAAAATTGCGGATGATACTAAACTGGGAGGAGTGGTAGATACGCTGGAGGGAAGGGATAGGATACAGAAGGACCTAGACAAATTGGAGGATTGGGCCAAAAGAAATCTGATGAGGTTCAATAATGATAAGTGCAGGGTCCTACACTTAGGATGGAAGAATCCAATGCACCGCTACAGACTAGGGACCGAATGGCTAGGCAGCAGTTCTGCGGAAAAGGACCTAGGGGTGACAGTGGACGAGAAGCTGGATATAAGTCAGCAGTGTGCCCTTGTTGCCAAGAAGGCCAATGGCATTTTGGGATGTATAAGTAGGGGCATAGCGAGCAGATCGAGGGACGTGATCGTTCCCCTCTATTCGACACTGGTGAGGCCTCATCTGGAGTACTGTGTCCAGTTTTGGGCCCCACACTACAAGAAGGATGTGGATAAATTGGAGAGAGTCCAGCGAAGGGCAACAAAAATGATTAGGGGTCTAGAGCACATGACTTATGAGGAGAGGCTGAGGGAGCTGGGATTGTTTAGTCTGCAGAAGAGAAGAATGAGGGGGGATTTGATAGCTGCTTTCAACTACCTGAAAGGGGGTTCCAAAGAGGATGGCTCTAGACTGTTCTCAATGGTAGCAGATGACAGAACGAGGAGTAATGGTCTCAAGTTGCAATGGGGGAGGTTTAGATTGGATATTAGGAAAAACTTTTTCACTAAGAGGGTGGTGAAACACTGGAATGCGTTACGTAGGGAGGTGGTAGAATCTCCTTCCTTAGAGGTTTTTAAGGTCAGGCTTGACAAAGCCCTGGCTGGGATGATTTGATTGGGGATTGGTCCTGCTTTGAGCAGGGGGTTGGACTAGATGACCTTCTGGGGTCCCTTCCAACCCTGATATTCTATGATTCTATGATGGTGGGATGGAAATTGTTGAAATCATGGTGGAATTCCTCAAGGGCTTCTTTTCCATGGGTGCAGATGATGAAGATGTCATCAATGTAGCGCAAGTAGAGTAGGGGCATTAGGGGACAAGAGCTGAAGAAGCGTTGTTCTAAGTCAGCCATAAAAATGTTGGCATACTGTGGAGCCATGCGGGTACCCACAGCAGTGCTGCTGATTTGAAGGTATACATTGTCCCCAAATGTGAAATAGTTATGGGTGAGGACAAAGTCACAAAGTTCAGCCACCAGGTTTGCTGTGACATTATCCCACACCACACAACAGAACCACTAACCCAGGAACCTATCCTTGCAACAAAGCCCTTTGCCAGCTGTGTCCACATATCTCTTCAGGGGACACCATCATAGGGCCTAATCACATCAGCCACACTGTTCTTCGGACTTTCTTGTCAACTGCTGGAAATGGCCCACCTTGATTATCACTACAAAAGGTCCCCCCTTCCCCCCGCTGGTAACACCCATTGTTTCATGTTCTCTGTGTATATAAATCTCCCCACTGTATTTTCCACTAATGCATCTGATGAAGTGAGCTGTAGCTCACGAAAGCTTATGCTCAAATAAATTTGTTAGTCTCTAAGGTGCCACAAGTACTCCTTTTCTTTTTAATTAAGTTTGGTAAACCATGAGAAACAGTGGGATTTAATTTGAATTTAAGATTCTTAATATTCATTAATTAACCTGATTGAAGACCATTTCTTAAATGGAGTTGATGGGTTCATAAGAAACATTGGTATTTCAAATGAGTAACTAACTCTTACATAGCGTCTCTTCAGTAACTGAGTTACGTACTTAATTTTCACAGGACTTAGTTAAGACCACTTACTTCTGCCCATTTGTAAATTGTTTAGGTCTCCATTATAAGCCAAACAGAATTCACCACCACTGAACAAAATTCCCTTGCCAATCTATAAACGGCTTCAGCTCTCAATGATATATTGAGACAGGACTCACTATTGAGTTGGGGAAATAATATATTTTGGTCTTAATTCACCAAGAGAAGAGTGAGCTCACCAGGGACTGACCCACTCTTAAGAAATAATCTCTGCTGAAAGCTCTCCACAGAAAGAGATTGTGACTGAAGCAACCACTGTTTCTTCTTGCTTGTGTTTTGATTTTGTTTTATTCTTTTCCCTCTTACCTTTTTTAAAGTTATGAAATATTCATTATTAATAATTGTATTTTGCTTGTTTTTAAATGTGGTGTCCCCTACAGCACAGTAAGAGCCCCATGTGATTAAAATAGTTATGAAGGGGGCCATATCCCTGAATTGGCATGAAAAGAGAAAATTATTAAGATTTGGCTGACAATTTCTTGTTCTTAGCTGACAGCTTCCTAGCAATTTGGAGATAAAATAACTTGGTGTTCACCGCTCACCCCTCTTACCCCCCACGACATCATCATAATCCTGATGTTAGATTCCACTGACTTCAAGTAGGATTACAAGGTGTGTGATGGCTGAATCTGATCAACTGTATTTATTTTAACCCCTGAAACAGAAACTCATGGGAGAATTAAAACAAGGGAAATAAAAACAAGGAAATAGCTATGGATACAATGAAGGCAGATGCTAACAACACAAATGGGCTTCACTTACTCACTGATCACACAGTCTATTGTACGTTACCATAGCGGTCAATAATCTTATGCTACAGTGACCACAGTATGATGCTATAACATTGGTATACCACAGATATCTCATCCATCCCCCATGGAAGCACTGTTATCTTACAACGCTAAGAAGTCTCACTGAAGCTGAGTGAAACGGCAATGAAATTCATACTGAATGTTCACATAAATAGTAATCAAGCACTGACTTTTCTGTAATACAGCCAAGAGTAATATTACTTCCAGACATATTAGTTCTCACCCTTTGCCTTCAGCTTTGGAACTGTGTCTGCATTTCTGAACTGACAGAATTCACACAGGAAAGACCCCCCAAGGAGTCTCCAAAAAGCAACAGAAGAGATGTGGCATGCAAGTGATCAGAAATGCAATAGGGTCCAACACATGGAATGCTATGTAAATGTATATAATACTAAACCCTGTGGGCCAATTCTCTGTTGTAAATGGCTGCACTAGTTTATTCCAGTGCAGAATTTTGTTCACTATGAGTGCCTGACTGGGAGTCACTCCAAGGAGTGAACTTACTGGCCTGGGGGATAGTGCGACAAGCAGTGATGATATGCAGGTGCATTCAGAATCTGTAGGTGACACCCTATCGAAAGACTAGAGAACACAATAATGACTAGTGCATATGGGAAAGAGTACTAGTGTTTCTTTGAGAACTGACCTTCTTGAGTCTGCATTCACTCTGGAAACAAACCCACATACTCTCCAGGGAAGATAATCTCATAACAAAATTCAGTCTTTAGTAGCAATTGTTGCCAGAAGCTGGGAGCGGACAACAGGATGGCTCACTCGATGACTGCCTGTTCTGTTAATTCCCTCTGAAGCACTTGGCATTGGCCACTCTCGGTAGACAGGATACTGGGCTAGATGGACCATTCGTCTGGCCCAGTATGGCTGCTCTTATGTTCTTAAGGTACCCACTCTCAGTGGCATGCATCCACTGACTCCGGTGTGCATTTCTCTTGCCAACAGCTCTGCTCTTTCATCTATGCTGCCACACAGTCTTATTAATTTAAACAAACAAACTATAATTTGGAGCCATCATGCTGTGCACATAGCTAACCTATGGAACATCAAGATCTCATCACGGTCACCCTCATGCCGCCTCCCCTCATTCCCGCTATTGTTTTACAATCCCTGGTTTGTACAATCCCTTCTTTCAATTCAGATTGTAGACTCTTCGAGGCAGGGACCATGTCTTCTTTGAGATTCATACATTTCAAGGCCACAAGGGACCATTATGATCATCTAGTTTGACTCTGCATAACACCAGCCAATAAGGCTCATCAAGTAACCTTTGCACCAAGCCCACAGCTTCTGTTTGAGATACAGCATAATCTCTCAGAAAGATACCCAGTCTTGACTTAAAAAATGGAAAGTGATGGTGAATCCACCAAGACCCCAGGTCCCTAGAAAAGTGATGACAAAGATACTTAAAAATCACTTAATACAAGAAGTTTCAGGGATTTTGCCACAAATTCTCCAGAAAAATTCTACCGTTTGTCCAATGTCTCATACAATATGGCCATGATTCTCATTGCAGCCTTCGAGTTGTACTGCAATATAAAGTAATAATAATTGATAATAATAAAAATAAAAATAACTTGCCCCAATGAGTTAAAGATTGAGGGCAGGTCCTTAACCCGGTGATACCTGCTTTGCACTGGTCTCCTGGTACAAAGCAGACTTAAATGTGGCAAATCTGGCAGTAGAGAACTTCCCCTGTGTGTAGATTATCCTTGGGTGGTAATGAATTAGTGTAACTGGCTCTATGCCATCCTTCCCAGGCCACCAGCGAGTTCTTGGGAGAACGGGGATGTGGCAGAGCATCCTTGCACTATGGCGATCCTTTCTGCTGCAATGGCCCCATGGAACCATTGGCAGCTAGTTTAGTTTAAACCAGCAGAAAATTTGGCCCTGAGTAAGATCATCACTGTTCTAAAAAGGTTCCTTTGCTGAAGGAGTCTGAATACATTTCGAAACATGCCAGATTTGTAATCTCTCCGATTAATAGATAGTTGGCTCCATGTCAAAAATGGACCCCCTAATTTCATTTTAACACAGTATGAATATCTAATACACAGTCTCATGCAGTCATAAAATGGACATGGATACAAGGTAAGTCTTGATTTTAGTTTTAAACTTTATATATAGGTTTGAGCATTTAAAAAACACAAGAAACGAGGAAATAACAGATAATAGTAAATATGATATATTCAAAACAGTGTAATGAAAACAGCATTAAGGACACAGCTGCAAATTTCCTGCTGCTGTCATGCTGTAAGATACCACTTGTCTTGATCCATCCCCCATTATTTCTTAAGGGGGTGGGGGAAAAGGACATGCTTTCAAAAATAATTAAAATTAGAGATCAGATCAATCAGATAACTTTTAGGCCTCAGTTGACGCAACACAACTCTCCAACCTATAACAGCAGATACTCTCATGCGTGTTTTCTATCTCAAAGCTGAAGCAGTGCAAGACTAAGACTCAAACCGCAGTGATGCATCTTCAGGAGCGGCAGTTGACTCCAAAAGGCTATCAAAAAAGGGAGGCAGCATTAAATCAGCAGATTGTAGCCTACAAACATAAAACTCAAGGTGAGTGAGGCCTGACTACAATTTTCCAATTTGCATCAAGTAATTTCCCTGTTGCTGATGCTTGTTCCTAAAACACACATGCTTACATCTGATATTTTACTCATAGCCTCATTGGAGGCTGCGTAGCTGTTTCCACATTATCCCTGGTAGAGGAAGGATTCTGGAGCCCTAAGAACCTGCTGTTTTTCCAAACACTCTCCTTTCCTCCCCCCACCCTTATGGATTCTTTCAGCTCATCATTACAGTGGTGCCAATTCTCATGAGCTCTGTGATATATAGTCTTTTTCTTAAAGTACCTGAAATCAGATGATTGTCAGAATCCCAGCTTTCATTTTAAAACAGGACATTTCTAGGCCTCATGGCGGCAGAGAAAAGCTTGAAAATATGACCCGAGGGTACCCCCAAAGGCCCAGAAACCAAAAGACAAATAAAAAGCACCCAACATTTATTATTTTTGATAAATTTCATAATTTTGAAGCCAGTTTCATAGTTTTTAAGTGTCTCATGATTTTTTAATCCATAGGGTGGCAATACTGAATCAGGACTAGAGGGAGTGTCTCCCTTTCAGAGATCAGCAGCAACTCTCCTACATCATCTAGTAGGGTGCCTACAGAGCAATGTAAGCCACTCCACGAAGCCAAGCGTGCTGTCCTTGTTTCCACTTTTAATAGACACAATAGCAGCTATTGTGCTAGGCCTCACTTCCGCGAGCATCTAGCTTCTTTGGGCTTTATCATAAACGTCCCTTAGGCAAATCGCTTTAAAATAAGAACCTTGAGAATGTTGCCCTCTGTAGGCACCTCTGCTATGGTGGTTTAATCACCCTGCTCTCTTTAGTGGTGTAGCATTGAGACGTAGGGTGACATATTTCCCAAAGGGAAAATGGGACACCCCAGCTGCTTGCCTGAGGGGCCCCCCAAGAGGCTGTTTCCGGTAACTGGAAGCCTGCTAGCCCCCTGCATGAGGCTGTTTCCAGTTGCTAGAAGCCTGCCATCCCCCTGCATGTGTGAACGCTGCCTCCCCCCCGCACAGGGCTGGCATCTCTGCTCGCCCCCCCCCCCCCCCCCCCCCGTGTTCCTCTGCACTGCAACCTTTTTTGACAAAAGTGGACATTTGTCAACAGATTAAGTCGGCAAGAGCAAACAGGACAAATGCCCACTTTTGGAGGGAAAAAAATCGTGACAGCCGGGACAGGGCTTAAAAAAGGGACTGTCCCAGCCAAAATGGTCACCCTACACCACAGTCAATGGGAATTTTGCCAATGACTTCAGTGAGCAAAGATCCCCATCCTATTCTACCTTGATGCTCATTCATTTATCTTTCATAGGCTCTACAAATATGCTGGGATTAGAAGTTTCCCTTTCACACAGATTTTATGTGGTTTATAGGATGGATTCACAAGTGTTCAGGACTTTCCATCCTCCCCTCACAGGAAATGACCTAAGTATTTATTTTATTTTGAGTTGGCCCACCTTGGCAATCAGAATCTGAACACAGAATGATCTAAAAGCCAGTTTCTCTCATGAGTAATTGACCGAGAAGTCAGCAGCTGAGCTGCTAGAAGATGCAAGTGAGTTTGATAGAGTGCCATTAGTGGGAGAGGAGGAACCCATTCTGCTTTACAGATAAGTGGTGTACACAGAAGGGATCTTTCCGAACAGACTTATTCGTGTTATTGGGCATCAGAAAATATCATCACAGCTCATAAAAACCCATAACAACTGTCAGAGACAATTAAAAAGGTAAAAATAACATGAAATACCCTATTGGAGTCTACTCCCAGCTAAATGAATCCCACTCAGTCCATGTTAATGCTCTGATTTTATACCCTTCCTTTAGACATTTTTAAAACAGTCTTTTGTTTTATTAAACAGCTGAGAGCTCTATTTACTCGGTACTTGTCAAGGTTCCTTCCCCACTCTGAACTCTAGGGTACAGATGTGGGGACCTGCATGAAAACCTCCTAAGCTTACTTTTACCAGCTTAGGTTAAAACTTCCCCAAGGTACAAACTACTTTACCCTTTGCCCTTGGACATTCGCTGCCACCACCAAACGTTTAACCGATTACTGGGAAAGAGTTGTTTGGAAACGTCTTTCCCCCCAAAATCCTCCCAACCCTTGCACCCCACTTCCTGGGGAAGGTTTGGTAAAAATCCTCACCAATTTGCATAGGTGACCACAGACCCAAACCCTTGGATCTTAAGAACAATGAAAAAGCATTCAGTTTCTGAAAAGAAGAATTTTAATAGAAGTAAAAAGAATCACCTCTGTAAAATCAGGATGGGTAAATACCTCACAGGGTAATTAGATTCAAAACATAGAGAATCCCTCTAGGCAAAACCTTAAGTTACAAAAAGACACAAAGACAGGAATATCCATTCCTTTCAGCACAGCTTATTTCCTCAGCCATTTAAAGAAATCATAATCTAACGCATATCTAGCTAGATTACTTACTAAGTTCTAAGACTCCATTCCTGTTCTGTCCCCGGCAAAAGCATCACACAGATAGACAGACCCTTTGTTTTTCCCCCCCTCCAGCTTTGAAAGTAACTTGTCTCCTCATTGGTCATTTTGGTCAAGTGCCAGCGAGGTTATCCTAGCTTCTTAACCCTTTACAGGTGAAAGGGTTTTCCACTGGCCAGGAGGGATTTTAAAGGTGTTTACCCTTCCCTTTATATTTATGACAGTACTATTGGCGAAAGTAAAGTTATCAAAGCACCGGGAGGTTAAAACATCCTTAGGATGCACATGCCATAATGATGGATGTCTAGAATCACTGAAGAAAACCACACACAACAACGCTATATGTTCAAAAGTTGCTTTTCAGACACAGAGCGAGAACAATCTCAATCATAATTGCTCAATACGCTTCTGGCAAGGAATGATATGTTTATGGAACTGCCCATCCATCATAGTGTGCTGTATTTTGCTGTCCGTGAAACAAATTAAGTGAACCGAAAGCTCCACTGAACACGGGAACTGACTCTCCCTAACTGGTGATGTTGATTACCGACTCATTGGCCTGATTCAGATTCTGCATGTTAAAGCCCCGAAACTGCCATGGGATCCATGCAGGCACAAGGATCTGCCCTGGCACTTGCATGGAACCCACTGAAGTCTGTTGGCAGAGGTGGATTATGGTTTCCTGGGGCCCTGGGCCACAACAAGTGTGGGGCTCCCTCCCCACTGTTTCTGCCTGCGGCCCCACCCCCATTGCACACCTTCCGCCTGCAGCCTGGCCCACCGCCCCACCCCTTTCTGCCCCTTCCCTGCGGCCACTCCTGTTCCACCCAGGGTCCCACCATTCCACTGCAGCCATGCAACCCCTTTTGCTCCTTTCTCCCTTGCCCCCAACTTCGGTCCCCATCCCTCGGCTTCTGCCAGGGATGGGGGCCACTGAGGGGGCCTTCCCCCATTCCTTGGCTTCTGCCAGGGACAGAGTCGGGGGCTACTTTGGCGGGAGGGAGTTCCCCAGTCCCTTGGCTTCTGCCAGGGATGTGGTCGGGGGCCACTTTGAGGGTGTTCCCTTGTCCCACGGCTTCTGCCAGGGATGGGGTCTAGAGCAGTGCTTCTCAAGCTAGCTAGTGAGGGACCGGCAATTTTTTTTCCAATGTGCGTGCAGACCGGCAGCTGATGGCTCGCGGACCGGCACCAGTCCGCAGACCACCACTTTGAGTAGCACTGGTCTAGAGAACCGCTGGGATGGGGGTTTCCCCCATCCCTCAGCTTCTGGCGAGGATGGGGGCAGGGGCCGCTGGTGCCGGGGCGGGAGGAAGGGAGGGATTCCCCTGTTTCACAGCTTCTGCCGGGGACAGGGGGCGCACTGGGGCTTCCCCCGCCTCGCACTGCTGCTGCAGAGTGGGGTCGGGACACAAGGGCTTCCCCTGCCCAGGGCCCCAGGTTTCCATCTCCTGCAGTGGATTTTTTCTGGGGCCCCCCAGTTGGCTGGGGGGCCCTGGACATGGGCTCCGTTGGCCCAGTGGCTAATCCGCCACTGTCCGTGGGGCTCCATGAAGCCACAGGGTACCCCTCAACAGATCCAATTACAGGACTGCAGCCCAAATAAGGAAAAATGCCAGTTAAGTTAACAGAGCTACCCTGAAAACTAGTGCAACTGACATCAAATTCAGGCCTAGGAATCTCTGTCTGACAAAGCGTTGCGCTGAGTCAATGCTTATCTTACTTAGGGCAACAATCTCTTGTTTTGGAAATCTACACAATTCTGTGAGAAACCAGCAACTATCAGCTGGTGGTGTTATTTTCCCTTTTAGTCATCAGTCATAATCAGGAAATGGAACAAGATGGTTCTCTAGACTTGTTAAACTGGACAGCTAAAGCACAGCTCTCCTATCAATTGTACCTGATAATGATATATGAAATGCTCCTTTATATCTATGGGGTTAAAAAAAAAAATCCTGTATTTTAGTACAGCAAAAATCAGAGCAGGGCTTCAGGAACAAAATTTCATGTCAGAACCAGAGCCAAACTTGGATCCAGGCTTTGGTTTATCTCCTTGTCAGACATACATAAGGTCACTACATACAGTGCTGCCAATTCACACAATTTTATCATGACATTTGGAATTTTTCTTAAAGCTTCAGGAGTCATGTGATTTATGTAAAAATCCCAGCTTTCCTTAAAATAGTCTAGTCCTAATGTTTCTGTACAAAAGCTTGAAAACAGCAATCGTAATGGCTCAAAATCCAGAAAGCAAATAAAGGCCCAAAATATATTATTTTCTAAAATCTCATTATTTTTAAGTCTGTTGTGATTTTGGGGAACACTTTGGTTTGGCAATTCTGCAACCATACTTTAAAACTAGTGTGTAGTCGAACATCCTAAGGCCATCTCTGTTGAAAGTTGACAAAAATATAATTTTTGTAAATTTGTTAGTAGAAATTAAGTATTTTAAAAAATGCTTTTAAAAAATCCCAGCAGAAAAAAAGAGTCTATTTCTTGCCCTTTTGTCTCTTCTTTAGGTTGCTTGGAACAGGGTTGCCGTACTTAGAACAGTACCCCATACAGGGCTGTTCTGTTCATGTGTATGCTCTGCTTTCCCACTACCTTCTGTGGCATGCGCATCTCAGCAGCCCCTCCAAAAGACACTGTCTCAGATGTAGCACCACCTGATTGCTTTTAGATCATTTCACATTGCCTGTCACAAACCTGATGTGTTGAAGCAACTATTTTAGATCAGAGAGAATTTTTTTGTTTGTTTTATTAAAGGAGTTTCTAGCATTAGAAATGAGCTGGAATAATATTCCTTTAAAATGTTCCATTCTGCTAGAGAAGCTGACTCTGCGAATGGGGTCCAAGGTTGCAATTCCGCAGCTACTCCAGCAGATGCAGAACTGTGGTGCACAGACCCTGGTTGTGAGGAACAGAATAGCCTCATATACTATAGAGCAGTGTTTCCCAAACTTGGGACGCCGCTTGTTCAGGGAAAGCTCCTGGTGGGCTGGGCCGGTTTGTTTACCTGCTGCATCCGCAGGTTCGGCCAATCACGGCTCCCACTGGCAGCGGTTTGCTGCTCCAGGCCAATGGGGGCTGCAGGAAGGGCAGCCAGCACATCCCTTGGCCCGCACCGCTTCCTGCAGCCCCCATTGGCCGAGAACAGCGAACCACGGCCAGTGAGAGACGCAATCAGCCAAACCTGCGGACGTGGCAGGTAAACAAATTGGCCTGGCCTGCCAGGGGCTTTCCCTGAACAAGCGGTGTCCCAAGTTTGGGAAACACTGCTATAGAGGAAGGCCTCTTGGAATATGAAGAATACCCTCACAAAATGGGCCCACCCCGTGCAGAGGACTGGGCCCATTATCAAGAACAATATTCTACAATGGAACATGAATTATATATCACCGACCATTCCCAAACTCAGGATAAATATAATAGGCCAGATTCCGCCCTGTTATAATGTCACTGAAGTCAGTGGAGTTACAACAGGGATGAATTTGACTCTGTCTTTAATTTTCAACATCAGATAATAAAAATCTTTCCAGTCCTTGATTTGTCCTCAACTGTGCCACCAGGACAAACCTGATGGGACTGATGAAGACACAAAGGTTTCTTCTAGTGTAAAACAACTGCATTTGTTCAGCCTGGATGGCAGCATCTGGGCCATTAATTCTGGGCCAAAACAGGAATCTCAGTGTTAGTTGCTTTTGGGACAGAGTCTGAATTAGCCCCCACTTAAGTCAATGGCTGTTCGGCTACTGATTTTGATAGGAGCAGCATTGGGTCTAGTTACATTACCTAAGTTCTTAAACCACTGCATTCCAGATATAATCCTAGAAACAGGCATTAATGAGTCTTGTGCATGTTTTAAGATGAAGTGTAAGGAACTAACTGTTGTAAGTGTGACAGTGTAACTAGCTCAGCACCTTAGAGAAATGGATGGAGTGCTGGTGGGAAATAGTTGGCTACAGATCTAGGAAATCTGCAAATGAAACCTGGAAATATGGGTTTATCATGGAAATGCCTTCTCAAGCTTAATTTTAATCATTTCTAGTGCTATACTTTCATATGGAGGTTGCCAGATTGTGGTCTGTGTACCACTGATGGATGGATGGCCCGTGGAGCGCATGCTGGTGGTCCAAGGAAAGATGATGGTCACTATCATGCTAGCTGCTACACCCCATTCAAATACAGCAAGAAATACTTTCAATACTTTCCTAAATATTATTTTTCCATATAAGCAATTGCCGTAGGTGCCACAGGACTGTCATACGATTAGTCCTGGGAAGGGAAATGGTCCATGAGATTCATAGAATCATAGAATATCAGGGTTGGAAGGGACCTCAGGAGGTCATCTAGTCCAACCCCCTGCTCAAAGCAGGACCAATCCCCTATTTTTTCCCCAGATCCCTAAATGGCCCCCTCAAGGATTGAACTCACAACCCTAGGTTTAGCAGGCCAATGCTCAAACCACTGAGCTATCCCTCCCCCCCCGAGGAACAGGATGGATGCCCATCAGTCTACCTTTGTATTGAAAAATTGGTCCAGACCAGAAAAAAGTTGGAGAAACCCATATCTAACAAACAATGGGCAGCTTAAAAGTGAATAGCAAGGAGCATGATGTATAGAATATACCATAACAATTTTTCCACAGTGCTGTCCTGGAAGAGATTTTAACCCTCCCCCCACCCCCCATTTAAAATCTGTGTGAACCAGAGGGATAATATACTAACATTAGGGTACAGGACTAGGTAAATACATCCGTCTGCAATGGATTAACCCATATATTGGCTGTGGTTGGTGTGTTGTTCAGAAGAGAAACAGTTAAATACACTACATGCAAAGCTTTCCTCTCAGATCCACATAGAGGATCCCCGTTCTGATGCTTTGCTTTCCTTTTCTTTGTTAAACTTTGACTAACACACTTGGCAGATAGGTGAGTGTTAGGGAGAGTAAAATACTGGATTCAGTATGAGCTGTCGAGCCCTAAGGAGGAGACTTTTTGCTTTAAGTGAGAAATAGTTTTAATGAGCTAGGAATTCCCCTTTCTCCAGAGCTGCTTTACTTTTGTTCCAGCAGTAATGCTCATTACATACCCATCGGGACTCATTCCCATCAATGCCGAGCGGACTGGATATTCTCTAAACTCATTCACCCGTCTTTGCTGTACTAACATCCAAACAACTCTCCAGCCAAAGAAATCTACTTGCCAGAGTTCACCACTGTTTATGGTATCCTAACCTTTACTTACCGGAACAGATGAAAATATGATATCAGTTAAAGTACCTTAAACCCTCAGCTCCTTAAGCCATGCACAGCTTCTTTAAATGGGGAGTGTCAGGACTATAGCACCAATCCTTGCATACCCAAAACTTCCAGTAAGAAGTGGAAATGCAGAAGTAGACCGTAAGTGGATCAAAGATTTTTTATAAAATATATTAACTAAAAAAAAAATCACTAAATATAATACTGGAATGTGGCAGTGTGAGCTCCAGATTAAAGGAGGACAGTGATTCTCAAACTTATTTGATTGGGCTCCCCTTCTTTTTGTTCATAGTGGTTTACACTCCTTCCCCCTAAGTACATATACCACCGTCCAGCAGCAGCACGGAAATGAGGATGGCACTGTGAAAAGTGATATTCACCAATATCACTTCCCAGCAGACATAGCACCCCATTGCCACTCTTACCTCTGCACTGCTGCTGCCTCCATGGGGCTGACAGCCAGAGCTCTGCTGTCTCCAGGTGAGGGACTGGGGGCAGAGAGGAACGAGAGCCCAAGTGGCGGGACTCCGGCTGTCCCTTTTATCCCTGCCTCCCAAGTGTGCACGACATGGGTGGTGGGTATCAGAGGCTGTGCCTCCCCAAAAAGCCAGGTGTGGCCCTTGCCCACACTCTGCCCCCAGACCCTCTCCTGCCAGTTCCCCTGTCCCTGTGTTGTGGCCCCGGTTAGGGCTCAAGCTGGGGCCCTCCTGGAGCTCCAGGGCTGGGGCTAAGCCGCCTGCCCTCCCAGCGCTTCGGGGCTCGGAAGGGGTGGGACTGGGGGCAAGCCTCCCTCAGATCGCAGTTCATGCGCCACCCATGGCACACAGCCCTTCCGCTTGAGCTCCAGCCACCCACGGCTGACAGCCAGAGCTCTTAAAAAATAAAACAAAAACATAAAAAGGCACATACAACTCATACCTCCCTTGACACATTACCCTAGTTCCCTTGGGAGGCCCGCCCCATAGTTTGAGATCCACTGAACTAGGACAATATGAATGTGCCTACATGATAAAATGTTGACTTGCCTTTGAAACTACGTCAGCATAGGGTTCATATCACTGTCAGTTCATGTTGTGGATTTCTTTGCCCAATACGAGAGAGGGGTTTGGATAAACACAGCACACCAAGACAATCAAACAAGAATTCAGCTTATCAAGATGGAATTCTAGCTGATAATGAACAGCTGAACCTCTACCTCCAACAGCCTGCCAGCTCAGGAGAATCCCTACAAGAAAAAAAATGCAGAGCTGTTTGTTGTTACCCTTGTTCAGAGAGAGCTGTAGTAGTGAATATGACAAAGGAATGGGAGTCAGGAGACCTGGCTCTGAGTGACATGGGGAAATGACTTTAACCACGCAGTGCCTCAGTTTCCCCTTCTGTAAAAACAAAATCATCCTTATCTAACTTTGAGATTTCAAGAAAAAAAACTATATGGGCCTGATGCCAGTCCTATTGAAATCAATGGGAGTTTGGCCATTTACTTTAATGGGAGCAGCATCAGACCCTATAAATGCAAAACCTTATTATAGATGCCTCTTTACTATTCCCTCCCCCACATATTTTATTAAAAACTGGTGATCTAACAAATTTCACACCATGAAGTTCTATTACTAACTCAATTACAAAAGTGTTGACTGAGCCATTCCCAGAAGTCCCGTCAATTGTTCTTCTTCCACTTAGTCATCCAGACACGAATCATTTAGAACATAGCTTTCCTGCTTTTTCCTGTCTCCAACTAATTTTATAACCCACTGACAACAAAGCTAGACTAAGGTCATTTCCTTAATCTCCAGCATAGTACATCCATTACTGCCTAAGCGCATTACAAAACTTGCAGCATAAACTAGTAAACATGGCAGAAATCAGTGTTTTCCCCAAGAATTGAAATTAGGGTGGGTGTTGGAATATTCGGGGGGGGGGGCGGAGGGTTGAGGGCCAACAAGGGTTGAGACTGTGAGGGCATCGGTGGGCTGTATGGCACCATAGTAAAAACTGAAAAATGTTTCATGACCATTTTATTAAGATTTAAATCATGTTTTAAAATCATCACAGAAATTAAAGTTGGCTACTCAAGCCTACTATGAAGCACTACACTGACATCCTTCTTGGTTTCTTGTTGTAATTTTGCACTCTTTGGTGTCTTCTTGCGTGTCCGGTACTGCCAGTCCTTCATGATATGCTCATTATCAGGCAGAAGGCGACTTCTTTCAGAACACAAAATTCTATTCAATGAGGAAAAAGAATGCTCAACTGTAGCTGTTGTGACTGGGAGCAGCAAGAGATAGATTCCTACTTCTTTCATTCCAGGAAACATAGTACAAAGATTGGATCGAACCACTAGTGATGATAAAGAAGTTGAAGTTAAATCTTCATTTGTTTGTCATATGATATTCCACTTTGTGCTCAAAATTTTTTATTCTGTCCCGATCACATAGCAACCCCACTGCCGGTAGTGCCTCACTCCACTCAACTGTAGGGGTTTTATAAGACAGGCATCTGCAAAAGCTACGTGGATGTTGAGTAGAATCCAGAAATCGCTATTGTAGATTTGTAAGAATCAAGTCTGTGTACTTTTTTAGCTGGCTTAACAAACCCTTCTTTGTTTGTTTGCGAACAAACTTTCGCCTCCTTCTTGTCCTCTTCACTTAAGGAGTCAATGTAAGTACCTTCATTAGTCAACTTCTGGACTGAACTCTTTTCTTCTTCCAGTACATTTTCAATAGATATCTCTGATTGATCCAAGCGTAACTTCTATTGCTGGACAAAGATCTACTACTGTTGTAGCAGATGCCTGGATGACATTGTTTAATGACCCAAGTGGTTTTAATAGTAGACTTACAAGAGAGAAAATGGCGACAGTCTTCTCTAAACTTAGTAACAAAAGTTGTCCACCAGTCTCGCTACTTAGATCTGTCCTATCTTGGTGGATACTTTCCAAAGCCAGTAATAAGGGTTGCAGTAATTTTCAGACAACAGCCAAAAATCACTCATGAGAAAGCCAGCGGGTTTTCCCAGGTTGGACTAATTTGAACTTCAATCCCAGTGTTTCTTCTATTTGTTTCCAAGACATTCAGTCCTTTTGGGCTCTTGCTGAAAAGAAGAGTATAAAAAGCCATTACATTTATGGCTTTTTAATGTCTTTTGAAGATTCTGTAGCCTCTACTAGCACTAGCTGGAATACATGGCCTCTACAGTGTGTATAGGAGAGATTAGGGTTACATTTTTCTCTGAGGAAAGCTTGTACTCCACTATGTCTTTCAGGGAAGTTTGTAGCTCCACCAAACGCACAAGCAGCCATCTGTCTGGGGTTCAGTTTACAAGCATTTAACTCTTCTAAGATGTCATAGATGCAGCGGATGTGTCTTCTATAACCTGAACATCTAGAATGCATCTACTGGCCTACCACAAACATCAAGATAACGTATGCAATGACTTAATACTTGATGCCTATTTGTATTGGTGCATTCATCAGCCATGTATGCACATATTTTGAATATGGTGAGAGAGTTCTTCACTTTTTCAACTGCTAAGTCTTTCACTGTTGCACCACATGCTTCGAGAGACAGCTGAGTTTTTTCAGAAAGATAGCGAACATCTGCTGGTCTTGTTTGAAACCAGTGTCCAACTTCAGGATTAACAATGACAATGCACTTAACATTCGCCTCCACTTTATAGTGTGTGGTACCTCTTGCTTAAATAGAAAGTATGATGCAACAGCCATGTTGGTTCACATAAACTGAGTTGTGTTTCCAGCATTTTTAACAGCCTCATTAAGTTCTTCTAAAATTGGCTTTGACAGTGACTGGATAATAAGGCTTTCTGCATGTTGATGCAGTCCGGAGGCATGGTATTTTGCAGCCTTTTCATATAGGTTGTCAGTATTGGCTTAGTTGATCCATCTGGCAAACCAAGCTCCCCCACTTTTACTATATAAATCCATGGTAAGCCCACACCTTGAATACTGCGTGCAGTCCTGGTCACCACATCTCAAAAAAGATATATTGGAATTGGAAAAGGTACAGAAAAGGGCAACAAAAACTATTAGGGGTAGAGAACAGATTCCATATGAGGATAGATTAAAAAGACTGGGACTTTTCAGCTTGGAAAAGAGACAACTAAGAGGGGATATGATAGAGGCTTATAAAATCTTGACTGATGTGGAGAAAATGAATAAGGAAGTGTCATTTACCCCTTCACTTAACACAAGAACTAGGGGTGACCCAATGAAATTAATAGGCAGCAAGTTTAAAACAAACAAAAGGAAGTATTTCTTCACACAACGCACAGTCACCCGTGGAACTTTTTGCCAGGGATGTTGTGAAGGCCAAAATTATAACAGGGTTCAAAAAAGAACTAGATAAGTTCATAGAGGTTATGTTCATCAATAGCTATTAGCCAGGATGGGCAGAGATGCAGCACCTTGCTCCAAGTATCCCTGGCCTCTGTTTGCCAGAAGCTGGGAGTGGACAACGGGGATGGATCAATTAATGATTACCTGTTCTGTTCATTCCCTCTGAAGCACCTGGAACATTCACTGTCGGAAGACAGGAGGCTGGGCTAGATGGACCATTGGTCTGACCCAATATGGCGTTCTTACATAAAAAATAATTATAATAATAAAAAAGTTTAGTACAGAAACTCCCCAAGACAATGACCTCTTGAGATAGCGATGACGTGAGATAACGACCTGGGCAAATAATGCATTTTAAAAATCTTGGCCTACTAGGAAACATATATTTATACAAGTTTCCCAGTCACAAATCTAGTATTCTGGAGCAAAGTCACTAAAACATATGCTCTGGCTGCTGTTGTTTTTCATGCCACTGTTCACTCTACCGCTCCATCCCAATGGCCCTGCACTGTCACCTTCTGCTGCCACCTGCCACTGTGACCTCTGTGAGTCAGTCTCTCGAGGTTCCACCGGCTCTCAGTGATTTCAGCTCTCAGTGGGGGAACCTCGCTGCTAGTACAGGCTGGGCAGTCTCTTCCACAGAAACACTGTCCCACAGCAGGTCTAAGCAGTTAGACCTGATTATCAGTGATTTAAGCTCCAGTGGCCACTTAACAAACCAAAAGACTCTCTATGGAGCCTAATCAGCTCTCTATCTCTAAACAGGAGAGAGGAGCAGGTCAAATAGTGCCTGTGACTCTTAGGCAGAGCCCACCCCACAGCAAAACACCTGTATCCCACCCTCTCTCTTTTCACTAGGATCTGGCATCCAAACCTCCTGCTCAGCGAGTGAAGTTGAGGATGACCAGTGCTTAATTTGTAATGAAACTGGTGCCGGGGCTCAAACAAGTTTGTTATTTTCATAACTGATGTGATAAGCCCAGAGGTCCTAGGGCTATGAACTGACAAGCCTAGAGGTGCTGGGGCTTGGCCCTGGCAAGTGCTAGCACAAATTAAGTACTGAGGAAGACCCCCTCATTCAGGCAGGCTAAGTACAGTTCTGCTGCCCTTTACTCATACAATAAGGATAACAACATTTCATGACCCCCACATTTAATAATTTTATTAAGATAATGTTGAAATAAAAAACGGTACAGAGTTCAAGCATAGAGGTTTCTGGTTGTCAGGGAATAAGATACAGATTATCAAGGCATGCGAAATTCGGTTTAGGAGCTGATGGAGTAAGGATTACATAATAATCTGCAATCTCCCCGACTGGGGGTAAAAGTTTAACCGGTCAGAGTACAGACATTGAGATATGGGGGTAAGTTATCCATATAACGGCTATGTTCAGGTGCGGAGTGAGCGGATACGATGGTGTGGATGGGTCTACCCTCATTTGGTGGGATTTAATGTTCAGTGGGTTTATGGTTCCAGTTCATACGGTCCAACGGGGAAAGCCTCTCAGTCCCTTTCCCACAGTGGATGCACAATGTCGTACCGGCTCACTCCTCCTGGTACTGTCGGTGGCCGGTGATGTGCTCGATGTAGATGTCCCTGGACCATCGGATGGTGTCCGAGACCATGAGGTGCCGCATGAGCCATGCATAGCGTCTACCGATCCTGCAGGTCCACAGCACACGCTCGTTGCAGGGGTCCCAAGCACCCAGGGCTCCGACGATCAGGGCATCCAGCTGCACCTCGTAGCCCTTTGCTCTCAGGGTGTCGGCCAGAGGGGCATATTTTTCCAGTTTCCGAGCTCGGGCTTCTCGGAAGGCCAGGGTCCTGTTCTCGAAGGGGACTGTGATGTCAATGAGGATGATCTTTTTCTGGGCCTCGTCGGTGATGACCACGTCGGGTCGCAGCGGGCTGTCGGTACCGGGGATGGCGCAGTTCACGGCGACCTCCCCCAGGCGCGGTGCGATGGCTTTCACCAGGCGGTTCTGGATGGCGTTGTGGCGCAGCTGCCAGGCTCTGGAGTGGGGCTTGCAGCTGCACAGGACGTGAGGCAGGGTCTCGTTGGAGTAGCCGCACTTCCTGCAATGCTTGTCTCGGTTCCCGTGGCGGACGGCTCCGTTGAGCGGGACGCAGTTGAGCCGGGCACGGTGGATGAACCGCCAGTCGGCGAAGCCGCCCCTGGCGAGGAAGTGGTTGCTGGCGTCCCACTTGCTGGTCAGTTCGAAGGCTTTTCCCTGGTCCGGCTTACGCTTCAGGGCTTCTATGTACAGTGAGTGGATGGCTGCCTTCAGGGTCCTCTCCAGCATGCCCCTGGCGCACGGGGTGACGATGGTGTTGTCCTCAGACAGTGATTTGTAACCCAGCATCAGCCAAAATTGAACACTTGGGCAGCACAGCTCTGTCTGCTGGATACTTAGGCAGAGTAGGTGAGTTCATGTAAATACAGTCTGGTCCTGAAGCCTTTCCACCCACCACTGAGTCATCAGTAGCTGTCAGGGGAGAGCTCAGTCAGACCTTGCTTACAAATCATAATTTGAAATTATTAGGTAGGCCAATATAGCCAAAACAAATATACTGACATTGTCATAAATAACAGCTGCATGAGGAAGCTAGTCTTTCTTCATACTTTTCAAACCCATTATGCTTTCTCAGGTACAAGTATTTTCTCATATACTGTATATGCTTTTAAAGCGTGTATTAATGTTTCAATTTAAATTGGCAACACTGTGTGTAACCGGCGGGGTGTTAGGGAAATTTGGGGGGGGAGGAGCCCTTAGGGAAATCCCCACTCCTCCAGATGAAACTATGAAGATACAGTAGAACCTCAGAGTTACAAACACCTTGGGAATGGAGGTTGTCCATAACACTGAAATGTTCATAACTCTGAACAAAACATTATGGTTGTTCTTTCAAAAGTTTACAACTGAACATTGACTTAACACAGCTTTGAAACTTTACTATGCAGAAGAGAAATGCTGCTTTTAACCACCTTAATTTAAATGAAACAAGCACAGAAACAGTTTCCTCACCTTGTCAAAAAATGTTTAAACTTTTCCTTTTTTAAAGCAGTATACATTTAACATAATACTGTACTTGCTTTTATTTCCTCCCTCCCCATCTCTGCTGCTGCCTGACTGTGTACATCTGGTTCCAAATGAGGTGTGTGATTGACTAGTCAGTTCATATTTCTGGTGTTCGTAACTCTGATGAAGTGGGCTGTAGCTCACGAAAGCTTATGCTCTAATAAATTTGTTAGTCTCTAAGGTGCCACAAGAACTCCTTTTCTTTTTGCGAATAGAGACTAACACGGCTGCTACTCTGAAACTTTTCTTTTTTTGAGATTCTACTGTAGCTCTTTATCACCACCAAGAGGAAATAACCTTAAAGAAAGCTTTCACACTCAACCACTAGTAATCTCCACTTTCAAATGCATTACTATAAAATGAAAAATATCCTTCCATCAATCTAGGAATTTTTATTTTTATATAATTGATGAGAAAATGTCCATTTATTTGAAATGTAGCATGAACAATTATATTCAATCACACGCTTGTCTATACCAAAGCAGCCTCTTATCATCCCATGACCAGTTTGAGTGCTGTAGCTCACGAAAGCTTATGCTCTAATAAATTTGTTAGTCTCTAAGGTGCCACAAGTCCTCCTTTTCTTTTTATGAAAATAACTGATGTTTCTGAATGAAATGTACAATGTGAAACATAAGACGTAAAAAAGAAAAGGAATAAGAACAACAGATTGACAGGTCTGCCTCAGACATGTGAAACTGTCCACAGAACATGGAAGATAAAAAAAAGAGTTCTACCTGGGGCTGTCAGAGGTTGGGAAACAGCCAGTACTGTATAGCTGCTACTTTCTTTAATTATTCTATTTTGCTGCCTTTTCATTAGCTGTTTTTTTAGATGCTGATTGGCCTTTTGCCTCCACGTATTTGAGAAAAATCTCCTGCTTAGATTAAAATTTTTACTAATCTATGATTTCAGTTACTACTGTATTTTTCTCACATTCACTTCCAGTTTTTGTACCCACCTTTCGTTTTTTCTCTGGTGGATACGAATGTGGCTCTTGACTTCCACTAATGAGAGCAACTGTTTCCGCACCACCAGATTAGAAACAATTTCTCCCTTTATAAACATACCTGTGTAAGCAGCCTCTCCCTCATTCTGATTTTGTTTTCAGAGTCTCAGTGCACTGAAGCAAGCTCAGCTCTCAGGTTCATTTACAATCAGTACTTGAACTGCAGGGCTGGGGGAGAAGGGATGGATGGTTTTCACCTCCTGTTTTTAAAATGGTAGCAGTAGCAAATGGAAATCTGGCATAGTCACCTATACTACCATCTTTCCCCATGCCCAATTTGGTCACTGACAGCATTAGGCCATATTCAGGAGGATATGTCTCCTCCCCATTCAAAGAAGGGGTTTGCCCTGGTGTTGCTGACCAAATATAACCTCTTCCCACACTGCTTTGGAGTGCGTTGTTTACCAGCTGGTGCCCTGCCTTCAGAGGTGACTATATTTCAGTGACCTTTCTGGCTAAAAAAGTCACAGAATGGAAAGAGCTAGAGAGACATCAAATGGTGTGATAATTATGTCCCTACTCCTGCAAACATTTATGCATATATTAAGTAATTTTACACATGTGAGTAGTCCCATTAAACTCACTGGGACTACTCACGTGTGTAAAATTGCTTATGAGCATGAGTATTGGCAGGATCATGGCCTATGTTACAATTACGTTCCATCTATACCTCTTTCTAAATTAGACTAATGAGATTTTAAATATTGCATCAATGTTAATTTTAATCATAGATTCATAGAGTTTAAGGTCAGAAGGGACCATTAGATCATCTAGCCTGATCTCCTATATAACACAGGCCAGAGAATCTCTCCCAGTTATCCTTGCACTGAGCCCAGTGTTTTGTGTTTGATTAAAGCATATCTTCCAGAAAAGCACCTGCTACTTAGCCAGTTTTTAATCCATTTAACGTGTTCTTTATTGCTACTATATTTTGCTAATTTTTAAATCAGAATATCATTTGGTACTTAGACACCTTACATAAGTCTTAAAAGCTAACTACATAAATGTAATGTACTTATCAATTAAACTTGAGATCTCATCAAAGAATGAAATCAGGTTTGACTGACAAGACCTATCCTTCATAAAACTATGTTGATTGGCATTAATTACATTCTTATCCTTAATTCTGTATCAGCTGAATCCCATATTAACTTTTACATTATTTTGCCCAGAGTTTGTTAGGCTAACCTTATCCGTCATCCCAGTGCAGACCCAAGTCATCCCACTTGTCCTTTTTGAATACTGGCACAACATTAGCACTCTTCTAGTCTTCCAGAATTTCCCCAGTACTCCATTAAAAATTAACATAAGCAGGCCAGAGACCTCCTACGCCAATTCTTTTAGGACTCTTGGATACAAATTAGGCAGGTTTGCTGACTCAAAGATGTTAATCCCTTTAAGATGTTGCTTAACATTCTCCTTAGTTACTAATGCACTGGGATGTACTCTATCATCCTCATGTGATATGAATGCACCATCTTGTTTCTTTCCAAATACAGAACAGAAATATTTATTGTACACTTCTGCCTTTTCTTAACATTGTTAACAACCTTACCATCTCCATCTAATTATGGGCCTATATCATTGCTAGGATTAATTCTGTTCCTAATATACATTAAAAGCTCCTTATTGTCTTTAGCCCTGCCAGGCATATTTTTTCCTGATTCATTTAGCTTCCCTTATCAATTTTCTACAATTCATAACTTCTAATTTATATTGATTGGTACCTGTTTCTCCTTTTTTCCATATGTTAGATATTGCTGCCTTCACTTCACCACTGAACCAGGATGGGCTTTTAGCCAAATGGAACTTTGTCTTTTTAAGTCATCTAATAAACCCTTCCTAAAGAACTCACACTTTTCATTCACATTTTTCAGTTTTAATTTTATACCAATTTCACTCATAATTTTCATCAAATTTGGAAAATTATCCCTTTTGAAGCACTGAGTGTGTGTGTGTATACATATATATAAACAAACTGGTTGGGACTGTTCTCTGCTTGCCCATATTGAATATAATCAGGTCATGATCATTGATCCCTCTGCAATCATCAACTTTCGGTTCAGTGATTAATTCATCTTTATCCAACACAAGGAGTTCCACAATATAGTTACATTAGGTTTGGGGCAATAACTTTTGTGTTAGGAACTTACCAATAATTTTTAGAACCTCTAATGATGTTTTAGTACTGTCTCCATGAGTCCTCCTGCACATATCTTCCTGAAGTTACCCATAACAACACAGTTTTTCTTTGCACACATTACAGATAGATGCTTAAGATGAAACTCATAATTTCCTCTGGTGTGGTTTGTAACAGACACCCCACCAATACCCCCTCTTGGGCTTTGTTAGTTAGCACACAAATGCACAGACATCCAAGATCCAGTAGTTCTGAGTTATCAATAACTCTAAAACAGGTAATGGTGTCTTTCATGTAGCATACCTCCCACCTCTTTGCCCTCTCTATCTTTCCTGAACTCCTCCTGGGGGGAGGTATTTTCATGCTTTGTGTGTATAAAAAGATCTTCTACACTTTCCACAGTATGCGTCCGATGAAGTGAGCTGTAGCTCACGAAAGCTTATGCTCAAATAAATTGGTTAGTCTCTAAGGTGCCACAAGTACTCCTTTTCTTTTTGCGAATACAGACTAACACGGCTGTTACTCTGAAAGGACAACCATGAATTTCTTCTCAAAGAGGATGCCCTCAAAGTTGATGTCGACTGTGCAGGAGATCAAACCTGTCCTCCTTGAAGATCTCTGCCTCAGCCAGCAATTAAATGCAAACTCTTCATTAGTGATAAAAATTGGTGCTAATGCTAATCATGTCTCTGTAGAAGTGGTTTTATCAAAGTGCATTTGATTTCACACATTTAGAATCCCCCAGGTATTTAGGTTTGCTTGTTTTCATGAAAAATGAGCAGTTTTACAGACTGAAGGAGGAGAGATATGGTGGCTGCAATTACAGTGTTGCCAACTCTTGTGATTTCATTGAGTCCTGAAGATAGATCAGGGGTGGGCAAACTTTTTGGCCCGAGGACCACATCTGGGAATAGAAATTGTATGACAGGCCATGACTGCTCACAAAATTGGGGTTGGGGTGCGGGAGGGGGTGTGGGCTCTGGGGTGGGGCCAGAAATGAGGAGTTCAGGGTGCAGGAGGGGGCTCTGGCTGGGGGTGCGGGCTCTGGGGATGAGGGGTTTTGGGTGCATGAAGGTGCTCCAGGCTAGGACTGAGAGGTTCAGAGGGGGATCAGGGCTGGGGCAGAGGGGTGGGGCAAGGGCTCTGACTGGGGGTGTAGGCTCTGGGGTGGGGCTGGGGGGTTTGGGGTGCAGGAGGGTGCTCTAGGCTGGGATTGAGGGGTTCGGAGGGTGGAAGGGGGATCAGGGCTGGGGCACAGGGAGAGGCTCGGGGTGCAGGCTCCGGGCGGTGCTTACCTCAACCGGCTCCAGGAAGTAGCCGCATGTACCCTCTCCAGCTTCTACGCAGAGGCATAACCAGGTGGTTCTGCACCCTGCCCCAACTGCAGGCACAGACCCGGCAGCTCCCATTGGCTGTGGTTCCCACCCAATGGGAGCTACAGGGTCGGAGGCAGTGTGCACAGCGGAGCCCCCTGGCTGCCCCTACACATAGGAGCTGGAGAGGGCCGTGTCACTGTTTCTGGGAGCTGCGTGGAGCGGACCCTGACTCTGCTCCACAGCTAGAGCGCTGGAGCAGGGCAAGTCCCAGACTTTGGTCCCCAGCAGGAGCTTGAGGGCCAGATAAAAGCAGCCCAATGGGCGGTAGTTTGCCCACCCCTAAGATAGACAGTATTTTTCTTAAAGCCTCAGTTTCTGGAGTGATTATGGAAGAATCTCAGCTTCCATTAAACAAACAAACATTGCTCCTAGCTCTCACCGTTGAAGAGAAGAAGTTAAAAATATAATCCGAGTGTAACCTAAAGGCTCAAACGCCAGATGGTAAATAAAAACCTCCCAACTCAGTTTTAAACCCACTTCAGGGTTTGGCAGCCTGGCTCGGGATTGGGGAGCACTGGTCTGTCTCTGCCGCACAGAGCGGCCCCAGGGTGCGGGCGGGAGGCAGCACCGCCGGGGGGACCACAAGGGCCCTGCAACTCTGGGGGGCTGCACAGGGCCCGCTCCGGGATGTGCCGTTCAGGGCCTGGCACAATGGGGCCCTGGCCTGCAGGCCCTACCCTGAGACAAAGAACAGCCCCGGCTCCCGCCCGCGGGGAAGGCCTGGCTCGCAGGCTGCTCCGCTGCCTCCGCCTTCCCCGCTGGGGGCGCTCGGAGGCGCGGCCGGGGGCTCCGGCTCACCCCCAGGGCGGCGCGGCAGGCCCTGGGGGCAGGGGAGCCCCGTGACGCAGGCAGCAGCCACGCGCACGGCGAGGCCAGGCCCTGGCATTCGCGCCGCCGGCGACTTTCCCGCCCGCCAGCCAGCTAGGGAGGGGGAGGGAGTGCGTCACTGCAACGCGCCGAGAGGGGGATGACGTCTAACGACAGCGCATGTCCCGAGAGGAGGAGGAAGCGGCGCCGGATTGAAAATGGTCTGGGGCGCTAGAGCGCGGGACGGGGCAGCGGGACGAGGTGAGGGGCCTCCCCTGGGCCGCGGGGCAGGAAGCTGCAGGTGAGGGAGGGTACGCGCTCCCGCTCCTTCCTGATAGAGGCCCCCGCGCGAGGTGGGGAGACGCCCCCTCCCTCCCGCCGGGGTCCGGCTCCCGGGAGAACGGGCTGGAGATTGGGGGCGGGGCTGGAGGGGTCTGAGCCCTAGGGGGAGGCTGTGAGCAGCGCCCCCAGTATCCAGCCCCCTGGAGGGGGTCTCAGCCTTAGGGGGGGGCTGTAATCTGGGCCCCCAATATCCAGCCCCCTGGAGGGGTCTGAGCCCCAAGGGGAAGGCTGTAAGCAGCGCCCCCAATATCCAGCCCCCTGGATAGGGTCTCAGTCCCGGGGGGGGGAGGCTGTAATCTGGGCCCCCAATATCCAGCCCCCTGGAGGGGGTCTCAGCCCCACCGCTCCCCGACAAACATAAAACCTTCCAGGATCCTGTCTTTCTTGGTCCCTTCAGCTGCTGGTGGTAATGTGAAAAGGAGTACTAGTGGTACCTTAGAGACTAATCAATTTATTTGAGCATAAGCTTTCGTGAGCTACAGCTCACTTCATCGGATGCATCCGATGAAGTGAGCTGGTTAGTCTCTAAGGTGCCACTAGTGCTCCTTTTCTTTTTGTGAATACAGACTAACACGGCTGCTACTCTGAAACTGGTGGTAATGTGCTTGTGTTCCCTGTGTCAGCAGCCACCATCTCAGCAGGAGCTATAGCATGAGCTATTTGCAGACAGTCTCATATTTGGATAGTGTCTTCTTTCTCTTGCTGGACTGGTGCTTCCATAAACACGTCATACAGTCCATGTCATACAGGTTGTGTCCCCTAGAGATGGTTTTGTGCCCCTGCATTGGCTGCAGTCTAATTAAACAAAGGCTCTTTTTGCGTCCTTCCCCCACCTCCCAAGTTATGTTTATTTGGAAAAGACTGTATTATTTCTATGTGAATGTGCAGTCTTATCAACTTTGGGGAAATTACACCGTAGTCACCTTTGTCAGGGATCTGCCTTGGTTTACTCCAGCTCACATAGACATAATAAACATACATTTTGCCTGTTTTCATGCATAAATGTCGATGAATATATCAGAAAGTGAGTTGTAGCAGTGTTATAACATGAGATTTTAATATTCACTTAGATGTTTCTATCTCTTTTCTTTCCAGTGGTTTCCTGAGATAACACTTCCTTTGGGGTATTGTAGAAAGACAGTTATGGCTGTCCCTCACTTACAACAGCCTAGCTTCCTATTGGTAAGTGCCAGTACAGATGGTTATAGGTTAGGAAAGTCTTGTGGTGATATTGCTTTTGACTAATGAATTGCCAAATAATCACTTGAAAATTTAATCCTCCACATATTAATTCCTGACAATTTATCTATAAGCAGAATGCATAGCATAAACTCTGAAAGCATTCTGTGGAAATGCACTGAGAAAGTTGCAGCTCCTCTTCTCAAATACTCTAGTGTGTGTTGACCATTTTAATTGTCAATGTAGTCTTATTTTCATAGAACTTAAATGGTCACAAATTGAGTACTTGCTCTTTAATTTAAAACTTGTAATGTAGATCCAAGTAGGTAAAAAAACCTGTATCTGAGATTTGTGTTGAGTTAAAAAATACTTATGTTTAGAGTAAATCTTATGATGGAAACAATGACAGCCCATTGCTTTTTTACAAGAGCAATATTTAACACTGTAACTAGAGAATTCTCTGCCAAGATCTTTACAAGTGTTGCCCTTTTTACTTTCTCTTGAAGAAGTGATCTGATTTCAGTTTCTGTCCATAACAGGCCAGTTTGAAGGCAGATTGCATGAACAAGCCCTTTGCTCAGAGGTGTCATGATCTGGAGATAGTCATTGAAGATTTTCCTGCCAAGGTACAGCTACCTTTCAATGAATATAGTCTGAGCTATGAGTGGAGTTACAAAAATATTATTTTAAAAATATTTCTCTTTATTCCGGCCTTTGTAAAGAGTTTTAAGATTCTTATGTGAAGTTTTATGAGTTCAGTAGTTTCCCAAAAGTTACCTAACTTTTCCAATAGTTACAAAACTCCAAATTTTTTTAATTGATCACATTCCTAATCATACTTTTCATTCTCTACTGAAATGCCAAATATGAAGACACTAATATTTTAAGATGTGACACATGACTGATACTAACCAGTTGAGTTGGAACATAGTAGTCTAGGGTTAAAGAATGAGGTTTTCTGCTACCTTAATCGCTCTAGATTGAAAACTTTTATGGTAACAATATGGTGTGCAGATCTGCTTACCCCATCTCAAAAAAGATACACTGGAATTGGAAAAGGTACAGAAAAGGGCAACAAAAATGATTAAGAGTATGGAACAGCTTCCATATGAGGAGAGATTAATAAGACTGGGACTTTTCAGCTTGGAAAAGAGACGACTGGGGGGGGATATGATAAAGATCTATAAAATCATGATTGATGTGGAGAAAGTAAATAAGGAACTGTTATCTAGGGGTCACCAAATGAAATTAATAGGTAGCAGGTTTAAAACAAACAAAAGGAAGTATTTCTTCACACAATGCACAGTCAGTGTGTGGAATTCTTTGCCAGAGGATATTGTGAAGGCCAAGACTGTAACAGGATTCATTAAAGAATTAGAGAAGTTCATGGAGGATAGGTCCATCAGTGGCTATTAGCCAGGATGGGCAAGGATGCAAAACCATGCTCTGAAGTGTCCCTAGCCTCTGTTTGCCAGAAGCTGGGTATAGGCGACACGGGATGGATCACTTGATGATTACCTGTTCTGTTCATTCCCTCTGAAGCACCTGGCATTGACCACTATTGGAAGACAGGATACTGGGCTAGATGAACCTTTGGTCTGACCCATTATGGCCGTTCTTATGTCCAGTCTGTAAAATGATGGGAATCAAGGAATTAGAAAACAGGCAGAGTCTAACTTCACATCAAGGGGGGGGGATATATGTTTGCATTTAAATTTCTTTAAATTATTTCCACTGAATGTTCTGCACATAGAAGTGTGCCCTGGAAATAAAAAAAATTATGCACATTTTGACTGTAGTTGGTGGAAAATATTTCTTGCATTTAGATGTCTGAAATTAAGACTCTTCAGACAAAGAATCTACACCTGAACAACAATCTTTCTTTTTTTTAAATTTTATTTATCTATTATGACTCCACCCCTTTATCTGGTTGTTTTCCTGTAGGAACTGCATGCCATCTTCCCATGGCTAGTGGAGAATATTTTTGGTAGTTTGGATGGCATTATCATAGGTTGGAATCTTCGCTGTTTGCATGGAAGAGTGAATCCTACAGAGTATGCTATTGCGCTGGATTTCCTGGATCCCAGGTAAATGTGCTAACTTTAGAGCAGTGGAAAATTCATGGTGAATTCATAAACTAGTATTTGATGTGTTTCCTCATGTGTAAACATTCATCTACAAAAGGGGCCCAAAAAAAAAAAAGATGCTCACTGTTTTTTTTCATCCTTGCTTACAGTGGCCCGATGATGAAGCTGGTTTACAAACTCCAAGCTGAGGAGTACAGATATGAATTCCCAGTCTCCTATCTTCCAGTAAGTAACTGTTAAAGGTTATGTAAGAGAAAATTATTTTGGTGTTGCACCCATTGGAATGTTACTTACTCAGATACTCTGGGTTCAGGATAGGACCTGCCACTGTAGTATTTGAATTACTGTTTCATAGCATAGCAGGCTCTGGAGATGGGATTTCTAGATTGTTGATTGTTTCAGAGGGCTGTTAGAGGCAGAGCATTCATTGTCATGATGGATTTTATAAGAAGTTGTGCTGTTAGTTTGTGTTACTATCAGCAACTTTTGTGCTGTTCAACTAAGAAATTTCACTTCTCTTTTTTATTATTTGGCTGCCAAAATAGGCACTAGACTATTTTTGTCTTGATTACCAATAGATGGAGTTTAAAACTTCTCTTCCAAACTTGTTGGAAAGCATCCCCACCTCTAACAACATCTCCTATCTCTCAGACACTTCATTCCTGTAAGTTTAATGAAGATTAACTATCCTCCTGGTTATGGAACATAACACTTTATGGTTGTAGGAAAACAGATTTTCCATGGAAGCTTCATGAAATAACTTTTCCATTGCAACCAGATAGCCACAGTCTAGAACAAAGAACCAGTCATCTTTTTACAGTCCAATACAAGAATACATCCTCAAAAACTCATTCACATATTCTTAGTAGTCTGGTAGGTATCTCATTACTCCCTCTCTTTTCAGGGCCCTGTGAAGGCTTCAATGCAAGAACGAGTCCTACCAGAATGCTCACTGTACCACAACAAAGTCCAGTTCCCTCCATCTGGAGGCCTGGGTTCGAACTTGGCCCTCAGTATCCTTTTGACAATTGAAGGGTTTACACTTTTTAATTCCTTTTAATATTTTAAGTGACTAAAACTGAGAAATCAAGATCCATTTCTGCTGTTTGCTTACTGTACTTAGCTGTACAGTGATGTGTCTTAGTCCAATGCTGCTATGTTCAGATTGCAAACACGGTAGAGGAATGTTTAGACTTAAACTTGTCATCCATTGAAATCTTGAATGTTTGAAAACTTCTAGGATGATATTCTGGCCTCATCGAAGTTGATGGCAAAACTCCCATTGACTTCAGTGGGCCCAGGATTTCAGCCCTTATGTTTCATAAATATTTCTATGTTGTTTGTCTGGTATGGAGAAAAAACCTAAACTACTTGACAGTGTGTAATAAACACCTGGGAAGAGAGCAAGAGATCAAACCTGAACTTGCTGTTGAGCTCTAGAAAGTCTTCTAAAACTAGCACTGAGATACTGAAGATTTAAAAGGCCAATAAGTTCATATCATGTTTACAATAAGCTGTACTTATTGTATCCTTGACTCTGTCTCTCCAGATCCTTTTGAATATTACATGTTTTACTTTGCAATAAGCCTTATCACACAGAGGGTAAGTAAATTTTATCCTTTTTTCCCTTTAAAGTAGCATCATTCTGGCAAACCATTTCTTCACTGCACTTTGAAAGCTTCCATCTTCTCTAAATGCAAGAACCTAGTTAAACTGAATCTTGCACCTGTTGCTTGTAAATACCATTTGATATGATGAAAACATAGGCAGTGATTATACACATCTATATAATGGTACACATATTCCTCTTCTGAGTGCTGCATTCCATTGTCGGTGGCTGAGGATGAATGAGGTATAGAAACTTCAGCTTTCTGTGCACTCTTACTTTATACCTGCTGAGCATGTTGATCATCTTTCGTACTCTGTTGTACAAACAATACACATGGCAGTCATATTATATTGCGCACCAAACTTCCCTTGTTTTTAGCAGTATCTAATGTTGCTGTCAGATGTGAAGTGTGATTCAATACACTGAATCATTGCGGAAGAGCTCATGAAAACGCAGATCTTTAAAGCTAGAATAGAACACTATGAACATCCAGTTTGATTTCTTGCATAACACAGGCCATAGAATTTCATCCAGTAATTCCTGCATTATGAGATTTATCAGGTCCTGAAATCCCTGTTCCCAGTGACTTATTGTAACAGCGTGTGTATTTACTTATTGTAGCTATATGCTGTGTGTATATATTCCAGAACTCTCCTACCACCCATCATGTCAGCCCTTCAAACAGCGCTTACTTCAGTCTGGTGGACACATACCTGAAATGGTTCCTTCCCACAGAAGGAAGTGTTCTTCCTCCACCTTCTTCCAATCCTGGCGGGGGCATCCCTTCACCTGCTCCTAGGTAATGACTTGGTAAATTTGCGTTATCCGTGCTAGACTGCATGGGCAGTGCTCACAAAAACTGGCTTGCTTCAATGATGAGTTCTCACCACAGATATTGTAAGAAAATGCCACCATTTTTATATTGTGTGTATATGCATACATAAAATAAATATGATTGTACCTGTATAGTAGTCTTACAATGGAGGATATAATACAGGGGTCACTGAAAGCTGAGAAACTTTTTTCCTGAAAGTTTGCGGGCCTGTAGTAGTGGAGCCAGAGATGAGTTATAAATGTGGTTTGTAGCTGTTGGATTTTTTTCATTCAATACCACTAATTATGGCTCCTGCTGTGACTAGTGTGGGACACACTCACCATCCACCCAGGAGTGGCTTGTACCATTTAATGCATATGCGTGCAGTCAAGGAGAAATTGAATTGGTCTTGGCTGTAGCTGAAGGAACTTCTCACATTCTAACAATTTTGCTGACTCCAGACAATTTTGGCAAACAGTATCTTCTGTTTTAACTTTTTGATGTTGCCAGCTTCAGTCTCTGCTGCTATAAACTTCCATGTCCTAGTTAAGAATGCGTCAGTGTTTCCTTGCAAGCTATCAATTGTTGTGGGTTTCTTACTTGATCTGGTATACAAAGCCTGGGTAGAATTTTTTATTTTACTATCCAGCGTACAAAAGGGTTATCAAAGTTTAGGTGGCAGACTATGCATAACAATATATGTTGATTTTATTGAGCCACAAACTGAGAAGGACCTGAGGAAAGAGTTTCAACCTCTTACTAAAGTTTTTTGAGCCTCTGTGTAGTTTTAACTTATGCTCTTCAATTAGCCTTGCAAAATGGACATGAAAATTTACCAGCACATGCACAAAATCTACAATGATTAATAGGGATAAAGCTGGTATCTTACTCATCTGAGATGAGTGGGAATGTATAATTTTTGTAAGGATAATTCTGAATTTGGTATTTTGATGTATTATTTTTATTATCAAAAATGTTTATTTACTCAAATATATATTGTTTTGGCTTTTTTTAACAATGGCATTTTGAGTGACTCCCAAAAGCTCTCTCTCAGGCTTTCTTCAACCTTAAACTGGATTAATAAAGTCTGTTAATGATTTAGCTGCCTAATGAAGGTCTAACCTCACAGTAAAGTTGAATAGGAGACAGGCTAAATTAAATAGTGTACTGCAGAATGTAGTGTGTGGTTTGCATAGTGACATTTAAAATAATAAATGAAAATAGGCACGGGACACTTACTAATGCTGTGACTAGTAATTGCAACTCTTGCTTAATTTTTAAAATTCTAATTACGCAGCTTTATTTAGCACAAACTCTTATTCAGTTTCTTTATGTCCTTGTGGTTACAATCTATGACCTCTGTCCCTGTACAGAGGCCCATTGACTTCGGTATTTATATAAACTTCTCTTTAAAGATCCCCAGCAGTGCCTTTCACTTCTTATGGCATACACCACACTAGTCTACTGAAACGGCACATTGCCCATCAGCCTTCAGTGAATGCTGATCCTGCTTCCCAAGAGATCTGGAGATCAGAAACAGTGCTTAAAGTGAGTCTGATTTATTTTCTTATATTTTTAAAGTTAGAATGGCTGAAAAAGCTTATTTGCAGGTAAATCTCTTTTTTCCTAACTAAAGATCAGCTTTCTTTTCCATTCCTTTCTACCTTGCAGTCTGTTAATGGAACTGAGCAGTGCAGCTGTTGTTTTCTATTAACATAATATAAGATAAAAAGGCACTGCTAAGTTGTTAAGCAACAGTTGTCACTCTTTGGATTTCAGGGGCCTGAGTCTCATCCAACTTACACCAGAATAAGTCGCTCCTTATTTAGGGAGAGAAATATGAGGAACTAAGAATTTATTCAAAACCTGATATCTTGCCCCAGTGCTAAACTGAAGTATTGATTGTACAGTGTAATAGTGTGTACGCATTATGTTTATGGAGAAGGATGATCTTGTGACTAAAACACAGGACTGGGAGTTGGGAGTTTGTAGGTTTATTCCTGACTCTGCCACAAACTTGCTGTGTGTCTCTGGGCAAGACACTTAATCTCTGCACCTCAGTTTGGGGGATAATACCTATCTTACAGGTGGTTATGAGAATTAATTCACAAATGTTCCGAGTTATTTGCATTTCTGTGATGACTTCTATCCAAAGTATTAACAACATTATGGGGAATCGCATGCTAAATTAGACCTAATCTTCCCCCTCACTCCAGTCATTAGACAGGTAGTAGGAAAAAAAATTAAAATGCTTCCTTCCATTGCCACACCAACGTCTTTGTGCCTGTAAGTTCTTCCAATCAGGAACGATGTCTTTTTCTATATGGGGAAATTGCCTAACACATTTTGGGTGCTTTCGCAATCTAAATAATAAAGCAGCAGTGTTGGGGAGTCATCCACTGAAGTCTGTGCCTGCATCTCCCCCACATGCTTTGCTCACCACTCTCTCTCTTGATTAACAAATAATTGAATATTTTACTGGAATTGACGTATCTTGGCCTAAAGAAACTTAGCCTTATGTTAGGTTTTGCTTCAAGGCTCTCATACTCTAAAGGATTAAACTGATCATTGGGGCTTTTATTCTTAAAGCAAGTTGGAAGGGAAATGAAGACAGATGGAAGAGTAAAAAAGAATAGGTTATTCTGCTAAGGTATTTGAATTCAGGGATGGATAAGTAATACTTATAGGAAATGTGTGATGTGCCTGTTATGTAGTTCACCTGCAGCCTTTTCCCATCTCCCTTGAGAGAGAGAGAGAGAGACACACACACACATTCTTATTAAACAGACATGCCAGTTAATAAATTAAAGCCACTAAACTTGGATCACTGGTATTCCCAGAAAAAAGAACAGGAGTACTTGTGGCACCTTAGAGACTAACAAATTTATTTGAGCATAAGACTAAAAAATTTATTTGAGCACATCTACCAATGTGATATATGCCATCATGTGCCAGCAGTGCCCCTCTGCCATGTACATTGGCCAAACCGGACAGTCTCTATGTAAAAGAATAAATGGACACAAATCAGACGTCAAGAATTATAACATTCAAATCCAGTCAGAGAACACTTCAATCTCTCTGGTCACTTGATTACAGACCTAAAAGTCGCAATATTACAACAAAAAAACTTCAAAAACAGACTCCAACGAGAGACTGCTGAATTGGAATTAATTTGCAAATTGGACACCATTAAATTAGGCTTGAATAAAGACTGGGAGTGGATGTGTCATTACACAAAGTAAAACTATTTCCCCATGTTTATTTTTCCTCACACGTTCTTGTCAACTCTTGGAAATGGCCCATCTTGATTATCACTACAAAAAGGTTTTTTTTCTCTCCTGCTGGTAATAGCTCACCTTACCTGATCACTCTCATTACAGTGTGTATGGTAACACCCATTGTTTCATGTTCTCTGTGTATATAAAATCGTCCTACTGTATTTTCCACTGCATGCATCTGATGAAATGGGCTGTAGCCCACGAAAGCTTATGCTCAAATAAATTTGTTAGCCTCTAAGGTGCCACAAGTCCTCCTGTTCTTTTTGCGGATACAGGCTAACACTCAGGTGAGTGTTCTGCTGGGTGAGCTAAAGGAAGAACTCTTCTTTCAATGTTTCAGAACTGTGTTTACAATTCCTCTGACTTTATGATCTATATGGTAGCTGTAGCTTGTCTTGTTACTTTTCTTGTATTTATACAAGGTGTTTTGACTTATATTGTATAATAGTCTTCTAAGAACAAATAGAGAGAGAGAGAGTGTGTTCAGTGATAATGCAAGTAATGGCAGAAACATAATGGGCCTTAAAAATATTGAGAAAAGAAAACATGTACCTTGGTGGGGTGAAAAGTGCTCTTGCACCTGTGGAACCACATTGAAACACAGTAGATGGGTTTGCAGGTGTGTAACTGGGAGAAGTTTTGGCCTCATAACCGCAACATGCAGTGTAACTATACAGACATGTGATTGCAGATATTGTGAAATAATACTTTGGGATAGTATTATACTATGTGGATCACACTTATCTCACTAAATGTAATAATTTAGTAAAGGTGAACTTGGAAAGAACGAAGTCTGTAAAAAGTGAAACGTCTCTAAGTACATGCTTTACACTATTTTACAAGTATAACTTAGTCTTTTGTTGAGTGATGTACAACAGGCTTCAATTTGGCCAGTCAGAGGCAGATTGTGGCTGGCTATTCCTGGATCTTCCCTCTTCTCCTCTAGCTGAGAAAACATTTGTTGTTTTGCAGGTTTTTGTTGAAATGTGGCTTCACCATTACTCACTGGAAATGTATCAGAAAATGCAGTCCCCTCATGTCAAGGTAATAGCTTGTGCTTCATTTGTGGGTGTGTCTTGCTTGTTGGCTTCTTATCTTGGGGTGAACCTTTGTCACTTCCCATCTTATGGAGGACTTTTAAGTGGATGGTTACAAAGGAGTGTTCTTAAAAGCATACATCAGAGCTTCTAAGCTGCAGTGATGAAAAGATGTGGTGAAGATGCCTGTGTCATCCGCATTTGCCTTTGTTGCAATAGCTAAATATATATAAAGTTGACGCTGTGGAATGGTCATAACAATCAATGCTACTCATAGTAATTGGATCAGTAACTATTGGTAAGACTTCAGTACAAAATGCCCTGTTAAAATCCCACACAAAAATGTCAACATGGCCACACAAGAGACCTAAATTTGGTTTCTGCAGCTGATAGCGTTACTGAGGAGTTAGTCATTTGAAGATCCAGTGGCATATTTTTCAAGAGCAAAGATCTTAGCCTAAATCCAATTTCAGTGGGTTTTCATAAACTGTCTTTATAGTTTTAATTGGTTAAGGAGTCTACATTTCCTGTCCCAGAAACTGGCATTGTTAAATGTGCGCTGCATTTCAGTGGTGGCTGAAGTGCTTTCTGTGTATATGTAACTTTGGGATCTCTTATAAGATCTTACTTAAATAAGATATTACATTGATTACAAGCCATTTGTTCTAGCTGTTCAAGAATAAAACTGATGTGCTTAAAGGGGAACCTGGTATCAGAAGAGTTGGGAGTGCTGAGATTTGAGGGAATTTGGAAAAATGCCCGGGGACTGATGATTCTCAGGATTCCCAGTGGGGGAAGAAATGCAAAAGTTACTAAAGGCTTGTTAACGTGTGAAGGAGTAAGATGAGAGTTGCTTGACTGGGAAATTCTGATCCTTCACTTCATCAGGTTATAAAACAAATATTTTGTTAGGGAAGAATGTTGAAGATCTAATTGTGGTGAGTTTGTCTGTTTTTATTCCAAAAAATGATTTGAGCTCAAACTGCAATAAAGATGGTAGGTCTCCACTCAGGAACCCCAGCAGCATGGCTATGCACCCATGATGGAAAGGCTTTGCTTTTAAGTACCTTTGTTCTCTGTCTGCATAGTCTTTGTGCATGCAGCTTTATGTTTAGGTAAAAAAAATAATGCATCGCTTTAAACTTCTCTCCTCTGTTCACCCTCTGTAGCTGAGACACTGTCTTCTAATGTTATAGCAGCATCCAGGCCGATGACGACGACGACGATGATGATTTCTTAGTGCTCATCAAACAGTGTGACTTACGCTGTGGAAATGCATGGGTAGCGCCTAAAGGAGTTTTGCCACCATAGGCTCCCACCCAGATGCACTGATCAGGGGAGGATTGAGGCTGTGGCTGCCTGATGGTTTTCTACTTCTGTCCCTGATGATTTCCCAAGAATTACTAGTCATGGGCATGTAGACAAATGAAATCCTCCTGCTTTTGGGTGGGAGAGGGATAGCTCGGTGGTTTGAGCATTGGCCTGCTAAACCCAGGGTTGTGAGTTCAATCCTTGAGGGGGCCATTTAGGGAGCTGGGGCAAAAATTGGGGATTGGTCCTGCTTTGAGCAGGGGGTTGGACTAGATGACCTCCTGAGGTCCCTTCCAACCTTGATATTCTGTGATAGAAAACAAGGGCAGGGAAGTGGCATCCCCATCCAAAAAGGTACCCTCCTCCAGAAATCTGAGATGTAAGACTTTGGAAGGTGTGGAGACAGCACTCTCTCTCAAGCAGTGAGTACTTAACTGACCAGAGTATTATCTGGATGAGTTTGAAAAAAAACCAGTGACGCTTATCAGTCATTCAGATGTGAGCAAGAAACTAGAACTTGCAAAAGTAAAGTGAATAATGACCATGTATCTTTCCCTGTTTCCGTTTACCTTTCTGCATGTGTGGAGCAGAGGGATGGTCAGTGCCATAGAAGGTCTCAGAACTTGGGCCCAGTCATGATTTTGAACGTGCTGTTTTAAGTCTCTAGCTACAAACTCTCCTGTAAAGAGCGGGGATGGGATGGCATTCTACAGAACTTGGTGCGTCTTCCCCCAGCAGAAAAACATGGGTTGTCTGGGAGTGCTATGCTGGGTCCCAGCTGTGTCATTTCCCATTGCCCCTCTGAATTGTCGGAAGAAACGGGCAGATCTTAAGAATGATTCATGTCACTAAGAAAACCTTTTACTTCAGTAATAAAGGGGTGGGGCTGAGGTATGGGGAGGAGCCAGTAGAGAGTTTGCTTCAAGAAGAATTACTTTCCTTTGTGATTACTCTGCTTGAAATTGCTCCCAAATGTAGAGTGAGCCTGAGGTTGACACTGTTATCATGGTGGGTTTAATGACTCCCCACCATTAATTCAACTTGATTCAATTTCATATTTCCTCTTTTCTGTTGTACTCTCCTTTCCTCTGTCTGTTTTGCAGCTGCTCAATGGGGGCCAGGTGTGCAGTATCTGTTTCCTTTTAGCTTCTGCTTTTGTCACGATTTGATTTATTTTAAGGGGCCAGTATCTAATAGGGTTCTGTGTAAAGCCTGTTGTTCTTACATTGCCAGGGATCGCAGATCCCAGTAACAATTGCATGTGTGGCACTCTTCAGGTGTCTAGATCTTGCTGCAGCAAATGGGAGGGGAGTTAATTACCATAGCAGAAGATGGGCTCTGCTGTTGGGGACCTTGCAGTGGCATTGCTACCACTCTCTTAGCAGTGTCGAAGCAAAGCAGAATAAAACTGAATTGAAAATAGAGGAGAAAGGAACAGATAAACTTAGAGGAGGTGTGAGACGGAGAGTTAGTTTAGATGTCTGATATTGTTGTTTTGGGTCTCTGTTTAGGTGTACATTTTGTTTTGATTTTTTTAATTTATTCCATACATGTCAATGTGGCTACAGTATCCTCTTCACCACTATATTGATTAGTTTTAGAAAATGTTTCCTGTCCAAGGAGGAGTGTGGTTGAGACTTGGGAAGATCTCGGCACTCGCCTAGAACTTTAATGGCCGTGTTTTTATTTCAGCATGCCATCTCTACAACAAGCTTGTCTTTTTGTTTGGTTGGTGTCCCCCCCCCCCCCCCCCCACAATAGTAGAGGCCATTCGGTCTTTGAGACCTATTAACTTTCCACAAATCTGAATTCCCATCAATAGTATTTGGCCTTTAACTAGAAAAACAAAGCATGGAGCATGCAGACTCCTATCTGGTGATTGTCAATACTGCAGTTAATTGGAGAGGCTCACAGTGATGAAATCAACCCTTTCCCTTTTCCCCCTCCATGTCCCTGGGGCAAGATATGTCCCCGTACTGGCTCCTCTGATTCTCACTGGCACACCAGCAAGAATCCCAAACCTTGGTCTGCCAGTGTACTGCAGGCTAAGGGATAGCTTTACAGTAGCTTTCATAATACTAGTTTGCAAGTAAGTGTTTCCAGAAAAATTATTGGTTTGGCCCCACATCAAAGCATCCCACGTGTTAATCGTTATATTCAGCTATTCTGTCCTGCAGTTTAGCTGGTTTCAAGTGGAGAGGTTGGACTTAGTTTCATGAGCCTAAGATTTCCTCAACGTGTTTGGCGGAAGCTGTGTGTCTCTATGCTTGTCAGGTCATGGTTACAAGCCTGCTGCTTCTGTGGTAGAGGCAGACACAGAGACGACTCACTCAGAGCTTCCCCCCAACCCACTAATGTTAATTGTGAACCCAACAACAATGTCCTGTCAATTACTTTCCCAACTTAATGCGGGTCAAGGTACCTGTGCAATCAAGCAACTGATTACCAAAAGGAGAAGAGGATACTGTGCCTGCAGCTGCTGTGATATGTTGTCATTGACTGTATTTGTGACTTCCATTTTTTCCCCCCACAACCCCTTCTCTGGATCATTCTCACTGTTTCTTGTTTTTTGTTTTTTTTTCTCTTGCTCTTTTCTCTCCCTTTTTCCTTCCTTTTTGTTTCTGTTGTCTCTCAGCTGGAGGTTCTCCACTACCGACTCAGTATCTCCAGTACACACCACAGTAGTCCTGCCCAATCCGGCTACCAGGCCCTCCACGCATACCAAGTATTGCCATCTTTTCATTTTGTTTCTTTTTCAAAAATCTTGTTTCATCATATAATCTGCAAAGTGTATTAATTGGCACTAGCAGAAAAGGCAGCTGTACAGCAGGTTTGCAAGATGATTCAGAGATTAGTTCCACTGAAACAACATTTGGTAAAGCTAGGTGCAGCAGATACTGAGAGATGCTGATGAACACCTTGGAAAAGGATGTAAGATGACTAGCACATATTAGAAGGACCAGTTGGGATCCCCATTTTAAGAGATGCATCTCTTTTAATGGATTTAAAGGGAAAAATCTGACACTGTGCTAATATCTCCTTGGCCCAACAACTTGCTTTGCTAATGACAGAATTCTGTCTGTCATGTACTGCTCCTTTAAATGAATTTTGCAGGGAAGAGGAGATCAGAGGTTGCATGGCTGTACCCCAATGAGAGAGGTAGGTAACATGTAAACAATCGTTCTGCACTTCCAGTGAGAAACAGCTGACAGGGTTAAATTAATATTGGCAGCCTGAGCTTGATTGCCTAACTTCACAAAGGGATATGTGGGTTGCACATTTGCAGATTATTCAGGACATGTCTGCAAAGCCATTCCTGTTGGAACAGATTCCTGGGTTCATCTCCATATTTCAGCCCTTTACTCACTTGGTGAGGCAGAGTCCATAAAGCCAAGTTAATGTTGGTATGAATTCTCCCTGCCTTAACCACTTAGTCCTCTGCTTTTGCATAGGCGGCATAACACTTTTACTATTACTCAACATTCCGCTTAAGAAGGAAAATAAGAATCTGCTACCCGGCTCATTGTTTTATAGCCTTAAATCATCATGCCAGTCCATAGTATTGTTCTTAAACTTATGTGAAATATGTATTTTCTCCACCTTTCTTGGTGAGGGGAGGAACGATCGTGTGAACATTCCTGCAGATTAGGGCTGGAGGTCAAAAGCTTTTGGAAAGCGTTGGGAGAATAGAAGCTGCCTTTTAGCTTTAAAGAACAATGCTTGTGATGCTGGTGATCCAGGTTATGAGGAAATTAGGTAGTCAAATAGCTTTTAAGTGACAGAGGATTTGTTAGTGTAAAAATGAACAATGGAGTTAAATGCAACCATACAAACAGTTGAAGACTTATATAAAACAACATAGAATGCTTTCTTGGAGGTAGTCAATGGCCAAGATTTTCAAAAGTGACTAGTGATTTTAGTCAGTTTGAGGTTCCTTAAAGGGGCCTGGATGTTCAGAAAGTGGGTGCTCAGCAATATGTGAAAATCACTAGCCACTTTTGATAATCTTGGTCTAAGTTCATAGCACCAGAAAGAGCCTACCTAAGAGGTCTTTGTTAGGTATTTTCTCCTTCAGACTTTATATAGACTAACTGGCTCGCAGCCACCTCTCAACTGGTGTGACCCCTTTTGTAGCCTCACGTCCATGGTGATGGACACTGGCAGGAATACAAATGGAGTCTTCATTAATCCTAGTAATAGGGCCTTCCCTCCCTTAGGGATGGTCTACACTGGGGGGGAGTATCGATCTAAGATATGCAGCTTCAGCTACAAGAATAGCATAGCTGAAGTCAACGTATCTTAGATCGACTTAGAATCACTTACTTCGCGTCCTCGTAGCACAGGATCGACGGCCGCCGCTCCCCTGTCAACTCCGCTTCCGACTCTCGCCATGGTGGAGTTCCGGAGTCGATACCAGAGCAATCGGGAATCGATTTATCGTTTCTACACTAGACACGATAAGTCGATCCCCAATAGGTCGATCACTACCCGCCGATCCAGCAGACATGTAGACATGGCCTCAGACAAGGCATAGATCCATCCAACTGCACTGCTGCAGACAGAGGCCCTTCATCGCCTGCCAGCAGTCAGGAGTTGAGCCTTTTCCAAGAGGGAACCCTAGCTATGTAAAAGTATTAAGAAAATTTTCAGCACTGTTTAAGCACATGAAAACTGTTAGCTGCTTCCCCACAGCCCTTGCAAGTAGGAAGGGCTTTAAAGTGTCATCGCAGCACCAAGAATGGTTCTGAATTGCTCACATACAGTTAAACACAATTAAAAGATAAGAAGTAGTTTCCTAAAAAACCAAAACAACCTGTCCCAAGTAGTCAAACTATGCAGCCCCGAAGTTTCACCTGAACACAGCTTCATTATAGCATCCAAGAATCTCCTTTCACAGCTGCTGATAACACATGCAGCTCAGTGCAACCCTCCATCACACTTGTTTTTGTTGCTGTGGTACTTGTGTTTGGCTATCCTTGGTGTCCCACAAACAGCCCTTAGTGGTGGATTGAGATTAGTTTACTGTTTCTAAGGCAGGTTAGAACACCAGTAGAGCTGGTGTGTGCTCCTGGGCTCTGCAGTAGTGGGGAAGGGGTGCACTGATATCTGACTCCCTTTTTCTCTCCCTATAGCATCTCCCCATTCCTCCATATGCTCACTCTTCTGGTAGCAATACCAAACTGGCCCACTCTCACCCCTCCGTGTTCCTTGCATGAAAAAGATCTTCCCATCTCCCACACTTCCAGTAAAAAGATTGAATGACCACCCCTTCCAAAAAAACCCAAAAAACACTTATACTGATGTTAAGTGCAACAGGATCATTCAGGACATGAGCAACAGAAGCAAATATTACTCTTTCCATAACTTTTTTAGAATTTTTCTTTTTTAGGAGGCAGAAGAACACCCACATAAGAAGGAAGGCCTAGTAGAGAGTGAGCTGAGAGCATAATAATGGTTCTGTTTTGTTACCAACAACAGACAATAATAATAATAATTAATAATAAATAAAGTAATGGATATTCTTATTTTTTCCTTAGAGGGGGTAAGTTAAAGTAAAACTAAGTTCTGTTATTACTCTCTAGGGGGTTACTATAACTTGAAACAAAAAGATAGACTGTAAACCCCTTTCTCCTGTAATCATAGTGACTAAAAGAAGCCTCACAGGTATTTGTTAAAACAACGAGGAGTCCTTGTGGCACCTTAGAGACTAACACATTTATTTGGGCATAAGCTTTCATGGGCTAGAATCCACTCCATCAGATGCATGGAGTGGAAAATTTGTTAGTGAGCTGTTGAAGGCAGAGCTGTGATGCAACTTGTTCTCTTGGGGAGATAATTTGTTCAAATTGGGTGGCACAGAACTAAACAGGTAGGGACACTCCTGTTCTGTTTAAATGTCTGATGTGAAAATATCTTTGTGCTGAGCTCCCTCATAGCGCGTTAACAAGCAAAACTTATCTTTCTGCCTATTGCTTTAAATCTAGGAGTCATTTAAACCCACAGAAGAGCATGTGTTAGTGATAAGACTGCTCGTGAAGCATCTACATGCTTTTGCCAACAGCCTGAAACCAGAGCCACTCTCGCCCTCAGCCCATTCCCATACAGCCAGCCCACTGGAGGAATTCAAGAGGTAGGTATACTGTCAAACTGCCTTTCAGGCATACAAAGCACTAATTAATACATACCTTGGCAGTTTTGCTTTTGTTGAGAGCTTGAAATTGCATTATTAGGAGTATGAGAGAGCCCACTTTTATACTCCTCATGCACTTTGGGCTGGAGTCCAGATCAGAATAGGGAAGAAGAAAGTAGTTGCTCCCAATCCACAATGTATCCACAATGGAAAATGCTTCAGCTTTTTTAGAAAAGGGGGAGGGGCTCAGACTGCTTTAGAGGTGCTAGTATTTGTTCTGAGAACAGAGGGAAGTTGAAGCAAGTTTAGAAGAGCAGTCAGACTGGTGCAGAAATAATTTCTCTGCATATCTCTGCAAAGGACATGTGCAGATCAGTAGAGAAAAGTTGTGTTACTGAAACTGCACCAGAAAGAAATTTCAGCTGAGAACACTGGGCAGCTTTCTTAGAGGCACTTGGGTTGCATTTGGCCCTGGAATAGCAGGTTGTGTGCATCACTATTAGAACTTTTCAGACATGTTCAAATCATCGGCTCCTCCTTCAGCTGAGAAAGAAGCTATCAAAACTTGTTACGTCTGTATTAAATGTTTGAGATATTACTTTATCATCTATTATTTGTTTATACATGTGTCTTTGTGTCTGAATCTCATTGCAGAGTTGTGATTCCTCGGTTTGTCCAGCAGAAGCTCTATATCTTCCTGCAGCATTGTTTTGGCCACTGGCCTCTGGATGCCTCTTTCAGAGCTGTATGTACCAGCCTTTATTTCTGCTGAGTCCATACAAAATCAGAGTTAGTTAATAAAACACTCAGCCAGCTGCAGTGATAAAACTACTGTCTTTGTAGAACTGTTCCCTGTTCATGACTTTTTTCCTCAGCGAGAGGGAAATAAACATTTATTAAGACTATTAGTTAGAAATGAAGTGTAGTCAAGGTATTAGATACTGGTGAAACTGTGTGGGGGTGGTTCGTTTCTCTTTCCCTTTATGGAAATGACCACTGATTGAGAACAAGCTATTCTTACCACAGAGAATCTGTATGTTTATGGATAAATTTGTCCTATCTAATAATACACTGTAATCTTGTTGTAACTAACCAGACTGGGAGAAGAAATACGGCTTTAATTTCTTATATCAAGATGTTTTAAATATACATTCCTCTTCCTTGGGGGAAGTGACATGGCTGGGTCAGTTATGTTGCCGTGTTTGGCAGATAGGACAGAATACACCACTGGGAAGCCTCTAGGGGTGAAATCTTAACTCAACTGAAGTCAAAGTTGTCACGGACTTCAGTGGGGCCAAGATTTCACCCCCTGTTGCCTAGTAGTTTCTTGTGTGAGTGCCCACTGCTGTATTGGAGAAGAAGGACTGAAAAAGCATTAACACAAAACACTATTCAGCCCATCCTCCATGTGTCTCACTAGACTATACGGTGCTTCAGTGAATGATATTAAATGTCAGAATAATAGCACAGTCCTCAACCATGATGACTACATTTATGTGGCCAACCAACAACTCTCCGACACCACCTGTTATAAGAACTCAAAGAAGACCCCGCACCACAATTTACCCAGGAATTTAAGGATATCATCAAATCCTTCCCCAAACAACTCCCAAGAGAAACTCTACAAACTCATCACCCAAGAACCCACCCCAGGAACCTTCTGCGTGCTTCCCAAGATACACAAGGGAGCCCAGGCAGACCCATCATATCTGGCCACGGCACTCGCACAGAAGGAATATTGGGACTTATAGAAACCATCCTCAAACCACTCACCAAGCAAAGGGCCAGGTTCCTCCAAGACGCAACCGACCTCTTCCACAAACTCTGCAATATTAACAACCTCCCTCAGAACACCATCCTTGCCAGCAGGGATGTCACTTCACTATACACCAACATTCCTCACAATGATGGCATTGCTGCCTGCTTCAAATATTTACAAAACAATGGAGAAACCGCAGATATCCAAACTAAACACATCGCTGAACTCATCCATTTCATCCTCGCCCATAACAATTTTACAGTTTGTTCAAACCCAGAACAGCCAGGGGTACTAGGATGGCTCCCCAATATGCCAGCCTCTTCATGGACCACCTTGAAGAATTTCTGGACAAATGCACCATGAAACCAATGTATCTGAGATACATCGATGATATTTTCATCCTCCAAACAGACACTCCCTTATAGATTTTTCACCACAACTTCCCACAGATCACCATGCCTACTTTTATAGATGCAGCAACCATCTCAAACACACCAAGAAATCTGTTGTCTGCAGTCAGGCACTCACAGAATATGCTCTGAGGAGAAAGTCCAGGATATACACCTTAACACGCTCAAAACTGCCATACTGAATAACCACACTTCACCAGAGAAGTAGATCCCATCATAGAACAGACCACACAAATACCTCGAGAGAACCTATTTCAATACAGAAATAAACCCCCCTCCAACCGCATACCCATAGTTGTTTCCTACCACCCCACACTGGAACCCATACGGGGTATCATCAAACAACTACAACCCACGCTTGATGAGGACCTCATCCTGAAAGAAATCTTTCCTGAATCCCCTCTCCTGGCCTTCAAACAACCCTCCCAACCTCTCGAAGCTCATCATTAGCAGCAAGCTCCCCACAGACCAGGACACACCAACTCAAAGCGGCACCAGACTCTGCCACTGGTTGGTATAGTGGAGGACTTACATCGGCGGGAGCAATGCTGTAAATCTGCAGATACTTACAGTTAGGTTGACATAAATTGCCTTAGGTTGACCTAACTCTGTAGTGTAGACCTGGCCTAAGTACATTTCCTGGACCTGAAGAAGAGCACTGTGTAAGCTTTAAAGCTTGTCTCTCTCACCAACAGAGGTTGGTCAATAAAAGATATTATCTCACCCACCTTGTCTCTAATATCCTGGGCCCAACACTGCATACACCAATACTAGTACATCAGCTTGATTGGTGGATGCATCTTCAATTCTATGGCAGCCACTTGCGCACGCTTTCATCTAACTGTTATTGTAGAGGGTGAGCTGCTTGTTCAGTAAAACCAGGCATTTCCTAAAATGTTTTGTTAATGGATTTTTACTAAGCATTTAGTTCTCTTCAGCTCTGATGCAAGGGCACACGATCTTGTTCTTCAGGGCTGAGACTTTTGCCAGATATTTTCATTCCTTAAGTCTTTTGTTGGCATTAAGAAAGTGGGTGTCATTGTCCAAGGGACTTAGCAAAACAAACAAGCAAAATCTTCCTTCTTCAATTGAATTGATTTTTATGTTGTTGTGGTTTTGCTTCAGGTCCTGGAGATGTGGTTAAGCTACGTGCAGCCCTGGAGATATGCTCCTGAGAAACCACTTCAGAGTTCAGAGCCTCAGCCTCGCAGTGTATCAGAGAAATGGTAAACATAGGGTTATTCCTGAGCAGAATCTGAAGGTCACTCCAATCCTGACTTCAGCAGATGGCATCTATTAACCGTTAGAATTTTGCATATGAAAATCTTGAAGGCAGAGTTTTAAATGTTGTTCCTTGTAAGCATCTAGTTCATGGATACCGAACTGTGGAATTGTGACCCAAGCACCCTCTTTCTTTATCATGAGGTGGGGTCACAGAATGGAAAAGGTTGAGATCTACTTTCCTAGTTTACCCCATTCAGTTCCTCCTGACATGTTACTCTAAGTAGCTTGCTTCATACAGCAGGTGCCAGACTGGCCTTCCTGCTGAGGAAGAACAAAGATGGCATATCTGTCACCCTGACATGGGTAAAAATATTTCTTTGGCTTAAAGCTATATTGACAAGTCCCCCCCAAGTGGCTCCAACATTACAAACTACACTGCTCATTGCATTGTGCTGCGTCCAAAATCCTGGGTCATCAGAACAGCCATGCTGGGTCAGACTGTGGTCCATCTAGCCTAGTATCCTGTCTCCTGACAGTGGCCAATGCCAGGTGCTTCAGAGGGAATGAACAGAACAGGCAGTCATTGAGTGATCCTGTCGTCCACTCCCAGCTTCTGGCAATCAGTGGCTAGGGACATCCAGAGCATGGTTTTGCATCCCTGACCATCTTGGCTTATAGATTATCCTCCATGAATTTATCTAGTTCTTCTTCTTTTACCCCTGTTATAGTTTTGGCCTTTACAACATCCCCTGTCAACGAGTTCCACAAGTAGACTGTGTGTTGACTTTACCAGCTGTTCTGAGGCACCTCCTCCTTCCCTAAGACCTGTAGTGGCACAATCCATTCAGCAGTGAGGGTGGGTTTCATGAAGAGGCAGCATCAGTTTCTCTGGTCCCTGGATTCTTGTGCAGGAGGCAGTGAAGTCAGTGCTTTTGATAGAAACCACACTTCAGGCTTCAGCTTGTCTCTGAAGTCCTCCCATTGCACATCTATGCAACTAGATATCTGCCAGCACAAAGTCATAGATTGTTACTGGTACCTAAAAACGCTAGAGTAAGGAGGAACATTTTTTTATGTGTGTGAAATGGAAAGGATGAGATCATTCCAGTTGATGGTCTAAAATATATTCTATGGGATTATTTACTTGGTAGAAGACTGAATATACTTACTCCTTATTTTAATAGCTGTATTCACAAATCCACTGTTACTTTGACAGGGCTCCCTTCATTCAAGAGAACTTACTGATGTACACCAAGCTATTTGTAGGCTTTCTGAACCGAGCTCTCCGCACCGATTTGGTCAGCGCTAAAAATGCCCTGATGGTGTTCCGAGTAGCCAAGGTCTTTGCTCAGCCCAACCTAGCTGAAATGATCCAGAAAGGTAACTGAATGCCTCCTTGCAGTCTTCTGCCCTGGTCTGTCCCATAGCAACTCTTTTGCCTCAGAAGCATGCAGAAATATGAATTGGAGGATTCGGTGTCTGCCTCATGTGACATTGAAGTTCAGAGACCTGATATCTTTGCTTCTATTTACAGTATTGGTTTCATTCATATATATATATATATGTTTTTCTTATTTTTTTTTCTAATTTCCATTCATCAGTCTCACTGATTCCTATTTGTTCTAACGAACATAAAAAGAACACGATGCTGGGTATTTTTAGTAAACAGAAACTCCTTGTGTTTTACAACTTCCTTATTGTTTGTGGTGTTTGGTTATTAACTAACTCAGAATTAAAACTTTGTAATGCCGTACAGAAATTTATATTTACTCAGACTTCAGCAAGATGGCTAGTCAGGAAGAACTTGCACTCCAAATTCTAGATATCAGTTCAAAGTGTCCTGAAAGCTGCATGTTGAGTGTACTAGGGTACAGTGGGCGGGGGCCGGCAGCGCACAGGAGGGTTTAGGCAAGCAACAAAAATTTCAGGTGCTGGAACATGCTTAGTTGGGCAGGTATGGGGACCATAATATCCTTTCCAACAAGCAATCATGGCCTAGAAGTACTATGTCTATATAGATTTAGATGCACCATTGTAATTGTGAAAGCTCTTTCTGCTGTATGAGTGAAGATTCAGTGGAAAACTTGAAGTAATAACTAGGGCCCTGCCCTCCCTCTCCTCCCCCCAAGTAACCTCACAACCTTGTTACAATGAGGGATTAAAAAAATTTTATTGCTAGATCCCCAAATCAGAAGGAAGGTGTAATCTAGTCTTCTCCACCCCACATCATCTTATCCCAAATTCTAGGGGAGCAGTTATTCCTGGAGCCAGAACTTGTTATCCCTCACCGTCAACACCGAATTTTCATGACCCCCACTCTTGGTGGGAGCTTCTTGTCATCATGGCCTCCATCAATCACAGATGCCTCATTTAAGGTGAAGAGTCACGTTTACTGCTTGGAAGGACAGGACTCCCAGTACAAGCAGATGTTTGGTCCAGAAGTCAGGAATTTGGTAAGCAATGACCTTGCTTACTTGCTCTGTGGAAGCCCCTTTATTGCTGTTGTGAGGGGTATGTCTCCATACTGAATATCTGCTCCATCATGTACGGGGGGAGAAATTTTAGCTCTTTAAAAGTAGGGGGTGAATCAGGAGTTGGTGATGGTTATAGAATCTGTTTAGAGGGTCCATAACAAGTACGAAAATAGAAATGTACAGACTGCTTTCCAGTCTTGAAGGGTGGGGTGGACTGGGTTTGCAGCTTTGGAGCAGTCTGCTATGGGCATGTACTTGTTTCATCTCTCAACAGTGACTGAGTGTGTATTTCTGATTCATAGTGTTAATAATCAATACCCAGCAGCAAGCCAGTTAAAAACGGTGTAGCAAAGGGAGAGGGTCTCTCCCTAAGCAGCAGGCTAGTGAACTGAAGGAAGATGCATCTCAAAGGAAACCGAGGGGTTACTCGCATTCCTCTGATTGCCCCAGCTGCAGTGACTTCCTTTACTCTATTGGAGCTGGAGCACATTACTACTACCAGCATAAGTCCATGTCAGCTAAGGGAGTGAATGTGCTGATTCTGTTCTGACTGACACGTCACCAGGCAGACTTGTATTCATATGCTGGTGCTTACTACTGACTTGTGTCCTTTATTCTATTGCTTTATTTAGTCATCCTCCTGTCTTTTATTTTTCAGGTATTAAGATTGGCCCAGTTAATAGGCCAGGCCAAGCAAACAGCAAAATCCATATCAGACCACTCTGCAGAGACCATGGCTAGTCAGTCCTTCCTATCCTGGTTTAGGTTCAGCCCTTCTGACATGAATGGTTCCTATACAGGCAATGACCTAGATGAAATTGGGCAAGACAGCATCAAGAAAACAGATGAATATTTGGAGAAGGCACAGGAGTACCTATGCCAGATCTTTCGGGTAGGTAACTTCCTTCCAAGTGCTGTCACTGGGAAGTAGCATGAATGGGAGTCAGGATTTCTGCAGTCTACTTCCAGCTTTCACACTTACTTGCAGTATGATCATTGGCAAGTCATGTAGGCCAAAATTTTCAAAAGTGGACACTCAGTTTGAGTACCTCAATTTTTGGTGCCCATCTTGAGACACTTTAGGATTGATTTTTTTTTTTTTTTTTTTTTTTCCCCAGGGGTGCTGAGTGCCTGTAAACCTCTTGACTATTGCTAAAGTTGCGGGTGCTGTGTACTTGAAAATATCAATCCCAGGCTAAGGTCCCTCTAAGCCGCATGGCTTCGCAGCTGTGTATTAAGCCCTGCGCAGGTGCTCAGGGCTGCGGCAGGGAGAGGTCTCTCTCCCTCAGTGCAGACCTGCCTGGCCAAGGCCCACCAGAGCTGCCGGGGAAAGGAGCCCTTCCATCGGCCCAGCCCAGCCCCACCGGAGCTGCCGTGGATGGGGAGAGGCGCCTCTCCCCTGGCCCCGAGCTGTTGCAGTGAGAGAGGGCTGGGGGGAGTCCTCTCTCTCCACTGCAGCCCTGGGGCAGCCTGCACCCCAAACCCCTCATCCCCAGCCCCACCCCAGAGCCTTCAACCCTAGCCAGAACCCTCATCCCCTGCACCCAACTCTCAGTCCCAGCCCTGACCCCTCCCCACACCCTGAACCCCTCATCTCCAGCCCCACCCCAGAGCCTTCAACCCTAGCCAGAGCCCTCACCCCCTGCACCCAACCCTGACCCCTTCCCACACCCTGAACCCCTCATCCCCAGCCCCACCCCAGAGCCTGCACCCTTTGCCAGAGCCCTCATCCCCCTACACCCCAACCCTCTGCCCTAGCCCTGAGACCCCTTCCACACCCCAAACCCCTCATCCCCACCCCAAAGCCCTCCCACACACACACACACCCGCACCTCAGCCCCAAGCCCCCTCCCACACTCTGAACCCTTCAGCCCCACCTCCATCACATGAATTTTGTTATGTGCACCAATATGAGACACATCACCTTCATAGTGGTGCACATAACAAAATTCATTCTGCACATGGACATAAAAAATTAGAGGCAACATTGGTCCCAAGCCATGTTAAACTAGGTACCAACAATAAGTAGCCACTTAGAATAATCCCATATTTTTTCTACTTACCAAGGGGCATTTTATGGCTTAATGTTTTTAAAGCACTTTGAGATTTTCTAATGTAAAATGCTGTAGAAATGCAAAAGTGATAAAGCTAATAGAAGCAGCCATCTTCTATTATCTTCTTTCATTAAGCTGAAAGGAAGCAAAGAGATTTTACACAAGTTTGCTTGCATATGACTGGGAGAAGACAGAGCTAAGCAACAGCTATGGGAAGACTAGGATGTACTGAGTGAATAATACTTCTGTCTGCCAGGGCTTGTCACCTTCTGAAAACAATTAGGAATTTAGTTGCCTTTTTTTTGTTTTTTTTAAAGTTCTGTTGTAGACTGGTAAATGGGTTGTTTTCAGTGCCTGTTCTGTTGTCAGTCATTGGCTATGTGGTTCTCAGGGGCTGCACAGGAGCTGGTGAATGGGGAAATAGGTGGAACAGAAAAAAGTGGTAAAACTGAATAATTATGAAGAAATTGTGCTTTTTGACTAGTTGAATGAAGCCCAGCTGACCCAAATGATGATGAATTGTGGAGCAGCTCAGGATGAGAATGGAAAGAAGCAACTTCCAGACTGCATTGAGAGTGAGGATGGACTAATTCTTACGCCTCTTGGCAGGTATCAGGTAAGAGAGAAAAGCTTCCAGTCCAATACTTCTAGAAAGCAGAGTGTATGCCTCTACAGCAAAAGAAATAGCTTGTCAGGGATGGGAGGAGAGATACCAGTTCAAATGCAATTCAAATTTGAGCTATAAAGTATGTGATTTCCTTTCCTGTTCCTAGATCATAAATGGCTTACGGCGGTTTGAGATCGAGTACCAGGGAGATACTGATCTTCAGCCCATTAGAAGTTATGAAAATGCCACTCTAGTGCGACTGTTGTTCCAGTTATCCTCAGCAATTAATCAAAGGGTAAGTGCAATGCGAAGTCTTCTTTCTTTTTTCCAATTGCATATTCCTATTCTCCCTCTGACCTGTGTCAATGTACAACTTACACACTTGTTTTGTACTCTCACCATTAACGGGACTTCGGCATGAGTTTGCAAATATTCCATAGGGCTCTTCTTCCAGCCTGGAATCATGTTTTTTCCCTATTGCTCAAGAGTTGTAAATGTCACAACAGTTTCTCCAAATCAGAAACAGTACACTGAAATGTATTGTTCATGGTAGATGAGGTAGAAGGAATATCTTTCACAGGATCATATTAGCATAATGAAAGAACACTCTGTTTCCCTAGTTGTCAAAATAAGCCGGAAAAGGGTTAATCCAACCAAGCCCTTTTATTCCGTCCTCCTCCAGCCTCTCACTCCTTTAAGCTCTGTCTTGCAACCTGGTGGTTAGTCCTTTCTCCACTTATATCCTGACATAATATGTATACACTTCTGAGTACATATGAATGGCGTGACCACTGGTGTTCCAGATTTCCTTCTGTTGGTTTAGCGTTTTGTACCACTAATAGTAAATGAGCAGAATTACTACAGTACAGATGTAAATTTGTGTCGGAACAATTCTAACTTTTGAAAGACATATGAGTTTTGAGTTATAATTGCTATATCCTTTCTGGTCCCTTAATACAAACCAAAACATAAAAGCAACAATTTTTCAGTGTGAACTTAAAATCCACATTTTAATTTTTATTTACGTTTTTCTTGTTCTGTTACTGACTTTGTTTTTCATACCTTAGTTTGCTGATCAAATGGAGATTCTCTGCTCCAGGGAAGACTTTACTGGCAGCTTGTGTCGCTATCATCTTACCAACCCATTCCTTGCAGAGAAGGGCAGGCACAGCCCAGCACTGAAACAAAGATCCGGACATTCTCGGCGACCAAGGATCAGTCTGAGATTTCTGGCTAGCTACAGGACTCTTCTTTCTTTGTTCATGATGTACTTCATTGCATCTTGGTTCTGCATTGGACCACTGGCCTGCACATTCATTATTCTCCTTGGGTATCTTCTTTATGCAGTAGTAATGACTTTCTTCACTGAAAGGTGGAAACCTCATCAACACTAATTTTTCCCTTCAGTGTACATTGTAAAACAAACTTTTTAAGGATAAAAGTACAGTGGTTCGTGATTAAAAGGCTTCGGCAAAGGATCACTTCAAAACTTTTAAGTGTGTTTTTTGTATTAAAGTTGAGCCAGAGGGATGGGTTTGTGGTTGGAGAAACTGCTGTAATCTGTGTAAATTCTCTTTTGATAAACTGTCTTTTCTATACAGTTTACTGAATGTGCGGGATGAGAGACACTGCTTGTGGTTTGGGGAACAACCTCCAATAGTTGTGGAGCTGAAACGAACAGCCCAAAGTAGCTATGGGAAACTACACATAAAAACAGCTCTAGATTTGGCAATCTATCCATATTGCAGCTTTTTACTTTTTCCACTTAATTTGGGAATTGGCCATTTTGAGCTGCTTTCTGCAGGTTTTATATCATATTGCTGGGGAGGGGGTTTTCAGTCTGACAAAGGCAATAGTAGCCACAAACCATGAGTTCTGGCCACAAAGCTGAATCCCAAAAAATCAGTAGGACAAAAATGACATGATTAGCATAAACAAGTTTTGGCTTAAATTACCAGAAAACTGGAGGAAATTGGTAATAATGGTTTAGCTCAGAAACAGGAGAGGAGAGTTGCATCTTGTTGCCAGATACATATGATTGCTCTGATTTGCAAAAAATTGCATTATAAGTATTTCAAAGTACCAAGAAAGGTAGAGGAGCTGGCAGCTGAAATCCCATAGCCTAGCACAGGGACTAACTCTGCATTCCCTTTTCTGAACCAATACTTACTTGTTGTCTTCACTGGTCCCTGTCTTTTCAAAATGAGGAACTTTCCATGTTTCCTGATAACTGCATTTCCAACTTATGTTTACCAAATCCAGTGAAACTTTCACTCATCTTGTTCAATCAGATTTCTCTTTGTGGTACAAGTTTCTTCTTTTGAAACCGTGTATGTAAATTAAAGTGCTTGCTTGATTTATTTTTAAAGCAAAGTCTCCTAGTGTGTTTTGTGTTAAACCTTCTTTTTGAGCAGGACTGTGTTGCAGTGTGTGTAAGTGAAATAGTGAGTACTGTATTATGCATTTATTTTTAGTAAGATTTTGTCAGTTTCTTTCTAGTACTGCAATTTGTTCTGGTAGATGGCATAAAGGAAGTATGTTCAGGCCTCTAATTTGTAGCCCTGGGTTCAAAATCGCTCACGTTTCATTTTTTAACAAATGTGCTACCTTCCCAGCAACAAACTACTTTAGAAAAGAGTCACCAACTAAACCAAAGTAAATTGAGCTTCTTTGTTTAAACAGAAAATATGTTTAAGGAATCAGTTAGTTTAACCTGCTCTCCTGTGAAATACACTGCTGTCAGGTGCCGTTGTGGCACTTGTGGGATAAAGGATTAAATACACCTTGCAGTAGTGAGATGTAGGGTACCACATAATATCCTCTGGGCAGAGATTTGTCACTTTTCATTTTATATGTAAAGGATTTTGCCCACCTACGAGCCTGTATAAATAACACTTGTCCATTGTCACATTCAAATCACATTGTCACTTGATTGCTGGCTTCTGCACCAGGTGACTTGGACTAACACAGTACTGGTGCAGATACCTTTGTGTAGCAAGCACTGCGCTTTTACTGCTGAGGATGAAATTCACCAACACATCTTTAAAAGTGGTACGGAAGAGGTGAAGCTGTAGGGCAAAAGCAGAATAAGAAATGTAAACTTTCTAGCACCATAAGCTGATGCGGAAAAGCCTTTGGGAAGTCTGGTCCTTTTCCTTGTCAAGGCAGCATTGGTCCCTATGCTCTCAAATACTGCCATTCTTAGCCAGGGAGGGCAGGGTAGCTAGCAGAGATGCAATGGGCAGACAATAGTGAAGACTGGTTTCTAACCATGAGAGGAGTGAAGTCCCAGTCAGTCCGTCCTCTTCCCCCCCCCCCCCCCACAGTTGGAAGACAGTCCTAGAACTAACTTGTTTTAAGACTGAGCTTGATAAATTTATAAAGGAGATTGCCTCTAATGGCATAAGGCCATCTGCAACTGCTATTAGCAGATATCTCCTATGGCCATAGATGGGGGAGGGCTCTGAGTTACTACAGAGAATTATTTCCTAGGTGTCTGGCTGGTGGCTCTCGCCCATATCATCAGATTCCAAATGATCATCATGCTTGAGGTTGGGAAGGAATTTCCCCCCAAGTCAGATTGGCAGAGAGCCTGGGCTTTTTTTTTTTTTTTTTTTAACCTTCCTTTGCAGGGTGGAGCGTGGGTCACATGCTGGTTTGAATGAGAGTCTCTGTAACTTGAAGTCATTAAATCAAGATTCGAGGACTTCAGTAACTCAGCCAGAGGTTATGGGACTGCTACAGGAATGGATGATGGGTGAGGTTCTGTGGCTTGCAGCGTGCAGGAGGTCAGATGAGATGGTCTTGCTGGTCCCCTGGGGCCTTTGAGTCTATGCCTACAGGATGTTATATGTGTTATGGAGCATCAGTTCCCAAGTGCTGCTAGGACCTTCCCCTGCCACTGCTACGGGGGTGGGGGGGTGGCAGTGCCAGGGGCTGAGGATGGGTCTCCCTTCCTCTGCTAACGCAGGGCTCCTGCTAGCAGCCCCTGGCCTCCCTTCTCTGCAAGCCCCAGGCCCCGATTGTCAGGTAAGAGGCTCTGTCTGTCTAAACGTCTCGGAACGGGACCCGAGCCCAGCTAACTTCCCTGCACATCCCCTCCCGCAACAGGCCGCGCCTGGGCTAGTCAGCACGAGCCCAGCGCCGGCCTTGTCCCAGGTGGGTGATACCACCCTGCCGCGGGGGCAGGGGGAGCGCCCCTCCACCCGCATCCCTCGGACGAGACCATTCTGAGAGGGGCGGCGGCCGGTCCGGCGTTGTGGTGTGCTCCTGTCTCCATGGGAACGTTGACAGCAGGCGCCGGGCCTGAGGAGAGCGGAGCGGAAAGAGGAGCCCAGGCCGCGTGGAGAGGGTGGGGGGGGAAGGCTACGTCTACCAGCGGGCTTTGGGGGGAGGAGCTGGTGGGTTCGCAACTGGGGCTACGGGTGCGGGGCTGGCTGAGGTCGGGGGGTGTCTGAGCCTTAGCGTGGGGGGAGAGGTCGGGGGGTGGCTGGGCCCAAGGGTATATATGTGGGGGGAGGGGTGGCTGGGCCCAAGGGTGTATATATGTGGGGGTGGCTGAGCCCAGGATGTGTATGTGGTGGGCTGAGAGGGGAGGGGGCTGAGCTGGGTGTGTGGGGTGTGAAGGGGGGGGCCCAAGTTCCAGCCTGCTGGCTCCGTGCTGATTAAGCTCACATTCTTGTTCTCTTCCCCCACCCCCACCCCCACATTCTAGGTTGGCAGCTGTAAATTTGAGGGTCATGTGCAGAAATGGCTGGTGACCGTGAGGAGGCTTTGGGTAGTGATACCTGCCCCATCCCCATTCCCCTCTGAGGGCAAGTTATGTAGAGCAGAGGCACACAGAGCCATAGTCCACTCCCTCCATCAGAGACAGTGAACACAAGCCCCAGTGTCAGAGCCAAGTCCTGAGGAGACACCCCCCAAACCCATGATGCCAGGGTCATAGTAAAGGCGCATTTGCATGCCAGGGGTACAAGGTACATACAGGGCCTGACCTCATAGAGATTGAAGCACATTAAACATGGTCACTGACCCTTGTTCAACTTCAGTGGCATTTCCTCAGCTACTTTACTGAGAAGCTGTAGGCTGCCCACATAACCCTAGTCTGAAAACAACTTTTGTATCAGGACCTTTGGGGATGTACAGTACCAGTTTGCCTCCGCTGGGGAACCTACCACAGTGGTCAAGAGTAGGACTGGATAAATCAAGCCATCTTCAACTTGGCATCCAGAATAACCAGGGGCCTCAGCCTCTCTCTCAGTCCCAGTCTTTTGAAGTCTGGAACAAAGACTCACATAAACTAGTCATGGACTTGGAGAGAAGCCTGAAGTTCCTGCAACAGCAGCATGCTGAGACCCTAACGAAGCTTCATGAGGAAATTGAATATCTCAAAAGGGAAAACAAAGGTGAGGTGACTTTCCATATACAACTTTGTGTAGATTCTAGAGGCACTAGATGAGAGATTGGAGAGTTGTCACTGCAAGTTGAGAAATCTTTGATATCTTTTTCCTCAACATGCTAAGTTGTGAATGAATTACAATGAATGTAGGTTTTGCTTCTGCATCCCCACATTTCTTCTTCCGTGTCATCTCTTTAAAGAGGTCCCTGATGCCACTTGCTTAGGCCTACCATTCCTTGTGCTTTTCACAAGAGTTTTGTTTTGAAACTGTTAGAAAATATTTCCCAACACTTAGACTATAACAGGGGATATAAGAGGGGAATTCTAATGATTTTGACTGTGAGGCTAACAAAAGCTCAAAGACAAATCTGGTCAGTTACGGACTCCAAAGCCTGAAAAGGCATAGGGGACTGGATAACTTGGGGAAAGGTAATGAAATTAGTCTTTCACACCTAGTAGGCCATCACTTCAGTTTACCGGGGGATGGATATATAGTAGTACATCTGAAATCAGCTGGTGTGATCTCAAGTTTAGTTTCTGCTGGACAAGTGTTCACATTACAAAAATACCATTTAAATTAGCATTCTTTTCATCCTTGAGAGAAGCTATTGACTGAATCTTTGTAGAGAGAATGTGCCCCCTGTCTTGTTGATTGTTTCTCCAGATCAGGGTTGGGGTATATTGTCAATAAGAGATGTAGGCAAAAAGTGTCAGTATGACAGACTGGTTAATTTTGAGCACAGCTGGTTTACAAGAAATCCAACCATGAGAAAATTGACAAAACAGTTCAAAGCTTGTACCTGGACAACAAAAAAACACTTTACATTCATGGTAACATCAGTAAATTCTTTAGAGCTTACAGTAGCTAGATCGGGGTAGGCAAACTACGGCCCACAGGCCACATCCAGCCCACCAGCTGTTTTAATCTGGCCCTCGAGCTCCCACTGGGGAGTGGCATCTGGGGCTTGCCCTGCTCCGGTGGCTCCTGGAAGCAGCAGCATGTGCCCCCTTTGGCTCCTATGCATAGGGCCAGCCAGGGGGCTCTGCTCTGCACAGTGCCCCAAGTGCCACCCCTGCAGCTCCCATTGGCTGTGGTTCCCAGCCAATGGGAGCTGTGGGGGCGGTGTGTACGGCTGTGACAGTGTGCTGCAGAGCTGTCTGGCTGCGCCTCCGTGTAGGAGCAGGAGGAGGACATGCTGCTGCTTCCGGGAGCTGCTTGAGGTAAGCGCCACCCAGAGCCTGCACTCCTGTGCCACCCCCCTCCCCTGCGACCCAACCGCCTGCCCTGCATCCCCAGCCAGAGCCCACATCCCCCCAGCCCGGAGCACCCTCCTACACCCCAAGCCCTGCATCCCCAGCCAGGAGCCCCCTCCTGAACTCATTTCTGGCCCCACCCCAGAGCCCATACCCCAACCCCAATTTCATGAGCATTCATGGCCTTCCGTACAATTTCTATACTCAGATGTGGCCCTCAGGCCAAAAAGTTTGCCCCACTCCTGAGCTAGATGTTTGGGCTACTTATAAACCCTTGTTCATAGTGCAGAATACACAGACTGGTTTCATTCAGTGTGACCTGAGTTATGCTATACTTCTGTGTGCATACTTGTCTTAAAACTACTGAAAAAATTTGTCTTCTGTAACTCTACTTCCAATCTCTACCCCCTTCCCAATATTATTTAAATAATATCCACTCTTAGGTTTCACATTACGGTTACTCCCTCACCCTTTGAGCCCATATGTTTATTGTACATTAGACTGAAATTTTTTTCATTAAAATCAGAAATGTTGAAAGCTGATGTGAGTGACATTCTCTAGGAGCAAGCTTAGCTTTATTCTACAATGGGAAAAGGGAAGTTAAGGGGGTATGGAGAGAGCTCAAACTAAAAATTGTGTTCTCATTTGATTACAGAGCTTCATTATAAACTCATAATGAATCAGTCGCTGCAGCTAAAAGGTAGGCTATGCTTTTACTGTTCTAGAAATAGGATGATCTAGTAAGTGTCTTATCCCCTGGAAGTCCCTTTGTCTCCCCCTTTTTAATTTTATTATTAATAAACATTTTGCCTTGGTGCTTTGTCCATTTCCCAGTCCTGAGAGAGAATCTTGGAAGTGTCGCCTCCCCTCTGCAATGCAGAAATGTTCTAGCTCTCTGGCGACTGAAGACTGTGTACAATGAACACAATCTTGCTGCTTTCATGTCAGAATTCAGTTTTCATGGGTTTGTAGGGGAAAATGGAATAGATAAGTGTGGCCTGAGTTTCATTATTCTGATTGAGATGCGAGTTGTCTCCCTAAGCCAACACATAGGTTAGCATGATTCACAGGTTACAATCTGAGTGGGTTAGGTCAACGAGGAAGCATATTGGTGATGCCATGAGAACCTTAGACAGTACTTGCCTGCACTACAATGCTCCTCCATTCACATTATTCTACAGTTAAGGCCCTAAGGACCCCTCTGTATTAGATACTTTTGCCAGTATAGCAAGAGTACTTGAATGTGATTTTTTGGGGGTAGGAGGTGGCAACACCTTCATACAACAAAAGCCCTGCTGTGGATGTAGTGATACTGGCAAACATTTTTTGGCAGTATAATTTATTTTGCTCGCCGAACATTTATAAGCTATACTAGCTAAAGCACTGTGTGGCTGGCATCGGTTGCATCTATACCAGGAGAGTTTGGACAATATTGCTACATTGGCAAAGCTTTCACAAGTACAAACATTCATTGAATGTATCTCATAATGAGACTTTGCAAAATAATAAATTGGGGCTTCTTTTTATTTCTCTTGTGGTTTTTGAGCCTGTAGGGATCCTGTTTACAAGCTGTTCTCTAGAGCTATCAAGGTTAGAACATTTTTTAATGAAACCAGCATTATCATGTATCCTTACCATTCCAGAAGCCAAAGCTTTGGCTCAAAGCTACAGGCTCAAAAACCACAAGAGAAATAAAAAGAAGCCCCAATTTATTATTTTGCAAAGTCTCATTATGTGTTAGGGCTTGACTTACAACTTTAGAACGTTTGGAGGTTGGCAATACTGAATCTTTCACTGCAAATCTATATTCAGTCCATTAACTTTATTGATATGCAAGGGCGAAGTTCAGATCCCTGTGGAGAGTTAAATATTTATTACTTTTATGCATCCATCATGCCAGGCAACTGAAGGGATCTGTATCTCCACAACCTATCATAAGAAAAGCCTCACCAGAGATGATGCATAATCAAATGTTCAACCTAAAATACACTATGCACTTGCGCTATGCTCTGAAGGTTAATACTCACTCTGGCAGATTGCTAGAGGAAGCAAGTTCTGCAATTAGGAACCCTGCCCATAAAAATACCCTACCACACGTCCTCAACACTGCATATCTAGGATGTCAACGAATGTGCTTTAGTTTACCTCAGTTACTGTGGTGGTTTGTAGAATGAAAGAAGCACTTGTGGAAATAGCTGGGTCCCAACGCATGTTGCACTTTATAGATTATTATTTATTTGGTGTATGCAATCTGGTCAAGCCAAACCACAGCATTCTTATCAACAATGTTCAAGGCACAAAGACCTCCAGGAAGTTGAGTCATTTTGCAGTCCTCAGCAACGTGTGTCATGGTTTGTGGCTGCCCACACTGACAGAGTGGACTCTCTCTAAAATGCCATAGGAAATTCTGCTGCAACACAAATTCCATGTCTGGTACGAAACCGGTTGAGAAGGCTCCATTGCCTTCGTGGTAAATCAAACCCGGACTTGACGTTGCTTGGGGTCTGAGACAAGATAATTATTTGTCACTTTCTCTGTGGATTATGAAACTTACCCCACGTCCTCTACCATAATCCTTCACCCGGTAACCGTATCCACAGCGGGCGCGATGAGGGCAGATGACCATGTGGTGGATTAAACAAGTCTTTAGTTAAAATTGTGTGATATACCATATCTATCATTATCATGAGTTTTGCTACACTTTCCTCTCTGTGAAAAGTGGGTGGAGCAATATTGCAGAGAACAGGTAATCATGGTAGAGGAGAAAATTTAAGTGTGCCTGAAATAATATGCATAGTAGAATTAAGTTGTATGTTGATCATCCTTGTGTGAGACAAGCGAGCCTGAACTGGAGTGAAGTACTCTGCCGCTAAGTAACAGAGTACTAAGGCTGATGTGCATAATGTTTGGGCCTGGGCACCTCATGTTGTTCCGGCCAATTTTCTGAGCAGGTTGATACGCATTTTGACCTTAGTCGCTGTCTTTGCAAGATGATCTTGATATATGAGAGTTCTATCCAACATGACACCTAGATATATCGGGTATGAATCATGCTTCATTTGCTGGCCACTGAGAACTATATTCAGCTGTCTGCCTGCTTGTGCATGATGTAAGTGGAAGAAACTTAACACAGTCTTACTTCTACTTGGTATCAGGTGCCACAGCCGCCATATTTGCATTCAAAACACTTTCAAGTATGTCAAAGGAGTGTGACTGAGTGCCGAGACATATGTTGTCTGCATAAACAAACTTACAAGAGCCGGTATATGGTAGGTCATTCGAATATAAGTTGAATAATGTAGGAGATAATACTGATCCTTGTGGGAGCCAATTCTTCTGGTGCATCCAAGTACTTGTTCTATCACCAATATGCACATGGAAATGGTGATTTCTCAAAAACAGAGCCATTGCACATACAAACCAACTTGGCATAGTTCTGGACAATTTCACCAAAAGGCCAATGTGCAAACCGTATTGTATGCCGTGGTCAGTTCAAGAAAAACTGAACAGTCTTCAGCTGATGTTGGAAGCCATTTTCGATTACTTGATCACATGTACTAGTACCACAGCAAAAAACAGCCTGCTCTGGTCCCAGCATGCCTTCCACTTATGCCTTCTTTGTGAAATCAGACACTCAAGCACCTTAAAACAGATGCTCAGAAGTGAAATTGGTCTGCGGCTTGAAGGCAAATGTGGATCTTCCCAGGTTTCAGCAAGACAATGATCTTCACTTGGCACCAGATTCTAGGCAGTCTGGATTCCTGCAGAAGTCTGTTGAAAAACTGAACAAGCCATTCCTGAGCGTGAGGACCCAGATGTTTTTATGAATTCAGGTGCGATCTATCATATGCAGGAGCTGAACCGGTTTTTAAATTGTTCAGCACTTTATCCAATTCCAGACTAGTGAATGGCTCCATCCTACTATCGGCAGGATTACTTCTTAGGAAATGTTGCCATTTGTCATGTACCTGGCATTTGACAACTCTGTCACCAGGAGCTTTGGCAACCTTCAACAGATGACTGGCAATCTGATTTGGAGTAACTGCTGGCCTGCTTTGTGTACATGGGCATTTGAGCCGCACCTAGTTAACGAATTAAACTCCAGCTCTTCCGGCTTGACCACGTAAAGTCAAGCACCACTGTTGCTTCCTCTCTTTGAGTCCAGTGAGCGGCATCCAATGATTCTGTAAGATGGTCTGCAATCTCCGGATCACCTGACTGCTCAAACTGCATCAGCAAGTCTGCACAATCCTCATTCAAACATGGAATGTACACTGGTTGGAAGCCACGTGGAATTGTTGCACTTGCAGCTTTAAAAAGGACAACAGAAACAACGGTTTGCATCTTCCTTGGAGATGGTTAATGGGATGGTTATGACGATCCATTCTAAGTACTCTGTGAAAGAGCCCCAATGTGCCTTCCAGAAGTTCCATCTAGGCTTTGGTACACTCCTTATAGTTGGCAGATGGAGGACGCATTCCCATCTGAATCAAAGGAGGACAGCGTTGGCTATGTGGAAAATCATTAAGTACAGTACATGCCACTGGCTAATGCGTGATTGGCAAACGATATGACCCAGCACAGATCTGGGCAGTAGTTCCTATTCTAGCATGTTGAATGGAAGGTACCATACTGCTTAGGGTCATGGACCAATGCAAGATCATTATTTGTTGCCCACTCCAACAGTTGTTCACCATTTGGGTCTGCAGTTGCATAACCCCACTTGCTGTGATGACTAGTAAAGTCGCCAACATACGCGGCTGCATGCTTAAGCCTTGGGAGAACATGTGGAGTCCATGTTTCACCCAGTGGCTTATACATTCGTGATTTGAAACCCACCAACTTTAATTGTGTCACGAAAAGGTGAATATTCAACATGGACAACATCTGATATATCACTGTGGGTGTACGTGGCTCGACCATGTTTTGCATGAAGATGGTGACAACATTGAAACCAATTATCTTAAACCAATGTGCTTCATTCAGCATGATGAGATTTTCTTGTAAACAAATAATGTCAGCTAGAACTTCCTTTGCCAGAACACCAATAAGTTCCTGCTTGGCAGAAGACAACCCTTCAACATTCATCTGGAGGACTTTAAATGCTGGACCTATGACTAGAAAATCATTGTCTGGAACCTTTATAGATTAAAGCATGTTGAACTTCATTCAGAAGCAGATGGGGACTGGTGTATTTCACTGCACGTTAATATGCTTCTGCTGATTCATACGTAAGCAGATAGGATATCTCACATTCTGCCTTAGCCGAAGCTTCCAAGGTATGCCAAAGTAGTAGATGGAAGTTGTCCAGATGAGAGGGGACAAAAAACATGGCTGATCATAGTGAGATCAGTTTTAGTAAAGAAAGGCTGCAGCCTCTAAGTTAACTGCAGAGAACTGAATGAGCCACCACTACTACCTGAGTATACAGGAGTACCTTGCAATAGTCAACTACTGTGACCACGGGTGGACAAACTCCACCAATAAGCAGCAGTCAGTCTTCAGTGTTCCTAGTTGCTTAACCTTGCCCCTGAGCATCCCTCCCTTTTATAGATCAATCTTCAGTGATTTTATCCAGGTCTTTGTGATCACATTGTGTTCCATGTTGAGTGCAGAAAACACTCCCACTGGTTAAACCAAGCAGCTGTTCTGGTGCTATGGGAAACAGTTACATTGCAGGTTGCTCTCAGCAATCCTGCATGTAGAGAGCCTTGGCTCTGCAGACTTTAAATAAATAGTTTACCTGTGTTTCCTATTCTAAACTGAGGATAACATAGCCTCTTCGCTGGTCAGTTCTATGATCATAATGCCCAATTCATCACTTATTCTTCTTTGCAGGTGATAATTTAACTCCCACCTTGTTTGACAAGTTGCTTTCAAGGCAAGGTTCAGCAGGTAAGATAGCTTAAAACTGCAAGATTTAACTTTCGGGGTAGCAGGACTAGGAACTGCATATATTAGAGGAGGGGAAGATAAATTATTATTAAATGAAAATATCTAGACCTAGATATAGAAACAGGCAACAATGTAAAAGTCTGAATACCTATCAGATTTGTTTCAAATCTCTCTTCTTACGGCTCTTGATGATGATCAGGAGTCGTAGTATAACTGTTTTCCACTTATTTGGATCATGTGTGCTTGCACACACGTTTATAATCCCTTTTACATTATGACTGAGTTGCTAAGAAATTGGGAGAGCAAAGCCTATGTTTGGGCTGCTTCTAATTTATGGTTGTTAGTGCTAACATAGTAAAGTAGGATTTCTTGACACTGTGTTAAAGGATTAAAATAAGCTAAACTACAATGAAGCTGTTCAATAGCTCACAAAATAAAGCCTAAGAGCATGGAATACCTTGAACTACTGTGGAGATAAGGGTACTTAAAACTTGTATCTGCAAGCTGTTAGGTCTCTGGCCTGGCCTGGCCTGGCCTGTGATGCGTGCACACCCATCCCCCTTCCCTCTCCCCTTCATATTTTGTCTAACAGCTGCTGCTGTTGCAGTTTCTAGGTATTCACTGACAAACAGGCAGCAGATGGACCAGCCCAAAAAGCAAAAACTGAATACAGAAGAACAGGTGATCAACGTGGTACAAGGGGAACCAGAGCCTCCCTGTCCAAAGGTGGAGAAGCGACAAGAGGAGGTTTTTTCTAGGTATGAGCAAGCTATCCGAATACAGCAATTGTAGGCAGCTCATTTGAGGTTTCTGGGTTGTGTGTGTTCTTTTTTGAGTCTTTGACCATGTGGATCCCACTGATGGTGCATATGCACCTCGCATATCTCAGAAATATAAATAATGTAAAATACAAATTTATGAGGGTTAAGAATAAATTACAGTGAGCAACTGATTCTAGCAGGGGTACTTAGGAAGCTCTTTGGGGATACAGTTTTCAATTGAGTTGTCGTGTATTGTAATGGGCATAGACAGAAGTGCTAATTAATTCAAAGGAAAAACTCAGGCGTAAAGTGTACTGCCATGCACCATTCTAGACAGAGGACACAGAAAGTAGTTTAGCTACAGCGAAGGATGTGATCTTGTAGAGTTAAGACTCCTGGACCTGCCATGTTTCCTTCATTTCCCACTTGTGAAATAAGTAGAATACCTACCTGTACCATCACGCTCTTGAGAGTCTTAATCAACGTTTGACAAATGTTTTGGCAAGGTAAATGCAATAAATATTTAGACATTTAATCCATTTCCCTTGTGATTCTTTTATTCCTTAATTGTGATCTAGAGAGGACAGAGAAGTCTCTGATAAAATTACATCTCCAGTACTTTCACTGCCAAGCCAGATTAGATCTGGGCATGCTCAGGTACCACCAGCCTCCTCCAACCCTTTCCTGGTAAATGTTCTCCCCTCCCACATCCGGAAACCACCTACACTGGAAGAGTGTGAGATTGTCATTCACCAGCTATGGAACATCAACCACATGCAGGCACAAGAGGTGAGGCTGTTGACCCCAGCTCAGTCTACTTTATTCACAGCTTTTAAGATACAGTAAGTTTGTGGTGACGAAATAGGAAATAGATTTTCAGAGGCAAGCAGAAAGGTTATTTTCTCCTCTCTGTCCTTCAGCTGATGTATTTGAAATCATATCTGGAGGACATCCACAAGAACAAAAGGATTCCTGAAGACTATCTGCTAGCCAGCCAGATTGGGTAAGCTAAGCTGTTCTGAGTTATGGTTCAAGGCTCGGGTATTAGACAGACTGTAGCTGAGTTCGCTAGTTCCCTTTCTACTTTCTATTGGAGTGAATTTGTGGAATAGAGGCCATGTGCAAGGTGCCTAGATAGAGGTCATTAGCGAGCTTTGACTTTGTAGGGCTTCCTTCCTTAACTTTCCCTTGTGATTTATCTTTGAGCCACCTCTACCCCTCTCAAACTTTCCAGAATGCGATCTGTTAATGTGAATTGAGAGGATTTAAATGATATCTGCCTTAATATACCTCTACACACAAGCGGCAAAATCCTGTATTATAACAAGACTACTGCACACAGTTGTTAACAGCACTAACCTAACAGGAGATAAGTGTCCATAAACTTAGGGTGCAGGTAGACAAGGTTGTCAGTTTGTTCTTTCAGAGCACTTACAATCATTTAAGATATCAGCCTACGAGGAGTTGAGACACCTGGTTAACAGACTCTACTCAATCCAACTGAAAGTCAGACATATGGGCATTTCTGAAAGATTCAGAGGGATTCATGGTTTGAAGGCTAATGTTTATTTTAAGTAATATGATTTTATTTATATTGTGGTACTGTTTACAGACCCCCTTTGTGTTTAGGGCTGTATTGTAGTAGTTGGTATATAAATACATTGTAAGCTCTTCAGGGCAAGAACTGTTGCTGTCTAGACAAGAGATTACAAGGGCAACAAAAAAAAAAAAAATCATAGTTTACACAGATTTCCCTTACCTTTTACCCATCCCCCGTATTATTGCCACAACAGTTCTCCAGTTAAAACTCTAGAAGGGTAGTAGGTCTGTTGGAGTAGCATTTGGAGCAGCCAACTAACAAGGGGTGCAGAAGGTACCAAAAGATCATCTAGCCTGATCTGAATACCAGAAGCCATTAAACTTCACCATATTACCCCTATATTGAATCCAGTAACTTGTTTGACTAAAACATGTCTTCCAGAAAAGGCATCAACATATGGAGAATCTACCACTTCCCTTGGTAGTTGGTTCCAATGGTTAATCATCCTCACTGTAACAAAATTTATCTGACTTCAGATTCCAGCCCTTGGTTTTTGTTATGCCTTTCTCTGCTAAATTAAAGAGTCCTTTAGTAGCTGGTATTTTTTCTGTGTGAAGGTATTTATACACTGGCTCCTTCCTGCACTCCCTCCTATTTCACGGACACCAGAACTATACATACTATGCCAGTATGTCTCATCAATGCCATCTAATCCCATTTATACATCCAAAGATTGCACTGTAGCCATCTTCCACAGCATTGCACTGGGACCCCATGTTGAACTGTATGACCTTTAACTCCTTTTCAGAGTAATTGCTTTCTAGGATACAATCCCCATAGGTATGGCTTACATTCTTTGTTCCTAGATGTATAACTATGCACTTGGCTGTGTTAAGATGCATTTTGATGGAATGGGCCCAGCTTATCACATAAGCTAGATCATTCTGTACGACTGCCCTATCCAGATTCTGTGGTGGTGCAGCTTCTCCTGTTCTCTCGGTTCAACATTCACATGCAGCAAGGTTTATTATGTTGTTTTCAAATCCAGGTTACACAGGGCCAGCACAATCAATGCTCTGCTACTATGCTACAGAGTGAAGTAGCCAAGGTATCATATCTGCAAATATTTTTTGATTTAGGAATCAAGAATTTTCACGATTACCCAAAATGCTAAAAGATACATCTAAGAAATGGTAAGTACTTCTACTTTCTTTAGAGATTAAGACACTTCATGAAAAAGCCATTCTAGTTACATCTGTAATGTAATCAGCTGTTGAGTCAAGCATGTGATACCTTTAGCAATTAAGTATTAATCATGAAGTTAAAAACAAGCCTATTACTGGTTTCTCCCCTCTCCCCATCTCACCTTCAACTTTATCATCAGCCACAAGCCTCTCCCCACTTAAGGTCATGATTGTCTAAAGATCAATTCATATGCCCTGCTCAGGAGATAGCTGCAGTGATCTCATCTGAAATCTATCTAGCTTATTCTCAGTGTCCTACTATAGCCACAGAGGAAGCTGCACAAAGTGTTTTAATCACTAATTCTTTGAGGGTTGCTTTTGCATGTTCACACTACCAGCCTCTTTTTCACAGAGTTCTACACACAGGACTCAGGTAATAGGGACTGTATGGCCTCCTGTGGCTTCTCTGTCAAACATCTGATGCTGATGTAGTCCCTTGGGACACTCACTTTTCTCCAAGGATCACAGAGCTCAGCAACATCCGATATGTATGCTAAGTCAGAGGCAACAAAAACCTCTCTCAAGGAGGCAGGACATTAAAGTGTGGTTCCACTGTGAAAAATAGCCAGTCATCATCTTTACTCAGACCTTCCTTTTATATTTTCAGAGTCAAGTCTGCTAATAACATTTTACTGCCATTAGCTATGGTGGCTCTGCAGTGCTGAAGGAAGAATGGATTAAGATTTTCTGGCATCCACCTCAGAATTATTTGCTAAGATCTGAATGCAAGGCCAAGTTCTACCCATAATGAGATTACACACATGTAACTTTTCCACTGCCACTGAGGAATCAGTCACACAGCAATTTGAATTTTAGATTGCAATAGGATTTAAAAGCAGTACTCTATTTGTGAGGACTGCATAAAAGGGAAATAGGAAAGCAATACTCTGATCTTACCCAGTCATTTGAACAAGAAAAGACAAATCATTGGGTTAGACTATGATTATTGCCATCTTCAAAGTACACAAACAAGTATACAATAAGTCATACAAGCCCTTTTAAGAAGACAAAAGCTCAGCCCAGGACTCATCCTGTGGATGGGCTTTCTCCATTCCTCCATGTCAAGATAAGAGCCAATTAACAAAGTTCCCCACCTATGAGCTAATAGGAGGAATAAAGATTCTAAACTCTCCCCCTTAATACATCTTTTCATGCAGATGCTGCAAACACAACACAAACACTATTTACAAAACACAGGTGACAGATATAGCTATGTTTCTTTAAAAGTTGACGTGAAGTGTTTATTAAGGTTTTTCTTAAGTTAAACTGTAGGATCTCACTTCTTTCATGAAACAGGGAAGTTTGGTTTTTTGTACTGAAAAAAAATCAGGTCCCTCCTTTAGCTGCTTATTAGCCCCCGAAAACAGGACTAGTCTCTCCTATAACATGTGATGTCAGCTAGTAAAAGCAAAGCAAGAAGCCCAGCTTCATGCACTCAGTGTAACAGAATCCTGGACTCGGACTTGGGCAGGTAACGAGCCATTCACACTTAAAATAATAGCGCTTTTCATCTGTTGATCTCAGAGCATTTTACAAAGGTCAGTATCAGTACCTTCATTTTACAGATGGGGAAATATCTATCTGAGGGACTTATCAAAAAAGCTGCTATGCCTCCTAATGGTGACGGGGGTACTCACTAGCAGAAGGGCCCCACACACACTTCCATCCCATGAAACTGTACTGAAAGTTCTCTCTTTTCCTCACTTTACTAGAAAAATAATTTGTTAAGCACTCTGAAGGCTAGGGAGAGTTCTTACTACAGAAATTTAAATCAGTGGGACAGAGCACTGCAGAGGTTAGTCCATCCATCATGTAGAATCACTGGGGTGACTAATGTAGAAGGTGACCCTAATCCGGGAGACCTTGGTAAAGAGAAAGTGATTTAAAATCATCACATTGCCAATCATTCCTCTCTCTCCAACTCTTATCTCCAGTTTGATTATAACTCCACTGCCAGCTGCTGAAAGGGCAGTTCTGCCAGCACTGAAGCAAACGCTGGGAAACAGTTTTGCCGAGAGACAGAAGAGAACTCAAGCTATTCAAAGAAGCCGTCTTCGTCGGACTGTGCTTTAGTCTGGTTGTTCAGCAACTGCATTCCAGATCTCTTCTCCTTAAAAGTGTTCCAGTAGCTACAGCACTCCCAGTATATGTTTGAGTTTACACTGTAGGTTCAGCATAGATTGGTTTGCTGCTATTATCTCCCCACTTCAAGTAAAAACTAATTATGAAATCACCGTGTCTTCTATTCAGGAACAAAGTTTATGCATCTATTGTTGCAGCTTTGCCTCATTCCTTCAGTGGTTTCCCTTATTTCTTCAGGATGTATATTTGATGAGTTAACTTAATGATGAAAGCCTGTAAGAGATTACTGTTTAGGAAATTGGATGCTTGTCACTTTTAAGCAGGTCAATGCAGTGTCCCACAAACTTCTCTAGTCCGGCAGAGATTATTTAAAAGCAGCATACATTTATTTTTATGCAGGTATGGGCTGCACAGTTTTACAGATAACACTAGATCACTGCTAATCCATCAGTGGAAAGGCTGGAAGCCACATACTACATCATGTTACCTGGCAGGACAAGATTTCACAGCCCTGCACAGCTGCTAGATGGGAACGGAGCTGAATTTAGAGTAGTCGTATCAGAATTTTTTTTTGGATGCGGGTATAGGACCCACTGATCAGCAGCAGAAGGGCAGTTGAAACTATGGGGGGCTCAGATATTACTCTGTTCTAGGCTGCACACTCTTTACTCAGAATCTATAACATTCCATTGTTTCATCTTTGCTATGGGCTAGTTTCCATTCAACTCACGGCAACATAGTGGGTTGACTGCTCTGAAAACGAATGTTGTATGTGCAGCAAGTATGCAAGATTCCCTATACCAGGCTCCTGATCTGCATCAGGACCTTATCCCCAAGGGAGCAGACCTACGATTGTCAACACCACAGTGATAGGCTCCTTAAAAATATCTAAAAAGGTAGGGGGTGGGGTGGGGTGCGTGTGTGTGTTCAATTCTTGTCTTCTCACCTGACTGCGCAACAGGGAAACAAACTGAGATGTTGGCTTTTATGATATGAACATCTGTCCACTAGCTCATTTTACAAAAGCACCTGGACACCCATCTAATGGTATTAAGTTAGTAATGATCTGGGCTAGATCTAAATTAAAAAACTTTCACCTCTATATAACATTTCCCTTAGAAATCTTTTGAACCTCTCCTCCAGCTGATGATGAACGTGGCTGCTATTCTGCAGCACAGGACAACTAATGTAGTGCCATATGTGATTTTTCTTCCCTCACTTCTGGGTGCAGAGATTTCGGCTCCTGATAGGACATATGAAGTAAGCACCCGCCTTTGGTCACTGCAGAGCTGCTGCCCAAGGACTAACATTGGAATGATAGTAGTTTTAGTTTCAAACACAGGAATAATAATAAATTTATTACGATAAAACAAACAGATAATGCATTAGTTCATGTACAAAATATTGATACCACTCGGCTGCCTCAATCAGTGCTTACTAAGTACCCACATTTTAAAACATCCTAAAACCGATGACACCACACAGATTTACAGAGGTCACAGCAATTTCTTGACACCACTGTAAGAGTCCAGCTACTTGTCAGGGACTGTTGCACAATACTGGGGGATGGAGCAGGGGGTGATGGAAATACTTGAGACACTGAAATTCCCTTACACCCAGGAATTAAGAGTGAATGAACTACAAAGATAGGGCAGATTGAAATGTAATCACATTGTGTATGGAACCAGTTACTTATGGCAAGTGGCTTCATTTGTATTGCCTCACAACACAGCAGCTGATATCAGTCTTCTGATCCTAATTTAGATGACCAGTAATACTTTTACAGGTGGGTGTCCCTCAGTGCCCGAGGCACGCAAGGTCAATTGTCAGTCTTAGGCCTAAGCTGTGTTCAGTTTTCTTAAACAAACAGATGCGAGTGGGATATGCAAACACTTCCCATGAGTTGCATCACTCCCCAAAGAAGCCAGCACCCAAGAGAAATGCCAGGTAAGATGCAATTCCCCTGGTAAATATAAATGCAGATAAGTAGCTGCAGCCTGCTGGATTCATTTACAGTGCTGCTATGATTCAATCAATTGATTTTCCCTGCACACACACTTGGAGCTCACAGGGAAATCAGTTAGCATGCACACTGAATACCCCTCCTTCAGATCATCCGACTTTCTAAGAGTGAGAAATGCATGGTCCGTGCTAACCAAAAACCGTTTATACAAAGTAGTGTTTAAAATAAGCTATAAAAATTTTCCTATGGTTGGTTTGCCTCCTAAACATAATTATTCAGATTAATCTGACGCATTAGGGATGCCCTAAAAAGGCCCCGATTTCTCCCCTTTCTCCAAATTAAATTACCAGACTCCTGCAACCATAGGGAAGTTTGTGAGCACATTCTAGCTGCAGCTAATTTATTCTTGGGGCAATATCAAGTCACACAACATACAGAGTGTGAGGAATACTGGCATCAGGCAAAGTCTGAAGCAAATTAGGACATTCTCCCCTCTCCCTTCTATACCATTCAGACTCCCTGATGGAAGTCTACAAATAATTTCTTCTCTAAGAAGACAATAAAAGCCCCTCCTAATACATCAGTCTCAAGAACCATATATACATGTTCTGTATATGTGAAAATGCTGGCAAAGTCCACAAAGGCAGAAGATAAAAGCATGAAATCTAAATCTAACACCAGGTTCCCTATTGAACCTGGCACCTAGAAACAAAACAGTATAAGGCTTTTTCTTCTGAAGTTCCCTCCCAAAATGCCTGTGATTCTTCCAGTGGCCGTGGGAGAGGCCAGCTGTCGAGACCCAACTTCTTTGCTTCATGATTTCACAAGGGGAGGAAGTTATGCAGCAGAGAGGCAGGCTTGACGGATACTTTGTGCCCAGGTGTTTAAGAGTGCTGTGACTGAATGCTTGTCTGGAAGCTGCAGCAATTTTGATGTCATGTACTGATACACTGACTGCAAGAAGGGATTGGCTGCTGGAAAAGAAAAAGGAGACAGCCCAGATAAACACAGTTGCACAACTGAATATCACGAATTGATCCCTCACTTTTTAAAGTGATGCCATCCTATTGTCCCCATACCATATTGTCGAGAGTTGTCTATCCACAGAGGGCTCTGATCTGGATAGTCAGCTGGAACACTGAGCTGTAGTGGTGGGACATTTGGAAGGTTCTTGTCATCTAGAATTCAAACACATTTACTTTAACAAAAGATATTTTCCATCAGGACATCAAAGTAAGTTTTGTGTGGTGTTTTCCCTATGTCTGTACATTACATACTGGAATGGACAGGGAGGGACTAGATCTAATCTTTAGAAGGAACCATGGCTCTGAGTCTTCATTTCTGAAAAGCTCACTTTAAAAATGGCCTCTGCTTGCTGGAAGCTCAATCTGGAACTCCCAGCTCCACAACACACCCCACGCATCTCACCAGTCTCCGTCTTTCATGAGGTGTACTTCATTTGAGTTTGGTTTCCTAAATATGAAATGTCTAGGTACTGTTCATACTACACATGTAAGCCAGGACCAGAGCTTTCCCATGTTTTGTCTGGTACACACTAAAATGAACCCACTTTACCTTTTTCTGTCCAAGGGCAAAACAAGTTCCTATGAAGGCATACTCCATTCTTGCTTGGTTGAGAGAGAAGGGCAAAGACTTACACACACTTCCCCACTCACACCACCAGCTGTGACAACTGCTGGTGCAGCTGGGAAAACATTTTCAATACAATTAGACAGGCCCCATTCCTCAATGTCCCAATATCATGTTTTAGGGTGCTGAAAACTTTTGTCCTGACTACACTAGGCATTAAACCATTTTCTAACACACCAGCAGAGCTCTAGCTAAGGGTGAAGAATTATCATCAGCAAGCTGCACCCATCAGTGCAAGAGGCAGAATTTTTCATCTGTGGAGCAGAAATCTAACAAGATCCAGTAGTACAATTAAATACTGTACTGTTTCACTCTTGGGATTCTTCCACAGTGGCAACAATTACCGACAAGTCCAATTTATTTCTCACATCCCAGACAGCAAGTTTCTTGAAATACAAGGAGAGAGAAATGTAGTTATGTTTATAAATAGGCCACTTCATACTATCAGGAATTCAGATTACCTGGAGAGTTTGCTTGGATCCCAATTTAGGGAACCAATTAAATACACACATGGAGCAACAAAAACCGCTCATATTTCAGCTTAAAAAAGCAGCATTTTACTCAGAGACCAGGCTATAATACTGCCTTCTTTTAGTAGCAACACCGTAATACTGGGGATTTTTTTTTTTGGGGGGGGGGGGGCTGTGCAGAACACCACAGAATAATTTAGCTTTATAAAGATAATTTCCCCACTTTCTAAAAAAAGCTGTAAGTGGTTTAAATATCTAGCTACTTGATCTGGGGTACATTATGCATTGCCACAACTGTGGCGAGCTAAAGAAAAACCATGATGAAATTATAGGCTGGCAAGATTTACAGCTGTACATATTCACCAGAAAATAAATCAACACCTCTTGAAAACAGTCTTAATTTCTTCTTAGCTTACCTAGCTTGCATATGAGGTGGACTGTGCCATTATTACTGCAATGGGAGGGATCCAGATTCACCAGGAATTTAGGATTTAATCTTGCAACTTCCCCTTGTAATACATTTGGTATGGTCTGCCTTTCATCCTCTTCATATTTACGCTTTCGAGGGGAAGCCATCTGGGCCCTGCGTAAAATACACCCACAAAGGGACTCAGAGTGGGCATCATGTTATGCCAAGTCCACGTTTTTCAAACAAAATTGATTTCTCAAGTACTTTACAGATGACAAGGAAGCACGCACATATCCATCACGCCAGCCCATCCTTCCAACGTTTCAACCAAACAATTTTTCTTAAGACGACAGACAGAAGGCCAATGATACATACGTGATTGGAGGGCCATGTATCGCAGTCATAGCTGGCACAAAGGTACGGTAGAGGGAATGGTTGAAGACTGGTGAACGAATGTTTGCCAAGACAGCATCCAAAAGTGGCTGGCACAAGTACTGCTGTTTGGTAGGGGGCACTGGTGGAGGTGGTGGCGTGGGCTAAAGCAAAGAAGCACATCTTATTTTATGTGCTGTCAGTCACAAATAGTCCATATGAGACACATTGATTCATTATGCAAACTTGCACTACAGTATTTCCAATACATTTAAGAATCCCTCTAATCTCTGTTTTGTGTTACTCTAGAAACACTTCCTCAGTATCCCCACGTATACTCGCAGTAAAGTAAATTCAAATTAACTAACTGTGAATTTGAAATGGATTGGTTAAATTGTATTAAACAGCTATATGGATACACTCATTCATAATTAAACTTTGAAAGTGAATTACGCTAAATGAAATTAAGACCACTTTAATTCTGAATGAGAGTGTCCATACAGGGGTTTAATGCAGTTTAACTAATCTATTTTGCATTCACACCTTTAAATAATTGGGATTAATTTTCCTGACTGTCCCCATGTAGACAAGCCCATAGTAAACAAAATTGACACTGTCAGTATCTTTCATGTAGAAATCCTGTCTTGGTGACATCTGCTAAAGACAAGAACAAGGATCCATTCCTAGGTGCTTGTACAAAGCATGAATACTTGAAAGTTCAGTAAGCAGAATAATTTTTAAGAGGTACACACGAGGACATTCCTGCTGAATGGCCCAGTGTTTAACCAGTTTTCTGTTTACTTGCTCAGTCCAGCACTGTGAACACAAAGAGATGGGAAAATTCTGCCAAACTGGTGCCCTCTGTGGAATTCACTGCCAGCCTAACTCTCCAGTAAGATGAAAAGTAAACCCCATTGCTTACCACAGCCATGTCATTCTTGAGCTTCTCCAGAGCAATTTCACATTTCTGTAGAGTCTTCAGAGGGCATCTGAAAAGGAAGAGGAAAGAATTAGCCCAATTTGCTCTGCTGTCCAAGATGAGGACTTTGTGATATCTGAGCCTCCCGTCCACATTATTTCAGTGCTGATATGCTTGGATGCTGTTCAAAACAGGAACTATAGCTCTGCCTCAGGGAACTTAAATTCTAAGTTAGATCACATGGTTCAAACCTAACATTCTGGCAAATAAAGGTCCAATCACACAGTGCTTAGATTTTTAAATAACTTACTTGGATCCTTAAATGGCTTTGCTGAAGGGCACATTAAGGAGGGACTTTAATAGAGAAAGAAAGAATGAATACCACAATGTCTAAGTGAAATAGAGCCGACTGTTTTCAGCAAAATGAAGTTAACCCAGGTGGATTTCTCCAATCATTTCAATTAGCTCAAACAGACTGTATTACAGCAAAGAAAACACACCTGACTTATCAGTTTACTGAATAGCTTTCTATGAAACTGTGTGCACAAAAGATCCCATACTGCGTCTTAGGGGACATCACATTGTAAAATCTTTTGGCAGGATTTTGCACAACTTCCTAGAAAGACGTTGCAACACAGAATGAATCAGCAAAACCAGGGTTCTGAAGTTTAACCCTCTTGCCCACCGCGATTTCTCAACATAAAAGAAAGTTAGTCATACAACAACATTGAGGGTCTGCAAAAACAAGGAAATTCAGATTAGCGTTAAGAGCTGTCTAGATACTGCATGTTGCCGCAGGATGACCGACTAATGTCTGGGACACCACGACTCATCTGGGACTCCATGGTAGCCTATGTATTCTCTCATATTCCTGACAGTGGGTTTGGGAGGAAGAGAGTTCATTGGGGAGGTGCTCGCACAAGCTAAACAGAAAAGGACGTTACCGTTTTGAAGGATCAGTCAGGATATCCAAGAGGCTCTTCATCTTACTCAGGTCCTTCTTCCTATCTGAAATAAAATAAAAAGGACTAGTGAGAAATGCACTCACTGCAGGCAGAGCTTCCAGCTCTGCAGTCATTAGCACAAAAACTGGAGGCTGGGAAAACTGAAAACATGACCCATCTAAGGAGAAAGTAGTAAAGACCTGTGATTCTCCATCTTTTCATGAGGAAGAGTCTGTATCCAAGAAAGTTTAGATACAGTAAAGAAAAAGAGAGGTCCTGAAAGAAAGGGATTTGGAGATGAACATGTTGTCATGCTTCAGAGTTTAGTCTTTGCAACCATGAGCAAGGAAAACAATAGACACAGGCTTAGTCCGCCAGAACCCCTAAAAGAGCAGTACACAGGCCGACAGGGAGAACCGTACAGTAAAATACGAGGGGCCACACCTTCATTTTTATCAATCTTATTGATCATCCTCCGAAGTGGCTCGATGTACTTTGACAGCTGTTTGAGTTTCTCCAGGTACTGCTGCTCTTCAGACTGGCTGGAGCTCGCTGGACTCATGACAGAGTTTGGATTTCCTGCACCAGGCAAAAAGGTGAAGATTATATATCACATGTCAAGAGGGGTCAGGCAAAGCAGGACATTGGCTTATGAACTGTTGCTAGCGATTTCCAGCTGCATGAAACCTCAGAGTCAACAGACCTTTACATCCCCTTCTGGTTACCATTTCGGTTTTGTCAGAAAATTATGAAAACCCTCATGTAATTCAATGACAAAAAAAGATGAGATCAGACAATTCCAAAACTCGAATATTCTCCTTGCTGCACACGTAGCGCAGATGGCAAGTCCACCACTGAAATACTACTCACTGGTAGAGCTCCATAGAGCCAACGGCATAACTATGCAGCCTCAGATTTCTCTCTGTATGTTCTAGTTACTAAGATGCATCACTGGATCATGCTCCGCAGTACAGTTCTTACTGATGACCATATGAGTTACCTGGAGTGTTTAAAGGACCTGGAGATGGGACACTAAAGTTCTGTGGTGTTCGTGCAGCTGCTGGGCTCTGGGATGGTTGAGGAGATGGACTGGGGAGGAAGCTGCTGGGAGATGGGGCTGGGCCGGAGCTGAAGAATGGAAATGAAAGTCAACTCAACACTTAATATGAAGACAAAGTGGCCTGTAAGAAGCTAGCAGAAGAAATGGTTAGTCTGAGCAGGTATGTTTTACTGAGTGCTGCTGCAGCATTCTGCAAACCCCACTGATGGCAACTGTCTTTGAGTGTGTATTCCACCCAGCTGCACGGGAGTGGGATTTACAAAAGTGCTCGGCATTGACCTAGCTCTGCTCCCAGGGAAGTTCCTGGTAAAAATCTCATGGATTTTGACGGAAGCAAGGTTAGGCCAATGCTGAACGGTTTGGAAAATCCCACCCGTATGTCACTGTACTGCTCAGGCCCACTGTGCCGCTAGCTGCAGCACAAACAGGTCTTTTCCCCAGACAGCTTACAATCTAAGACTGACCCAGCTTTTTGTCAGTTTCAACACCACTCTTGCAAGGTGAAGATTCAGAATCCCTGCCAGAAAGGTCTGGTTACAGCACTGAGTAAAGATTCCAAAGCTAACACCACTGAATTTTGACTTAGTGGGAGAGACTCACTCTAGCAAGACGGAATTTTGTTAGTAGGTCTAACTCCAGAGGTCTCTGAATAACTCCTCCATCAACCCAGGAGCATGATGGGGCCTTTCTCTGGAGACCAAGCAGAAGCCTTGGATTTAGGGGCTATGGCCTTCTGCTTCTGACATCCCATTCAATCCTTTAACTCACCTTCCATTAAGCCACAATAGTTAGGGGAGTATCTGTATGTGGCTAAACACAGAGTAGCCTCAGAGAAGGTGAATGGGGAGGGGATAGCAACATGAGCATGACTCCTCCAGGTTCCTATGACATGACAGCCCAAGAGCTGTGCTACTGAAGGTCCCAATCCGTGCAATGTCAACCTCAGGGCATCACAAGGGTTGGACTCCCCACTAGAAAGTGCACCAGGATAGGCACCTATGACAACTTTGGTTTAACCTCCATTCATGTTCATCACCATCTGGTGAGAGCATCTGCGGCTGCCACTCACCTCAGGTGGTCACATTCTGGCTCACCTGACATTCGAGTTTGGCTGAGAAGTTGGCTGCCCTGGTTGAGGTGATGGCTGTGGCTGAGGAGGTGGTGGCATTGACTGGGGTGTCTGCGCTTGCTGGACAGGTGAGGGAGATGACATCATGGTAATGCTGCTCTGGCTGACCTGAAACGGGAAAGAATACATTCAACAAAGAAGAGAGCTGATAATGGGAACCAATCTAAAAAGGCTTTGGCTATGGAGAAGAGCAGCCTCTGGACTCTATAAGAAACAGAAAGTGTTAGTTTCCTAAACTCCTCCATAAAGAGAGCACTGCCAGTACCTCACACTTCTTTCTTGAGGTACTCAGGGGAAATGTTTCACACCAAGATTTAACTAACAGGTAAAACTCCAAAAAATGAGAATTATTTTGGAGTCAGTTATTGAGTTCCTCCTTCTTAGATTACAATAGCAAGTGTTTCATCTGAACTATCATTTCCTTTATTATAACTACAGTAAACAAGGTCATGGAGGACTGGCTTGAGAATTTATGACCATGGTGAAAGAACCCTTCCTTATTTTTGCTTTCAATTTATATTATTCAAACCCTTTTCTTATTTTTTGGCTACTGCATCCAAATCACTTTTCTTTAGGAGGAGAGGGAAGGAAAGGACAATGTATGGAGAGTGAAATATAAGACTCTTGATATTCAAATTGGAAAGCCTGGGGGAGCCAGAAAAGTTTTCAAGTGGTTGGGATGGGATGAGGAAAGGGGAGGTTATTTTGGTTTTAGAGATGGGATGGGGTTGCATAAACCCAAAGGACAGAAAGCTCAAGCTGTGGAGTCTTCTAAGAAGCCACAATGACTTCAAATCTACAACCCTTGAGAGGAGAAATTCTATGTACAATAAAGTTTATTCTTCAACTTGCGATCAAAGAGATAAAATTAAGCGATGCGGATTGAAATAAAACAACTTATTCCTATAATTTTGTAGTGTTAACTCAGATAAACAAAAGGTGATTTGAGCTAGTCTACAAGACAGCACATCATGACATCACAGTATCCCATGAATTTACCATGAGTCTTCTAATGGGATCTTGATAATCAGCCAACTTAATTTCTACCATGTGGAAAGCAAAGAGCACAAAAATTCCTTTCATAGAATCATAGAATATCAGGGTTGGAAGGGACCTCAGGAGGTCATCTAGTCCAACCCCCTGCTCAAAGCAGGACCAATCCCCAACTAAATCATCCCAGCCAGGGCTTTGTCAAACCTGACTTTAAAAATATCTAAGGAAGGAGATTCCACCACCTCCCTAGGTCACGCATTCCAGTGTTTCACCACCCTCCTAGTGAAAAAGTTTTTCCTAATATCCAACCTAAACCTCCCCCACTGCAACTTGAGACCATTACTCCTTGTTCTGTCATCAGCTACCACTGAGAACAGTCTAGGTCCATCCTCTTTGGAACCCCCTTTCAGGTAGTTGAAAGCAGCTATCAAATCCCCCCTCATTTGTCTCTTCTGCAGACTAAACAATCCCAGTTCCCTCAGCCTCTCCTCATAAGTCATGTGATCCAGTCCCCTAATCATTTTTGTTGCCCTCCGCTGGACGTTTTCCAATTTTTCCACATCCTTCTTGTAGTGTGGGGCTGCTGGCAATGCCCCTACTTATACATCCCAAAATGCCATTGGCCGTCTTGGCAACAAGGGCACACTGTTGACTCATATCCAGCTTCTCGTCCACTGTAACCCCTAGGTCCTTTTCTGCAGAACTGCTGCCGAGCCATTCGGTCCCTAGTCTGTCACGGTGCATGGGATTCTTCCGTCCTAAGTGCAGGACTCTGCACTTGTCCTTGTTGAACCCCATCAGATTTCTTTTGGCCCAATCCTCTAATTTGTCTAGGTATCTCCGTATCCTATCCCTACCCTCCAGCGTATCTACCTCTCCTCCCAGTTTAGTGTCATCTGCAAACTTGCTGAGGGTGCAATCCACACCATCCTCCAGATCATTCTACTTTCCAAACACTTCAGGTGCTCTGTAGATTTGCTCCTTTCCCTCACTAATTCAGTGCCAGCCCACTACTGTCACAGGCCATAATGAACGCAGCAAACATAGGAAGCATGGCATGATCTACCCTATGCACCCAGAGAATCACAAGGTATCCTTGGCCTGGAACAACACATCTTAAGGGTACAGGAAGAGTTAAACTTTTACTAACTGGCTGTCCTCTACATTCTCTTCTACCTCTTATGCTGCTTACAATGAGCCATAACGTGCAGGTTACTATAATCCTACATGTGGTGTTCCAGTGAGTCGGATTTTAGTAGAGTGCCCCCCTCAGCCAGCAGACAGGGCACAGCAAAACAGCAGGGAAAAGACAAGAGCAAAACTGAAGGGACTGAGATTCTAGGCAAGAAAAAGAAATGAACCCAAATGATCTAGCTAGATGGAAATCCAGGGCCTCTCTGAACCAACAGACACTCTAGTTCAGGGGTTCTCAAACGGGGTCGGGACCTCTCAGGGGGTTGTGAGCTGTCAGCCTCCACCCCAAGCCCCACTTTGCTTCCAGCATTTATAACGGTGTTCAATATAAAAAAGTTTTTTTAATTGATGGGGGGGGAGGGGGAGAATACTCAGAGGCTTGCTATGTGAAAGGGGTCACCAGTACAAAAGTTTGAGAATCCCTGCTCTAGTTGATCATCCACTAAGGTACAGCTTAAGGTTCATGGCAATGTAACATGTTATGGTCTCATTTCTACTTTCGGCAACACCATTCCTTTCCCACCCACTCCCCCATGACTTTAATACATGGTTTCAAGACTTCTCTTTCCAGATGCTTTTCTCCATAATAAGCTGTGCTCACTGGTTTCCATGGGAGGGGAATATTTGCCAGTTGCTCTCTTCCCAGCAGCTGAAGAACGATGCTTGGAATTAAATGGCGTAATTCTGCCTCCCATGGAACTTTTGTGCCCCAAGAGCTCAAGTGGAGGAAGAAGAAAAACGTTTCAGAGAGTTCCTCCTGCTTTAACTCCTAGTCTGCCCCAATGCACAGGTCCTCTCTTCTTGGCAAGTATCCCTTCAGAGCACATCAAATAGCGTGAGCTGTTGAAGAGCAAAGGACTGCATCTGCAGTGCTCCTAGCTCAGGACCAGACCCTCATCTCCAATGTATGGGATCCTTCTCTTTAAAAGATTGAATACGCACTGTACAGTGCCCCTACTACACAATGGCAAACTAAATTAATGCTTATATCCTGTTTCCTTTCATAGTACTACCCATTCCCACAAGGTATGAGCAGTGATGAGTTGCCAGAAGCTGAAGAACCGGTTCCTTCAGTTGCTCCGGATCTTCGGCGGCACTTCAGTGGCACGTCCTTCAGTCGCTCCGGGTCTTCGGCGGCACTGAAGGACTTGCCACCGAAGTGTCGCCAAAGGCCCAAAGCGAGTGAAGGACCCGCCGCCGAAGGCTCAGAGTGCCACCGGGTGAGTAAAAATTCACAGGGGAGCCTCCGCAACCGAGAGCTCAGGCAGGACGCGAGCCGCAGTTTGCCCACCCCTTTAACAACCGGTTCTAAACCGGCTTCAAAATTTAACAACCGGTTTGCGTGAACCGGTGCAAACTGGCTCCAGCTCACCACTGGGTATGAGCATCCACAGAGCACGTTCCCTCTTTTAAAACCAGCCTGCAGCCCCTGCAGGAGTCAAGTGGGGAGGCTGCAGTCAGGTGCTTGACACTCAGTGTGGTTATGACAGTTTCATATATTCCAAGGCAGTCTTCTAGTCTGACCTCCTGTATAAGAAGCTCCTGCCTCCTTTTTGGCAGCAATCCCTCTGCTGAGAGTAAAGTACTAGGAGATGCAGGTCAGGCTTGTGCTGAGCACCGACCTCTTCAGTCCATGCCCACCAAAGTTTTAGTTATCTCACAACTTCCTTTCCCAAGGCTGCTTTGTTGCTTCACGAATCTTCCCCTACCAGAGGCCATCTTATACATTTGTACTCTTCTGACTCCTACGCTGCACTATTCCCAGGGAGTAGGATTAGATTACACAACAAAACCAAACCTCAGTTTCCAGGATATGATCTTTACAACTGGCTCAGACTAGCTCTGTGAAGTCCAGCTCAATTGGACTTTAGGTTTTGACAGTATGCACCCAGCAAGACTCCAGCAAATCCAAGCTACCCGCTGTTGCACATAATCCTGCCATGTTCTTTAAGGGAATCTCACCAAGTAGTAAAAATACTTTTGGCCTAAAGGAAAACTCTAGCAATCAGTTACCTAACAATACTTATATTTTTTTAATGCTTAAGCCAGTGAACAAAACCCTGTGTACCCTGTAGCAAGCTGGATTTAAGTTTGTCATCAAGGGCCCCTGCTTTGGTGGCAAGACTGAAAATTCTGCAGAAACAATAAGCTTAACACAGGCTTTCATATTTGCAGTTGGATCTGTATCCATTCTATTAATTTGATATTACATTCAGTTTTACTTTATTCCTAGATTTCCAGTGTGCTCAAAATTTTTGTACCAACATTTCATAAGGGCATTGTAGCAGTCAAGGCTACTGGAGATTGTAGCAGATCAGAAGGGGAAGCTGGAGATTTTGACACCAAAGAATATGTAGCAGACAATTTGGGATTAGTACACTGGCTCTTATTTTAGCAGAAACACTCGGCTAAACATTATTAAAATAGAAAAGAACTATTTAATCTGACATTTAAATTACCATCAGTAGGCTTCAGAGTCAACCCAAATGAGGTAAATAGGGAAGCTCACTCCTCTTGGTTATTGTTTTAGACTTAGCGAGACCCCACTGACATTCAGTTCGTGCTTCATAGCACTTCAGTCGCAAGGGCTAGAAGACCAACTTTTTTAGACTAAAGTTTAAAAAAATGGAGCTCAGTTCTGAATTTGGTGGCAAGTTCAATAGCCATGAAATTGTTGAGTCCTAAGCCCTACCAGCAATTAACAGTGCAGCGGCATTCTTAGCAAGATCCAGAAGCTACTCTGCAAAGAGACAATCAAGTCTTTTGGTGACAGGGGCACATGCTGCTCTTCTGTCATGTAGGATAAATCGAAAGCACAGCCTGGACACCCAATATTTTTATACCAAGTCCATATTTGGTCCTTTCTTCGAAAAGGTGTTATCAAATATGACACCAAGTTTCTTAACTTTAGCACTATCACCAAATTAATCTTTCAATAATTGAGATCAAGTAGATAGACTTACGCAGACTACCAATAACCAGCTACAGCCATAAGTAGGGCTGTCAAGCGATTAAAAAAATTAATCATGATTAATCGTGCTATTAAACAATAACAGAATACCATATTTAAATATTTTGGGATGTTTTCTACATTTTCAAATATATTGATTTCAATTACAACACAGAATACAAAGTGTACAGTGCTCACTTTATATTTATTTTTTATTACAAATATTTGCACTATAAAAAACAAAAATAGCATTTTTAAATTCACCTAATACAAGTACTTAGTGCAATCTCTCTGTCATGAAAGTTCAACTTACATATGTAGAACTATGTACAAACAACTAACTGCATTCAAAAATAAAACAATGTAAAACTTTAGCGCCTACAAGTCCACTCAGTCTTATTTCAGCCAATTGCTCAGACAAACAAGTTTGGTTACAATTTGCAGGAGATAATGCTGCCCGCTTCTTGTTTACGATATCACCTGAAAGTGAGAACAGGCATTCTCATGGCACTATTTAGCTGGCATCGCAAGATATTTACGTGCTAGATGCACTAAAGATTCGTATGTCCCTTAATGCTTCAACCACCATTCCAGAGGACATGCATCGATGATGGTTTCTGCTCGGTAACGATCCAAAGCAGAATGGACTGACGCATGTTCATTTTCATCTTTTGAGTCAGAAACCATCAGCAGAAGGTTGATTTTCTTTTTTTGTGGTTCAGGTTCTGTAGTTTCTGCATCTGAGTGTTGCTCTTTTAAGACTTCTGAAAGCATGTGCCATACCTCGTCCCTCTCAGATTTTGGACGGCACTTCAGATTCTTAAACCTTGGGTCGAGTGCTGTAGCTCTCTTTAGAAATATCACATTGGTACCTTCTTTGTGTTTTGCCAAATCTGCTATGAAAGTGTTCTTAAAACGAACGTGTGCTGGGTCATCATCCAAGACTGCTATAACATGAACTATATGGCAGAATGCAGGTAAAACAGAACAGGAGACAAAATTCTCCCCCAAGGAGTTCAGTCACAAATTTAATTAACACTTTTTTTAATTTTAAACAAGCATCAGCATTAGTGGACTTGTAGGCTCTGAAGTTTTAGATTGTTTTGTTTTTGAGTGAAGTTATGTAACAAAAAAAATCTACATTTGTGAGTTACACTTTCATAATAAAGAGATTGTACTACAGTACTTGTATGAGGTGAATTGAAAAATACTATTTTTTGTTTATCATTGTTTATCACAGTGCAAATATTTGTAATCAAAATTATATAAAGTAAGCAGTGTACACTTTGTATTCTGTGTTGTAATCGAAATCAATATATTTGAAAATGTAGAAAAACATCCCAAAATATTTAATACATTTCAATTGGTATTCTATTGTTTAACAGTGTGATTAATTGCAATTAATTTTTTAAATCGTGATTAATTTTTTTGAGTTAATCGCATGAGTTAACTGTGATGAATCAACAGCCCTAGCCATAAGCTATTTTCTACTGCTGCTCTACCCAGCAGAAACAGGTCTGAAGACAAGATAATGGTGACACATCCAACAAACAACATTATTCAAGCATTTCTCTAGGGTACAGACCAAAACCACAGCATCCACAGGACAAGCAGAACTATATATTTCTCTGCAATCTGAATTGAATTTTGGGGGACTGGTTTTACTTAAAAATTCACACTGTGGGTCTTGAGCTACCCAAACACCTGCCCAAGTCAATTTAGTTTTTAAAACATTCTTCCCATCCCCTGCTAACTGATGGTCCATTCATCCCACTACATTTTCCAGGAGCTATTTTCATTCCAACTGGTGCCACATGTGCACATTTCCCTCTTTCACTGGCCTACGATTCCCCAGTTTTCCAATACTACAGGACATAATTTTCATGAAATTGACTCTTACAATCTGCACCTAATTCATTTGATGTCAAGAGTTAAGGCTTCCCAACAACCACTGGTACAATAGCACTAAGAGGTCAATATACAGAACAGGCAGCTGACTGACAGACTGGATGGATGAGAGACTCAGGGCTAGCGGTGTAGCATCGCCTACGGAAATTCTTCTTTGACTCAAGTAATTCCAACTACAGAACAATTAGCAGGATTAAAAGACTTTTCCAGTTCCAACCAGAAAAAAATGGCATTGAATAAATATGCCAGAGCCTGTGGTGTATTTCTGGCCACTGCCTCTTTCTGCCGCACATGCCACCTTAGCCAACACCTTACTTTAACACAAAGTGCGACACTTCAGCAGCAATAAATACACCGTGCAAAGGACTCAGGATTTATGATCTCAGATACTCCCAGAGCTCCAAGGCCTGATAGCAAAAGAAACTCAAAACACAATACTGGGAGGATGGCAGAAGTCTTTTGTCATCCATTAACAGGAGAAAGCAATATGGAAACTGGAGCTGCTGGGGAGGTATGAGCTGTGAAGGTGACAGTGTGAACATATAAGACATGCAGCTCATGAGGCCCAGGGAGTCCCTCATTATACATGCAAAGCCAATCAAGCACTGGGATGAGCAGCAGGAAGAACTGATCTCCACTTCACTGTCACTGCATGAGATAGCTTTAAATCAAAAGATTCACCCAGGGCTGAGCACTACAGAACAGTAGTGCATGAGGATTTCATAACCAATTCATAGAGCTGAGGAGGGACTTTGTTATTGTGGCAATGCTAATAAGTAGAGGGGCACCAAACTCCTTTTCTGCTTCCTTCTAGTTTTCCCTGTTCATTCCTGAGATGGCATATACTGCACAAGTGAAATACAAATGTGAGAAAAGCTAGTGCTGGGCCTGTTCTGTTATGGCAGGTATAATAGACTCACACTTAGAGATCAGAAGGGACCACAGAACCTCACCCACTCACTCCTGTAATAGACCCAGAACCTGTGGCACATTCTGATCCAACACATTTCCAAATGTGGAATAGGGCCCTGTCAGCCTTTTCACTGAGGCAGGTCCACAGACAAAGTGCAGCTATGCTGACTCCTGCTTCATATTTTTGAAAGGACAGGCAGAACATGGACAATTTCCTGAGTGAAAGAGGGGTAGGAAATGCAGCAGAAATCCAGAACTGTAATTTGGGTGCATAATCATGTGTTGTTTTATTTTTTGCGAAGATTGTTCATAATTTGCAGCCTTACTAGGAGCTTAAAGTAGTAACATTTTTTTCTTCAGTTCAGGGACATTTCAATTAGCTCCATATCTCCTGCACCATGTCCCAATCATCAACTGAAACTGAAATTGGCCAAGTTTATTGCTCATGAAAGAGGGACTAACACTAGCTAGAGCAATGCATAGCATGGGGAGGTGTCAGGCAAGATTCCCAACACAACTCAGCCAATGCCCTGCACTCCTGGCCCATGACACTTCATATATGAGTCCTGGGGCCTCTCCTGAGCAAAGACTAGCCATGCAGTGGTTTTGTGATATGTGCAAAGATTAAGCAGAGACCAGAAAATTCGATTCATTTGAGACCTGAACCAGATATGAACATGGAATTTTTAAACATTCAAATAATGTGAACTGTGTTACTTTTTCAAAGCTTTATTCAATATCTCAAGCTCTCAAAAAGCTTCCATTTAAGGGAGAAGGGTACACTTTGGACAGTCCTGCTAAAAAAATAAAGCCCAACACTACGAGTGGCTAAGAGCAATTATCTGAACGTAGTATTTTGATGAAGATAAAAGTGAACTTCTTTTAATTTGATGAGCACTAAATATAACCCAAGCACTGAATGCCTTGTACAATTCCTGACACAATGCACTTCGACTCAGTAAATACCTGTGGCATTTGCTGTCCGCCCAAAGGAATGGAGCTTGGAGGTGTGGCAGATACAGCGGTGGTAGGCGGGAACCGTGGTCTTATTTGCATCCCACCTCTGGCCATAGTTGCGGTGATCATCTTTGAGGACAGAGGGACAACAGACAAAAGTAATCGCAAAACAAGAAATGCAGTGCACTGGCAGGATGAGAAGCACATGCAACCTCCGGGATGAGACTCAAGTGAACTTTTCTCCAGATAAGCCTAATAAGCTAGTTTATGGATCCAACCCCCTGCTTCATATGCCCTCTACAAATGGAGATATAGGGTATCTAGTGAACTCTAAATATTGTGTGGGGTGATATCTAAATTCAAGTATATGGGAAAAGGCCAATTATATAGAAGTATAATTTGGTTGAAAGGGTTTCCCAAATTTTGCCTGACATCTTGAATTTCTAATTTAATATTGGAATTAACGGCTCAGACTTATCAAGAATGCTTTATACAAGCTTCTTCAATCATATATTGTCACAAGTTTTGGTTTCTGATGTCCTCTACCATGCTATGGATTCATCTGAGGATTTGAAACCCACAGCAATATTTGTACCATTGTATCTTTCCACATTAATGGAATTGACAGACATTTCAACAGTAACTGCTGATAAGAATCCTCCAACGAAGCCTGTGATTTAGTGAACAAGACTTCAGAACCAACCAACCTATGGCAGTATGACTCCAAAAAAGAGACTTCCAATAGAAAGGACCTCTATGGTTTAGATAAAATACTCCGTCCTTCCTCCTGCAATCCCCAGAATAGGTGAAACGTACGGTCAAAACTAAAGTTTGAATTCCCTTTGGGTGAACACCCATCCCTTCTGCTAAATAAACAGCCCTCAGGGCCACTAACTTCAATTAAGTACTAAAGTACTAACTTCAATAAAGTAGCCTTCCCTCAGGAATGTTCATCTCTTTACTTGGTTTCAGTTATAAGGACTCGGAAGAATCAGCTGGAATATAAACACTGCTTAGGACAGATTTCAGGGGTCAGTGGTAGAATGGATTTATTTTTAGAAGTAGTCTTAGGGGTGAGCTACTCCTGGTCCCAGAACATTCAAATCTCCTTGCAGGCTGCTGGGTCTAGAAACCATAGTTTTTTTAGGTTTTTTTTTTATAATTGCTTTAAATGCTGTAATTACACAGAATGTGCTATCGATCAGAAGCCTGATACAACAAGTGAAAAATTAGCATATTGTGGCACATTCTGCTACTGGGATTCAGGGAATTTTGGCACATTTGTGCATATCAATTAGGAAGAGCTCCTTTTCATTGCTTTTCACTTCTATGACAGATAGAGAGCTCCAAGTCCCCTTTCTCTAATCTGCACACTACTAATTGTTGCTAGAAGGACCTAACTAATCCAGGTGTGAAAGAAGTCTCCTTTTATTTGAATGACTGTGGGCATTCTTGCTTAGTGTTCTGTGTCAATGGGTTGAAGCAGCCAGCAACATGTCTCTAGAGAGTCAGAGAATGCATGTGCTTACAATTGTTAAAATAAATAAAATTAAATTACAACACAGCAAGACTGAGAAAGGAAAGCAATAACTGATAAAAAACCAGCATCAAATTCAGCACAGCTGTTAGTTCACAACATCAGAGCAATGAGGTCTCTTTCCATCCAGGAAGTGAGGGATGTCAGAGACAGGATTTCAGAAGGTAAACAAATGAGAGAACTTCAGACACCACACACACATGCACATGTACAAATACAGCATGCAACAGCCATCACAAGCAAACAACCGAGCACTGGCACAAAGCACAGGTGGATGCTACAGAGTGCAGTGAATAGCTACAGTGTCAACAGAAGAGCTGGTGGAGCAATACAACCCTAACAAAAAGGAAAGTGCTGGCAGAATACACGTCCCTCAAAGCCTAGTCCACCCATCCCACGAACTCACATGTGCACACATGAGGGTCCAGTAACGTATGTGAAAACCCATGGATGCCATGCTGAACCGCATGTACCATCTTGGTCCTGTTTCTCATGCCATACCACCAAAGTGAGTGTATTAGATATCTCTTCCAGAGTCAATGAAATTAGATGCAGATTCACTGTTAAGGAGTCTGGCTAACCATGAAGCAACAGAACAAACTCTGATTCAAAGGCTTACAGCTGTTGGGCGGTTTGTTTGGTTTAGTTTGTTTTTTTAAGCATGTGCTGCTGGAGAGGAAGGGAATATGCTGTTCGAAGGTCATGGAATTGGTATAATTCTAATAAGGAATTTGCCCTTTGCTACCCTTCCAGGTGTTCAAAAAGTTCATTACAATATTTCCAGTGAGTAGGGTCCCCTGCCCCTTTGGTATGTGAGGGAGGGGAAGGAGTTCAAGAGACTACTGTTGCTTTGTGCAAGCAATTACAGGACATCAGCACCACATTTACAAGACTTATTGTATAAAAATGGGAAGACATTGCTGCTCCAGTGACCCTGCTCTGGGGCTTCTGGAGAAAAACTGATACTGGAGGCAAAACAAACTATGTTTGAGATACCCTCACTGTGAAAATCAGGATAAATTAGTTTGGGAGAAGGGAGAGAATCCATCCTAAGAGAAGAGGGGAATAAAGAAAGGATTCTTCCCCTAAGATATAAATCCCATGATTTGATAGTATCAGTCAGTCAGGACATAAGAACTTGAGTCTTAAAAAAAACCCAGATTTGCTCCAGATGAAGTCTGATTCCTTAGTTTGAGGATTCAGAATTCCCAAATACCCAAGTTAGCATCACATTGGGATTACCAACTCCTTGGCTTTCAAAGAGCAACAAGCAAATCTGCATTCTGAGCATCTGGAATAAGTCAAAGCAGAACAGAATGGCTTAAACTTTAAACTTAAGTTCAGGTCATCATTCATCTTTGTGTGGTTTCCAGAGTGATCTTATGTAGCCTCTGGTCATTAGGACACTGCTTACTTCATTCATCTGCTCAATCTGAGCACAGTTACAGTCTCATAAAAGGTTGGTACATAGGCAGCAGAATGCTCGTGTGTGAACAAAATCACTATGACAACTTCAGAGAAAAGTCAAATTCTTGCTTCCACACTTCATCCATGTTAGGATTTAGGAATGATTTTAGTTGTACCCAAAGACGCTGAACAGAGACTTAAATGAAAAGGACACAAACATACTGGCGCTCCTAGGTGCTATGACAATACAAATAATAATAACAGCAGCATTGATCCAGACTCCCAGACCATTTGACAACCACAGGACATAAAACTCATATATAATGAGGCAAGTGTTATGATAGGGTAGGCTTATAATTAAACTTCCTCAGAATAGAATCTAGAATTCAAGGAAGCTTTACAGAAAATTTTAAGGAAGTGGTGTTAATGGAATAAAAGTAATAGGAGGTAACATTTACTCTCCAAAAGAAGCTGTTCTTTATAAACCCAAGAAAATCCAATCAATGCTCTGATGTCCAGAACTGTATTGACATTGTACACTTCCATATTCTCAAAACTAAACATTTTACTATATAAAACACTATTACACAAAGTACAAGAAACATGTTTAGTTATTGGACAGAAGAGAATTAATTGAATTTTAATTGATTTACCTTGTATCAGTATGGACCTACATGGAGTTTAGTGAATAAACCTGCCAGTGGAGTTTAGAAAGCTTTCAGCAGCCCTAATTTGTGACAGACACTGAGTTATACCTTAGTTTATATCCCATATGGTAATGTAGCTGTGATGCAAAACCAGCTGTCAACCACCATCACCAGAAGCTTTCCAGATGCACTGTGGTATTAAGCAACCTGTATGGGGAAATTCACTTAACAGGGCAAGAAGTAGAATGCCCCCATATAAACACAACCCACTTGCTGGACAGCAACACTAAATTAATGACATGACAGCTGTCCTGCTAGCCACCCTAACTCCCTGTAGCTCCCACCTGGAGATTATTCACACAACAAAACAAAAAGAATAGTTTTAAAAGCACATGTTTAAACTGTAATGAATGGGTTCTTGTCACTGCCACTGTACTTACCATTGCTCATCTTTCATCTGGTGTGAACATAATGTAAGAAATATAAAAGGCCCAGTATAGAAACAGAATGTAATGGCCTTGCAGAACTTCAGCATCAATAAGAGAAGTAGCTTTGGGTTATCTTAGGCCACTATTCCTAGTACAGATCCTCAGGGATACAGGTGAGAAGAACCACCAATTGTTACAATTCACACTGCACACAAACTTTAAACACTGAAGGGGTGCAGGATGTCTAGGCCATTACTTTTTCACTGGAGGCAGCATGACATAGTGCACAGGGAGTCAGGAGAACTGGATTCTATTCCCAACTGTGCCACTGACTGATCCTGGACAAGTCACTTCACCTATGTACCTCAGTTTCCCCACCTGAAAAACGTCCATAATTATACTTACCCCTGTTAGTAAAAGACTACGAATGAAAAGCACTAAGCATTATATGAGACCCTTAGAGAGGATGGGAAGCATGGTTCAGCTCAAGCCCAAGTCTTCCCCATCTAGCCTTGGTGCTGGGCACATACGGGAGCATAGTCTGACGCTACAGTGTACTGCTAGTTAAAAAAAACTGAATTGTGCACCGGACAACAAGCCTTCATCCAGCACTTCATATGTGACTCATTTACATGTGCCATTTATCTTGAGAGTTAACATTCAAAAAGAGAGCTATTTATATCTACTGTCCATTTTACTCAATGAGAGGGGAGAGGAAATGATGGAACAGAGAAAAGTGGGGGGGGGGGGAACATGTCAGTACCTCCACTAATACTTCTGTGTTTGGGAGATGGAAGGGAGATCGCATCTGAGTATAGACCGCCAGTCACCAGTTCATAGCAGAGAGAAGTTCATATGACAAGGCAGTCTCTTAAGAAAGTGTTATGGAAATAGAAGTGAAACACTCCAGGAAAAGCTAGACCTATCGCATGACTACAGTAGACAGTCTTAATGTGCACTGCTAGGTCACTCCAGGCAGCAGTATCTGACCTACTAGGGACAAGCATGCACAAAGGTGTCAATGAAATCCTGCCTCTGACTCACAGCAAAAGGGAAACAGTGCATAATCACCTATACCACCTTCGTAAGGACAACTGATGTCAAATCCCTCCTCAGAAAGCTACCAAAAATCCATCTCCATGCTCAGTTTTAGCATGCACTTGCTACAGGCCTGCCCTAGTGACACTGGCTCCATGGGCCCTTACCTGCCCTGAAGCTCCCATCTGAGCAGCCTGGGCCTGAGCTGCTTGGACTGCTGCCGCTGCCTGCTGCTGCTGCTGCACCAGTTGAGCTCTTACCTTGAATATTTGAAGAAAGAAGGGGGTAAGCAGGAGTAACTGGTTAGGGTGGATGTCACCTTTCCACAGCATTTAGATCAACCATCTTACTAACTTCTTCAGTTATGAGCAAACAAGACTGTCGGCTATGCATTTACACTGGACTAGTGTATGACTCACTTCATGAACACGAGCAGCTGGCTTAGAATCAGCCTCCCCAGTGCTACACCTCTAACACTGACTTTTCTTTGTGGCATCTTCTCTGCACTGGCATTCCTACAGGCAGACTCAACGGCCACTTGGACTGTGCCATGACAAACCATTAGCTTTGTTAATTTCACTCAAGTACACAATATTAGATGCCTGCATGCGACAGCTGGTTAGAATTGTGCATCACTCTGTAACTGTTGCAGAAGTGCGACACATGTAAGCTACTCCTAGATTAGCTGCCAAGTCCCAACCTTCAATAAGGCCAAGGGTGAAGTAGAGTAGAGCTCACAATTAAAACTTAGATCTGCTGCTTAGTAATGCACAGCACTCTCACTAAGCCCTCACTAGGTCAGTTTCCATAGCACTGAACACTAAGTCAACAGTAAGAAAATCTGCACCATTAACAGCATTAGCTGACTCAGACTGAAGCGATACTAGGAGATCCACCATGAAGTACAAAAATCAAAATCACCCTGTCCTCAACCTACGAACAGCTATTTTAAGAGAAGTTGCATCAAGTGACAATCATCCCCGCCTAGTTCAACCCTAACAATACAGTCAGCAGGGGCAGATTTGGCTGTCATTGTTGCACCTTCCCCAACCCACTGAGGTTCCAATCCCTTTCAATGTAGTAGCAGAAGCAAACCCCAAAGGGGTCTCATGCTGCAGTAGCGTGAGAGGGCTGACGTGTACACACATGTATTAGGGCATTTAATTAAGTTTGCTCATGTTCTAGCAAAATCAGCATTCACCAGAATGTAATGTTACACCTATATAGAACGAGATCTCACTCATCTCCTTGTCCCACCAATAGCAACAAAGGAACTGAATCTCAAACACTAGCTTCTCTATCCAGCATACCAAACGATTTCATAGACTAGCTACAAAACCTTGGGATTTTACTATGCTGTGGTGGCAAGCAATAAAGCAACACAAGTTAGTGGTTAGCATTGTTATGCAAGCACTAGGTTAACAGCTAACCTCTTAACACGTTACACTATTTCACATCTCTGCTATTAGCACTAACAAGGCTTATTTATCAATGAGGACTTTCTATTTCCCTAAAAAGAAAAGGAGGACTTGTGGCACCTTAGAGACTAACCAATTTATTTGAGCATGAGCTGTAGCTCACGAAAGCTCATGCTCAAATAAATTGGTTAGTCTCTAAGGTGCCACAAGTACTCCTTTTCTTTTTGCGAATACAGACTAACACGGCTGCTACTCTGAAACCTTTCTATTTCCCTAGAGGCTCATGGAATACACAACCATTTGTTTTGGGTCTTTAACACACTTACCTGCATGGCTTTTAACTGCTGCTGGGTAAAAGGTACAGACATGACCTGACTAGGGATCTGTCCTGAGATTGCCTGTCCCTGAGAGACCATGGGCTGGGGCTGTGACTGTGGTGGAAGCTGAGACTGTTGGGCCTGAGCAACCTGCTGCTGCTGCTGCTGCTGCTGCATCTGTTGCATCTGCTGTTGCATGACTTGCTGAGACGGCGGCTGCTGTATCTGTTGCTGTGGTATTTGCTGCTGCTGCTGCTGCACCTGCATAGCCTGAGCTGCCTGCTGCTGTAACTGCATTTGAGCAATTCGCTGTAGTTGTTGCTGCTGCTGCTGCATCTAAAACAGGAAAAGCCGGGATGCTCAAGTTTCCAGCAATGCAACAGTGTCTTTAGTATTAGAAAGAAAGCCAATGGCCTGCAGGCAGCACACGACTCATCATACTGAGTTAAAGCATTTAGCCCAAATGAAAAGGTCTACCCGTCAAGCCAGCCTCAGGCTTCAAACAACTCACCTGCATGCAGTTTATATTCTAATTTCCCTCTCCAGACGGGCACAAAGTCATCTGCTACCACTAACAGAGAGTTTCAAGGTTAAGGTACCCAGCCCTCTAGCTTCTCCGGCATAAAAGATCACAACACACTTCTCCAAACTGTCATCAAGCTAATGTCAGCATCACCATTTACCTACACAAGAACAGGACAGCATCAACCTCTTCTTGCATACATCATCTTTAGGCATGCCTCATATTTCTGTACCGCAATATTTTTTTAAGTGACAAATGAGTAATTCACACAACTGAGACAAAATAGTTACTATTTCTAGAGGAAACTCGGGGGAGGGAGGAGAGTCAGGTGTCCACTCCCATCCCCTCCTGTATCCCTGACCTTCTCCGAAGCAGACAAACATCACCCTGACTCTTAGTCTCAAACAAGAAGGGCACAAAATTCGTAGCTTCTTTCTTGCTAGGAAAGATCAGTCTTCTCTCGGATAGAGCACATTGCTGCCAACAAACTCAACCAGCCCAAGATGATGCCTTGCCCACAAGCAGAAGCATGTTAATCCCTTAGTGCGGAGGGCCGACACGTAATAGTGCTCGGTAAGCCGGAGCTCTGGAATGGCTCCACTTGACAAGCGGCTGAGAGCAGGCTGCCCACCCTGCGACTGCTTCGCTGTTCGTTACCTGTTGCTGATTTTGCTGCTGCTGCTGCATCTGCAGTTTGAGCATGTGCTGCTGCTGCTGGGCTGCCTGCAGCTGCTGCTGCTGCTGCTGTGCAGCTGCTGCTGCCGCCGCCGCCTGCTGCTGGACCTGGAACTGCTGCTGCATGGCTGACTGCTGTGCCTGGAACTGCTGCTGCTGCTGCTGCTGCTGCAAAGCAGCCTGCTGCTGCTGAAATTGCTGCTGCTGCTGCGCCGCCATCTGTTGCAGCTGGAGCTGGGCTGAAAGTCAGAACGTGTTTGTACAGCGTGACCGGCCTGTAGCCAGCCGTCCGACAGGCAAGACTGGGGAGCTCAAACCAACTCTTCTGACCAGAAACGTAAGATACCCCGGGGTCTCACTTTATAGCCCACATTTGTGCTAGGAGCAATTGCATAAAAGCCATTATAACCTCCCATTTCCAGGTATACATTATATACATTTAAACAACGCTCGTTATTCGTATCATCCTGGCATTTCTCATCACTATTACGTCTAAGCCTCAACTCTTTGGCCGACTCTGCAATCTAACTGAACAGCTTAAGAACTGCATGGAGGAGGAGGAGGATGGGCTCATTCATGCCCTGAGGGGAACAGAAAGGAAAGGTCTCACACATTGTTCCACAAAGAACTCTTCGGTCAAAGGAGGAGCTGTTCAAATGGGCTCTGAAAGGAGCCTCATCCAGTAGCTCTCTGTCAGAACAATGGAGGCCACAATATGAGGTGATATAAAATGCAAGGCAGGTAGAACCAAAACACTAAGGATGTTCAAGAACTAAAATATTTTGAGAAGAAGGAGTCTACTAGTCAGAGCCAGATTCTTGCTCAGAATATGCCACCTCAGTCTCAAACGCAGTTGCAAATGAGTCCAAAACCAAGTAGCAAGTGGAAAGCCACATATTTTAAGTATAGACAAGAGAGACGAGGTAATATCTTTTATTGGACCAACTTCTGTTGGTGAGAGACAAGCTTTCAAATAGCTGAAGAAGAGTTGGTCCAATAAAAGATATCACCTCACCCACCTTGTCTCTCTAATATTCTGCAACCAACACAGCTATAACACTGCATACAAGTACAGCGAGGACATTTATGGTGGGGATAGAGGTATTTGAAGGCAAACCCTCCCTTTCCTCCCCGATTCAAATCTGTGTTTCCCATATCAATGACAAAGGGTGAGATGCACCATAATCCCCAATCCTCCTGGCAGGAGAAATAAAAACAGACCTAGGGAATATTCTGTAACTTTCTCTTCCTTTCAGCCTAGAAAATGGCTCTGCACTGGAACCCTAAACTGACTTAATTTCAGTGGATGGGAGCATAGTGAATACTTACTCTGTTGAGTAGCTGCAGAGACGCCAGACATACCATGGGGGGCCATCCCAGAGGTTCCAGGAGGCTGCTGCCCTGGAAGGCTCATCTGCTGGCCCATTGGCCCAAGTCCACTTATCCCACCCATTGGTGCTCCTTGAGCTCGTGAAGCCATGCCCATTCCAGCTGCTCCTGCTGGGGGGCCACCTGTTAGATTCTGCAGTGCATTCATAGGATCTGTGAATACAACATCATTACTAAGAGAACAAGATGAAGACCTGTCCACTGAAATAGTTCTCTGTGCTGTGGAGCCACAAGAAAGTTTTGGCCTAGTGGACTCAGCATGGGATTAAGAGGCCACCCTGAATTCTACAATCACAATTCTGCCACTGACTCAGCGGCTTTACATAAGTCTGTCTCCATTTTTCCACCCGTAAACTGGGGACAGCAGCGTTTGAGGATTATTTAGAGGTTTGTGAAATGCTTTAAATTAGGGTGACCAGACAGCAAGTGTGAAAAAATCGGGAAAGGGAGTGGGGGGTAATAGGAGCCTATATAAGAAAAAGACCCAAAAATTGGGACTGTCCCTATAAAATCGAGACATCTGGTCATGCTACTTTAAATATGCAAAACACTAAATATATATTAGCGAAAGGGAAATCATCAGTCACCTCTACTCTAAACAGATATCCAGGTACAAAGGCAAGACACGGCAGGCTCAGCATGCTATCAGCAGAGCTTTGTGCTACCACATGGGAATCCAGGAAATAAGAGCACACTGATGTGATGGATCCAAGTTAGGCCCCTTCCGTCCCAGGTTAAGGAGTGGGAGTGCTCAGGAGACCAGGTGTTCAGCCTGACGAAGTACCTTGCAATATACTTCCTCTAGACTGCACACTGAAGCTTCTCCACACACTTCTCAAATACCCATGATCAGCACTCCTCAGTCAGAGAGAGGGTGATAATCTGGGGTCTGGGGCAAGGGGAAAGGAACTGCAAACAGACTTCTGAAGGAGAGAGAATTACAAGCATTTCAGGAACATTATTATACGGGTGTTCATCAAGTATGTAATATTTGCCTTCCTCCTTAAGTGTAAAGATCAAAGAGGACATAACTTTAGAGCACTCCAGAGTACTGGCATTAACATATATTGTGCAGCACATCTTTAATCCGTGCTGGGACGAGGCGGCAACAGATAATTGCTGCCTCACCGTATACTCTCTTACAGGGGGATTAACATAGTTATAGAGGAGATTCCTTCAGTCACATGCAGAGTCCACCAGGACATAGTTTCTGCTGACAGGACTACTCCATAGTCTTGTAATGCAGAACAGGTATCAAGCTCATACACCAATGAGAACTGCAAGAAGGTAAGCAAGGAGGAACTCAGCTACTTCCTGCTGGACAGTCCAATTCACAACACTGGCATTTGTTGAATAGGTTTAATAATATTTAGCACCAACACACAGTAGAGAGGTGGAATCAAATGAGTGTTCCACACAACATCCATATGTGAGGAGTCTAAGAGGCTCATTAGAACTTTGCTCCTCACCACAGTATGATTAAGAATTTAAGTTGCCCTCCTTTGCTGCAAGTTGGCAGTAAGCCCTCCCTCCCCACTTCATATGCCACCAAAAATACTGACAATTTTTCATTTAGTCTGAAAAAAATGTTCTTACCACTGACCGAAGCCTGAGATTTCTTATTGTCTAGAAAATAAGAGTGAATACATACACAAGTTATAAATTTTGCTGCATTTTGTTGAACAGCAATTTAAACTGTTATTCCTAACAACCAACGCATTAATAGCGCAAAGAATTGCTTCCCGTTAGTTACCCCCATGCCAAAGTGCCTCCAAACATTTTACCCACATTCCCTACCCTAGGCAGCAAGCCACAGAGCTAGAGAGCTCCTAGGTTACTTCCTGATCAGGAACTTAGCATCCCAGGTGGCCATGGAGTGCTGCTGCAGACATGCTCTGTAATGTCAACCATTGCCACCAACATCCCACACGGTTCTGCCAGTGTAAGAGCTCTGCAAGTCAGATTTCACTCCCAGGTGTAAAGATTAATGCTTGCTTTGTGAAATTTTCTACAGAATGGGACAAGCGTCTGAGGCAGCCCCTCTATACACTTCCTGGTGCAGTGTATGACAGGTGGCTTCCTCCAGCAGTTCCACACCTAGGAAGACTCATAAGCACTTTGAGACTGTTTGTTCCATTTCATAGACTTATTTCTGGAGGAATAAAGCTAAACAGAAGGGCAGATACCCTAATTCAGGATTCCATGCTGAGGATAAAATTTACTTTAATATTGCATAACTGAATGCTTTTTAATTCATTTGCAAATCAAAGTAGAACAAAGAAATGAAGCTCAGCCAATTTGTCTTCACAGCATTCTGGTTGTGATGGAAATGAAAAGGGAGGATGACCTCAGAGAAAACATTTGGTGAAATGAAAAGTGGAGATATCAAGAACTTTCTAGTGGGTTCTTCAGTTCTAGACAGATATTGTAAAGAATATTACACATTCAAGAGCTGGGCACAGATCCAGCAGCAGAAACTACTGAAGCAACTCTGGGAGAATGCCAGTCAGAACTAGCAGACTCAAGCCACCCAGAAAGCTAGCACTCCTATAACTCTAACAAATAAATACAAGGATTACTTACGAATGTCTCGAAAATGGATAATAAGTCTGGCCACAAGAGAAAGATATTCCTCCTAAAGTTGAAAACAAGAAAAAGCTTAGCACAGAATGGGGAAGCAACACACTCCATGACTCACTGTTTCCGTTCCTCACACTGCCACTCCCACCCACCGTGTAACAGAAGGGTCCCTCCTCCTTCAGGACTGGTATGCTTTTCATAACAGTTCATGATGTGCTCAGGAACTGAAATGGGCGGGGTATGTTTCTAAAGAAAAGGTCATTGTGCTTAACTGTGCAGGACAGAAGCAGAAACAGCAAATGCTGGGTAGAAGAGGTAGACAACTGCCAATACAGCTACATACTAGCAGTACTGTATATGTGTTTATAGACCGAGAAAGGCTGTGTCTGCACTTGAAGTGGCACAACTGCAGCTGTGCCACTGTTGCATTTTAAGTGTAGACACTGACTACAGCAACAGGAGGGGTTCTCCCATTGCCATGGGTGGTGGGTGAACCACCGGCTTGGGGAGGCTAGCCCCTCGCCTGGCTCACCCCTTCCAGCTGAGGCCCCTCTCCTGCAGCTACCAACCCCCCCAAGCCCAGAGCACCAGGCGGGTGGGCTGCGCACGACCCCTTTCCCCCAGCCAACTGAGCACCAGGCGGATGGCCCCCCCAGAGCACCAGGCAGGCGACACACAGCCCCCCCCAGCCCCCCCCAGAGCACTGGGTGGGTGGGCGGGCGGGCAGAAAGCAGCCCCCAACCCCCCCCCAGATTGGTAGGCGGCGCGCGGACCCCTGTCCCCTCCAGCCCTGGAGTGCTGGATGGCGTGGCCCCAGTGCTGGGGCCCCCCCAGCACCGGGTAGCCCCAGCTACCTCAAATTCCAGCCACCATAGTCCCAGCAGGCTTCTCTTCCCGGGAAAGGAGCAGCCTGCCTGGGCTGGGGCCAACCAGCAGCAGGAGGGGGCCTCTGTACAGAGTGTGGGCAGGGCCATGTGGGGCTGTTTGGGTAGGCACAGCCTTCCCCTGCCTATTAGACGCACTGCCCATGCCCATTGCTGTCATTAATTTACCTCCTCGAGAAGTGGTAGTGCTGTCTACACCAGGGGTTAGGTTGGCATAGCTATGTCTCTCAGTGGGATGAATTTTTCACATTCGAAAGCTGTAGCTATGCAAATAAAAGTTTTCAGCATAGATCAACCCAGCGCCTTTACTTAAGTCAGATCTACACTCAGAAGTGAAGTCAATCCAGCTACATTGCTTGGGGTGTGAAAAATCCACACTCCTGAACCATGGGGGGAGGGATAGCTCAGTAGTTTGAGCATTGGCCTGCTAAACCCAGGGTTGTGAGTTCAATCCTTGAGGGGGCCATTTAGGAATCTGGGGCAAAAATTGGGGATTGGTCCTGCTTTGAGCAGGCGGTTGGATTGGTCCTGCTTTGAGCAGGGGGTTGGACTAGATGACCTCCTGAGGTCCCTTCCAACCCTGATATTCTATGATTCTATGTAATTAAGCACAAGTCAAGCTAAGCTGTAGATAAAGTGAGTTCCATGCAGTTAATTGCATGTGGGTCGATGAGACCTTATAAACCTCACTCCTGTGTTCTTCACGGTCATTGGAGGGCCTGTTGTATCTTTTGTGATAATAGGAATTTACCATATTGTCTTTGCCAAACATTTCATTTCACATTGTTTTTTGTGGAGTGTGCAAAGCACTTTGGCTCCCCCCTCATCATTAAATGCTCCTGTATAAATTTAACATAGTTTATGCAGGTGTCCTGGCCAGATGTTGCTAGACAACTAGATGCATTTGGGAACCTGGTGTATATACTCACAACAGACCAAGACAGACACAATTGGAAATACATGGAAGTGCCTTACCCGAGTTTTGGCCTTCATAAAAACATGATTCTCCATATCTTTGCTGGATTTATTGTGGGCTACACCGGCCTTCCTCATGGCCTCATCACTGCAAAACAAGACACGGAACTCACGAAGGACATTAACTGAGGGCAGCTGAAACCCCCTTCCCTACCTAGGGAACAGATGGATGGCAACTTTTCACCAATGAATAACTGACAAATACATACATACATAAAACATAAAGGAAACCAATTCCACTGATTTACATGCACAATCTGATTAACATCAATAGCAGATAGCCAGGTAGCCAGCACATCAATAGGAGTCTCCTCTTCTAATTAGACATTTACCTCCTTGCTAGAAAGGAAGAAACTAGGAAATACCTCCCATCAGGCAGAGATGGGATGAGATTCAGCAACTGATTCCATTTCAAGGTGCATAGGAGACCATCTTCTCCTGTCAGAGGCCCAAAATAAACATCTTCTGTGCTACGGGGGTTGCCATGAGGCTTCCATGCTACTTTTAGCCCAGTGCCATTTAAAGACACTAACTTGGGACATTGATTGTTCCCCTCTTTCCACCTTTCCGACATCACCTGCCTCCTTTGATTACTAACCCTTTGAAGCAGGGACCATGTATTCACATGAGGTTTATACAACACCCAGTCAATAGCGGCCAATCCTGAGCACGCACTTTGAACGTTACTGGAATATAAATATAGTATATACTTGAAGCTTTATGAATTCAGTACATTATTGATGGGTTGTGTGGTTAAGCTTTTTTGTAAAAAACAGAAGTGGTGCAAGCCTCACCTGCTCTGGATTCATAACCACAGAAATAGGGGTAGCATGCTCTGGCAGTGAGCCCCCGAGCGGCAGGGGGCAACCCTCCTCTGACTGTAAGCCCCATGGGGGGGGGGGGGAGGGGGGCTGATAGCCAACAGGCAATGTGAGTAATACAATGTCTACACAAACACTGCGTCTTAAGCGCTACGCCTCTCATGGAGGTGGAGTTATTAAGTCAATGTAGTGGGCAACAGACTTAGATAGTGGGCAACATTTTAATGTAGACGCTTACAGAGTTAGGTCAAGGTAAGCTGCCTTATGTCAACTTAACTCTGTAATGTAGACCAGGCTTGACTTTGTTTCTCTCCAACTTCTCTCAGGCTGGCCAGCATCCGTTTCTTGCCAGGTTCCTCTATATTTTAAACAGCTCCAATTTCTCAGAGGATCCTATCAATAGATTGGTATGGAATTCTCATTTATTCCATTACTAAATGTAAGGGTTGTTTAGGATGGGGTCTTTTCAGCAAGTGAAAGCGGCTAGACCTGAGCACAATACCAAACATGCTAAGGCCTGAACCTCTCCACAACCTCTCCATGCCTCTTCAGTAAGATAAGGCCTCAATTTATTATAGCACAGTACCAGCAATGATTAATCTATTAGCTTTGATTCATTCTAAGGAAGATCAAAGAGTTAGGATAATGTAATCATGTTTCCTGAACAATGGACCTCAGTTTGCTTAAAGTCAGGGTGTTCCTCATACACAACACCCTAACATGAGCTCCTGATAACATTTTTAGATTCTAATTTTTTTTCATACACTTATGAGGAATATGGATGGTTGAAGCAGTGAGGGGAAATGTGAATGTGTGGGAGCAGTAAGGAAGGTGTGGAGGTTGGGAGAGTGCAGGAAGTGGGAGGGAGGGATTAGGGGGCTTTAGAAAGGGAAGGGAGTTCTAGGGCAGGAGGGGATGGGGGAGGAGAAGGGTTGGACTCTGGGAGAACGGACCTGGGGATAAGTGGTAGAGGGAGTGGGGGCTCCCCCATCAACCCTGCATTCTCCTCTCCTTTGTGCGTGCTGGAATCTGGGGAGCCCCACACCACTGTCCCTGCCCCCCACTATCATGTGAAACACGATCTGGTGTAGGGGAGTGTCTGAGCCCCTCTCCTTATTCCCCATGTGAGCTGGGTTGGGGGGGCTGCTCCTCTGGGAGGTCTGAGCCCCTGTCTCCCATGAGCAGGATATGGGGGCCATGCCCCTTCCCCTTATCCCACTCCTTTGTGAGCCAGTATCTGAGGGCCCTTTGGGTTGGGAGCTCAGAATAGGCATGCCACCTGCATATCACAGGTTCACAAGCACTGGCACTAGGGAGAAGGAGGAAAACACACACTGACAGGAATGGAGAAGTCCACACATCTCAGAGCTATTTTTTCATATTGTATTCATCTCCTTGGGGTGTTCTCAGCTGAACAAGAACATAGCATTGAGATGAATGAGCTAGTTTACACCATTTTGAACCTCCTAGTTGCACATAGAGCCCCTTCCCCATAATCTAAGCCTACATCTTGGCCTTTTCTACACTCCGGAGACTGTAGCTATGCAAAGATGGCCCTGTAGGATAGATACAGCCTATAGTGACCAAAGAGGTTTTTCTATTGCCGTATGACAGCAGATGTCAAACTTCATTGCACTACAACCTCCTTCGGCCATCTAAAATTACTACATGACCCTGGGTGGGGGTGGCCAGAGCCCAAGCCCCAAGCAGCAGAGCTCAGGCTTCATCTTCAGCTCCAGACCCCAGCGACTCACTTTGGGGTCTTGACCCAGAGTTTGAGAACCACTGCTATAAGAACTGCATGTCCCCAAGGGACAGTAGCTAGGTTGATGGAAGCATTCTTTTGTCGACCTAGCTACATCTACACTGGGAGTTAGTTAGGCACAGCTAAATACAGCACTCCTTGTAGATTTTTCACACCCCTGAGCTCTGTAGCTGTTGATGTATATTTTAAGTGTAGACCACGCCCAGCATCTCCACTCTCCTGTCCCTTCTTCCCTCCAACTGATACAGGCCACTGCTCACAGCCCCACCACATTTCCACCCCTCCATGGTCCTTCCAAGCTTACCAGGGGCATGGAATCACTAAGAGGAGAATGGAGCTGGTGTGGGAGGACTCAAAGGAAAGCATGGGGCATTGATGAAATGGCATGACAGAGAACATGTTGGTGGCATTGGAGCAATGATACAGATGTCTGAACAGTGGAAAGGAGAATATGCAGGTTGCAGCAGTGACAGGTGTTGGGATTGTGCAGGGAAGAGTGGAGCTATTCAGTGGGTGCTGTTGGGGAACTTCAGTCTCTCCCCCCAAAACTTCCACATCCATCAATGATACATCTATAGCCCCTACCACTCTAGTATCAGTGCACCTCATGATATTTAATGTATTTATCCTCATAACACCCCTGTGAGATAGGGTGTGCTATATTATCCCCATTTTTGCAGATGGGGAATTAAGACAGAACGACAAAGTAACTTGCCCTAGGTCACACAGGAAGTCTGTCATGGAGCAGGGAATTGAACCCAGGTCTCCCAAGATTCAAATACTAGCTAGTGGACAATCCTTCCTCTTTTGCACTGCCTCAACTCTATCCCTCCCTTTCAAAAACATTGTCACTATTATGATCACTGCACTGTTCCTGCATCCTCTCAGTCAGCTGCTTAACCTGTGTCCCCGAAGCTGGTACTTTCCTCTCTGTGGGAAGGGAGAACCACGCTGTGATCAAGGTGGATAAACCTGTTTTGTTTTTTTGTTAACAGATTTTTAAATTTCATTTTAAAATTAAATTTGAAATGACGACAACCTATATTGAGGCTTAAATTTACTATACTATATTGAAATAATTTAAATTAAACACAACACACCTAAAAGCTTGACCAGCTCCCTCTAATTAGTCTTTGATTCTCACACGCATGTAACTGTAATTCAACCCTCGTGTGTATACATTATGACACAGTCTAATTACATAATCACTGCCACAGGTCAGGGCATCTGCACCTGTATTCCTTCTGTAATCCACCAATGGCACCCACTGGCTTCTGGCTCCCCAGCCATCACCTTGCTTGGACAGAGACCTGTGCCTCACTCCCTTCAGATCCAGATATTTCCAAGCTACACAGTTCCCCAGTAAGTCAGACTGCCCAAGCAGGCCTGCTTTGTTTTTCTCCTCAGAGGCATAATTGTGTAACTGCTCACAATTTAAGGTCCAACACAGCTTTTCCAAAGCAAGCACATTTATTCTTAAGGTGAAAGCATTACAGAGAAAATATTAAAACAATAAAAGAGCCTACATGTACGCTAATAAGCTTACCGTAGATCACCCCAACTCCAGCAAGGGCTCTGGCAGGAGTCAAACCCCACCAAGTGTGTTTTCCTGTGGTTACAAGTTCACAACAGCTGTTAGCTCAGAACAAATACCCCCATGAATTTGTGAGTCACTCCTTTATACAGTTTGGGCCTCTGATCTTGTCCTCACATAACAGATGATCAGCAGACAAAAGTCTCCCCCTCAGGGCAAAGCTTCTAATGGCTACATTCTTACATAACTGGATGGGGGTACATTTGCATATCCTCTCCCTAGAGATTTAGTGGAAAACCCACTTAACTTTAAAAGTTCAGTCTTGTTTGGCACATTGTGTTAAATAGTCCTGTGAAGCTGCTAATACTCTCCCTGGTTTACCTTACTCATGTCTTCCTCCAGAGACATTTCATACAAGCCCACACTAATACATTAATATTTGCATTTTTAGTACAAGGAACTCCTAAGATACTTAAACTTGATTCAGTAAGATTTAACTTAATTTAATACTATTTGTCAGGGAAATTGCCATCTCTCACAATCACTATTTTTTCCACAGGACCCCTGCTTCATTCAGTGCACAGGTGGGACAGTACTCAGGGATTAAATCAAGGTTGTGTAGAAAATGAGTCGTTTGTTTGTAGGATCCTTGACTCATTTGCTGAGAAAGTGGAAGATATGTAGTGAATGAGACACTGGATTAGAGAAAAGATGATCTCATGGGTCAGGCAGCTGAATACTACCCCGAAGAATTAGATTCTATCCCTGCCTCTGCCAGAGCGTTCATACATGATACTCTGCAAGTCACAAACCAAGGTGTTCACAGGTGGCCACAGTCTGTTCATTTTTTAGGTACTCATCTTGAGACACCAGGGATCTGATTTGCAGAAGTACGGAGGACTCACAACTGCAACTGAGGTCAATGAGAGCTCCGCTCTGAATATATAAAGTACTACTTTGAAAAATCAGGCTCTTGGCTCTCAAAGTTGACACCAAAAATTAGCTGACACTTTAAAATGGAGATAAGATGAAGTCACCTCACATAGATGTTGTAAAGATAATTCTTTACAAACACTAATGAATTTAAGATACTACAATGACAGCACTAATTCTGTATTCAGAGCTGGGTTTGGATAGTGTGTGTAAATCATGCACGGGATGAATGATGAGGATAAAAAGAAATATTGAATAGCCTACCTGTTCAATGACCACCATCTAACCAGTTCGCTGAATGACAGAGGATAAAGTCTGTATCATAATGCACAAAGGAGCCAGATTAAGGTTGTACCTTACTTAGACCTGAGTCCATCCCATGCTTTGCTGCACATTGGGCTACCCACAACTGCCATCCTTGCCTGTCAACGGCCCTTCTCTCCAAATCTTCCTATTTCATGTTGAGGTGCTTGATGTCGTTCAGAACTGTTCGTTTCCATGTTATTCACTGTCTTTCTTCTTGCATTTTCTGGCTTTCATTCAAGGGCAGTATTTGGTAAGCGTTCTTTTTCCATTCTCAGCACATGTCCCAGCCACTGATGTCTTCTTTTATAGATTTGGGAGAGGGTGCCTTGTCTAGTAATTTTTCTGACTTCTTCATTCATCTTCTTATCTCTATACGTTATTCCCAATATTCTTCTCAAACATTTGTGATGAAATGCATCCAGCTTTTGCTTATCTATCTTGGTAAGTTGCCATGTCTCACCACTATACGTTGTGATGGCAACAACAATTGCTTTGTACACATTCAGTTTTGTCTTGAGGGAGATGTTTTTGAGTTGCCAGATGTTTGCCTTCCTGATTGTTATTGCCTCGGAACAAGCACCATCTTGGCTGATGGCACTTCCAAGATACATAAAATTGTCCACCTTCTCCAGTTTTGATTTCTGCCTCTGTAGTCCCCATTAACATGACTCTACATTTCTTTGCATTGTATCTTAAATCTTTCTTTTCCATTACTTTTCACTTGGTTTTTGTATTTTTGTAGCCTGTTGACATCTTCATTAATAAGAGCTATGTCATCTGCAAAGTCTAGACCAAATAGCCTTGAATTGTTTCATTTTTGGCCATATGTATCACTGTTGCATTGTTTTAATCCATAGTTGATGACTAGCATAAACAAAAAAGGAGACAGAATGCACCCCTGCCTTACACTTGTCTTGATGCTGAATGGCCTACTCAACCCCTTTTCCATTTTAATGCAGCATTTTGAGTTGGCATAGAATACCTTCATAATATTGATTAATTTTGTTGGAATTCCATATTGTTCCACAATTTTCCACACTGTTTCTCTGTTTACACTATCAAATGCCTTTTGAAAATCCACAAAAGTGATGGCAAGACTGCCTTGGAATTCAATTGTGTTCTCAATAATCCATTTCAGGGTGAAAGTAGCATCTGTACACAATCTCCTTTGTCTACATCCAGATTGTTGCTCACGTCGGATGGTATTCATCTTTCCTTTCATTCTGTTCAGGAGGACTGCTGCTAATACTTTTCCTGTGACAGATACTCACCTCCAATTTGAACAATTGTTTAGATCACCTTTCTTTGGTAACTTGATGATGATACCAAGGGTCCATTCTTCCGGCACATTCTCCTGCATCCATATTTTGTTGCACAGCAAACAGATGACTGATTCCACATCTTCGCCTCCATATTTAAGCATCTCAGGATGAATGTCGTGCAATCCAGGTGCCTTGTTTTTCAGCTTCTTTTTACTTCTTCGATTTTTACGTCAGATACATCTATATCTAGGTCTAATGGTTTATTTATCATTGTTAAATTCTTGTAATTGGTTCTGGTTGGTTTAGCACTTCTTTGAAGTATTTCACCCATTTATTTTCTTGTTCCTCCTGTTTTTTCAAAATTTCTCCTGGTTTCCCTTTCATTGGGACACTTGTGAATTTTGGTCCATATCCTGTTAACTGTTTCAGGATCGTGTAGACTGTTCTTGTATCGTTTCTTTCCCCTGCTTCTTCAGCTTCACTAGCCTTACTTTCTATCCAGTTCCGCTTATTTTTTTTGCATTGTTTCTTTACTGCTTTGTCAAGGTTCTGTAGATTTGTTTTGTTTCTTCAGTCGCATGTTGTAGTACTAGAACCTTTTTTTTTTTTTCCTTTTGTCTATAATTTTCCATGTTTCTTCTTCCACTGATCTTTATTGCTTCCTCTCTTTCTACCAATTATCTTTTCAGCTGCTTCTAGCATAGCTGTTTTGGAAAGATTTCAGTATTTTTCCACTTCGTTTTCTTCAAGATCTTTAAGGGCCTCAAACCAGTACTTGACCTCTATCTGGTACTCTTTTTGTATCCTGCAATCTTGTATTGTGTATTCAATACACAATTCTGTGTATTGAATAATCAGAGTCTTCTTTCTTTTTGAGCACTTTAAACTTCAATTTGATGTTTGCTGTCAGCAAGTGGTGATCACTCCCTATATGGGCTCCTCTGAATACTCTTGTGTCTGACACAGATGTTTTCCACCTCTGACTAACACAGATATAGTCGATCTCATTTTGTGTAAGGTCATCTAGTGAAATCCATGTCTTTTTGTGTACATTTTTATGTTGGAAGAAAGAATTGCAGATGCTAAGATTGAATTTTGTGCCAAAAACAAGAAGTCTTGTGCCATTGTCTGTCACTGTTCCAGTTGTATGTGGGCCGATGACTGTTTCCCAACCTCTTCTTTCATTTCTGATCTGGGCATTAAAATCTCCCATAACCAGGACAAGATTGTGGTTTGGTATTTCTTTCATTACATTGTTCAACTCTGCATAGACTTTCTCTTTGTCCTCTTCATCTACATCATTTGTTGGAGCATATGCCTGGACTATGGTGCACTTAATGTGCTGAGAGTGGAATCTAGCTGCCAGTTGTACAGTCACCCTTAATTCGGGCATTTCTTAACTTTGGAGTGTTTGATTTTGCAACCTTAATGTTTTCTTAACAGATATTTTAGATGTACTATAACATATAATATACCCAAAGATACCTTTCGGTATGAGCACCCTGTAAGTTTAACTGTTAAAGCCCTAGTGAATTAACAGGCAAATATTACTGCTTTTTGTTCCCTACTGACAATTTTACCTTTTTCAATTACCTGGCTCCCATTGATAAGTTTGTTTTGCAGCTGACAGTTTAAGGATCAGTACTTTTCCTTCCCTTTCTACACAATTTAAGATTATTTCTGTATATCTGCACTTTTAAAAATATTATGTGATAATACTAAAATAAGCACCTTAAATCAATAAAACATATATTTTCAACAACTCTTTACTAGCAACCACCATAGCATCACCTATTCCTATTATTAATAATGGCCAATACAAAGTGCGAGCAAATAAGTTTTGTTAAGTACCCCGAGACTGGAGCAAACTGTTGAAGGGTACAGGGTCTAGTGATGTGAGTTCTCTACTGGGAACACCCTGTCGCTGGCCATAGAAGTCTGATAGGAATCTACAGTGAGAATGGATCCCACGAATTAGAACTCCTATGAGAAGACACAGAGCAAGAGGCAATCCATGAGTACCAGGCATCTTTCTAACTAGGTATGTACAGTGTAGAAATAGTGAATATAATTAAACCAAACAGGGCACCTGTGCAGAGCCCTTATCTGTTCTGTTCACATTCATCCCATTCAATTCTGCCCTATGTGAAGCTTTGAAGGTTTCAAGGATTGCCCCAAATTGAGCACACTGCAATAATCTTGTTACAAGGGCATGGATCCAAGTACCAAGAAACACACCAGAGAAACTGTCTCAGCCTCCTGAGCAGCCATAGATGGAAAATGACACATCATGGTATTCTCGGCTGACAACCAGGAACAGCAATGGATCAACAGTAACCCAAAGACTGAATCACACTGACAAGTGTGGAATATACACCTCAAACAGAAGACATTCTCAGCCCCCACTCACTCCTCTAACATTTTCATGTACCTAAGAGCAAAGCTTCCATCGTATCCAGGATGAGCCTAAGCCATTCTCTACCATATACGTCCCCAGTTGTCTCAAACAGTTGGAGATCACATGAACCTAGTATCCAGGTTTAATAAAAAAGAATCATAAGGTCTAAGCGTCATCCATCATTGACAACCCTACTGCCCCTACCAGTTGAAACATGCACATAAATAAGACGGAACCCTGCACAAGACAACCCCCTGCAGGGCAGAATAAGCATCTCTTACTACCCTTTGGAGCTCTCCAAAGAACAAACATACTGAAACATCTTCACATCCATTCCCAAAAGCTTTGCAGAAAAGTCAACAATGCCTAGTGGCCACTAGTATCCAAGGCTATTTATAATTGAAACAAGACTAGCATGGATGCTTTGCTTGTGCCTATACCACCATTTCATGGCTTTCTCCAGCAAATGCCTAAAATCAGACTGATAGTGTGAATCCATGTTTGAATCGCAGTAACAGAAGCTGCCTCATTTACCACCTACGCAGCTATACCATATCCAAGAGTTAGGTTAGAGACTCTCTCTAAAGATGGGTCACTTGAATATTTTCATACAAGTTTAATTTATTTTAAATGATTCTTAATAGTGTGAATATTTGTTAATGGCAAGTAACATTAATTTTCATCATCTTGTAAAGGTGAACGAGAAGATTTGTGCATGGACTAGTGAGTTTTCAGGACTATTTTGCAAGATCTTGTTAAACACTTTCTATGGTTACAGAACACTTTCCAAAGGAAATCTACATAGTAATTATTTTAATTATTTCCTTTACATGTCAGTTACTTATGAGTCACTGAAGATGAAAACGGAAGCACAGGAAGAGGAACCAATGCGTGATCAGACCTCAAAACATTCCTAGGCAACAGCTCCCAACCTTGCTGCTATATATTACACCGAGCATACCTCTGGCTATTATAGCCCCTGGTTGTGGCAAGTCTTATTTTATTCTAACTGCAACAAGATGAAACTGCCAAACTGTAATTTCAGATGTGACACATGAACCCAATCTCAATAAAAGCACTATAATAATGATTCACCAATACCAGCAAAAGCATTTTTTTTTAAATTAAAATAATATATATGGCTACTTTTATGTCTGAGATGTGTTATGTAGTTCAGGGGAAACACTATCACTTGCAGAACACAAAAGGTTTTGGACCTGAGGAAAATTGTCAGTGCTTAGAATGATAACACAAAACAGCCAATGAACTTAGAAGGTATTTTAATACTATCTACTTTCCAATTTCCATAATTTTAAGTGTTTAAGTTAAGTGGCATTCCTTGTTATACAACTATTTTATTTTTAATTAAGATTTTGTTTGCCAAGACTAATACATTTAATCTGTTATTTTAAGTTTCTCTTGAACATATTCATCAGCATCCATTTTTTAAATACCACTGACAGAAGACTGCTATAGATTGACATGCACAGACAGAAAAAAAGAGTTTGAGCATTAGCTCCAAGTTTCCTTGCCCCGGCGGATTGTCTTTGTGTAAGACAGGTGACTTCACAGAACAAACTAAAAGAGTAACATATTAGCTCTGAGTACCCAAAAAGCATGCGAGGAACTTCACAGGCACAAGGAAAGCCACTCCGTGCCCTGAATAGTTTATAACCTAAATTCAGACATGAACCTCCATGAAGACCAAAACAAATAAAATAGGATCGGGAACAAGGGTTACAGGAATGAAGCCAGGTGGTTAAATTGTGAAACATCTAACCATCCTGAGAGAAACGTTAAGCCTGTTTGGCATTATTTGCATCACATAAGCAGCAGAGCAGAGCGTAGGGCCCACACAGCCAGCGGTTTATTGAACATTGTTCTGAAACCCCAGAGGCTACCCAGTTGGTCAGGAAGCCGCACGGGATGATCAGCAGAGCCCACAGAAGAGGCTGGAAGGGAGCTCAGGGGAGAAAGCAGCGTGACCAGCCTCCTCCGGTGTGGGGAACGGAAGGGGGGGGGGAACTACGCCCTCCCCGGACAGGCCGCTGGCAGGGGAGAAAGAGCAGCGGCGTGGTCGGCTGGCTCCGGATAACTGAGGCGGGGGCAGGGAAGCCAGCTCCAGAGACACACCGGGTTGGCGGGGAGAGAGAGTGTGGTGGGGTACCGGGGGCCCGCCACCCCTAGAGGCTGGCGGCGGGCAGCAAGGAGGCAGGCCGCCCCTGGGGCCACCCCCACAGGAAGCGGCTGCCGACCAGGACGGGGGCGGTGCAACACGGCAGGAGAGAGAGACATCGCGGCGGCCTGCCAGCGCCAGAGACAGGCGACTGCGGGGAGCGGGCCCCGCACGCTCCGGCTGCAGGGCGGGGAGTGTCACGGGTGGCCGGCCAGCCAGTCTCCCTGCCCGGGCAGCGGGCAGCCGAAGCAGGGCGCGTTTGCGGCCTAGGCTGCTCCGCCCCCGCGTCCCCACGGGGCCCCGTACTCACATCTGGCTGACCAGCTTCTGCCGGAAGTTCGTGCTGCGCCAATCGGTCTCCTGCCCAGACACGTCCATCCCCGCCCTTGCCGCCGCTGCCGCCGCCGCCGCCAACCCCAGCCGCCGCGGTTCCCTCCGCCGCTGACGACGATCCGCCACAGGCTAACCCGGAAGTGACATCAACTTCCGGCGCAGTGGGCGCGCGCGACTGCGCTGGAAAATGAAGTCTCCTTTGGCCTCGGTCTCGCCAGCAGTTCTTCCCCCGATGCATGTTGGGAAACGTAGTCCCGCTGCTTCCACATTCACATGTGGCCCCCCGATGCGTCGTGGGAGATGTAGTTCTGTGTGTGGAGCCGGCTCAGAGGTAACCGCGCACCAGGACGGTCCCGGCTGCTCAGCAGCACTCGGCCGGAAGGGACGCTGCTTAGAGCCCGTGGCCCCAGGGCGGCCTTGGTCCCGCAGTGGGGCAGCCCCCGAGGGGCTTGCAGCCCCACCCGAGGCCCTGGGCCGCTGAGGGGTGCGCACAGTTTCCTAGGAAAAAAGAACAGCAGGACTTGTGGCACCTTAGAGACTAACCAATTTATTTGAGCATCAGCTTTCGAGAGCTACAGCTCCCTTCATCGGATGCATTCAGTTTCCTAGGAGAATTTTATTTTGTCTTCAATCCCTCAAGGGCGAATGAGAGGCTTGGGCCTTAGCCCTACAAACGGCTCCACGAAGCTCACGTCCTGCAGGTATGCAGAGCTGCATTGAGTTCAGCGGGGCGTCACACAGGTGGTGTAAGGGTTTGCCCAGGCAGAGCAGCCTGCACGGATGAGGCCTTGGTTACAGCCAGCATTGCCTCAAGTCCATCTATTAAATGCTTTCTCTCCCAAAAGCCAGAGTGAAGCCCCGCAGGGCATTATCATGCCCTGCCCCTTCGCTGCTGCCCTCCTAAATGGCTTCAGAATTTAATGCTTTAATTTACAAAAATAAGAATGGGAGACTATTCTGTTTGACAATTTTGTACCTACTATAGGCCCCTGTGCTTAAGCACGAGTAGTATCACCAAATTCATGAGAACTACACACATGCTTAAAGTTAAGCACAGGATCAGCTCTTTAGTTCCAAATAACATCACCTCTTACTCATCTCCATACATTTAGCATTTGTATAAGTGCTTGCAGAACCAGAGTTTATGATTCTTATAACTGCTAGATTTGAGGGGAACATACTTCTTTTTTTGTTTGTTTACTTTGTGCATTAGACAGCACTACATATTTGCCCCCTTGCTAAATAGATCAGTGGGGCCACCCTGAAGAGGCACATCATTAAGAATGGGAAGAGACAGAGGACTAAAGTAATAAATCTAGTAAAGGCATCAGAAGCAGGCAAAATGGAGCAGAGGTCTACTACATGGGGCAAGATTATGGAGGACTTTATGTAGATGAGGAAAAAAAATTAATAGCATGCTGTAGGAGACAGGTAGCTAATGAAAAGATTCAAGAAACACGGATGGAGTGATGGGATAGGAAGTTTACTTTGGGCAGCCTCATTTTTTAACAGACTACAGGAGGAAGAGATAAAAGACATGGAAGCCAGACAAGCCAGTTACAGAAATTAAGGCTAGATGGAGACATACCAGGTGCCCCTCAGAAAGATTTAAAGAGAGAGAAATTCTTCAGGTTAATTGAAATTATTTTCTTCATATGACTTTTACATCTATAATTCATTTAAATTGAAAACTGAAAATGAAAGTATAAGGAAAGAACCAAAGGATGACCTAACAATTAAGAAACATTCCTACGGAGGAGCAATCAGTGGTATTTCTATAGTTCAGGTTCCACATACTTTTCATAGTAAAAATCTAGTTATGCAAGTTCCAGTTGATTCAAACAGAATCAGGATGAAATTTAGAGCCAATTTAAAGTGTGGGGAGCAATCATCACAGTGTCAGTAGACTCACTGTACTGACACCAAGTTACAATGACAAATGTTCTGAGACAAGCAGCCATGCATGTTGCACTTGTGATAATGTGGCAAGTATGGGCACCTGCATATTACAAAGGAAGCCATACAAAGCTTTCAGAGCTATAGCTGCAGGAAAAAGCTTGTTAATAGGTTTGTAATTATAATACACAGAAAGATGTGGAAAAGGAAATGAAAATACATTCCCTGGCAGGCAAGTTAGAGGTACAGCGGTAGTGGGATTTCTCTGACTCAAATAAGACACTGTAGAATTTAATCTCTGAGGCAGTAGAGTGGGACATGGCACACCTAGGAGCATATTTGGTAAGGGAAATGTCAACCAAATTGTACTCACTTTGCTGGTCGTTCACTTAGCAACAGCAGCACATTTTGGAGTAAGACACGTGTGGCTAGGACCAGTCACTGTAGTGTCTAGGGCTTGAGAAATTTCAGACAGTGAGACAAACATTAATACAAGTGATGAGGCAGTCAAAAAAACCACACAGGTGAAACTGGATAGCACACCTTTGTGAGACTGAGAGTATTACTACGCTCTCTGCTGAGTGCAGCACTGGAATGGCCCAATTCAGGCATGTAGGTGGGATGCTCTAGTCCAGCAGCAGCTGTGGTTTCTCAAGGGGAGAGAAGGGGCAGAGCAAGGCTGTGTGTTTATATGTTCCCAAGTGCCAGTTTCTTAGCACTATAAACCCCTATACACAAGCTGCCATTTCCCTCATTTGGTAAGGGGTTTCTCTCATGTTGTACTGATGTTACTTTCTTAATAAGCTATTTTATCTCTCAATTATGTGGCAATTACTTACATTCACACTAAGGGACTGATCCTGAAAAGTGTGATGAGTATAGATTTTTTATGAGGAACTTAGAACCATAGAATTATAGGTAAGGGGTGAGGTTTTCACAGGAGACTAAGGGAGTTGTGCCTAACTTGATATGATGCTGTAAAAGGAAGGAAGATAATGAAGATGTTCAAAGGGCATAAGTAGCAGCGTTTTGAGCAGACTAGAAATGGGAGGCCAAACAGGAGATTATTACAATAATTAAGACTAGACAGAGTCGATAGATCCTGGTGTCATGGAAAGCAGTGTGGGCAGTGGGCACTGTTCCCTCTAAGCTCTGCGTGTGTGCGCGCTCACACAGATCCTAAACCCCAAGCACACGGTGAAACACCGCGCACACATTTATCCCGCGTCCCGACCGCACATCGGTTGGGACGCCCTTTGTCCCGATATCGGGGACTACTCACCATCACTGCCACAGTCCCGGGGCTGGCATGGCGGCGCTTCCTGGGGCAGCTCCTGGCAGTGCGCCTGCCCACCGGCAGGAGCCTGCAGTGCGGGCGGCCCCTAGGCACAGAGGTGGAGGGGGTCTCCTGCCCAATCAGAGCTGCGGGGGCAGGGCTTGCAGGTGCTGGCAGTGGGCGGAGAGCCCTCCGCCCCCCCCACACCCGACCCTAGGAGCCAGAGGGACCTGCTGGCTCGTAGGGTCTCTGCACGCTACCGATGCCTGGAAACCCTGCTCCGCGGCGCTTTTCCCGGCCAATGGGAGCCACAGAGCTCACGCTTGTGGCAGGCACAGCTCGTGAAGAGTCTGGAGACCACCCACCCCACCTCTCCGCTCTGACCCTAGGAGCCAGAGACCTCCCAGCAGGGCTGGTGAGTGCGGCCAAGGAAGGGGGCAGGGCGTGATGGAGTGAGTGTCTGGGTTGGAGTGCTGGGCTGTGAGGGTGTGGAGGGCGCTGGGCAGTGCGGGAGGTTTGTGTGTTTTGGGATGCTAGGCAGTAGGGGCCTGTTGGGGGGTGCTGGGCAGTGGGGGAGATCTGTGTGTGTCAAAGCACTGGGCAGTGGAGGTCTGTGTGGGGCATTGTTTAGTTGTGGTGGTGGGGCTGTGGGGAAGGGGCACTGGGAGGGAGGGAGGGAGGAGAAATCTGTGTGTATTGGGAAACTAGCGAGTGGGGGGTTCTGCGTGGGGTGCTGGGCAGCTGTAGGCGGGCTGTGGGCAGGGGGTCGCTGGCCAGGGGTGGTGGTGTGCACAGCACTGTGCATTTGTGGTGGAAATGTGGGGGGAGGGTTGTGGGGAGGCTCTGGGCATAGTGGGTTCAGGGGGTGCAGGGCAGGGGAGCTGTGTGGCTCTCTTCCTCCCCCCTCATCCCCCCACTTGCCCAGTTTGTTCTGATATTTCACTCTTGCGATCTGGTCAGCCTATTTACAGGCGACTTTTGACATTGTTCATCCGCCATCTATCAACACAGCAAGATTCTACTAGCTGGCAAGGGGGCGAAAGGGAAAGGAGGTCAATGAATCATACCCCTCCCTGCCAGCATTTTGAATGTGGAACGTTGATCACGTCGGGACAGTCGGGACCCACACATCTCCTTGTAGTCTGTTCATTTGGCTGTGTACAAACTCAAGTACGTGCAAATAAGTCAAAATGCCTGGCTGTAGTTGCTAAGGAACTGCAAAGATTTCCCAGAAATGAACAAAGGTAAGTGTTGTTTTCGTGATTGAAATCTTTCAAAGGCATTGGACTTCATACATTTACTTGTGATGTTTTACCATTTTCCCACGGTTTTTTTGCCACAGATTCATGGATGTGATCGGAGCTATGCACAAACTTCTGGTATCCTGATCGGAATGATCTCCCATTTGCCCTTTTGTCGAGTCATGCTGTTAAGCGCATTGAAATAGTAGCCATATAATAAAAGTATTAATTTTAAATAAACCAATCTGGTAAAAAATCAATCCCAAAATGTCACTGTCTAGAGGTCTAAAGCATAAAAGAACAGCGACTTCATTTAAATCTGGATGGCTGGATGAGACTATAGAGACGGTTACACTGAAGTCACATAGTGTAATGCTTGTTAAACTTCGTGAAATATTCACATATCATGAGGACAACGGAGTGGTTTGTGTATATTGTCGAGATGCTAGAGCTTCAGGAGAATTTTCAACAGGAAGAATGTGGAGCAATGTTTGGAAGCTGGATTTCTTAAAGCGTCATCTGTCAAATCCCTATGTTCAAAATACAAAGACTTTCTTGCTGAAGAGATTGTTATAGTCAGTCAGTACAATGATTTCAAGTTTGCAGTAGCTGAAAGAATCGAAAGCCAATTGGTTTTAAGTTTCCCAGATATGGTGACATTTGCTTATCAGAACGAACAAGTTTCAGGATCTCGCAAAGTTGACGGATATAGGAGGAACGTTCCTAGCATCAAGTGCAGAGTGTGAGCGTGGCTTTAGCTTAATGAACACTCTAAAAAACAAACTACGGAATCATTTACAAGTAGATCATTTGGACATGCTGATGTGTACTAAGAGTTACCATCTAGATGGAGGATTGATAGATCTGGACAGAGTTTATATTGAACGGGCAAATGAAAAAGATTGCAGGGAAAAACAGTCAGGTTAGTTTAGCAGTCTTTGACATTTCAACCAATAAGGAAATTAAAATGCATTTGTAATTACATATCTTATTCTTGGCTGATAATCATTTATTGATATTTTTTAGGAAAATTTTAAATTTAAAACACAAACTGTTGTTTTTCTTTTTTTACTTATGATGTCTCTACCTGAAAACCCATATAAGTCGACACAAATTGCAAATTAAAACTTTTTAAATATATACACATTTTAGTCGCTTGGGCGCATTTGCCTCATGATGCACAAATTTGAACTCTGCTTCAAAAATTTGCACAGAAGAAATTTTTTGCGTACACAGTCTGTCAAAAATTAGAGGGAATATTGGCAGTGGGATACAAGTTGGATGACTGCCAAGCCAATGGTCCTCAACCAGGGGTATGTGTATCCTTGAGGATACACAGAGTTCTTCCAGGGGGTACATCAACTCATCTAGATATTTGCCAAGTTTTACAACAGCCTACATAAAAAGCACTAGCAAAGTCAGTACAAACTAAAATTTCATATAGACAAAATGAAAAAGTAAGTGATTTTTCAGTACTCATGTGCTGTGACACTTTTGTATATTTATGTCTGATTTTGTAAGCAAGTAGTTTTTAAGTGAGGTGAAACGTGGGGGTACGCAAGACAGATCAGACTCCTGAAAGGGTTACAGTAGTCTGGAAAGGTTGAGTACTGTGCCAAACTAGCATGATGAAGCAATGTGTTCACACAAACAGTGCACACTAAATCAACGTGCAATTAATTAACTTTCAAAGTAAATTATATGATATATATTAACTGACATGTTAGTATGCTTTAAAAATTGCATTGTGTGTACCAAGGTCATTTTAATCAATGTGCACAAACTAAAATTAGTGTATAGTAAACCTCCCATATAGAGAAGCCCTTCGAGATGTAGATCACCTCAGTCTCAATAAATCCACTCTAATAATTGCACATCAATGCACAGTGGTGGATTTTCTGAAATAAGCAGCCACGCATATCATTCATCTGTGAAAATGTGGTGGACCTGGTCACCTGTAGAACACAGGGAGAAGCTATGAAAGCTGTAGATGGAGGACAACAGCATGCTAATATGTTTACAATGGAAATACACTGAAAAATATAGAGCAGGAAGCTAAAATACATTACACAGCTGGCAAGTTATTGTTTGTCAGAGCCAAGGGACTGATAGTTTTGTAGTAGAAAGATTTCTGTGACTCACTGCACCCTTTGCCTCCGTTTACAAATAAGTTACCGGTAATAAAAGCTCTTTGGGGGGCGGGGGGAAGAAGTGGGTTACGGTGCATGTAGGTGCGCTTACACTGCATCACACTTGATTTCGGAGATATCATCGAAATTTCTCTCTCTTGCTGGCCATTGACCTATTAGCATTGGCAGCACTTTTAAGTGTATGCTTGGATGGAACCGGGTCACTGCATTAACCAGGGCAAATGTGCCAGACGCCTATCCGAAAGACATGACAGATGTCCCGATAGCGCTACAAGCAGGCAGATCTATACGCAGCCAGCCCGAGAGAGGAAATTGGTGAGGGCCCCTTTAAGAGGGGCTTGTGGGCGTATCCCTCTGTTCAATCACGTGGGAAGGGCGCTCTGGCCAGACTCTATGGTTGTGCGACGATGAACACGGAAGAAGGCAGGCGGGCGCAGGCGTGAGGCTGGGGGTCGCCGCTGCCGGTAGGTTACTGCAGGGCTGTGTCCAGGTGCGGCTCCCTCTGCCCTCCCCGGATTTTCCAGGCGGGTGGCCGCTCTGGGGGGGCTGGCTCCAAGGCCCCCGCCCGGGGGGGGGGAGAACCAGTGACAACTAGCTCCCCCGGACTGAGCGGCCGCCCTGCCCCCACCGATAGGGAGACACCCCTCCCCGGGGGCGGGCGCCCGTGCTCCTGGCCCCCGCCACGGGGTGCTGCCCCCCGGCGCCGAGTAAGGCTTCGTGCCCGTGTGCGGCCCGCGGCGCTGTCCAGCAACGGAGTCACCGGCTGACCAGCCTGCTGGCCGGTGCCGGTGGCTACACGGACGGCGCAGCCCAGGGCTCAAGGAATCCCCCCCACCGCGGATATTTTAGGCCCGCTTCTTCTGGCGCGTCCCCTCCCTCGCTGTCCTCCTCCTCCTTGGCTGCCGCGGTCGGAGAGCCATCTTGGTGTGTTTGTGGCGAGGCAGAGACACACGAATAGGTGGGGTGGAGCTGACCTTGTGATCCTGCCTTGTCAGCCCCGTTCGGCCGGCGTGTAACACAGCGGCTTATCCAGCTGGAGCTGGGACTCTAGGGAACGAGTAGCGCTCAAAAGCCTTGGTGGGAGCCACTAGCAGGACTGGTTCGGTCTAGTCTTGCCTGCGGGAACAAGGATCAAATAAACGACCACTTACAGCCGTTTCTGTTATTTGCATTCGTGATTCTGAGATCCCTTTTAATTAACCGCTAAAAACATAAAGTCTTCTGCAGGGCTGTACCCACAGCTTTAGAAGTACTGTTACAACCACAAATAGGATAAAGGCGTAGAGGTTAAAGGTGAATGAGCAGTCAACCTTGTCCTTCAGGTGTCATGAAAAGCAAAGCCACAGTATATAGCAGGGAATCTCATTGAAAAGTCAAATCTTAGTCCCACCTGTAGCACTCTCTATTGGTAGAGCAGAGACTGGATTCCACTGTTCTAAATGGAAAGAAGATTCTTTAGTCAGACTGCTGACCTCATGCTGTTCTTATTTTGAGTGTCTAGCTCCAAAACTAACCTAGCCAGTGGTCCCAAGGGACACTGTAGTTTCATCACTGAGTCCTGACAAAGCAGTCATGGAATAGGGTTGTTAACTATGCTATCCTGCCTTATCTGGACCGTGTATCTTGAGATTGGGATGACTGTTGGGATGGTGTTTTCAGTTCCACGTGAGCAATAATTGTAGCAACTAGAAGAGAGAGTTTGGTAGTAAAACTGGAAGTTGACTTTATCTGTATTTCTTGCCTGACCTGAGAATGGACATGAACTGATTAGTTTGGAACCCAAATTGATTTCTGGGAAACTATCTTTCAGTCTTGTGTAACCTGGAATACCCTTTTCACAATTAGGAATCTGTGGATTGACAGTAGGAACTGGACATTGGGAGTGATATTAGGAAACTGGAACTGCCCTGTTATTGGAAAGAATAGGCACTTTGTTGCAAGAAAGCTCCATTTCTTCTAACCCATAAAAGATAGTACAGAGCCTGTAATAGATCTTTGGGGCCTGGAATTACTTTGGGAAGGAAAGTAATGTTTTATAACAGATGCAATTGGTATCAGTAGTGCCAGTGAATCCACATATGGCAGTTAAACCATTTAGATCATGGGTTCTCAAATTTTTAAGGGTGGACCACAACTTAAATGTCTCCTGGACACCTTTCTCTCATTCACAATTATATGATATCTTTGTGGCAAATACGGCAATGACTTAAATGGAAAAGGAATATTGAGAAAGCATTTACGTATTTTTACCTGTCTTAATCTGATTTAACAGTTGGAAACATAGGGGAGAGCAAGCAACGTTTGACCAGATAGCTACCTGCACACCAACAAAATATCATTCAGTGGACCAGAATTTGAAAGCCATTGCATTAAATTACCTACTGCTTAAAAACCTGCACAGCCTCACAGAATCTTTAGAGTTCTTTTTAAGTTCAACTTTTCTCTGTCATTCTTTCTTCTTTTTTATGAAGGAGATGGTTAAAAAAAAAGTGCTTGTTTTTATACCAGAGTTCAGCTGCCGCCGCTGTCTGTCAGAATCCATGTGACATCCTAAGTAGATGCTGTGAAAATTATAATGTTAAAAACAACAGGCGAGCGTGACCTGTAAGGAGGAATAAATAGCAGAAGCAGTGAACTCTTAAAGATACACTGAGGCCTTATAAAAACCTTTGGAAAGACTTTTTTGCTTATTTAGCATTTTTTCTGTATTTATAATTCCATTATTATGCATTAATGCCCAGTGTGTGGCCTACAAGGTAGTGCTCAAGAACATAGTGCAAACTATCATATGGTAATTTTATAGTTTGGGGGAAAGGTCACATGAGAGAGAAATATTGGGCAAGCATCTCCGTAAAACAGCCACTGTTAAGAAATTCATACTTTTAAGGTAACTCCATTATGGTGTGTTTCTGAGAAACATTTTGTGAACTACTATATTCCAATAATATATTGCTGTTCGGAGACACGCGCGCGCACACACACACACGGAAAAGTCGCATAGTAATGTAAACACTAGTAAATTCAGTGGAAGTTTTGCCATTAACTTCATTGGAGCCAAGATTTTCCCCATGATCTCTAGCAGTGGTTCTCTAACTTTTTTTTTCTGCGGACCACTTGAAAATTGCTGAGGGTCTCAGCAGACCACTTAATGATCTTTCCAAATTTAGTTTGTACCGTTAGCTAACTATTGTAAAGCGCTTTGGATAAAAGCGCTATATAAAAAAAACCCTTCATAATAATTAACATTTTTTTGTTCTACAAATAAAAGCACACAACTCATATTTTAATATCTGTAGTCTTACCTTTCTAATGCGACGGATGTGCCCTTTCTCTCCCCCGCCACAGAGCTGAGGCTGGGAAGGAGGGCTGTCTCTCCCCAGCAGCTGCAGCCCTGGAGCAGGGAAAGTCATCTCTTTCTCTGACTGCCGCAGTCCTGCACATCCCAAATTTCCCCCCCCCCTTCTCACCCCACTGTCCCCTCCCACCTGCCCCCTATTACCCCCAAGGCTACCACCTCACTTTATATGTGCGTCTTCTCCACGGTCCAGACACCTAATTAGTGGAGCCATGCCTGTGCAGCTTCACTAATTAGGTGGGTGGCCCTTCATTCTCTCGTGTGTAGCCGCCCAAGCGTGCGCCTTAGAGGGAACTATCTGCAGACCACCTGAATTGAGCTTGTGGACCACTGGTGAACCACTATCCATGGACCACAGTTTGAGAACCTCTGATATAGAAAACAGAACTTGTACTAAGAAAAATCTCTACAGCATACTACATATGATGATGAGCATAATGTGGGTATGTGAGAATATGTATTGCAGTTTATGAGTAGGAAGAACCTGTATTTGCATCTGAGAGTAGTCTGTGATTGGACAATTAATGTCTGTTGTATTGCACAAGACAGTTGAAGTTGTATGTTCAGTTTTAACTTTGGCATTTCCTGACTTTTGATTGCCTAGCTATGCAATTTGCAACTTTAACATTTTCTCAGCATAATTTTGCAGTGAATACTATATAGTAAAATATAGAGCTGTGAGCGTAAATGTAGTTTAGACAATATTGTATCATGGAGATTTCTCCCTTTCAAATGTTCCACTGATTCTAGAGACTGGGAATTGTTTAGAAGTTCAGTTCTTCCTGAAAGTTGTCTTTATATTCCTACTTTAGTGCTGTTTTTCTAGAAGGTTACTAATTTTGACAGCAAAAGCATGCTCTCACAGCACTGAACATTCATAGCCAAGGTTGTAAAAGGCCAGTACAGTCTCCAAATGCCTTAGTGCCTTCCTTTCCTTGATTAGCCGTGAGTGTAGGGACCCTAACCCTGGGCCAAGAAGGGGCATTTGTGGAAATGTGCTCAGCTAATGTAAAAAGGCAAAGACAAGAAAAAATACAACAAAACAAGCCCTTTGATGTACTCTGGTAAACTAAAGATGGAGACTCAATTTACAGCTTCTGTTACAGCAAAGGTATCTAAGAACACTGTGCAGCTGGGAATTTGGTAAATGAAAGTGACATTTTGCACCAAACTCTGCTCTTGGTGTAAATCCAAAATAATCTCATTGGGGTAGAACCCTGTTTTAAGGTCTCTCCATTGTACTTAAGGGTTTGTGTGTTTTGCTGATTGTGATAACAGATAAAACGCTGTTAATCAGCAAACACAAACATTTGCTATTTTTGTTGTCTCACAGAATTCCTCTTGCTATAACTGGTGAGGTACTGAGAATTTCTGCTTGTGATGGCAGAGGATCAGGAGCTGACTCAGCCATGCAAGACTCCCCTGGAGCCCTCCCTCCAGCAGTGCACCAGCAACACTTACCGCAGTGTAGAGCACTCCCAGTCCTTACTCAGCGGCCTGGTAGCTCTCCGAGATAGTGGCATCCTTTTTGATGTAGTCCTGGTAGTGGAAGGGAAACCTATTGAAGCTCATCGGATACTTCTAGCTGCGTCATGTGACTATTTCAGGTGAGTCCAGTGTCACTGTGAATCTGTAACCAGCATCTTTCTCAATATGACTCGAACCAGGGAAAAAAAAAAAAGAAATTGTGTCTGGACTTCCATCTTTCTTCCCCTGGGACTCCCCGTCCTTTCCCACGTTGTACTATGTTGCATATGGCATACCATGCTTTATTCAGAACACTTTAATGCCTGCCCATTGCAGTCTGGAGGCCTACCCATAGAGGAATGAAAGAAATAGAAATTTAGCCGTATCTTGGAGTATCCTTATCCTTGTGCATTTAAAATCAGACCCTTAAGATGCGTTGAATGCATTTAAAATATTTAATTTGTCTCTTTTTATTTTTCTTTTGTGTGACTTTCAAAATAAAGCTAATCTCTCATTACTCCACATTGAGTTTTGCTTCCAGGTGCCTCCATTTCACTCAGAACCCATAGTAGCTGGAGGAACATAGCGTTCCCTCTTTTATACGTGCCCCATTCGTTAGAAGTATGACACAGTCATTTTACAGAGCTGTTAAAGTTCTATTGGCACCAACGAGATTTGGCCTATTACAGTAATTTCATAATACATAGCAAGTTATAAAACATGTTATGGGAAGTAGTGGTCCCTAATGCTGTTGTTGTTTATGTAACTTGGGAGGGGCAATCCAACTCCTGATGTAGTCAATGGGAGTCTTTCTATTGATTTTAAGGGGAGTTGCAGCAGCCCTTAGCTGCTAAAAATTAAAAATACTGAAAAGTCATGTCTTGCATCATAGATTTAATGTCCCGCAAGTTTTCAGTTCCAAAACCACATTAGTTCTAGTGAGTGGCACGCAAAAGTGGGACAAGCCTTTTTTTTTTTTTTAACCAGTCTTATTTGGAGTAATACCATACTGATCCAAAACACACACTCCCAGATTTCAGCTCTGAGCACATTTAGAGCAATTTGGTTTCTTTGCATTCCTGATGGTGCACCTGAAGATTCTGTCTCCTTCCAACAACTCCTACTTCTTCAACCCACAAATCCTGATGTAACAGCCATCATCTTTCTAGACAAGGATTGCATGGGACTTCCTTAGACCCCATCGACACTGCTTTGGGGTAGGTTGCAGTTGAATGACGTGAAGCACTCCTTTCCCTTCCTAGCAGCTAAGGGTATGTCTACACTGCATAGTGTACCTGTGTCCAGCCATCCATGCCTGCAAAGCTGTGCTTGTCAAACTTGCTTATGAGCGTGCATACTGCAGTGGTATGAATGCCCCATGCCCTGTCCACACAGTCACTGCATTGACAAATTTCTGATGTTCTGATTTCTGGACGTTGGGGTTGCTTATGGTGCATGGGAGGTGAGTAGGAGCTTGGGAATTAGAAAGGCCAGAACACACAGGCCCCAGGAATTGTGGGATAGCATTGATGGACTGTCTCAATCTGAATCTAGCCACATGAACCCTTAGCTGTGTCTTTGCCACAGAGTGGGAGGGCAGAGATGTGTGGTACAGTGAGACAAGGGCTTATACCAGTATCCCTGGATGAGCCATCAAACGCATGTGCTGAGAACATATAGGCACATGTCTGAGGGCTTTGTGTGGATGGTAGGGGGAATTGGGCTTAAACATGTTTCAGAGTCTGTTAGACCTGCAATGTAGACATTTAATGGGCTTGTTCACCTTTGAACTGAGTGCACTCACTTCTCTATCACCCCACCCCTTTTTGGAAGAGAACACAATGGCATGTGAATCCATGGGTCCTTTGTAGCAATAAAGCACTGTTACTAGGCTAGCACACTTCAATGGCTATTTTAAACTTCTTTAAAAACAAAGGCTTATAACATGAACTCTAAAACCTTTGACAGGTTTCAGAGTAGCAGCAGTGTTAGTCTGTATTCACAAAAAGAAAAGGAGTACTTGTGGCACCTTAGAGACTAACAAATTTATTTGAGCATAAGCTTTCGTGAGCTACAGCTCACTTCTTCGGATGCATTCAGTGGAAAATACAGTGGGGAGATTTATATACATAGAGAACATGAAACAATGGGTGTTACCGTACACACTGTAACAAGAGTGATCACTTAAGGTGAGCTATTACCAGCAGGAGAGCGGGGTGGGGTGGGGGGAAAACCTTTTGTAGCGATAATCAAGGTGGGCCATTTCCAGCAGTTGACAAGAATGTCTGAGGAACAGTGGGGGGTGGGGGAGGGAATAAACATGGGAAAATAGTTTTACTTTGTGTAATGACCCATCCACTCCCAGTCTCTATTCAAGCCTAAGTTAACTGTATCCAGTTTGCAAATTAATTCCAATTCAGCAGTCTCTCGTCAGAGTCTGTTTTTGAAGTTTTTTTGTTGAAGAATTGCCACTTTTAGGTCTGTAATTGAGTGACCAAAGAGATTGAAGTGTTCTCCGACTGGTTTTTGAATGTTATAATTCTTGACGTCTGATTTGTGTCCATTTATTCTTTTACATAGAGACTGTCCAGTTTGACCAATGTACATGGCAGAGGGGCATTGCTGGCAAATGATGGCATATATCACATTGGTAGATGTGCAGGTGAACGAGCCTCTGATAGTGTGGCTGATGTTATTAGGCCCTATGATGGCGTCCCCTGAATAGTTATGTGGATGCAGTTGGCAACGGGCTTTGTTGCAAGGATAGGTTCCTGGGTTAGTGTTTCTGTTGTGTGGTGTGTGGTTGCTGGTGAGTATTTGCTTCAGGTTGGGGGGCTGTCTGTAAGCAAGGACTGGCCTGCCTCCCAAGATCTGGGAGAACGATGGGTCGTCCTTCAGGATAGGTTGTAGATCCTTGATGATGCGTTGGAGAGGTTTTAGTTGGGGGCTGACGGTGATGACTAGTGGCATTCTGTTATTTTCTTTGTTGGGCCTGTCCTGTAGTAGGTGACTTCTGGGAACTCTTCTGGCTCTATCAATCTGTTTCTTCACTTCCGCAGGTGGGTATTGTAGTTGTAAGAATGCTTGACAGAGATCTTGTAGGTGTTTGTCTCTGTCTGAGGGGTTGGAGCAAATGTGGTTGTATCGTAGAGCTTGGCTGTAGACAATGGATCGTGTGGTGTGGTCTGGATGAAAGCTGGAGGCATGTAGGTAGGCATAGCCATCAGTAGGTTTCCGGTATAGGGTGGTGTTTATGTGACCATCGCTTATTAGCACCGTAGTGTCCAGGAAGTGGATCTCTTGTGTGGACTGGTCCAGGCTGAGGTTGATGGTGGGATGGAAATTGTTGAAATCATGGTGGAATTCCTCAAGGGCTTCTTTTCCATGGGTCCAAATGATGAAAATGTCATCAATGTAGCGCAAGTAGAGTAGGGGCATTAGGGGACGAGAGCTGAGGAAGCGTTGTTCTAAGTCAGCCATAAAAATGTTGGCATACTGTGGGGCCATGCGGGTACCCATAGCAGTGCCGCTGATTTGAAGGTATACATTGTCCCCAAATGTGAAATAGTTATGGGTGAGGACAAAGTCACAAAGTTCAGCCACCAGGTTTGCCGTGACGTTATCGGGGATACAGTTCCTGACGGCTTGTAGTCCATCTTTGTGTGGAACGTTGGTGTAGAGGGCTTCTACATCCATAGTGGCCAGGATGGTGTTGTCAGGAAGATCATTGATGGATTGTAGTTTCCTCAGGAAGTCAGTGGTGTCTCGAAGGTAGCTGGGAGTGCTGGTAGCGTAGGGCCTGAGGAGGGAGTCTACATAGCTAGACCCTGCTGTCAGGGTGCCAATGCCTGATGATGGGGCATCCAGGATTTCCAGGTTTATGGATCTTGGGTAGCAGATAGAATATCCCAGGTCGGGGTTCCAGGGGTGTGTCTGTGTGGATTTGTTCTTGTGCTTTTTCAGGGAGTTTCTTGAGCAAATGGTGTAGTTTCTTTTGGTAACCCTCAGTGGGATCAGAGGGTAATGGCTTGTAGAAAGAACAACACTTCCTCAGCATATTTCCTGGAGTACGGGATTTGGGAACAGGCATGGAGGCTTTGCAAATCTATCTGTCCAGTTACCCATCTGACCGAATGTTTTGGATGTCCCCAGAACAATATGGCTAAGCTGGGTTGAACTGTACATAGCTTTGGTACGTCTCCAGTGTAGCGTGTACCTTTTTTCTTTCTGCAGAGGAATGTTTGCTGGTGGTCTAAGAGAGATGGAACAGGAAGAGATTCATATTCATGGAGTCTCCTACAATGCTATGTGTAAAATCCTGAACTTCATATACACCTCTGAACTGGAACTCAGCCTGAACAACGTGCAAGAAACGCTAACTGCCGCCTGCCAACTTCAGGTGAGGGATTGGGAGATGGAGCGAGAAGACACAGGGAAGAATGGGACAAATAAGGAATGGGGACACTCTGGGGAATAAATGGGAGAGGTTGAAGAGGTGAACAAACACAATAGAGGAGGAGTAAAGGGGCAGGGCCTTTTCTGTCTACATATGTGGATTTGACTAGAACTTTTTTCTGAATGCTCTAAACTGTGGAGTAAGGGCTTGTCTACACTTGCAGTGGTGCAGCTGCAGCACTTAGTGAAAGGGCTACTCCACCTGCCCTCCTGTTGACATAGCACCGTCTACACTGGGGGTTAGGCATGTTGCTCAGGCATGTGGATTTTCCATACTCCTGAGTGACGTAGTTATACCAACATAAGTAGTGTAGACAAGGGCTTTGTAAGTAGCTAGAGATGTGTATAAACTGGGTTTGGATGGATGGATATGTTGTTTATATAAGTAGTTTTATGTTTTTATTTATAATTTTTCATCATTTTATCCAGAGTGTGACTCTTTTATAGTGGTTGACTTCCCCGATGTGCTCAGTAACCCCTTTCCTGCTTAGTGACTCCTGAGGGGAGATTCTGTTAAGAGTTCCTACATTATGATCTACATTAAAGGACCTAACTTCCTTCTTCTGAAACTGTTTTGGTGCTGCAGCCTCTCAGGCTCTCATCTACAGTATAAAGGCTGATTCACAGACCCACTATGGGTGGAACTACGATCCCAGTTGATACAACTACAGTGGCTCTTGTTTTGCCATGAAGACAGTTTTTGCTTCTTTTATTTCCTACACTGTTCATGCTGTGATATTAGATTACATACTCACTAGATATTTACTCTATTAACCTTTGTGGAGTCAACAGAAGTTTGTCATGTATAGCAAAGAACTTTCCTGCTATCTCCTGGTGTCCAGAAGCAATGTCATATTGTACTCAGTAAACTACATAAAATACATTAGCTTTCCTTGCAAAAGGTTTCCTCTACATTTGAATGATACAGCCCAATTTACTATCCTGTTGTGCCTTTTTGTGCGTCTGCCTTTCGGACACTGGTTAATCTGTCTGGAAACAGAAGAACTATATTCTGTTCATCTACAAACTCACATTGGATCATATTCACGTCATCTTTGGTGAAAGCCATGGTCAACAGTACTCCATTAATCTATCAGTTTTTATTTCCACGCAGTACTGATAACAGCCAGAGACCACTGTCAGCCTTCTTGGTGACAGGTGTTCCCTGCAATTTATTACAACTTCCTCAGCTTGGGTCTTCCATACTCCTATAAATCTGGTCTCTCCAGTGTAAGACAAGAATTTTTTTTACTGAAATAAACAAACAGTCTGCTTTGTCTCTTGTAGATTCCAGAAGTCATTAAGTTCTGTTGTGATTTTCTCATGTCCTGGGTGGATGAGGAGAACATCCTGGATGTATACAAATTAGCTGACCTCTTTGACTTGAATCAGTTGAGCGAGCAGCTGGACTCCTACATTCTCAAGAACTTTGTAGCTTTCTCAAAGACAGAGATATATCGCCAGCTACCCCTGGAGAAGGTCTACTCCCTACTGAGCAGCAACCTCTTGGAGGTCAGCTGTGAGAATGAGGTTTATGAAGGGGTGCTTCTGTATCATTACACCCTAGAACAGATAGAGACAGATCAGGTCTCACTGATGGAGCCTCCTAAGCTACTGGAAACAGTCCGCTTCCCCCTGATGGAGCTCCAGATCCTGCAAAGGCTCCATGACAAATTAAGCCCATGTCCATTAAGAGAGACTGTAGCCGATGCACTAATGTACCACAAGAATGAATGTCTTCAGCCCATGCTTCAAACCTCACAGACACAGGTGAGGTCAGAGTTCCACTGTGTAGTGGGCTTTGGAGGGATGCACTCCACTCCATCCACAGCCCTCAGTGACCAAGCCAAGTTCTTGAACCCCATATTGGGAGAGTGGAGGCACTTTACTGCTGCATTAGCCCCCAGAATGTCCAACCAAGGAATCGCTGTTTTCAACAACTTTGTATACTTGATTGGGGGAGATAACAACGTACGAGGTTTTCGAGCAGAGTCCAGGTGTTGGAGGTAAGAGGAGACTACTTCTGCCATCGTTATTTTTTACCAGCCAATTACCATTCCCTGAGTCGGGCAGTCACTTTCACAGTGCACATGATAGCTGGCCAGAAAAGTTGGGAATTGTACTGAGATCTCATTGAAAGAAACTGCAAGGACTAAGGAAGACCAACCTGATTGTAAAGGAGGAAGCTTTCTGTATGTGCATGCTTCATTTGCTAATCAACCACAAGGGGGAAAGCAAATGTAGCAACGTTACACAACAGCTCTGTTGAGTTGTGGTAAAATTATTCTTGAGTTCTGAGCACGGGACTGGGAGCCAGGAACTCCTGTGTGCTGATCTTGGCTCTGACGCAAACTTCCTCTGTTACCTCGATTGATTTTCTTATTTTCTCTCATCTGTAAAATGGGGATAATATTTACCACCCTGTAGGGTTGTTGTGAGGCTTTATTAGGTTAATGTTTATAGAGCGCTTTGAAGTCAGCCGTGCTTCTGTATTTAAGCATGAAGTCTTGTGTGTTTGCCTAAATAGGGCAGGAATGGAAGCTTGTTAACTGTTTCTGAAGAGAATTCTTCATCCCTTCTTAGACAGAGGGCAAATGTCAGAATGATGGTCTGCAGCAATGAATTAGGATGATCAAAAATTCAAAGATGTAGTATATGTGAATCTGATATAAAAGGCAAGTGATTTAAGGAGCACAGCTGTGAAACACTTTAAACACAATTGTAACATCAGTTGATTATTTTGAATTGGTGTGTATAATGCCATTAAAGAGCATCCTGCTACTTCCCAAGATTGAAGCACAACTAAATAACGTAAAAAAAAAGTCTTAAAATTTAAGTTAGAAAATTACAGTTGAGCCTGGTAACAGTTTTGGGGTTTTTTTTTTAAGTTCCATTGAGATCAGGCATTCTTTCTAGATTTTAATGCCCATTATGTGGCTAAACAGGTGTATTACAAGTCCTGTGTCTGACAACATCCTTTTGTCTGCAAACTAGTGATTTTTATAGGTTTTAGTCCAGTTCTTGTGTTTGTCACGTGCAAGATGAATTTAAGTTCCTGCCATTGCATTCAGGCTGCTCCTGTAATTAAGATTTCAGTATTTTATCTGGAATTGATATTTAGGGGGTGAAAGCTAAAGTTGAAAAGGTTGAAGTACCTGTGATGGGTTGTCACCCCTTGGGGTGCCATCTGGAACCACTGTGCCCCCTAACAATTCAGCTAGGTTGGCCTTTCTCACATTGCTCTGGTGAAACGCAGCCAGCCTCTCCGGGGACTGTTATCACCCAACACAACAGCAGGTGGTGCCACACACCCAACTGAGTTACCTGAGTGCTTTACCTAAGCTACTCAAGAATTTAATATATAAGCACCAGCCAATTTCCCAGCTCCCCAGCCTTGCACCTCTACTGGAGTATAAACCTGGAATTATACTGTCTTGCACTGCACAGGGATCTGTATAGTGCAAGCTCATTAATAGCGTTCACTCCACCCTTGCTGTGAGGAAGATATGCAACAAGCCTGGGTTATAACCAAGCTGAGATTTTTCCCAAACACTTCACTCAGAAACCCAGTGGTTATGATAAAACTTAAAACACGTTTATTAACTACAGAAAGAGAGATTTTAAGTGATAACAAACTGATTAAAGCTGGTTACCTAGGAAATTAAACAAAAACACAAACTAAGCCTAATATACTAGATAGGATTTGAATCAGCAATGTCTCTCCCTCACTGATGATGCAAGTAGTTCACCAAGTTGCCAAACACAGGCTAGAAATCCCTTTAACCTGGGACCAGTACCTCTCACAGTTCAGTCTTTGTTCGTCAGGTGTGCTCTTGTGTGGAGAGTGAGGCCCAGAAGTGATGTCCCTCCCCATCTTTTTATAGCCTTTCCATATGGTAGGACTTCTTTGTTCCAAGCTAAGTTCGCAGCCCAGTTTGTGGAAAAATACAGGTAAATCGCATGGTCTGGTCATATGCCCTTTCATGCCTTGCTGAGTCATAGCAGCCCTTATCTGTAGGCTGTCTGCAGCATTCTCAGGAAGGCTCACCAGGTGGGGGATAAGCTTCTCCCAAAGCCTATTGTTTTCCTTAATGGCCCATTACCTTGAATAGGCCCTTCACAATCAGCTGTCTAGACGGCCAAAGGGTCCTGTGGCACCTTACAGACTAACAGACGTATTGGAGCATAAACTTTCGTGGGTGAATAGGCAGTTCTTCGTCCGACGAAGTGGATATTCACCCACAAAAGCTTACGCTCCAAAACGTCTGTTAGTCTATAAGGTGCCACAGGACTCTTTGCCGCTTTTACAGATCCAGACTAAAACGGCCCCTCTGATAGTGTCTAGATTAGAAGCATCTTGCCTAGTGGGTGTCAACCAGGTGTAACCACACTTGAAGTACAGATACATAGTCAATATTCATAACTCCAGATATACAAAAATGATACATGCATACAAATAGGATAATCCTATTCAGCAAATCATAACTTTTCCAATGAGACCTCACATGACACATTCTGTACAAAGTGCATCATAATGTCATAATTACATTATATTCATACCACTGTGAAGAATATAGGCTGCAGAGTGTCACAGTACTCTCTTACCAGCAGATATCTGAACAAATCAAAGAAGCTCCAAATTTTCATGTCCTTCCTGGCCTCTCAAATTCCCAGGTACAAACTTTGTGCTATTTTTAGCCAATTTTTACATTGTGGAATGATTGCAAACTAACAAGGTTGATAGTATGTAGACTGGCAGTGGTGCAAAGGATACTGGAAACAGTAGACGTGTACAACATGATAATATTTGCTTATGCATTCTCCTTCAAAATACAATAAAAACTTAGCTGATAAATATATTTTGATATGAATGGCCAAATTTCACTCTAGTGAATTGCACCTCCTTACAGCGAAGCTGAATTTGGGCCAAAGAGAATGCACTGGTCTCAATCTATGTATGTGGTGCTGACCAATGTTCCAGCAATGATAGTGTCCAAGTCTCAGTACCCTGTGGTAGATTTGTGTTGGTAACCCAGTTTGATCATATTCCCTTGCAAGGTATGACCCACGACACAACAAATGGTTCCAGATCCAGTCCCTGCAGCAAGAGCATGCTGACCTCTGTGTCTGTGTTGTGGACAAATATATATATGCTGTCGCAGGGCGAGATTATCATGAAGACCTAAGGGAAGTAGAGAGGTATGATCCAAAAACCAACACGTGGGAATACATGGCACCGCTGAGGAAGGAGGTAAGGAATGCACATGCCAGCAAACGCTAATAAGCTCCCTTAATATTTGCCTTCATCTTTCCTAAATACTTTTTGCTACTTTTCTCAAGCATACCTCTCAATCTGCAAAAATTCTGGTGGCTGTCAGTGGCCTCTGTGTATGGGACAAAAAGTAGTAAGACGGATGCTTAAAATATCACTGGATCTGCTTCTTTGTGTATGTTCTCTCTAACTGAATCAAAATGTTAGGCCTTAAAAATTAAGTCATATTGAGAAATTAATTTTGCATTTGCACACAATCAAGGTAAACATCCTATGTGCATGACAGAGGTTAGTTTGGATGTAATATTAAGCCAGTATACCTCTTTGTGAGAATGGTTGAGAGGTATGTTCTCAAGTGGCAGCTCCATAGAAGTTGGAAGTTTGTATTATACTTTCCAAAGAAAAGTAGTTCCTAAATAATGTAGGGTCTGATCCGGAGAGGTACTGAGCACCTGCAAGTCCCATCAGTTTTAGTCAGAGTTGCAGGTGCTCAATATGTCTCAGGATCAAGCCCAAAACTGGTATGGGCAGAGAGGGAAAAAATCCCTAAGTGTATGAGTACCAGGGACAATGTTCGTATGACCTCCCATTGAAATTAGATACTTGTCTTCCTCTTTTCTTACTAGTTTTCCCCCCGTAAATGTTAACTTTATTATTGTTTTTTAAAAAAATTAAAATTTAATTTCATGCTGGTGAAAGGTGCCTGCTTCATAGCCTTGGAGAATGAAGGCCTCTGTTTATTCCCAGAATGGATACAGCATGGGCAGCAGTAGTGCAAGCTTCCCCCGTCTCAGCCCTGATCTGAAGGGACCACCTCTAGGGTGATAGGGTAAGTCAGTCTCTATGGCCCATTCAGTCCTTGGCCACTGTTGTGAGACTGCACGCAAAAGTGCCAGTGGTGGAGGTTTATGTGATATGACCATCAAACAAGGGTGCTGGTGGTGGAGGTTTATGTGATGTGACCATCAGCTCTTGGTGAACTAAATTGAGAGCACTGCGCTCTTTTGAGATAAGTCACTGAACAGCCATTTACATAGTATTTATCCTTCTAAGTTTTCTACTTAACCAGCCAAGAAGTGTTGTTTTTAGGTCTCTAAGAGACTGTCACAAAACAAGGAGGACGTAATTAAAAACTGCATGCAAAAGTTCTTGATGACAATTTTGGCTAGGAAAGAGAAGTAAAATTCTAATTCACCTTTTCAAGAAATTATGCTGAATCCTACTATAACAAGTTTTGTAGCAGGTTAACAATACAAAATAAAACCACTTCACAATGCTTCTTATCTGAAAACCTCAAGTCGCTTTACAAACACGAAAGTATTATTCCCATTTTACAGGTGGGGAATGGAGGCATGGACAGGTGAAATGACTTGCCTGAGGTCAGTAATAACAAATCAGTGCTGGGGATAGAACCCAGGTCTTATGACTTGCTCAAGTTCTATCCATTAGGCTATTCTGCCTTTCTGATAACCTTGCTAAAACTTCTGTAAGACTTAATTTCTACACAGGGCTTCAAAAAAGGCAAGGGAGGAAAGCACTGGTATTGAAGAGGTGCTAATTCAGGAGCAATAAGAAACATGAAGGCACTGCAGTTGTGGAGGAGTCAGAGAAATTCTACTTAATTTCAGTTCAAGGACTGATCCTCACACCTACAGAATAACAGCATACACAGAATTCTTCCAAATGTTGCCATCTAAGTAATCAGAGGAAGACACCATCTCTGATGTCAAGTATTGCCAGGAGATATATATTCCATACTTACTGTTCTTGACGCTGGAGGAAACACAAAAAATGAAAACTGTCATTCCCCTCTGTGCCTTTTTTTTTGTGATGGTGTAGGTGTATGCACATGCTGGAGCAGCACTGGATGGAAAGATGTATATTACATGTGGGAGGAGAGGAGATGATTATTTGAAGGAACTACACTGTTATGATCCAGGGGCTGACCGCTGGGACAGCTTAGCTGATGGTCCAGTCAGACGTGCCTGGCATGGGATGGCTGCACTTCTGGGAAAGCTGTACGTGATTGGAGGTAGCAACAATGACTCTGGCTATAGGAGAGATGTTCACCAGGTGAGAAGATGTCATGGCTATTTCTTTCCTGCCCGGACATGACACTCACATTGTGTCGTCATACCTTCCTCCCATTGAGCATAAACACACAACTACCAGCCACACACTAACTATTGGACTGCCTCTCCTCCATCTAACTGACAAACATTGCAGTGCTTTACTTACTCCTCCCACCACTGCATGCATTCTCTCTGACTTCAGCAACATTAAAACTCTTAATCCTTTTGGCTTCTTGTAATTTAGAAAAAATCAGTGGTGGGTGGTGAACATCCAACTGGGCGGTACCTTGGTGATAGCAACTAAGTGCTCTGGGTATTCTCCAGCAAGGCAAATCTAAATTCTGTAGCACTCTGGTGTGGCAGACTAGAAACTCTGCAGCAGCTTCATTAAAACTAAAAAAGTTGTTGTATTTTTAAATGAATAATATGAAATTAAGTCAATTATCATCAAATAGTTTTGATTTTAATTCAATTTATTTTACACTATCCCCACACTTTCATTTTTTTGATATGTCAAGTGCTTTGGTATTCGCAATGCATAACTAGACAGTGTCTTGAGGAAGGTGTTGGCACTCGATTGGGAGCAATTGAGTTTTAGCATTTGTAGTGGCATAGAATTGTGAGAAACGCATTTGTTAGATATTTCTACTAAAATGAATCAGCAGTGAAAAAGTTAGCAATGTTGGGATTTATCTTTGAGATTTACACATAATACCCATTATGTAATACTAATATTGTACACTATGGCAGACACCCATTACATGTAGACATTTTAAATGTTTTTTAAAGGAATAAGTTACCTTGCATCTTTTATTTCTTTATATTCTTTCAGGTTGCCTGCTATAGCACAAGTACTGATCAGTGGACAAATGTATGCCCTCTACCTGCAGGGCATGGAGAGCCAGGTATTGCTGTCTTAGCCAATAGAATCTATGTCTTGGGGGGCAGATCCCACAATCGAGGGATCCGGATGGACTATGTCCATATTTATGAAGCTGAGAGAGACTGCTGGGAGGAAGGTCCCCAGTTGGAGGATGATATTTCTGGGCTGGCTGCCTGTGTCCTCACTCTGCCTAGGGCTATGCTAATGGACACAGAGAGGTGGACTCCAGAATGGAACCCAGAGCGACTACAGCATCACCCAGACTTTGCCTCTGAGGTTATGAGTGTGTCAGACTGGGAGGAATTTGACAATTCAAGTGAAGATTAAGGACCGAGGATTTTTTTTTCAGGGAGGGAAGAAAATTAAGGCTTGGGAAATTGTTTAGAAACTTTTTAATGTCTTTGGTATAACATACGTTGAATCAGTATTTAAACATTTGGAAACTTAAACGTTCTGTACAAAAGGCCTTCTGCATTCTCTCTATTTGTCACATGCAGCAGTGTGAAAGCAACCAAAGAACTTTTTTTTTTTTCTTCTCAATAAAAAGGCAGAGGTTTTTGTCCTTTTGAAGGGGCCTCTTTTCAATCCACAGCATGGACAGAAGAAGCACAAAAGACCTAGCTTGGCTAGCTCCTTTGCTTCAAACTTTCAGCATGAAATCACTTCCTTGTTCCTCTGTAATGACCCTGTCAGCATCAAATCTAATGGCCAGGAAGATACAACCAAGTGTCTGCCCGTGTCAGTTGTCAGTCCGCTGTATAGGTCACACAGTGAGAGTGAGTGCTGTAGCAGTGACCGCAGCAAGAACGTTGGTTCAAACCCTGCTCCCATCTGGGCATGCAGCCATCCTCATAAAAGGCTTAGAAACTGTGATCTGACTCCCACTTCTGAATTACTGTACTGCAGGCTTTGTCAACAAGGTGGAAGACTTCTAGAAAAATGATCTTTGTACTGGTTATGGTAATCTCTTTTATCAGATGAACTTTTACAGATACCATTTGTTCACAAATGAAATAATAAATCCTTGTGGGAACTTTTTATTATTATTTTTTTTTGGGTTATTGTTTTTTTCCCCCCACCAGAATGTGGCAATCTAAAACTTGGGGGGGCCAAATTCATTGCTTCATTATGGTCAGTGAAGTTACACCAGTAACTAATTTGGCCCAGTTATGTTGTTGTTTTATCTTCACTTATATGCTTAGAAAGTGAAAAAGAGATGAGATTGTTTTGCAATGGCATAAGGGGAAGAAGGAAAAAAACCTCAATCAAGGGTAACGTCGGTTGTGTCTACACTGCCACTTTCGGTGCTAAAGCTTTAGTCGTTCAGGGGTGTGGAAACCCCCCCCCCCCCCCAAGCAACAAAAGTTTTAACACTGAAAAGCGCCAGTATAGACAGCGCTTTACGCAGCTCCCAGCGATAAAAGCTATCACCTCTCATTCAGGGCGGTTATTTTTTATCCGGGAGAGCTCTCCACCGGCAATAAAGCATGATTACACTGCCCACGTCACAGCGCTGCCGTGGCTGCACTGTAACGTGGGCAGTATAGACATACCCTAAAGGGATTAAAAATGACCCTGGTCCAAGGATCCGGACTTGCTAGATTAGTGCCAGGAAAGCAATGGTAGACCACCAGAGCAAGAAACACGTATTGTATAACAGAGCATTCCTTTTATTAATTGGCAGTTTGTAAAATCATTTACTTCTGATTTTAACAGCTTTCTTGATGCTAAATTAATAATTTTAGCAGCTGCCATAGAAACCAGTGCTTTATGACATCCAAAAACTTTGTAATCCCTGCTTTCAAATAGGCACAGGGTAACCAATTCTATCAGTTCATTAGGAAACAGGTGTTAAAATAATACCCTAGTTAAAGTGGAAGGAGGGGAAGGGACAGAATCAAAGAGACAATTGGAATGATGTGATCTTAGTCAAGTATGCCATCACATAGAGGCTTTGGAGATTGAACCTGGAACTGGCACTATAAAGAACTGGAGGAAGCCAGTGGAAATTAACTTACAGTAGGGAATCTTTGTAAAGGAAACGGATGACTTGTAAAATAGTTCCAGAAGATTCCACGTCGGTAAACAGGATTTCTAGAAAAGATTAAGGAGGCCCCCATGCAGTTCTTTCAATACACTAATCAACTTTCTGGGTCAGAGCAGAATTTTCAGCTCTACTCATTTTAAACTGAGAGTCCTTGATCTCCTGGACCTAAGCCAGGTCAGTGGCCCTGTCTGCAACCTGAAATGGGTGCTCTATACAGCTAAGTACATGAAGCAAGAGGGCTATGCAGGAAGACCCAGGAAAACCATACAGATGAGCCCCTTCAGAAAAGGCCCTTTCAGGAGATAATGAACCTAACACCTACACATACTCTTAAAATATAGGCAAACTTCAATATTGAAGATTAATGGCTCTTTATTCTGTGTCTAGAAAGCTGCTTTGAATAAATGAGGGGACTAAGTTAAATGTGGATCTTTTGTTTGTTGTTTTGCCTGCTGTGCACCAATAAGTGCTGTATTTTAATTGGTTTGCTACAGTATCTTCTTACAGAATTCTACTCTTAAAGTTCAGACCTAATGTAAAGTAAGGTGATAAGTTTTGAAAAACTCTCTGTTCAATGGAGAAGCATTATTACCAGTGGCATCCTAATTATATATGTATTTTTAAGTGATATTATTGTGTTCTTTTGTGATAGAAAGGGGTTAATGATTCTTTGTGAGGCTTGTGGAGGCATGTTTTCTTTACCTGTATGTACCAGTAGAGGGCAATGCATACAATTTGCAAATAAGCAGGTCTTCAGGCTAATTCTTGGATTTCACAGAAGAGGTCAAGGTGAGACAATAATATACTAGGTTCCAAATGAATGTTCCTCAGCTGAGCTAAAGAAGCAGCTGGTAAAAAGTTCTGATTTTAGATGTTGCCAGGTGACTTAAGCTTTCAGGTGCATAAGTAAACATATTAGATATTTTTCAGAGTAACAGCCGTGTTAGTCTGTATTCGCAAAAAGAAAAGGAGTACTTGTGGCACCTTAGAGGCTAACCAATTTATTTGAGCATAAGCTTTCGTGAGCTACAGCTCACTTCATCGGATGCATCCGATGAAGTGAGCTGTAGCTCACGAAAGCTTATGCTCAAATAAATTGGTTAGCCTCTAAGGTGCCACAAGTACTCCTTTTCTTTATATTAGATATTGTGATGGTATTATTTCTTAATGTTGAGGATTGACAACATGCTTGTCAGTGTCCATGATGGATTCCTTTTTTAGCTGTGCATAGTGTGTCTGATCCAAAGTAATACTGTGTGACCCATCTTATCTGTGTGTGTTTTGTGTTAGTAGGTAACAGAAGTTTAGTGTACTTTCACCCAAGCTAGTCATTCAGCAGTGGTTTACTTTGTTATAAGTGCATCTTTCCAAATGAATGTGTTCATAATGAAATCTCAGTTTCAAAGTCAGAGGGCTATCTAATAGAGAACATGGAAAGTCCTTTGTAGCTTTGGTTTACTGGGAATAATGCATCTTTCACAAAAAAACTGCAGGAGAGGACAGATTGATATTCTCAGTCATTATTGCTGTTTCTTATCAAGAACAGTGTCCCAGGAACTGCATAGGAACCCTGCCTTTAAAAGCCCTTGCCTCTTCCTATGGGAAGGCATGCACTAGTAAGGATTCTGTTGTTTAGTTTGACCCTATTGTCAGTGATTAAATTTGATTCCTCTGATTTCCTGAATATGCCAGCCTTGTATCTTGGAGCAATAAGGAGGTGCATTCATAATTACACTGAGTTCTGTTGGACAGTGGTGTAGCACAAGAAATATCCAGAAATGGGGAAATTTATAAAAATTGTTCTGACTAATAAAAGTATAATGCAATACTTCTATCAGCATCAAGTGATTAAAAACACAAAAGCTCGTCTCGCTGATACATTACAAGGCTTAGTAGAATAATAATTTGGGTTACTTCATTGGTTGTCTATTTGTATCTGGCCCAGTAATGAAGTTCCATAGATAGAACTTCCATTTGGAATCCCAGTGTCATTTTCTGCGTATTTTTAAGGATGTCTCAAAATATCAGGAAATCCATCATTGCCACAGTAATCGTAATAGCAGCTAGAGCGGAGTGTCATGTCACAAGCTACATGAGCTAAGAACAGAGCTTTGCTTATGCCTATCTCTGCAGCATGTTGAAAATACAGAATTGGAAGTGGTTGTTCAAGTACTTATGATCCATCACAGAAGACTCTTCTCTGTACCTTTCAAATCCTAGGAAATGTATGGGCCCAATCCCACAGTGTGGAAAAGCATGGGCTCCTCCAATTGGCTGCAAAGGATCTTGCACAGGGAGAAGCGAAGGGTAATTCTAGAGAAGGCAGATGTGTGAGGGAGGATTCCTACAAGAGGAATTTGAAGGAGGCAGGAGAGGGTGCTTGGTGAAGGGGGGGGAAGGGAAGGCTGGTTCAGTTGTGGGAAGTAGCATGACAGAAGGCACCAATCGCAGAATGGACTAAAGATGCACAGGCAGCAGTAAGGTGAGTGTAGGAAGGAAGGAAGGAAGAGCACAGATGTGGGCACAGTCAAGATTATATTTGGGCTTGAAGGTGATGGCAAGTTCATTTGGTGCAATAAGAGGGAGCTAATGGTAGGATCCAGGAAAGCGAAGAGGTGACTTGGTGAGAGTAGAGTTTTTCTTTGAAAGATTGAGGAAAGGATGGTGAATAGTTTGGATCTTTGTTACAGAAGCTGAACTGCCTTTATAACTTCTTTGCTGCTGATTTAATCATCCTGTTGTTCGTGTTCCTATAAGACAGAGACTTGATGGTTTTTAAAAGATGATTTTGAAATCAAGGAGATGCTGAGCCTGGAGCCTATGGATGCATTTACTGTAAGTATTGTCATGCTGATCAGGCTGCTAAAGCCCAACAATAATATTTCCTTTTATGTTAAAGTAGGTAACATAAATGTTATATGGTACTTTCATTGAAGTCCTAGTTATTTAACCCAACCTATGGCCCTACAGTTTGCATTTCAGGTGGATTTGCAGTTAGTGGATTTGTTTACAGAACTATTTTAGAAGCTCATACTTGGAAGAGAAGTGGTTGTGGCTGCTTCTGTGTTTGTTTCAGAAGAACTGTTTCCCCCTTCTTACCACCCCCCCCAAATCCAACTTTTAAAATTGAAATATCCCTTTTCAGTCTCTGAAAACCAAAACTTTAAAAGTTTTAAAAAAACAAAAACTAAAACCAACCACTCTCCTTTAAACCAAAGTGTTTTGAGCGTTTGCTGCCAAAATGGTGAATTTCATCTCACTCCCTGCTGACAGGCCTAGACAACAAGCGGTGGTAGGGCTATAATAGTGCATAGATTTAACTCCCAGCTCTATTAGCTGATCTTGGACAAGTCATCCCCTCTCTATCTCTGTTTAAATCCAGATTGGATCTTTTATAAAAAGATATGCTCTAGTTTAGCCACAGCTATTGGACTTGAAGCAGGAGTTATTTTAAAGGGAAGTCCAATGGCCTGTGTTTATGCAGGAGGTCAGACCAGATGAACATAATTGCTTTAAAATCTGTTAGATTTTAAAATCCTCCTTTGTATGGGAAGTTGTGTTCTCTGGTACTCCACCAAAGAAGTAAGTTAGAAGTTAGCTCAGCTATATGCAGTATTAAAATTGCAGCATAGTTCCTGTCCCAGCCATTCAGCATTTGTACGAAGTAAAGATGTTACTACCTAGACCAAAAATTGTTATAATAAAATTTACTGTTTACTGTTGACAGCTTTGTTTCAGTTCCTTTTTTAACCTGGTGGTATCCAAAGAAAACGGGAGCAGTCTCTGTATAATTGGCTTGCTAAATTTACTTTCTAGTAAATCAAACTGTAACAAAGGGAAAAACATCCAGTAAAATTTTAATAGGAACTCTTCATTGCTGTCTTTTCTGTTCCAGGCTATACCGCTAAATTGTTGTGGCCTTGGACAAGTCACTTAAATTCTCTATGTTGTTTTCTCCATTTGTTTAAATGGGGCTACTAATACTTGCCTACCTTACAGTGATGAAGCTTAATTTATTAATGTTTGTAAAACAGCTTTCATTAATTCTTTTTCATCCCAAAGTCTCAAAAGTATTGATATAGTAGTAGTATTTATAGCTACACAAATTATTATATTTAGCATGTGATAGTGTTTAATCATAGAATATCAGGGTTGGAAGGGACCTCAGGAGGTCATCTAGTCCAACCTGCTGCTCAAAGCGGGACCAATCCCCAATTTTTGCCCCAGATCCCCCCTCAAATGGCCCCCTCAAGGATTGAGCTCACAACCCTGGGTTTAGCAGGCCAATGCCCAAACCACTGAACTATCCCTTCCCCCTGATCTCCATTTCAGCTGTATCACACTGAGAGGACTAAACCCATCTTCAAATGGTGTAAGGCAATTTTATGAGCTTCTCAGTCCAATCTAAACTATCCGTACATGAATGAAACAAAGATTCTGAATAGACAAATGTGAACTCTTAAACCATTAGGAGTTGAAGCATGACACATAGGTAACTTTTTTTAGAAATGTAGGAAATGTTTTTGCATGTATAGGCAGCTTCAAAATGGCATTTTTCACTTCCAGGCCTAATCATTTCTGTTAGTACTGCTGTACGCCGTTAAACAGCTGTTGTTTTCTATCCTAGATATGGTTGTATTTCTGTGGTTGGTGAAGTGTTACCAATACACAAAGTTAGTGGTGTACTTTGGGAAGATTTCATATTAAAGGTGTTGTGTGATTCTATATTTGAAATAAGGTTTTGGATTTCACATATGATCCCCATGTTACACAAAACTGGCAATTCTATATGTATGAATAGTAAGCTTTGAATTTCTCCTGGATGATTACAAGTTGACAGTTGTACCTTAGGTACCTAGAAACATTCTGTCTAATTTGCAATAAAATCTCCGATTTTACCTGTGACCTTGATATCACAATCTGGCCATTCCTTGTAAGTGCGTTTCTTGGACAATATTTTTTAAAATAAGGCCTGATTTAAATCTTCCATATTAAACCATGTGAACAATGTTAAGGGTCTAAAACTTAAACCCCATTTCCCATCCCAGACTTCTTAGATTTTGCACCATTTGTCAATGTAGGATATAAACACTTGGTGAAATTGCCAGATGTTGCAACCCAGTTCTTAGGAGCAGGGTTTAGAGAGAAAGAAGATACTAACGTTGGAGTGAGTCCTGCAGAAAGGGTCCAATGTAGGAACTACAAAATTATTGTCCCAAGTCTGTCTTTTTGTTCATTTTAAATGTTTCAGATTTAAAAGAATTACATTGTGTTTTTGGTCTCTTTTGGGGTTTTTTAACTCCCGTGTGTGTGTGTGTGTGTTGATTAGTGTTTCCAACTCTCCTAAATTTGAGTAGGGTAATTTTGGCTCCTGCTGCAGGAGCTGTATCTATCTGATGGTAGAGTTTCCAGCATCTCCCCAAAATTCTAATTGTGGTCCCCATGTCTGCCTGTTCGTCCAGTCCCACCTTTGTTTCAGCTCCAGGTGTTCTTTACTCCCCTCTCCTCTTCCCAGCTCTGAGGATATTGATTATAGGGAGGAACACAAGGGCCAGCCCATTTTTCACAGGAGAGGAGTAAGCAAGGTCCTCAGTTGCCAGACTTTCTTTTCTCCTTGCTTCTAGATGTTTGAGAACTGCTGCTTGAACTATGGGTCATGACCCCGTTTTAATGGGGTCACCAAGGCTGGCATTATACTTGCTGGGGCTGAAGCCTGAGCCCCACCACTTCGGGCCGGAGTCGAAGCCCAAGAGCTTCAGCCTTGGGTGGCGGGACTACAGGCCCCCTGCCTGGGGCTGAAGGCCCTGGGTTTTGGCCCTCCTACACTAGGGGCAGTGGGGCTCAGACTTTGGCCTTGGGTCCCCTGCCTGGGGCAGCAGGCTCAGGCAGGCTCAGGTCTTAGTCCTCCTCCTGAGGTTGTGTAGTAATTTTTGTTGTCGGAAGTGGGTCTTAGTGCAATGAAGTTTGAGAACCTCTGTGCTAGAGTAATGCAAATAATAATGGTGTCAGCTGGTCCATCCCCTACCCCAAAAATCCTCTTGACTTCTGAAGGGGAGGGGGAAGAGCTCTGTCTGCCTTCTGCAACAGCTGCTCTTCCCTAGGAGGTGGGCCGGGGGGAAGGCAGCTAATTAGAGTGGGGGTGTTTGGCCCTCTGGCAAAGCTGAAATTTACTAGAGGTCTGAACCTTCTGGCATGGCTCCAGCCCCAGCCAAAATAGCATAGACTTGTGAGCGTTGGCAGCACTTGTTTAAATTTTTGTTTATCTGTAACTGTAATGGCTCATTTTTTGGACCCTGTCAAGGATTCTCCAGGGCTGACTTCTGTTTTGGTATCAGCGCCTTCCTGTCGCTGTGCAGAATAGGAGGTTGTGCTGGGCCAGCATGCCCATCACAACTGTCTAGCTAATGTGAAGCGGCCAATCCCATGGAGCTGGTGCACCTAGCAATATGCTGGGACTATGGAAGTGGAGGGAAAAGGCTGCACTTGAAGCGGGAACATACTGGTTGGTTAATAATCTCTTCTTGCTCCTATTCAGACCTCAGGCAGAATGTCATGAGTCAGGCTGGTTTGCCCTATCTTTTGTTAGAACCACCTTGATGTTGAAAGTTTCTGTGGCTCATAGGAATGGCACTTTGAGTTGGGAGCTGCTAAGAGGAGCTGTTTTCAAGGGGTGCCTGCCTCTTGGAGGAACACAGCAGATCTTGTTTTGCCTGCTTATGACTTTTTTGTGATCCTTGCACTATTCAGTGTTTTTCTAAAATCCCCAGTTCATGGAGTCATGTTACTATGTTAGCCTCTCAGCCTTCATTTAAAAAAAAAGTTTCTAAAGAAAATATTGTAAATGCGAATGCTTTAAAGAGCTGAAGGCCAATAAACAAATCCAAAATTTGTTTTAAAATACTTAAGTCAGTCTTGATGTTTGGGGAGGCCTGACTCTTGGCTTTTGAAGGTTGGTAATATTGTGGCGGGGAGGGTTTTTATTTTCTGAAAAGCTTCAGCTGAGAAGGGGAATAGGAAAGGGCAGGAAAATGGGCTATTTTAAGATCTGCTTGAAGTTCTTTGCCATGTGTTAGATCAGATCAGGTGAGATTATCACAGTAGCCCCTTCTGGCTCTAAAATCTAGGGAAACTATTTTAACCACCGACAAGATGGCAGTGAGGCTGCCCTCAACAAAGATAGCCCTGGCTTCCTATTGTTCTTAACAGGCCTGAAGCCAGGGTCTCCTGAGGAAACCTCTAGTCAATAGAGAAGGGGGGAGGAAACTGTGAGGGGGTAGGCAGGGAAGCAGGATGGTGCTTGGGGTTGAGGTGGGGGCCTGTGAGGGATGTGCCCGGGGTGGGGAACACGGGGAACTGGGATGGGGACTGAGGAGGAAGGGAGGCAATATAGCGAGTGGGGGGGGGGAACTAGCCTAGCTTAGGAGCAGGTGAGGGGGGGCACACGCTGGCAGCCTTGCTATGTTTCTACATGTGCCGTTAATTTGAACCCAGCGAGCCCGTCCCCCTGGAAGCTCCTGGAAGACCAGGCGGGCACGAAGCGCAGACTGGCCGGGGCGGCGGGAGGGGTGCGGCGTGATTGGATGAAAGTCCCTCGAGGACGCGGCGCGGTGGCTGGCGCGCGCTCGGCTCCGGGCCGCTGAGGGGCGGGGGAGAGCTCGGCGTGACTCTGGGAGCTCGGGCGGCAGAGACGTGAACGCTTCTCCTTCTGCCACTGCAGACGCGGAGCCCGGGGGAGCCGGCCCCCTCCTCGCCGCCAGGCAGGCTGGGCGGCTGCTCCGCGTCAGACACCGCATCTCCGAACCGGCTCACGCTGCCCGGAGATGCCTCCTGTGGGGGGGAGCAGCAGGCTGCACCCTGCCCTTGGGGGCGCGAGCCCAGGCGCGGAGAGCGCCTGCGCGGGGCGGGTTCTCCGGAATCCTCCCTCAACCGGCGCGGGCCGCCATTTTGGCTCTGGCGACAGGAGCCCATAGGATAAAGCGCGAGCCGAGCGTTTTTCGCTTCCTCACTGCGGCGTTGGCACAGCAGCCGCCCCTCGCCAGCGCCCTGGGCCTGGCTGTGCCCGCCGCCGCTCTGCGCGCCCCCGGGCCCCGCTGCCGGCCGGAGAGCGAGGCGGGAAGGATGCCCCGCACGCCCCGCCGCTGAGAGAGAAGCAGCGGCCCGACCGCCGCTCCCGCCCCACCCGGCTGCACGCTGGGCCTCCGCCTGCCCGGCCACAGGGATTCCTTTCCCGGCCGTGCCCTTAGGTCCCCCGCCCGGGCTTGCGGTCGCTTGGGTTTCCCCGGCCAGCCGTTTCTCTCTTCGGGTCTCTCCGGCCGGGCCTTCGGGCTCCCCCGCCCGTTGCCATGTCCTCGGCCGCTCGCTTCGACTCGTCGGACCGCTCCAGCTGGTACGTGGGCCCGCTGTCGCGGGCGGAGGCGCAGACGCGGCTGCAGGGGCAGCGGCACGGCATGTTCCTGGTGCGGGACTCGTCCACCTGCCCGGGGGACTACGTGCTGTCGGTGTCCGAGAACTCGCGGGTCTCCCACTACATCATCAACTCGCTGCCCAGCCGCCGCTTCAAGATCGGCGACCAGGAGTTCGAGCACTTGCCGGCGCTGCTGGAGTTCTACAAGATCCACTACCTGGACACCACCACGCTCATCGAGCCCGCGCCCAGGTAGGTGCCCCCTTCGGCCAGCCCGCGCCCGGGGGCTGTGTCTGTGTGGTACTCGTGGGCCGCCCGAATGCTCGTATAGCCGCATCGTCCTGGGAGCTCTCCTGCAACCCCTTCACCTTCGTGCTTGCAATTGCCTTAAGCGAGGAAGTGGTTGTATGTTGTATCCTGCCTGTTCTGTGAGTGACTGTACTTGCCTGCCTCACATCCGACAGAGGTGGTACTCTCTGTGCTTGGGTCCATATTCCTCCCTACCCCTATGTCTCCTGCTGATATGAATTACAACAGACTTGTATAACTGCTTAGAACCCATGCACAGACTCAATTGGACTATGGTGAACTCATTGATTTTAGTGTTCATTAGCATCTAGGACAGCATTTCCTAAACTCTTAGAAGCTGAGGAACCCACCCCACCCTTCCATTCAATAAAATAAAATAAAATATGCATTTCCCACTTAATTCTACTATCTGATGTTAAAGGCCTGTCCATCTGAATGTATGTGTCTTTCATGCCCCACACTTTGGGAAATGTTATAGAATATGAACTAAAGAAATTAATCACTTACTCTGCAGTCAGCTAATGTTTTGTCCTGTATCCATCACAGGACTGTACTTGCCTGTGCCACTAAACTACATTAGAAAATGATTGAGGAACTTGTTCTTTATCCTTAATTTATACAGTCTCTCAGCACCCTGCTTTGAGGTCTTTGGAATCCTGCACAAACAGCTACTATTGAGATGTTATATGAAAATAAAATAAAATACTAAAAAGCTAAACAAAATGGTATTTTAAGATCCAGATTTAGCTCACTTGATTTATTTAGACAGTTTAAAGTCTCCCTATTAGTGACCCCAGTTTTTTAAAGAACCTTTTCAGCTAGACTGATACTTAATTTAAATTTAGCTCCAAACTTAGTCGTCAGATGCAAAGCTAAGGGTCAAATAGGCTTGTCAAAAAAATTCTACTGAGTAGAAAAACTTGCTGTCATGAAAAGCTTCCAGATAGAATTATTAAGCAGTGGAATAGTTTTGCCTGGGACCTGGTAGAAACAGCATCACTTGGTATTTTAAAAACTAAATGCTAGAAAATGTTCAGTAGTAATGATCATGCTTTGGCAGAAAAGACAGCTGCTTAGTAATTAACAGGTGCTCTTACCCATTTGCAGGAGCAGTTGAGCAGGACTGCCTGGTATCTCAGATTGTCAATCAATGGAGGGCTTATTGCAGATATTCTTCACAGTCCTTTTGTTTATCTTAATTCTTCTCCACTTGGATACTGCATTGCTTTCCTAGAAGTTAAGCCTCTATTCTCAGTCATGTGCTTTAGTGATTTAATTTGGTTTCTTTACCCGTTTGAGGCCTTGGTGCCATCTAACTTGATCACAGGCAAACCCACTCATTTGCCATGTCTTTATTGGCCTTGAGCATATAGGGATGATTTAGTTCAGTGAACAAACTCAGTATGCAGGCAAAACTATAGAAATCAATTGGAATTCTGCCTGCATAAAGAACACAGAATTGGGCCCTAAGTTAACTCAAACTGACAGGCTTCCTAGCAGTAGTTGTAATACTACAAATGGGATTGATTAGGAAGAGGAAATATGCTATAAGCAAAACTATCTAAATTGTTACCCTAATTCAGCCTTTGTGTTAAAAATTTACAGCTGTAGAAATTCAGTGACATGATGGTAGGGTCTAAAAGTTCTCTTCTCTTTAAAGAGAGGATGGGAAGGGGTGGGAACCAATCTTTTTTCAGCTGCAGCATTTCTCAACTTACGTGTTCTTGTAGTATAGGACTCGGATAGCATTGTGACTAGCCAGTTGCATGGTCTTGGAAGTAGGTGATAGTATTAATTTTTCCCTCCTTGTAAAATCATTGGTACAATTTTTTTTAGTGGAATATCTTATTCCAGGGTTCTTGTGTTTTGAAGATGCTATTCATCCTTTATTAATTTTAAAAAACAATATAAAAAACGGCTTGTTGCATACTTAGTGATCAGCTCAACCCTCAGCTTAAAAATACTTAATGTAGAGGAGCATTTTTGCATTTAAGAACTAACAATTCTGTTCACTTAAGTGAACAGATTATTCTGAGCTGTTTATTGGTTACTTACGCTTTGAATCAGATGGCAGTTTTGACTGTAATTGCAAGTGTACCTGGCCTCTTGCTCTTGACTATATGAGAGTATTGTATTTTTTCTTTTTGTCCTTTCTGACTTCAGTAGAAGTTCATTTTAAACAAGTATTGTTCCATATGGTTTTTTCCTGAATAGCTTGTTAAATTGATGGGTAGTCTTTTTTTTTTCCTCCAGAATGTTATGGGTTAAGCTTTGACAAGTTTAACAGTAAACTTGTCTTTATTCTGTGTGTGGTATTTTACAGCACTTTTCCCACTGTTGGTATCGCAGCAATGCGGCTGCATAAGTGGAAGCATTAATATGGACTAGTCATAGAAGTTCTTATCATTGTGGTTAGCCAACATGGTAAATCTATTTCTGGCCTACATTAGTGCTTCCCCTGTTAATACCACAGTTGGTGTTGCACCTGTACTAGATCAATGATGGGCAAAAGAAACACTAGCATTGTTGGCTGTAGTGAGGTGTGATTGTGAAGTGTTCTCAGACTGTGAAGGTATAGTAATAAAATGAAGAATAGTAAATAAAATGAAAATAACCTAAATGGGGTACCTTTATGTTCTCAATTTTAGTATACTTTTCTTTTCCATCGTTTTTAAGGAATGGGGCAACTGCTGAGCACCAAAAGAAAGTGTGTGTTTTGTACGGATTATTTTTGCTGTAAAGTAATCACTGTTCTAAGCTACTGGGAGCTTATTTTTAAATACAGTTTTCTTGCTGTTTCTGAAGAACTAAGGAGTGAAGCTAGGTCAGTTGAAGCAGCAATTATGCCTTGGGTTGTCTTCTGTTGCAACCCCCATAGCCCACAAAGGTTTTCAGGCTGCTGCAAGGGGACTGGAGACACTCCGCTACTTTTCTTTGTATTTTGGGTGCTCCTAAATAACTCCACTGCCTGCCTCTGCTCATCTCTTTCCCATGCAGTAACAGTACAAAACTGACATGATTCTTGACTGTTTCAGTGCTGCATACAGAGTTCTGCATAATGGCAATAATCTGAACAGGCTTTTTAATTTCACTCTGTTAAGAAAAGTTCTAAAGCAGCAGTCAGAGAGGCAAGATTGGAGTCTGCAACCATATGCGCTAGAAACTTTTTCATTTTAAATAACTTACGTTCTGTAGAAACTGACACTAGATCACCATACTTGCCAGGGAAGCTGCCACCTTGTCATGGAGGAGTGGATTTTTCAAACCTTGCACTATAGGATTATTGTACGTGTAAAAAGAGGAATGCATGCTTAAGTCTTAAATTTCCTTTTTTGTAAGGACAGTTTATCTAGCGTTACCCAGCAAATTGAGACTATTTTACAGTGGGATTTAATTCTACACCATTTTATCTCTGGGTAATCTCATCCACAAACACAAGTTCAACTACTGTCTTTATACTGATGACTGACAGATCTACCTCCCTACTCCAGACCTGTCACCTTCTGTCCAAACTAAAATCTTGTCCTGTCTTTCTGATACCTCCTCATGGATGTCCAGCTGCCATCACAAGCTAAACATGGTTAAAACAGAGTTCTTAATCTTTTCTCCCAAACTCTTCCTGTTACCTCTTGATCACTGTGAATAATACAGTCTGTCTGCCTGTTGCTTAGGCCTGTAACCTGGGTGTCAGCTTCAACTCTGACTTCTCTGGGTCTTCACATCCCGACTATATCTAAATCTTGCATATTCTTTCTATATAACATCTCTAAAATACAACCTTTCTATCAATCCACACAACTAAAACTCTCTTCCAAGTTCTCATCATCTTGCATCTCGATTACTGCAATATCCTTTTCTCTGGCCCTGATAAATGCAATCTTGCTCTACTTGTTGCCATTCAGAATGCTGCCATAAATTAATTTTTCAAGTCTATCTCTGACCATGTCACCCTCTTTTTGTATTCCTCCGCTGGCTTTCCATTCTCTCTTATGACAAATGTAAGCTGCTTGTATTCACTTTCAAGGCCCTTCACAGTCAATCTCTACTCTACCCTACCCGTCCTCTCTTATTCAATATCAAGTTGTGGATGCCTGCCTCTGTCCTGTGTTGCAAGCCTCCGCTACCTACTTGTTAAATTTTCAAACAAATGCCTTTGTTGTTTCTCCCATGCTGCCACGTACAATTCTGTGAAACTACCTCATTATTCACCTTCAAATCTCCTTTGCTGTGATGCCTATGAAAAACTTGACAATATCCATCTGTTGTCTCTTCTCTTATACTTAGATTGTAAGCCTTTGGAGCAGGAATGTCTTTTTGTGCTGTGTTTGTATAGTGTGTAGCACAATGTCTAGGACTTCCAGGTGCTAAGTTAATTAAAATAATAAAGTACCTTGCTGTATTGAATCAGTAAGATAAAATATGCATCCTTCATCCATTTTTCTCCAGCCTCCATGAAAAATTTGACTTTTTAAAATGAGTTCTTGAGAGACTACACAGTATATAGCCTTTAGCTCATTGTTTAGAGACTTCAGGTAAGCACTAGTCGTACTAAATGCTTCAAAGTGCTATCAAACTGGTAATCTAGTGACAGCTGAATTTCTTAGTATCTCTTTAATGTTAATGAATAGTCTATTGTTAAAAAATGATAGAGTAAATTTTGTTACCCAGTATACAGAGTAAGGTAAATATCTATTATTATTTATTATTTAAATACTCAGGTATCCAAGTCCACCAATGGGATCTGGATCAGCCCCTACCATTCCCACTGCAGAAGAAAATCTGGAATATGTTCGGACTCTCTATGACTTTCTTGGGAATGATGCTGAAGATCTGCCTTTTAAAAAGGGTGAGATACTGGTAATTGTAGAGAAGCCTGAAGACCAGTGGTGGAGTGCCAGAAACAAAGATGGTCGTGTTGGGATGATCCCTGTTCCTTATGTAGAGAAGCTGGTGAGATCATCCCCTCATGGGAAACATGGGAACAGGAATTCCAACAGCTATGGTATTCCAGAACCTGCCCATGCTTATGCTCAACCTCAGACCACGAGTCCCCTTCCCTCTGTATCCAGTACACCTGGAGCAGTGATCAACCCTCTGCCATCAACACAGAATGGACCGGTCTATGCCAAAGCTATTCAAAAAAGAGTACCATGTGCTTATGACAAGACTGCCTTGGCATTAGAGGTAAGATTTTTATCAAGTTCTATGTTTCTAACATTTTCAGTAGTTAATTTAATAAAATAAGAGCACAACTTAGTTGAAATGTTGGCAACCTGATTATGTAATTCGAGTCATTCATTTGTGTGGTTGTCTTGAGTAGATTGGGCTTCACCTGACTCTCTAACTCAAGTAACTGAGAGAACAAGGTCTTTCTTCATACCATAACAGCTCTACAAAAAGAATTGCTTCATCCATACCACTTCCCTTTAGAAAGGGACTAGAGTACATATAAAAGATGTACCTAATTCAGATTCTTTCTTTTCTTTTTCTATAATATGAATTGTTTACTAGGTTGTGTTTGTAAGAATAATGGGATGGGCACACCCTGCCCTGGAAACATGTGGGTCCATCACCTCTGTCAGTGGCAAAGGAAATAATAATCTGGTTGGCTTGGCTATTCTCCTGCACTTGAACTATGTGTGGTGCTCACTGAGCTTTGTTTTGCAGTGGGAATCCTGGAGGGCCACACTAGTGGTCCTGGTTGGGAGAACTAGTTATAGCATCCTCCAGAGATAATTAGAACTAATATGTTGGGAATGGTGTGTTGAACAAATGATTTATGGCTATGCTTTGTAGCCCCTGAATAGTTTGGTGAGCCATATTTAAGCATGGTTATAGCTAAACTAGTTTAAAACACTGAAAAGGGACAAACCATGTTAATGTGTTCTTTAGATGTAGTAAATTTGGTGCCATCAATGCTGGCTGGCCACACCACATTATCTAAAGTTAAACATCGGTCCCGTTCTTGACATCTCATGTGAATGAAGCTGAAAAACCTATCCACTAAATGTCGCTGGAAGCAGTGGATTATCACAGAATGCAATGCTGAATGCAGTGTTGTATAACTGTGGCTCACTTGCTGTCAGCAGGGAGTGGGGGGAGAAGGGAGAAAATGCAAGAAAGAGAGCAAGCAAAGATATTATATGTATGGCTTCTTAGGTATGTAAACTTTTTATTAAGTATTGGTCACCATAAGGAGACTCTTCTGAACCTTCATTGGTGCTCTGCTTCAAAAACACGGCAGAAGCTAAGGCTGTTAAAGCAGATGCCTCCTGTCTACAGACCCAGCAATTTTATATACCTTTTAAAATAATGTTGTCTAACAATTTTCCTACCTTTTATTCATTTAAATGTCCCTTCTGCATAAAGTGACACTGTCAGGGTCAAAAATTGGACCTTAACTGGAAGGGAGGGGATTCTTGATGTGTTCTTGTGGAGGGACTAAAGATGAAAATGCACCAAAACATTCTACTCTGGGAGTGGGGGGAAAGCCATTGGCCCACTATTTGCAAGAAGCCCTACACTAACATATTTGTGCAAATAATATAGGCAACAATTTTTCAATGCCATGTTCAATATACAATTGCATCCTACTGAGCTCCTCATGCTTCTGAAACCAAGGCAGGAGGCTTAGTTTGGGGTGGAAAGAGCATGCCATGGAAGCTCCAAAAGGAGGGGTGGGGAGAACGTGCGATAACTTGCCCAAATATACTTTAAATTTTCTTTTCCGTAACTCTGGTTATGTGGTCACTTCAGACTCTCACCACTGCTCCTGTGGAATTAATTGCTTCAGACCAATGGGGTTGGATTGTTGAACCTCCAAATATCTGGAGTCTGATTAAAAGGTGGTCTTTTCTTGTGCACGCTTTCATTGCTTCTGCCTTGTCAATTCTTTGGGGAGGGAGATGTCTTTCTGCCCAATCATCAGTTTTAGCTAAGAATTAATATTGGGGGTCACATGGTGTCTTCTCAGGGACCTCTGAAGTGAACTTTGGAGGGGCTGCTCAACTTCTGTTCATAGTCACAGTGGCTGCAGCTCTTCCATACATCTACATACAGAATCTCAGCAGCTCCTATACTATCTTTTCCAGTGTTTCCAGTGGATATACTTACCAAGGAATTCTTTTGTGGTCTTCGTTCTGCTTCCCTAGGACCTAGGTGGACCTCTGAAGCACTGACCAAACATGTAGGGCCTTGAAGAGGCAGAGGTTTAATATCAATAAACTAAATAATAGTTCCTGTAAGGTCATAGTTTAATGCCAGAGTAATCAATAGGCAACCTGCAGGCCAGGTTCAGACTGCGAGATGCTTTTAAACAGACACAAGGATATATAGGAATTCTGTGGAAGAACTGGGCATAGAGCCCAAATTTTATTATCCTCAATCTTATGTTTTAGCCAAAAGACTATTCCCCCTCCACCCCCGGTCCACTCCCCTCCACACACACTTTCAGAAGCTCTGGTGGAAGGAATTTGGGGGTAAGGGACATCCTACCTTAGGTTTCCCAATATTGGGGATTTCATGGCTTTCTACTGGTTGTCTTAAATTTACATGAGCTTATAATCAGGACTTGAAAAACTTACTTGACACCTGCTAGTCTGAGGATGAAGCCCTGACTGTGCCAAAATACACCAGTACCCAAAGCAGTGCTCTCTCCTGTTGGTTGGGTGCCTCCATTGCTTCATCTCTCGTGGCTGAATTCTCTGCCACCAAGTTAATGGTGCCAAATACCCTTGTTGGATCAGTTAATGCTGGGTAACCCCTTAAATAAAATGTATGCTGTCAGCCACACTCGGCGCTGATGTTCCCATGTCCTGAACTAGATTGACCTCAGCCCATCACAGAAATGGAGCTGCTGCCTAAGGAATCAAGAGGCCCTTACCTACCATGTCAGAAGAGGGTTCTCGAGTTTGTGCTGGTCCTCCTGCAACCCAGGCAGAAGGCTCTTTTTGTGTATTGGGGTGAGGACCTACTAACTTGGTAGTGGGGGCGGGGTAGCCTAATACAGTGCCCTCTGTGAGTGGCAGCTACCCTTGGGGTACTATGTTCCTAACAAAAGCCTCCCACCCAACAGGGTCGTCCAAAGCAGTAGTAGCCCCAGTGTACCAGTAGCATCAGCCAGAACTCTTTGCTGTGGCAATGTCATCTTAATTCTAAAGAGACATCACTGCATTGGTTAACACCGTTTACATTAGGAAGGTTATCTTTGCAATCATAAGAGTTAGTTCCCCGTAAGTGTGTGTTCTGCTTTGTTTTGTTTTTAATGAAAGCTTAAATTTTGCAAACTTGATGGCATTTGCTTAGGAAAGATTCCTGTTCACTGTGGAGGGCAGTTTTTCAAGTCCTACTTTATAACCAGCTTAGAAGTGGCTTATTTCATTTTTCAGGTGGCATTTGACTGCAAATGTATAGCTGTGGAAAAGTTTTGAGTATGTCACTAAAGTATTTATTTCACCAAAATAGATATCTGTTGACCTTAATTATATAACTGACTTCTAGACTCTCTCTTGGGCTTGTTACAATTAGGTTACAAAGAAAACAATTAATAGTAAAGGAAAATTGAGGCACAAGTAGGACAAAATGTGCCAGTAGTTAGATTCCCCTGATGATGATGTACAAAACTGTGAGTGGCAAAAATTAGGCTACTTTTTTCATTAATGTTCATACAGCAATGGTAAATTTCCTTTGTGGAAGAAAACAGTGTAAGTAAAGATATTTAAAATGCTTAATATTTTAAACATCACATCTATATCATCTGTTTACATAATACTTGAAGGTACACACAAGTTCAAAGTGTTTATTTTGAGACTACCACCAGGACAAGTCCCATAGACATCCTATATTAATCACAGGAATCCTGGTGCCAATTTTTTTGTTCCAGTCTCCTTATTAGATGAGGTGTACCAAATCCTCACTTCAGTGCCTTTGTCAAAGTTGTTGGCTTACTGCTAGAGCTTTTTCTGGATGAGATTTTTAATCTAGCTATATTGGGAGTCTCTTCATTTCTCTTCTCCCCCCAGATGTAGGTGTGCTGGAGATGCTGGTTGAAATTCTGTGCTGTGCCTTGGAAGAGATGGGGAATCTAAGGGGTCTTTAAGCCACCTTTGCACCTACCACTTCAGGGCAGCCTTTCCCTAGCTATTCGTACACCACTGCAATTCCCTATACTGGGATTGCAAAGAGATCCTTGGAAGATAACCTTATGGTGTCTTCCTCAGTCCCTGCACTGGGGGAATTCTGTTCCTGTAGGATGTCATTTTTAGGCCCCCTGTATGCCAATTTGGTGGTCCTACTTGGTGTGAAGAGACTTTAATGGATGACAGTCTTGCCCCCTAGTCCAAGTGGCTAGATTCTTTGGCCTGGGCATCTCATTTCTCTGCCATCCTCTGCTGTCCCTTAGCTTTGGAACCCAATGTAACATGAAAATATTTGCATAATTTCCCTGCTGTTGACTCCTTTAATCTCCCAATGACACCCTTCCCTTCATCCCTCCTGCTGCCCCTAGTGACCTAGCATGACTGCCACCTCTACATAGTACCAGCTTCTTCCTTCCACGTAGCTGGACTTTGCTGCAGATTTGTACCTCTCTTCACTGCAGCAATTTAGCCCCAGCCACTATTTTCCTGGTTCAGTTGGACCTCAGATACTCTTCTCAGCCCCATATTGTGCCTGGTTTTGAATGGGTAGCCAAATCTTCATGATCCATTCAGTATTGTACACCACCAGTGATTCTCTCGGCAAAATTACCGGTTGTGAGGCAGACACACCTGCCTGTTAAGAATTGGAATGAGATTACCAACTCCAGATAGATTCCAAACAGCCATTTGATTATTTCTGACAACTATTGACCTAGTCAGCTACCAGTGAACCACTGATTTACAGTTATGATTTGCATCTCCTGTGTTCCACGGTCAATCCTGTCCCCAGACACACATCACTTGTGTCTTCATGAAATTGTTAATGAGTAGCTGTAAAATTCACTTGGATGTAATCTTATATTTTTCTATAAATAAAATGATATTCACCAAACTTCTTCCCTTTTTATGATGCATGAATCAGTTCCAAATGGAAGACGCAGGTATGGAAGAGTCTAGAGTACATGAGTAACACTTTGACTAGCATACTCCAAGAGCTGTATTTCCTGGGGCTTTGAATTCATGCTGTAACTGGAACGTAATTTAAAATACATTCTGATTTTATCATTGGGTGGGACTAAATCTCTGTACCTCTAAAGAATTTCTCATTTCAAGAGTCCAATATTTTACTCTTCCCTCCCAGACATATTAACGTGCTTTGCAAATGAAGTTAGCCTCAAAACATCTGAGATAACTAAGCATTGCCCTTTTTTTATGAATTGGGGATAATGAGGTCTTGAAGCTGACTTGTCCAGGTCATAAAAGAAGTTTGTGGCAGAGCTGGGAAATGTACCTCCCAGGTTTTCTGACTGTCCTGTGGTTAAGCTGTATTCTGAACCTTGCTCATTCTCCCGACTTCCTCTACTCCCCCTCTGTCCCAGGCCCTAATTATGACCATCCTTAATAGTGGCTTAAATTACTTTCTGATCAAATATTTTGTTCTCTAGTGTTTTTTATTCAGAAGAGCATGGGAACATCTGAAACACCTCTATAATTTGCCATTGTTGACCTTATTTTTCCACAAGCATTTTGTCTTAAATCATTTTCAGTATGCTGACTAATCAGATATAGGAAGTTGATATAATAAATTCTCAAACAAAATATAAAACTCCTCGACCTAAAATACATCCCACACTGACTTGACATTGCATTTTTCAGAGTAACAGCTGTGTTAGTCTGTATTCGCAAAAAGAAAAGGAGTACTTGTGGCACCTTAGAGACTAACCAATTTATTTGAGCATAAGCTTTTGTGAGCTACAGCTCACTTCATCAGTATGCATACTGATGAAGTGAGCTGTAGCTCACAAAAGCTTATGCTCAAATTGGTTAGTCTCTAAGGTGCCACAAGTACTCCTTTTCTTTTTGACATTGCATTGACATTCGTTAACATGTCCACTCAAAATCTTGTTTCAGCATCCTTTTCATAAAATCTTCTCAAGGAAACAGCTTTACTTTTGTAGATATAGTATGAGAGGATGTTCAGAAGCTTCTACTAATTATAATTGTTAAACACCTTCTTTAGAAATACGTGGTGAGTTCTGGTGCATCGCTTCTACATCCACTCTCCTAAAGCCTTTTCTCTTTCAGTGCTGCTCAGCAGAAATGTATTCAAAAAAAGGAAATGTTCATGTTTTGTTAGGAAACTTGTGGCCACTAGAACTTTTGTTAAAAGCTATTTCTTGGAGTAAATCCATGTTAAATTAACTTTGGTGTAGAGCATGTGTTTGGAAAACTTAAAGTGAACTAGCAGGATCATATTTTACACACTAAGTACTCCTCTACTAAGAAGCCCTTTATTGCAAGATAGAAGAAATAACATTCTGAATGTGATTTAATATAATTTTTTTTGAAGTCAGACAAAGCAATAGAGGTGATTGGTGTTGTGGCGTTCTTCCATACTGTATACAGATAAATATTCTGGGAGATTGGTAAAATGGATTCACCATGCTGTCAGTGCTCAAATTTGGTTGACTATTTTCTTGTTGTGAGGAGTTTTACCACTTCATGGATAAAATTCACCTGCTTCAGATTGAATTGGTTGGTTTTAGGGTGTAGGAGCTTTGGAGATCTATGATGCAAGTTGGGTGCACAATCTGTATTTTAGAACTATGCCCTGACAGGTTATTTAAATCTAGCACCATGCCATTAGGTCCTTTTTATTTATGTAAATTGTCAGCAGCTTCATAAACATACATTTTAGGCCAGTACTTTAGTAGTCTCCTGGTGCTGAGGGTGACAGTTTTTGCCTCTAATCTTCCTTTCCTGGGAAAAGTCACCTGGGCTGAAGGGAGAGGAAATCATTCTGAAATAGTTTTAGCTAGAGTGTTGTCACTGTTCAATGAGTGTATTTGTCACATCCAAAATTTGATTATGGTAGTGCCCTCTATGTGGGGCTAAAACCATCCAAACTCCAGCTGATGCAGATGCATACGCATACGCTTACAAATACGTTTCTGCTAGGGAGGTAAAAGGTTAAACTGTTACGGTAAGCATTCAGTTAACCAGTGTTAACTGTTAACCCCGGTGTCCCCCGTCAGGAGGAAGCGGGGACCCTGCCATGCCAGTCCCCCCCCCAGCTACCTTGGTTAATAGGTTAAACTATATAATTGTGATCGTTTAACCGGTTAACTTTTTTGCCAATATTTACATCCCCAGCTTCTGCTGCATATACCTTTTTTGCTCCATAATTTGTACTGGCTTCCAATTCAATTCTAAAAAGAAAAGGAGTACTTGTGGCACCTTAGAGACTAACCAATTTATTTGAGCATGAGCTTTTGTGAGCTACAGCTCACTTCATCGGATGCATACTGCTGTAGCTCACGAAAGCTTATGCTCAAATAAATTTGTTAGTCCTAAGGTGCCACAAGTCCTCCTTTTCTTTTTGCAAATACAGACTAACACAGCTGCTACTCTAAAACAGTTCAATTCTAGGAGCAATTAAAATGGGGCTGGTGGTCGTCAGTAAAGCCATATATAGTTTAAATCTTAGTGTCCCACTAGTTGATCAGCCAAAGTGTTGTCAAACTATCAGTCCTAAGTTAAAACATCTTGGAGATGGAGACAGGAGATTTTTAGTAAAAATCTGGAATTCTTCAATTTTCTTCCCAGCTGGTGGGGATTCGACCTTTGGGGCAGGCAGTAAGGCATATCTGTCTGAGAAGGCTTATGTGAGGGTGAGGTAGGTCTCTCTTCTGTGGAGAGTAGGAGAACTGTGAGTCCCTAAATTGTTAGTCTAGTCTGATATGGTTTTGTCTAATGTTCTAAATGCTGTACACATGCTTGGAGTACAATAAATTCAGTCTGATAAATCAAGGTGGAAATGAAGTACTACAACAACAAATTGCTTTCAACTGACTTGCAGAAAATTTGAACAGAGCAGAAATAGGAAATGTTTCACTAGTCTCCAACCACTGTACTCATGAGTCCCAATGATAGTTGCTGAATGTTTCCAGCAAACTGTTACCTGAAACCTCTGTCTGTTTTAAACAAAGTCAGTATTGAATATACAATGCATTTCTCTCAATGGTAGTAGTTTTAAACTGGGAGAAATAAATGGGTTTAAGTGAGTAAAACTTTGAAGGAGATTTTGATTTCTTTTGAAAGGTTACCTATTTTAAACTAGTCTCTTATGATATATTATGGTATTTCCCCTTAGAAGTGGCAGGGAGGGGTTGAAAAACTTAACATTTTTATGTACAGCATAAAGCTTACTTAAGTATCTACGTAAAGAGCAGTTTACTAGGTTTTTTTTAAGAAGTTGCTTCTGAAGAATGTTCAGCATTTACCTGTCCCTCTTTGTGGCTTGTGTTGCAGTCTGAAAATCAAACTGTGTACATGTTCATAATGGCTGCAAGGAGATTGCTGCTGTAGGTAGCTTTAAATTATACTTTAAGCAAGGCTCCTTTAATAAAAGTTTAAAGAGAGAGCATCAGCTACATATAGCCTTTCAAGTCATTTATACAAATAATATGCCTAGTAGTCTTATTCAAATGGTCGTAAATAGTCCATTTAAACAACTGGCTTGAGAGTATCTGGTACTAATTCAACTTTGTGAAAAATACTTAGGAATTTTCTTTGTGACACTTCTGTTTTGAAGATATAAAAATCTTATTTGACTAGAGAGCTGCAACAGCAATAAGCACGGACACAAACATGGAGTGTTATACAAACCTGTAAAAACAATGTCCTTGCTGCAATTTAAAGATGCTGGCACAGATCGTTTTTAGATTAGATGAACCAGTTTTAAACATTACAATCATTTTAGGTAACTTGGTCTAAATAGTCTATGATTGGGGCTAAACTGCAGTATTAGAACAGACTAGGCTAGAACAGGATTTTTTTTACAAACTGAGGGCCAAATACAATTTACTTAGTGATTTTGCTGATATACTGGAATGCACAGGGTAAAGAACTATGAATACCACATTTAGTAAGTACTTGTTAAAAAATACTAAATACCAAGGGAAAGCTGTGCACCTGGTGACCACTCTTTGTATAATATCTAGGTGCTGTTTCTTCATTGGATGGGCAGGTGACACTTAACATCTGGAAACCTTTCTCCCCAAAGCATGGCAGAGGGTGGTGTTCTCTGCCATTCCACACTAAACTAGTCAGTCGTCTACGTTTTGATTTACATTTTTGTTTAAAACAAAACAGGTTTTCAACCAGCTACAGAGCTGGTCAGGTTTGGAGGGTTTTTTTAACTATTAAAAACTTAAACCCTGTAAGTTACAAAATTTGAAATGTTTCACTGTTCTTTCAAGCAGCTCAATTTTGCACCTTGCTCATTCTACTGATTGCCTCTATTCCCTGCAAAATTCTTTTTGGTTTCCAATTGCTAATTAATATCCACCTGGTGTTTGCCTCTGCTAGTTGTTGCTTTCCCATGTAGCAGCGGAGTTAAATTAACTGGATTCTTGTCCATTTCATGGCTGCTAACTTTGGAAAAGCAAAATGGAAAACTGACAAAACTGTTTTTTGTAGTTTGGGAGAGCTATAAGCATCAGCAGAAGCAAACACTGAAGATGGCTGCAGAATTAGGAAGACAGCACCAGTTAAAATTTTGAAAAAATGTTCTTCAATCATAACAGCTGGAAGCTTTTCTTTAAAATAAAAGCTTTGATTCTGACAAATTAATTGTAATTGGCCCCCATGTTCACTCAGGAAGGTGGTGAATTTTCCATAGGTGAGCAGATACATTTGTCCAAGACTGGATTCAGTATAGCTGGCACCATGTGTCACTACTGAATTGTATGAGCTGCTAAAATGTTACATTAAGAGAGAGGTTAAAGTAAGCATCTGCTGCAGTTCCCATATTGATACAATGTAATTATGAACAGAACAGAAAGGCAGGGGGTAAAGTTTGAATGGGAGAATGTTCTGAAGTATTTAAAACATTTGAAATATTTCAAAGATATTAGCCAACTTACTTTGACACTCGTTGGTAGTAGAGATGCTGGGTATTCTGCTTCATGCACTGCTCTTTCTAAGCTATAGGTAGTATCCATTTTTCAAAAAAGTCTAACTTCCAGCTTATTTAGCATTAAGTTCCTTAATTCTTGTTGTTTTCATTATGAAATGGGAAGGGAAGGAATTGTCTTGACATTGCTCCTGCTCTTTAACAAATAGCAGTGATAGAAATGGTGAAAAAAGCTAGAATCTTTATTCTAGCTCTTATAAATTATAAAAATTAGTTTCAAATTATTTTTTCTCTTTAATAGGAAAGGTAGCATTGATTTAGAAAACTGACTACTGCATTCCCTCAAGCAATTAAAATAAATGTGACCATACAATGAATCAAGATTTTTCCTGTAACCCTGAAATTCAAACTTGTTTAACAGCACTGACCTAGTTAGAGTTGGAATCTTTAATAGTGTGAATACTGCATTCCTTTGAAATATAGACATCACATTTCATTAAAACTAACATAGTATTAATGAAATGTAATGTCTATATTTCAAAGAGGTATCACTGTATGTGTAAGCTAAATATACTGTTGCACACCTAAAGTAAAGAATAAACTGCACACTCTCTCCCAGAGGAAGGAATGAGAGGAACACATTGTTGTTCCTGTATAATTCAGTTAATTTGCCCCATGAGTAAATTTTCAAAAATGAAGGGGAGGGGGAAATGTGTACATAAATGTAAAACCTTACAAAAACTTGTACAAAAACAAAAACCTTAACTTACTTTAAAATTAATCTCAAGCTATTTTTCTCTGCTCTTTAAATGCAATATTCTTTCTCCCCAGTTTGATTGTATATCTTTATGCTAGCAACTGTAATCCTGTAATGTGGTAACACTTTTTTTTTATTATGCAGGTTGGAGACATTGTGAAGGTTACAAGGATGAATATAAATGGTCAGTGGGAAGGTGAAGTCAACGGCAGAAAAGGGCTCTTCCCTTTCACGCACGTCAAAATAATTGACCCTCAAAACCCAGATGAAAATGAGTGATTCCTGTTGCCCAGCTTACACTGCTGCTTCATTTTTTTCTGGCTATGATAAGCATCATTTGAGGTGGGGATGATGACTATTAATGGCACATTGCTAGCATTGTCCATTTTTCTAGCTTGCTGCAGTTTGATGGTTCTTTTTATACACATTTGGAATGCACGCCACTGAAGTCATGTGCTGACCATACCATAGTTGCATCATCCAGACTGTAGTATCACTTCTAGAACTATTTTGGCCCATAAGCTGGAGAGGACAAACCATGCAGGCAGATGATAAATAGGAGCAAGAAAATAATCTTTCCTGTTTGAGGCTTTCAGGAACAGCATGTTTTGGCTTACTCAGTAGGAGGGGAGTTCTAATCCTCAGATCAAATATGAAACTTTTGAATCACTGTCCAAACAGAGCAACAACAAAAAAACTGCAATTTTGTGGCTGAGGAAGGGAAGACCTGAATTTGAGATCAGATTTGTCCTAAGATAATATAGTTAAAACAAGTCTCTTTATACACAATAATTGGAACTCTTGTGCAGCTATTTTAACAAGGCTCTTCTTGTGATAAACTCTAAGCTTGCTGTTGACTTAGAAATAAAGTTTGTGTGATTAAAGACAATTATAAGAAAACTTTAGTTGACATTGTAAATGGTAGCCCATTTTGTCATATACATAAAACCAATTCTGCAGAATATTGAATGCAAATATAAAAGTTCCTGGATGATTTGCAAGCACTAGAACTGTAGAAACGAGCTTTAAAAGAGAAACACTTAAGCCTGGTCTACACAGACTTTTGTACTGGTATAGCTCTTGAGGAGTATAAGGTTTTGGTGTGTGTTTTTTTTTAAAACAGTTTTACTAGTACAACCTGGTTTGGGGGAGGGGATGAAGAAATAAAGGTGCCTTATACTGACATAACTTATCAGTATAATTGCATCCACACCAGGGGGTTGTACCACTTTAAACTTTTATAGGTAAACAGAGCAACTTGTGCAGATGAGCCCAATTCCATGACCTTCTGCCTGCCTCTTTTTAAATGAATTTAAAAATTTAAATAAATAAAAATACATGTGTAAAATTATGCTTTTTTTTTTAAACCCCTGGGAGGGTCTGTTTATATCTTCCCTACAGAGGATGACAACCCTAAATAACAGGAGGATGTACTCTTATCCACTTTAGGTATTAAGGATGCCTTCAAGCTTAGCAAAAGATGCAGAAATCAAAACTTTGCTTTCAGCATTTAGAGGAACTTATGTGAAACATTAACACTTAAAAGAATACATGTTCTGACATAAAATGAAAAAAAATACTTTTAGGGCTGTTGAGCCCTAAGCACGTGTTGCTCTGAACTCTGTATTGAAGTGCCTTGAAATTCTTGGAGAAGGCACTGAAGAATGTTTAAAAAAAATTTGCAGCCACTGTTCATTTTTAGAAAAGCATCTCAGCTTACCTGTTAATATTCTGTAGTGCTCATCAAATAGCTGACAGTCTGGAGAAACTCTTCTTAAAGCATTTTACTGCCAACCAAACTTACTGTGAAATAGAGTAAGCATTGACTAAAAGTGTGTGGTGCTGTAGGCAATAACTGTCCTTTGCAATGGAAACAGTTATGCAGCTCTAGAAAGCGAGTGTCCCTGTCTGCGTCCAGACCCTACTGTAAGTTATGAAGCTCATACTACTGAAAGTTCTTGTACTTAAATGGCACTAAACTCAGTCTGCAATAAGGATATCTTATTTTGGCCCTGGCCTAGCTGTTGACAGCTGTCATCAGTGTAGAGTTTTTCATTTTTTAAAAACCCCCTAAACATGATTAATTTGGAAAATTATTTATCAAAAATAAGCATTTCCTTACACACTCCCTCATTGGATATACTGTGTACCTGGACCACTGTAAGCACTGTCCTGGGTTAAACTAATCTGGTGCTCCCCCAAAGACTAATCTGTCTGCAAAAATCTCAGCTAGTGTCAATACAAGAAAGTACAGAAGAATACCTAAAAAAGCGTGAACCTAGTTTTGGTCCAGTTAAATGGCTCTGTGTCTAACACCACCTCTTTTACTAAAATTACATCAAACAGTCTGATTGTAAACTTGCATCAAAATGTCTTCATTATTTTATAGAGACTACATTTGTTCAGTTTGTGTTTCTCCTTCAAAGATTGGTTTCTTGAGATCGTCTGTTGCTTTTCAGCGCCTCTTCAAAAATTCCTTGATAACTGTCAGTGTAGCTGTTGTTTGGGAGTATAAAATATACTTAATTTTATCAAGTGACGGCTTCAGTCTATGCACCATTAAGTGGATTATGTTCCACATTTATGTAGGTGTCTGGGTTTCAAACTAGCAGTGTTGTCAAATCCTTTAATCATGAAAGGTTTACTGTTTGACTTTTCCCTCTGGTGTACACGTGTATATACATTGAAGCCTCTGATTAAACAGTTTTCATTTTAACTTTTCAGTGTCTATCACTGGATAAGCACTAACTCAATTTATAACTGTTTACAGATCAGGCAGGAATAAATAAAGGGACTATATCCTGTTTGGGTTGGGGCTCTGATTATATTTGTAAAGGGAAAAAATGCGTTTTGTGCCATTTCATGTGCCTGTAATTAACTTTTTATATTGTATTAACATCCTGGGAACGAGTGGGCTTTTTGTTTATAGTCAAGTTTTCAAGCATTTCCAAACTATCTGCATTTGAAAAAGCGAGAGCTGCCTAAAACGACAGCCTCTTGGGACCAGTAGAAGTGTTCCTGTGTAGTTGTCATTGTCTGTTTACTTACATTTTCATTTAAAATGTGTTCTGGGAAAAGGAAATTTTTGCAGTGGGAAAGGTGGCCTTCTATTTGAGACAGTTTTTTCACTGTGTAAACATTAAAACAGTATGTAATTTAAAGACCATGAACTTCAGGCAATAATAAGCAAGCTTTTAAAGTTTATTTTGGGGATCATAGCTTGTTTTATTTTTTGTGCTGTAAAATTAACAGTATTAAATGAATTATATTCTTAGACTACATGGCGTGTCTCTTTTTAAGACTAGTGCCTTTTTATTTTCTTACTCCACTTATTTCATAGTACTGGTCCCAATATCAAGCCAGTGTTATTAGTGCCCTGTTTGTACAGTCTAAATAAAAACAAACTTGTAACATTATCTGTGGTCTGTACAGCTTTCTCCAATATTATTAGGGCATGTAAGTTACACCAGTGATCTTGGAAAACTTCAGCAAGGGAAGGGCCAAGTCTATTTTCCCTGCCAGATGTGAGAGACAGCATTCGCTGTTCTATAATCTACCCCCCACCCCATAGGCTGTTGTAAGGGAGAGAGTTAAGGAATAACTATTCTGGGCTCATCTAACAAGAAGCTAGAGATGGTTCTACCTCAATAGAGAGCATAAAAGAAAATAAGCACATTTAACATCACTAAACCATAGCCTTTTCTCCTTTATCATTTTCATTGGCTCTTAGGACTGATACCTTAAGGGCCAGTCCAGATTTTTTTTCCCCCCCATCAGTGAGTATTCCCTGTATAAGCAGCCTTCCTTAAACCTAGTAAAGGATGTACTGAAAACTGTTTTATGCTGTGTACATCAATAGTTACTTTTTTTAAACTTGGTGGCAACAGTTGCCCTTGACTGCTGAAGATGCTCCCATAAGCAAGTGTAGTATTTGAACAGACCATCCATATGGATACACAGGTGGAGGCTTTCCTCAGTTTTTGATTAACAACCAGTCCAGGTTTTAATTAGCTGATGTTGGGAGTAAGTTCCCCTTTGGATCCTTATGCTTCAACATATGTTTTTATGTAGTCATCCATGGAATTTTGGTAGTAAAAACAAGTCTATTAGCAGTTTTTTCAAACCTGAACTGTACCATGACATATGGGGAAGATGGAGTAGCAGCTCTGAGAACACTTGTTTCATAGGTGCATTTAACTATCTGCTGGGTGGCACAAGGGAGGTGGGGGAAAATGATGTCATCCCATCATATGATAATGCGAATGGTTGGTGACTTCACACAAGGCATTTGGACTTGGTAACATGCAACATTTAAGAAACTAGACTGATACCACATATTTACTCAATGGATTAAATTGGCTGACCGATTTCATAATGTAATTGTAACCAGGAACCATCATCAAGGAGGTGTGTTTCTAGTAAGGTCCCATAGGCATTGGTTCTTGGCTCTATGCTATTAAATATTTTTATCCATAACATGGAGAAAAATAAAATCCCCCCCTCAACATTTTCAGATAACTAGGAGATGGTATCTGTGACCTGTTCTCTTCATTATTTACAATTAAGTGATCCAGATCATGCTCTAAACTGGGCACAAGCAAATAATGTGTTTTAATATGGCCAAATATAAATGTAAGAAAATTCAGCCATGTTTACAAAATGGGGGACTCTATCCAAGGAAGCTGTGACTCTGGAAAAAGAACATGAGCTCGCAGTGCAATGCTATGGTTTCAAAGGGCTAATACAATTCTTGAATGCATAAATGTCACTCTCAAGGTGTATTTCCTCTATTTGGCATTAGTGCCACTGTTACTGGAATCTGTCCAGTTCTGGTGTCCACAATTCAAAGAGGATATTGAAAAACTGGAGGGGATTATAGTGATACTCCAGTAGCTTCACAAAGAGAAGAAGTTTAAGGGTTGACTTACAGCCTAGAAGTACCTACATGGGGAACAAATATTTGATAATGAGTTCTTCAAACTAGCAGACAAAGGCATAAGATCCAAAAGCTGCAGGTTGAAGCTAGACAAATTCAGATGGGAAATAAGTTGTAAATATATGTAACAGAGTAATTACATATTACATCAATTTACCAAGGGTTGTGATGGATTCTTCAACATTGGCAATTTTTAAATCAAGATAGAGGGTTTGTTTTTTTTTTTTTTAATAAAAACCTCCTACATTCAAACAGGAATTATTTCAGCAAAATTACATGGCTTGTGTTATACAGGAGATCAGACTAGATGATCTAAGTCCTTTCTGACCTTAGAATTATTAAATATGATCAGAGAGCTCATGAGAAACTGTAGCAATGAATATTATTAAATATCTCACTTTCATGATCAATAAATGTACAAAACAAACATTGCATCACTGGCTAGAGCCAAGCAGCATGTAGGTAAACAAACAATCTGAAGTTTCCTGTGCCAGTCATGAACCTCATACAGGTCAACAAACATGAACTTGGTATCTTACTATTACAGCACCAAACAACCTGGTGGACCTGTGATCATGCTACCTACCTCTTTTGCCAATGTTCAGATGAAAACAATGTATTCCTCTTTCCCTGTGAGGTGTTTCCTGCCCCGGACTTCTGTTTCTCAACGCTCCTCACCCTGTGAAAATTCCACAAATCTCTGTGCCAGGCAAGGTGCACTGACACACCCCCTGGGAGCGAAAAGCTGTCCAACAGGGGAACTATATCACAGCAACACAATAAATTCTCATAATAAGAAAATGCCTCTTCCAGTAAGGCCCCCACGCTCATGATAGTCAGGTGAAGTGTGATTTTCATCATTCACATAAAATCAGTCAAAGAAAGATGCTAGTCAAGAGTAAAGGCCAGGTGTCAATACATCCAGAGCGTGAAACACCCATCAATTTACTAATCATCATCATCAAGAAATAGCTGATGGAGATACAAAGTTTGCTCTTCCTGCTGCCTGACCTTCCATGTCCAATAGTGCTCACGATGGGTTGCTCCCAAGTGACCAGAACAGATATCTGCTGTGGGATTCTAAATTTACATAAAAGGGTATGAAAACAAATTACTGACCAAAAGACATGTGGTATATGTGGGAAAGGGGGCCCTAGAGCTATATAGTGTTAACAGCCAAGGTGGGCTAATGCACATACATTTCAAGTTTCCTCAGAGTCTGAGGTCTCTGTCTAGGCAATTAATCTGTTGCTGAAAACATGTCAGCAACAAGTCTACTCAGACTGATGAGCTAAGTGGTGTAACTGATGGTGTAGACAGGACAAAACTTTTCAGCACCAATATATACCATTACAGAAAGTATACTTGTGTGTAACTTGTCCATAATGGTGCTGAGAACAGTTTTTCCCTCTGTACATCAATAGTTAAACTATCTGCAGAACTGATTCAAAGAAATCCATTGCTGACAGCTATTAGCAATGGGTCTATTTCCTGGCATGACCAGGGCCTAAGTATACAGCTATTGCCAGCAATTGTCTTCCTCTGTTATTTATCTAAGTGGAGGAATATGGCTTAGGATGCAGTAAATGGGATTTATCAAATCAAACAAGTGTAAGATGCATCTCTTTGCGTATCTACAGCCAACACAACTGAACCTAACTGACTGCATCCTTTCCAGCAGAAGGCGGAGTTGTTTATTTTGTTAGCGATTACATAGATGTAAGACAATCCGGTGACTAGCTTCTACTAGAACTCTTTTCTTGAGAGCAAGCTAATGGATTAGGCATGTAGGAAACTTTATTCCTGGACTCAACTCTCTATAGTGCCATGAGATTCTACGTCCTATTGGCCTAACCCCCGACAGACATCCTCCCTGCTCTCCCATGGCCAGGGACACCTTTGCTTTCTGTTCAGCTGAGTCCCCAGACAAACTCATGCTGTGAGGATTTCAGGGGTGGACGTGTGTTTATAAGTACATGCTTATTGGTATCAAACAGAAAAACATCTCTCTTGTGCATATTTAAGGCAAGACAGCTTCAAACCCCAAGCTAAAATTATTGCTGGTAAGGTTTGCAGGCGACACAACAGTTGGGGGAGTGGTAAATCAGACAGATCAGTTCTGCGGAGTGATTGGGAAGGTGGGCTTACTAGAACAAATTATGTACTAAATACAGTCAAATGCATGTCTAGAAACAAAGAATGGGTCACACTTACATGACTGGAGAGAGTATGCTGGACAGCAGCAACTCTAAAAGGGACTTAGCTGGATAACCAATGCAACGTAAACTTCTAGTGGTTAGCAACAAAGAATTACCACCACCCTTAAATGTGTAAGCAGGAGCAGGGAGGTGGTATTACCAACACTGTGTTCTCTGTTAGCAAGACTACTTCTAGCACAGTGTTTAGTTCTCACACTTCAACAAAGATGTTGACCAAAAGGGTTCAGAAAAGAAGCTATACAATTAGAGGTTTGGAAACCATGCCTTATAGTGAGAGGCTAAAAAAGAAAAAAGCTCAATCTATTTAGTTTGAAGGTTAAGAGGTGACTTGATAGTGGTCTATAAATAACTATGTAGGGAGACGATTTTTGATAGCAGAGGGCTCTTTAATCTAACAAACAAAGGCACAACAAAATCCAGCATCTGACAGCTGAATTTAGACAAGTTCAGACTAGAAACGAGGGGCACATTATTAACTTTGAGGGTAGTTAACCACAGAAATAATTTACCAAGGGATGTGATGAGTTCTCCATCACTTGAATCTAGCCCGGATGTTTTCCTAAAAAGACATGTTATAGCACCAACAAAAGTTACGGGCTTGATGTAGGAACTGCTGGGCAGAATTCTATGGCCTGTTTATGCAGAACTACAGACTGGAAGTTCATAATGGTCCTTTCTGGCCTTAAAGTCTATCAATCTATTCCTTCAGAAATAATGTAGCAAGACTTCTCTCCCCTGTTCTGCAGAGGTAACACCACAAAAGCCTGGCTTATCATTTCCCCCTGTAGATTAAGTTAAAACATGCAACAGGACTGACCACCACCATCAATACCTAGAACAGCTCCATGGACAGTGGAAGCGTGAGCGTCCTCATCTTGTTTTGTCAATATACTTCATCCTTGTCCTGAATCAAAGATTCCGCTCATCTACCCACCTTGATTTTTGTACTATCCTCCATCCTATTTAAATCTCGATCTGTAAAGATAATGCCAATTGGGTTAGCGACATGGATGTTGGTCTCTTGGATGGAGCAACAAACTAATTTTCCACAAATCTGAGCAAGTGAACTAGTAACTAGAAAGAGTAGCAGTCGTGTTAGTCTGTATTCGCAAAAAGAAAAGGAGTACTTGTGGCACCTTAGAGACTAACCAATTTATTTGAGCATAAGCTTGAATCCGATGAAGTGAGCTGTAGCTCATGAAAGCTTATGCTCAAATAAATTGGTTAGTCTCTAAGGTGCCACAAGTCCTCCTTTTCTTTTTAGTAACTAGAAAGACTCTGCATCTCATAATGACCACTCCCCTAAGATATCCAGGCCTTCACAGCTATGCTTTATTATACGGTTATCTTTATCTGCTCCTAGATAAAGAAATGTTCTTTCCTCCAGAGTTACTGCTTGAATTATGCTATCACAGCCACACGTACAGCTGTTTCCTGCACTGCTGCTGCTCTGAAAACTGGTAATTGCATATCAGCCATTCCTCCCAGATAAATCCACATGAGCTGCCTATTTCTCTAGGAGAGCCATCTTGTATTTTCCTGCTCCTATTTTGATGATAAATGTCTCTGCTGAATCCCTTCCTTGTAATGACACTGAAAAGTGCCCCGGTTCTCTACCCAGCCTGCCTTGCAAATTATAAATATTTCACTAAAACACAGCAGCTGGGAACATCTGTCAGTTTAAAAACACAATCTCCTGGAAACATTGTTATGGCAGAAATCACTGGCATCGCTAACGTAAAAACGAAGTTAATTCTACAAGGCTGGGAACAGCCTGTGTCCAGGTGGACAAGCAAAGACATTCACCAGCCTCTTGTGAGGCCACAAATCCCAGGTTATCCCTATTTAGTGTCCCTCGTATCCTAGAAACACACCATCTACCAGCTGCACCAGGAGTTGGTTATTTTGACTGGTAGTATTAAGGTGAAATTATTTATCTACTCTCAAAGCTCTTCCAGAAGAATTGGGAACGGTATCCGAGTAGGGAGCTTGGTTGAGAGTGAGCAGAACTGTGCCAAGACTGGGTGCAAGGGACCACAACTTGTGACCGTCTGCTGGAGTGGCAAGCTGCCTGTCTGCTGTAGAAAGGATCCTAAGAAATGTATGCTTTCTACTAGCCTTGGTTAGTGGTTACCCCGGAGTTTGCCCGTCTCTCTCTATGCACATGCTGACCCAAGACAACTTCCTGTTAGGGCAGAGGAGGGCAAACTACGGCCTGCGGGACCGTCCTGCCTGGCCCCTGAGCTCCTGGCCAGGGAGGCTGTCCCCCCGCCCCCGCAGCCATGCCGCCATGCAGGCAGTGCTGCTTGCACCAGCCCACCTCCCAGGCTTTCCAATAAGCCTGTCCTGCCGCTCTGAGTGGCATGGTAAGGGGGCGACGGGAGTGGGCGTTAGATAAGGGGCAGGAGGTCCTGGGGGACAATTGCGGGGCAGTCAGGGGACAGGGGGTGGTTGGATGGGGCAGAGGTTCAGAGTGGGGTGGTCAGGAGAAAGGGAGCAGGGGGGGTTGGATAGGGGGTGGGGTCCTGGGGGGGGCAGTTAGGGACGGGGGTCCCAGGAGGGGTAGGTCAGGGGACAAGGAGTGGGGGGGGGGGGATGGATTGGTCGGGGGTCCCGGGTGGCCTGTCAGGGGGCGGGGATGTGGAGGGGGTCAGGGCAGTCAGGGGACAGGGGGGTTGAATGGGGGTTGGGTCCCGGGAGGGGGCAGTCAGGGGACAAGGAGCAGGAGGGGTTGGATGGGTCGGGGATTCGGAGGGGGGCAGTCAGGGGGCAGGAAGTGGGAGGGGGCAAATAGGGGGCGGGGACCAGGCTGTTTGGGGAGGCACAGCCTTCCCTACCCAGCCCTCCATACTGTTTCGCAACCCCGCTGTGGCCTTCGGGCCAAAAAGTTTGCCCACCCCTGTGTTAGGGGAAGGAGCAGTAAGAGCAGCACTGCCCTATTGCTCTGTTCCTGCACTGATTCAGCCTGTGGATTCAGAGTTTTGCCAGCAGCAGCGACCCCTTCTTGACAATCACCACATCCAATAAAAGCAGAAGTTTATTTGGCAGAAGGCGAGAGAGAGAGCGCGCGAGAGCAAATAAACCAATGATATGCAGGATATAAACCCTGCTGGACTTACGGCCAAATTCAGAGCAAGAGTCTCTAATTTCAGGACCTGTCTATACACAAAGTCGTACCAGTTAAATTAAACCAGTTTAAAAACCATTGTAGTTACACTGATCCAAATCCCTATTGTGGAGAGTTTAAACCTGGCTCACAGCAGTTTCGCTTGCACCTGCACATTAGGGTTTATCTGCAGGATTAAGTTGCCCCAGTTTAATAATGGTGTGATTTTAAACTGATTTAGTGCAAACCCCTCATGTGGGCACACGTCAGTTTACACCTGACAAATCAATTTAGCTTAATTTGGTAAGCTGGCCACCACAGGCCCAAACCAAAACCCTGGATATGAACAGCTCCAAAGTTTAGGTTAAGTTCAGATTCAACCATTACAACTCAGGTCCAACTTTACTTTTCACCAGGGTTCATATCCAGACCAGCTGCACAGGTCAGGAGCTGATGATTAATTCAAAGCTGATCTTCCCCCTTTCAGCAGGGCAGAGGGAATCCCCTCAGGAAGCCGTATGTGGGTGTGCGAAGGAGAACAATTGCAGCCATCTGCTCAGCTAACCTCCTTAGCATCTGCTTACTCTGATTGCACACAGAACAGGAACATTCTGTAACCAGAACCCTCCCAGCACAAGTTATTAACCTAACCAAGAACTAAAGCACCTTGCAATGAGTTATACCTGGGGTATCCTTAGAGAACAAATTCCTGGTCTGAACCTCCTCAGCCATTGCACATCCTGTCTGCTCTGCACAAGGACGACTGAAAGTCAGTTCCTCTGCTCTGAAAAATCCTCCACTTTTAATCTTGCATTTGGTCTAGTAATTAAGCCCTACGGCACGGCACAGGGCATCAGCTCAGTGATTTTTGGCATGCTTCAGGTGGTGCTGTAATACCAACACTTCATACCTGCAGCATCACAGCACATTATCAGTATCGACTCTAATCCACTCTCCCCACTCCCTACACTCTCCCAAAGTCAGTAACTGTCATCCATGCATTTCACAGATGGGAAGGTTGAGACAGAAAGATTACATAGGGCTGGATTTTCACAAGTATGAACACTGAATTACGCATGCAGTTCTGCACACCCCTGACTTTCATGCAGACCCAGACTGCTCCAGCATCCATGCAGCGGCCCTGACTGGTACAAAGACCTACCTACCTGCATGTATGAGAGAACCAGGATCTGTGCACACACAAGTCAGAGGGGTGGGGGGAGCAAAAAGGGAGCGCACACAGTTTTAAAAGTTTGGCCCTAAGCAATAGTTAATAATAGTGAGTCAGTGGCAGAAGCAGATTTAAAACTCCTGGCACGCCCTGTTCAACCCAGCACACCATGCTCTCCCTTCCTCGTAAGACAGTCACACCAAAGGCCGGGGGACAGTGACCACTAGAGATGTGAGAATCCCGCAGAATTCGCCTAGAGAGCGGTGTTACTGTTAAATAGATCTTGTAATAAAAGAAGGAAATATCTGACTTGTGCATTTATTTGCTATTACTCAAGTAGACACAGATCACCTACAGCCAGTAAAGGAGGGGGTGGGTGGGTGGGTGTGTGTTGGTGTCCAGAGTTCTACAGTTGTTGAGTCCCAGCTGTTTTTCATAACTGATGTTCATTCACAGGGTAAAGCTGTTTGGTTACAATGGACTCTAGGTGGCTCTTGTTTTGTGTCTTAGGTGCTTTATCCATTCACAAAACCATTACTTCCATCTCGCTCACTTCCTGAGCAATGACATCTCTGATCCGCTGACACTTAAGAGAATTTCTCCTTTTAACTAGGGTAAATCGTCTGATGAAAGACTCACGGTCATATCTAGCCCCAAGTCTACAATAAACGTTAGTGTGCATATACAAAACTATAATACCTACTGGGCACCCATCCGAATACAAATAAATTTATTAATGTACTACAGGGCTGGATCCTGCAAGGACCTGAGCACCATCAGCTGCCACTGACTTCAAAGGGAATTGTGGGTGCTCAGTACTTCACAGGACCCAGTCTAAAATTAACAAAACACGACACCACCAGAAATGTGGACATGGAACCCACTAATGGAACCCTTGAACTTGTCTTGCATCTGGGATTGGTGTTAAAATGTGAAGCCCAGAGGACACTGATCAGACCTATGGGACTGGGCACATCTGCACTACAAAATTAAGTCCACTTAAGTTGACACCCAGGCCCTGCAGTAATTAAAACCGTGTTTCATGTCCATGCAATCCCCCACCTGTCAGCACCACGCACCCTCACCAGGAGGATGTGGGGCACTGACAGCTGGAGCCCCGCGTGCAGGGCTCACTGCCTCGAGGCAATGTACATAACGCAGCATCTACCCGGCTGCTGCATCGCCCTAACCACTGTGCCTCTCGCACAGGTGGCATTCTCAAGTCCATGTAGTGGGTGGTACGCATTGGTGGGAGCTATGTTGTAGTGCAGAGGCTTACAGAGTTAGATCTACGTAAGCTGCCTTGCATTGACCTACATGCTCTACACACAGAATGACTGTGGTGGGATTATTTAGATCTTTTACAGCAGGGGGTCTCAACCTTATTCTTTCTGGGGACCCCCACAACAAGCTGTAAAAACGCCAGGACCCAGCGGGAGAGGGGTGGCTCTGGGTCGGGGGAGCCCTCGGGCACAGGTGTAGTTTGACTTCCATTTGGGGTGGGCAGAGACCGGGGGGGCTCGAGCCAGCTCAGCACCGTGGGGTCCGGGGAGGGAGCGCCACCTCCACCCCTGACTCACCTCAGCAGGCCACCCACCTATCTGGGTTGGGGGGGGGGGGAAGGAGCATGTGTGCAACCAAAAATTATAACTAAAAGGTGGGAGGCTCAGCTCAAAGTCTGAGAACAGCTCAGGGTGCAGGGAGGGAGTAGCTAGGGACTGTGTGCAGGCAGGAGGGTAGCTAGGGGCTGTGTGCGGGCAGGAGGGTAGCTCAGGGTACAGGGAGGGGGTAGCTAGGGCTGTGTGCGGGCAGGGGGATAGCTCAGGGTGCAGGGAGGGAGTAGCTAGGGGGCTGTGTGCGGGCAGGGGGATAGCTCAGGGTGCAGGGAGGGGGTAGCCAGGGGCTGTGTGCCAGGAGGGCTCTCCTGCGGTCCCTGTTCCCCAAGAGCTCTGCCATGCAGTCGGGTCCCCATGCCCAGGTGGCTGGTTGTGTGAGCAAAGGCAGCTGGGAGCTGAGGAGCAGCTTCAACTCCCTGCACCAGCAGCAGATGAGGAAACACCACAGCGGCCTGCTCCGTAGCACCAGACAGAGAGCAGCAGCTGTCTGGCACTGCCCGGCTCTGGCTTCCCGCCTCCAACCTGGCCAGGGGGTGAGGAGAGAAGGTGGTGGACGGGGGTGTGTGTGGAGCTGCCCTGTTTTTTCACTGTAGCTTTGGGGGGGGGCAACACCCCAATGTCCTCCCAACTCTGCCCATGGGCTCAGGGCTTCTGCCCCATGGGGAGCACTGGGGCTCGGGGCTCTGGAATTCAGCCAAGCTGCTTCTGGCTTCAGCCCCGTAGGGGGTATCGGGGCTTCAACCTTGTGGCTCCTGGCTTCAAGCCCACAGGAGGTGCTGGGGCTCGGGCTCTGGGTTTTAGCCTGTAAGGGTTTGCGGATGCCCCTGTTGAGAACTGCTGTTTTACAGGACATGAGAAAGCACAGAGGGTTCCTCCCCTGAAGAGCCCAATTATTAAAGTTGGAGACCTAAGCTGGGGTTCTCATTTTGCCACTTACATGCCTAAAGCAGGGTATTTCAGCACCCAACGGTGAAACTGGACACCATAATATGGACACTACATGAGAACACTGGAGCCAGAGCCTTACTCGAGACAAAACTGATACTTGGGACTAGATTTTAGGAATGACAAGGTACAGATCTCAATGACAGGATTCTAATGATCCACAGCTTCCATCTGCGAGCACACAGGGATCACTTATCCTCCCACTGTAAAGCAGCAGCTGTTCAGCAGCACACAGCCATCCTGCACACCAGGTTGGGCCAGGAATTGAAGAAGCCAAAGAATATTGTCTGCTTGAAACTGCAAAGGGAATTGAAGGTGGCAGAATTAACCACCTCTCTCACCTTCTTCCTGCCAACAGCTCCATTCATCACAATCAGGACCTTGGCTTTGCATTTCATCTGAAGAGAGTTCCTTCTGGAAACATATCAGGGCATTCGCTATTTGAACTGTTGTGGTAGCCATGTTGGTCCCAGGATATGAGAGACACAAGGCGGGTGGGGTAATATCTTTTATTGGACCAGCTTCTATTGGTGAAAGAGACAAGCTTATGAGCTACCCAGACCCTGAAGCATGAAAGCTTGTCTCTTTCACCAACAGAAGTTGGTCCAAGAGAAGATACTACCTCACCCTCCTCTCGGGGCATTCATTTAACATTTAAAAGGCAGCTGAATAACAGAAACCAGGATATGTTCAGCTGTATGACACAGGGAAATCAATGTGACACATGCCCCCTACCCTGAAGTCACCAGGCAGTTTTCAGAGGATCTACGGTTTCTCAAAAGTGGTTCAGCTAACAAAGTTCTTAGCAGTTATATACAGCGATTTACATCTTCAAACCCTGTACAAACCTTAACTCTCAAACACCTCCGGAGGAAGACACTATCCTCATAAACAGAGAAGGCACCAACCGGAAAATTACATTTCCAAGGTCAGGTTTCAGAGTAACAGCCGTGTTAGTCTGTATTCGTAAAAAGAAAAAAGAAAAGGAGTACTTGTGGCACCTTAGAGACTAACCAGTTTATTTTGAGCATGAGCTTTCGTGAGCTACAGCTCACTTCATCGGATGCATAGCATATTGTGGAAACTGCAGAAGACATTATATACACACACACAGAGACCATGAAACAAAACTTCCTCCCACCCCACTCTCCTGCTGGTAACAGCTTATCTAAAGTGATTATCAAGTAGGGCCATTTCCAGCACAAATCCAGGTTCTCTCACCCTTCCCCCCCCCCCCATACACACACACACACACACACAAACTCACTCTCCTGCTGGTAATAGCCCATCCCTCTTTGAAACCTCTCTTTATAATGCGCATGATAATTTCCAAGGTCACAAAGCAAGTCAGTGACAGAGTCAGGATCAGACATCAGAGCTCCTAATGCCCAATCATGTGCTCAGTCCATTAAACAATGCTGCCACCCATTTCGGTGTCTGGGAACCTTCCCGTGTACTAAATGGCAGTGTTTCTTCCACAGAAAACTTTAACGAGCTTACATACATTCTCAGATTGCACAGCAATAGGTGAGGGATAAGAACCTAAACAGAACAGCTAATAAATCTTTACTAATTCATGGCAGAAAGATAGCAACTAGACTGATAACAGGAATTTACTAAACAGATTTCAGAAATCCATGTCTCTGTATCAGTATCTCCATTCCATCAATGGAATCAACGTGTCTTGCTAAGGACAGCACTGACTACTTCTGCAGCCCAGACGGATAGTGTCTGACTGAAAAAAATCAGTTTTCCCATTAGAGATCAGAGCGTTTTAATGCTCGACAGACAAGTACTATTTGGTTTAATAACTATTACACTAACTCAACAAATTTATATCAATATTGCAATCCTGAAGTGCTTTCCAGTATTATTTTTTTAAATCGGAAAGCCAAGTCTTTCACTCAGTTTGTATTAGTAAGCAGAAGAATAAATCTCTTTAGAGCGATTAATTTCTCAGTTCAGTTTGATGCAGTCAGAATCTCTTTTCAAACCTGAGACCGCTTTGTTCAAACTTGTAAAAGGCACAAATGCTTGGTAATGTCTGAACGAGACTAACCTTGTAAAACAGAAACCATTTTGAAGCTACTGAGTGACCAGAAACCCTGCGACAATGCAGGAAAACTCTGTTTTTATAGTTTTATATCTCAAAAAATGACTAGGCCAGATTATTTCAAAACAAAGGAAAAAAAACAACAACTAATACTGCCCTGAGGCTCTGCATTAGAATTTTCAGGCCTAAGGAAGTTTGCTTGGAGAAAATTTAAAGGAAAGAAAGGTCACAAGTATGCCCAAGAATGGAACGATGGTTGTGTCCTGAACTATGGAGACATCACCGTGACTCCATGGTTACAATGGAGTTTCCCTTTAAATCCCAGAGGTTCCCACAGGTGTGTGCGCCATATGACCACCAGGTGGCAGTACATCACTGCAATCAGTCCCTTGAGTGACTTTTCCCCATGCCTTATGAGGAGCAAGTGAGAAGGTTTCATTCCCCTCCTGCAGTGGTCTCCAACCCTTTTATGCCTAAGATCATTTTTTAAATTTAAGGGCAACCCAGGATCCACCCCCCCCTTCCCAAAGCCCCATCCACTCCAGCCTCCACCCCAAATCACTTTCACCAGGCTGGGGCAGGGGTTTGGGGTTCAGGAGGGGGTGCGGGCTCTGGGCTGGGGCCAAGGGGTTCGCAGTGTGGGAGGCAGTTCTGGGATGAGCCTGGGGCAGAGGATTGGGGTGCAGGCTCTGGGAGGGTGTGTGTGTGCAGGAGGGGGCTCCAGGCTGGGGCTGAGTGTTGGAGTATAGGAAGGGGTGCGGGCTCTAAGGTCAGGGCTGAGGGTTAGGGTGCAAGGTGCTGGTTCTGGGGAGGGGTCAGGGCTGGGGCAGGGAGTTGGGGTGAAGGCTCTGGGAGCAGGGATCAGGGCTAGGTTGCGGCCTCCCACCAGGTGGCACTTATTGTGGTCAGCTCCCAGTTGGCAGCGCAGCAAGGTTAAGGCAGGCTCCCTGCCTACCCTGGCCCCACACCACTCCCGGAAGGGGCAAATGCACCTCTGCGGCCCTGGGGGGGGACAGCTGTGTGCTGCCCCTCTCTGCAGGCACAACCCCCAAAGCTCCCATTGGCAACAGTTCCCCGTTTCCAGCCAATGGGAGGTGCGGGGGTGGTGCTTGTGGGCAGGAGCAGCGCACGGAGACCCCTCCTCCCCTCTGGCAGCCGCTTCCCTAGTGGCAGCCCCGCTACACTCCCAGAGATCGTGATCGACTGGGAGAGTCCCTAGGATCGACCAGCCGATCGCGAGTGACAGGTTGGTGACCACTGCGGGCCTCCTGGCTCTCCATCCTCAGCTCAATGTTTCCTAAAGGAAACCGGCCTTTATTGACACTGGCCCTGGAAAACGATCCACATCTGGGATGGCGGTATTCCCAGACGGCGAACAGCCAGAAATAACTGGCTCAGAATCCTCTCCGTGGGCAAAGCTCCCATTTACAAATAACATGCACATCCAACACCCAGGTGAGCCATGCATTCGTCATCCCCATATGAGAGCAGCGAGTCAGGGGCAGAGATGGAACAGGAATCCCTACTCCCAGCACCATGCTCTCTAACCACGAGATGCCACTTCCTCCAAGCAAGACTCTCCTCTCCACTCTATGGTAAACTTTCACTGGGATGGTGAAAGGCAATCAACTGTATCATGACTATATCCCTCCCTCCACCCCTCCATAGGATTAATAGGCCAGGCCACTGATGGGACACTGTCAAGTACTTTATAGTCCAGTTATTAGATCTGACTCAGCGACCCACAGGAGGGCCCAAATTCCCCCTCTGGCAATGGGACCAAAGGAGGGAAATAACTCTGCTGCATCCCCTCCTTTCTGGCTGGAAATGGGCCTGACTGAGCCTTCCATTTCTGAGCTTCCCAAAGTTCTGGGGCATTGGCATCCGCGCTTTGTCTTGGCCTTGTCTCTACTTCCGTAGCTGGCAGCGCCCCCAGCTCACAAGGCCAGCCCTGGTGCTATGCCACATGTTTGAAAACCATCTTAGAATCCTGACAATCACATCTCTTTGGTCTTACTCTATTTGCCAAACACTCTTTTGATCTGAAGCCCAGTGTCTCCGTGGACAGCGGTGCCCTACACGTCTCACTATAGTGGGCAGAGAGCAGTGCAAACTGCCATCTTTACACAAGGTGGGTTCATCCGCGCCTGGAAAATAGCCCATTGCTGATCACCATTGTCAGCAGCGGAGCCCCCGGCTCTCCCTCAGCTGGGGTTGAGAACGGCTTAACTGCTAGAGAAAGCAGAACAAAACCATTAACAGCCCTGTTACAGAGCATGCACCACCTGGCCCAACTGCACTTGCTCCAGCCCAGCTTCAGGAGCAGTGAAGCCATTTTCAGCACTTTCTAGATGGGAGTCAAGATGGGTGAGTTGCCAACACTGGCTGTGAGCAGAATCATAGGACTGGAAGGGACCTCGAGAGGTCATCTAGTCCAGTCCCCTGCACTCAAGGCAGGACTAAGTATTATCTAGATCATCCATGACAGGTGTCTGTCCAACCTGCTCTTAAAAATCCCCAGTGACGGAGATTCCACAACCTCCTTAGGCAATTTATTCCAGTGCTTAACCACCCTGACAGTTAGGACGTTTTTTGTAATGTCCAACCTAAACCGACCCACTGAGTCCAGCTCAAGGAACTGCAGCAGCAGTACCGCAGGGGGTGAAGCCAGACAGGGACAAAGCTTTCTTTGTAAACACTTCCCCATTTGCTTCATTTGCAATTGAAAGCTGGGCGGTCTGTCCTGTCCACTGGGATTACAAAGAGGGCCATTCCTGACATTATTATGGTAAAACCTGCTCAGCTTTGTAAAAGAGACTTCCCTCCAAACTGACAGCCCTGTATGTCTGTTTGTGAAGCTGGAGGTAACTCCTGGCTGCTGGAAAACACCGTACAGAGCGCAAGGGATTGATTCTCTTCTTACATCACTGTAACCCTACTGGATTCAATTGAACTGCTCCCAAGTTATGCCAGTGAGAAGTCAAGCTCAGGCCCACCCAGAGGGCCCACTGCTGGCTCTGTCACTAATGTGCTGTGTAACCTTGGGCAGTCAAGGTGACAAGAAAAGGGAAAAATTGGGTTTGTGCCCTTTCCTGCTCCTTTCCGATGAATAAAAGCAGCCTGTGAATGAAAGGTTTCCTTTTCACTGCTTGGTTTTTTTTTTTTTTTTTTTTTTTTTTAAACACACATTAGATATTCCAGTCTGGTCTACCCTATTTTTCCTGGAAGACTATGAATGACTGGAGAACTAGCAAAATTACAACATCACAAGTACCAAGGAAGTGAAACCTGAACAGCTGAGAGGGGAAGGGATTTTTAGTTAAAACTGTTCTCTTTTGTTAACACCTATAACTCCAATGCCTGACAAACAGATGGGAGAAAAGATATCCTTGTTAAAGACCAATACTCCTTACAATTCAGAGCTAGACATTCCTACAGGGGCTAGAAGGAGTCCTCTAGCAAAAACAAGGGAGAAAAGATGGTGTATTCCTAATACTTCACAGGTAAAATGAAAGAAGAAACAAATCCCTTTTAAAACAAACAAAAAAAAATAAAAGCTTTTCAGGCCTCTATACAGAAAAAAGCCGCAAAAGACATGCACACATCTAATTTTGTCCCTGTGGCCCGTCACCTTTAATCTCTCCAAGCATCAGCTTCCCCACTTATAACACCGGGTATTGTAATATTTACCTGCCACATTGAGATGTTGAGGCTTCGGTAGCGTTTGCAAAGCCATTTGCGTCCCCAGATAAGCCGTGCTATAGAAGTGCAAAGTGTTGTTGTTCTCTTCCTGAAGTGCAGAATGTGTTTCCAAATGTTGTACAAAAACAAAAGCAAGGCTACTTTTGGGGTACGCTGTGTAAATCACCTGTCTTTTCTAAGCCTGTACATGTATGAAAAAGTACTGAAATTCTCTCAGATTCTTTCCTAACAGTTTACTGCCAGGATTCACCTCGCTTAAGTCTGTGTCTACATTAGGGACTTTTACAACACAATTCTGCAGCTGAACTGATAGTAGCAATGGTAGGAGACAGCGTAGACAAGGCTCTGGTGGCCTCTCCTCTGGGTATTTTTACCACCCTGTAAATTAAACTAATTTCAAAATAGCCTAAGGGGGTTCAGTGCCAAACTCCCATTGAAATTCAATGGGATTTGGGTGCCGAACTCACTTAGGCCCCTTTCAAAACCCCACCCTAAATCTGCCAGTTCAGCACAGTCAGCAGTTGCTCAGGTGAACACTTTTGGGGTAAAATTCCCTAGTGTAGACAAGGCTTTGAAGTTCTGTGCTAACTTCAGCCAGGCTCTGCCACAGAGCATTGCACTACCCCCAGGACAGGAGACACATGATATTCCTGCTTGGTGACCTGCTCAAGCCACAGCTGGAACCTCACCAAGGTTCAAGAGTCTCCTTTGACGGAAGGAGGTGACTCCTTTGCTCTGCTGCGGCTTGGCTAATGTAAATTCCAATTTGCATCTGAGATTCAGTCTCAATTCTGAGCGCCTCTTGCTCCTGGGCATCTGGCTGAAAAGTGACATCCCCAATGCCACCAGGGTCTCGTTGTTGGACTCCATGAACCAGTGTCCACCCAGCACTGAAGTGGGTTTAAGAAGCAGAAGAACGACTTTTAGTGCTGAAGCATAAAACATTTGATTTAACCACCACTGAAGTGCTACGGATTGGTAAGGCTGGATACGAGCTGGTTTACAGTCTGACACTGAACAGTCCCTACCTCCCACTTAAGACCCCATTTGAATCTGGAAACCCAATGTTCTATGGCAGGTGCCCCAAACGGTCAGCAGGTTCCAGACACTGAAAGGCCAGGGGTATGTATACATAGGCTCTGATGTTCGTGTTAGCTATATTTCCCCAACTCTTTTAAAGCCAGTCCCTCAAGGAGCCATTTGTTAGGCAAAATACTGCAGGACCTGGTCTCCTTGTGGTATTTCAGTTCCTGGATGGCAGGACTGCGTGAAGATCAGGTCTCACATTATCTTTAGGGCACTGGCCAGTCACAGCTGGACTTTTGGCTGAGCTTCCAGGAAGCACCATGGTAGCGGGAAGCAGGGGCCTGATTAAATTTTCTTCTAATAAATGTGGACATTATAAACAGACCCAAATTTCATCTCACTAGGGCTGCCCCAAACTTCTGCTCTGAATACCGTTGAGCCACAAAGTGGGCTCTAAGCCTGGGTCTGGATCGAAGCTACATGCCATTTTGGCTCAAGGGCAGGCCCTGTCCACTAGTGGCAGGAAACGCTTCTCGCCATGAGACCATTCAGAGCACTGCGCTGGGCATGCTGGGGTTGGGAGGGGGCTTTTCTTGAGATGTTTCCCTGCTGGATGGAAGATGCAAATGGAGCAGATTTTCCCCAGGAGAAGCAGACTGTTAGAAAAGCAGAGAGAGAGACAGACGCTTTTGCACATCAAAGGAAACGGGGTCCTGAGAGGCTTTCAGGGATATGCACAAATCGATAGTCTCCTTTTAAATACCAAGTGCATTTGTTTGAGTGCAGGGAGATTAGTCCCTCAGGATGGAAGTAGGATGGGGGACTATTAACAGACACGCTGACAGGAGGAAGGGGGAGTTCAGAAGTGTGCAGTTAAACTGCATGTACGTCCCTGGCTATCTGCTGGCCTCAGTGTAAGAGAGACTGTCAGGCCTCCCCACTATCTCTCAGCTTTAAGAAATCTCAGCAGCAGCAGCTAAATTAGCTGTATTCACATGAGACTCACTGCCATTTCCACTGGATTCTGAACAGCCGTATTTGCCCCTCAAAATCACCAATGAAAGGGGGTCTTGTTTACGGGTTGAAGCAGTGGACTGGGAGTCAGGACATCCCAGTCCATCCCTGACTCTGTTGTAGACTTCGGCCAACTCATGTAACCTTGTGTGCCTCGGTTTCCACAACCGCAGAGTGGGGATTATTATCTGCCTATGAATTTCTATTGTGCCTGGCAACGTAGATACTATCTCATCACACTGGGGTGGGAGGTTGTGCAGCTTAATTCGTTGTTTGTAAAGCAAAATCCTCCGAGGGAAGGGGAGATAGAAGGGAAGAAGATTGTAGCACTATGCATATGGCTTGAGGTGCAGGTCTTGTCTAAGACTCTTGAAATATCCCAGTATCCCTGACGGTTATATTGAAATGCCTGTTTTTATTTGGTTTCATTGGTCCAGTTTCAATAAAATCCTCAGGACCTTGCTACAAAAACAGGACAATTTTTACCTATGTCCCTGTCTACCAAGCACTCTTCAGAGGTCCTTGGAACAGCCATCACAAATCTTGAGAATTAGAAGCAGGAGTGGCTTTGCATGACTGGACCTGTTTACACTCACCAAATGGGCATTCAAGGCTCACGGTCTGTTTAGGGAAGATTCTTTCACCCTCGGTGAGTTTGTTCTGCCACTCTCTGGTGAGCGAGTGGTGATCCTGGAACTGCTCTAGCTAGAACTTTGCTGCGTTACAAGACCTCAACTCCAACATTCTGGAGCCCACAGTAACACATAAAGCCAACAACCAGAGATGGGGAGGAGGCATGGAGTGTGTGGGTACTGTGAACAGATGCAAGTGGAAGGCTGCCTGGGGGTAGGCAGGAGAACGGAAAGCATCACATCCAGGACTAGATCAATGCCCAGTAGCATAATGCAAATCAGGCGTGACTCTTGGGCTGTGCCTACACTCTCCCACCACAGATGGGTCGTTTTCCCAGAGGCTTATTACAAACTATTAAAAACCCAGCATCAGCATGGGATAGTGCACAAAGCCCCAAGCCAGCCAGATTGGTCACCTTCCCTAGTATGCAACAAGGCCCCGCTGCTGAGGCCCTTGAGAAGGGCTGGTGCCCATGGGCTGAACACCTTGTCCAGACTTTGACTTCATCTTTGGTCAGATGTTTTTTTCTGTTTTTAAGGTGAGGAGCTGCTGCTGCCACTCAGGTTTTGGGGTGTGTGGTTCTATGGTTAACTTAGGGCAAAGGCGCCTAGGTGAGGTGCCTGCACCAGTCCTCCAACTCCAGCCGCATCTTCCAATTCCCCTTGCGGGCACACAAACTCTCCCTGCCTCCCTCAGGTTTTGGTAAAGAGTGCAGGGAAGTCATCAAAGTCTCAATGTCCCCCCACAAACCTGGAGAAGATGGAAATTAAATACATCTGTTACACTCACCAAGGAGGGCACGGTCTGGTCAGGCACACTTTATTAATACTCCTGCAAATTAAAAGAAAAGACAGTTCACTATGGAAAAGCAAGAGGCAGCTTTACCGCCTACACCACAGCACCTCTTTGTGCCATAACACACAGCTACCACAACCATTCCTTGCATAATGACATGTTTCAGAGGAGCAGCTGTGTTAGTCTGTATCCGTAAAAAGAACAGGAGGACTTGTGGCACCTTAGAGACTAACCAATTTATTAGAGCATAAGCACCCGATGAAGTGAGCTGTGGCTCACAAAAGCTTATGCTCTAAGGAGCCACAAGTCCTCCTTTCTTTTCACACAACCATACCGTGACCTGAACGAGAAACACACAATAAAGTTACAAGGACAAATACATTTTACAAATGACGAACGTCTTCAGCTCCATCCAGAGCAATTCCTCACCCCGAACAGCAGAGACCGTTAACGCCGGTGTGAGTTATCGTATTTCCTTAAAGCTTAGGTAGCCAAGGGACAGGTCTCAGCGGTGACAGCAGCAGGCTGCCCCTTGGATCGAACTTTAAGGCCTCAGCGGCTGCTCGCCCCCAGGGAGCAATGGTTTGGGGGCGCAGTGGCTCGGATGGGCATGGGAGTTTAAAAACGAGCTCAGGTCTTGCAGGGCTGGGCCGGCGCAGGAGGAAGGCTGGGGTGATTTGGAAGACGGCTTTATGTCTTTACAACTGTCCAGGGGGCATTAACCCGCAAAGGCTGCCATTTGTTACCATCAGCCTGAATGCGGCTTATCAGCTGTTAAGCGGGTCCTCCTGGGATCCCAGCCCCGATACTTGTTAGTTAAGTGGCTCTTAAGCTGCGCAGTAAAAAAAAAAAAAAACATTCAGGGTGAAGAGCCACCATGTGTCACTGAAAGTTATTCTTGGAGGAGGGTTTTTTTCTGCTTGAAGACGGGCAGCTAGAGGAGGCAGCTTGCAGCGCTCGGGGGTGCTCCCCGCCCTGGGCGGGCACTTCGCTGTCCGCAGCGCACGGCCAGGGCCCGCGGGAGCCCCAGGCAGGGAGCTCGCCCCTCGCAGCCCTCCCGGCTTGCCGAAGGAAAGGCAGCCCCAGGAACTCACCCGCGGGCTTCCTCCCCTCCCCTGGTCCCTTCCTGCCGCCGCTCCTGCCTTCCTCAGAGCGGGGAGCGGCTGAGCTCGCAGCCCTTCGCCGGGCGCCCGGCTCGAGACTCGAGCTCGCCACCTGAAGCCAAAACCGGCAGAAGCTGCTAGAAAGTCTCACGCCCTCGGGCGCTCCTCAGCCGCTGAGGGTTTGTTCTGATGATGTGAGGCCTCGAGCTCGGTTTTTAGTGGCTGGTTGGAGTCTCTTCCCTCCCGCGCAGGGAGCTCAGAGAAGGTGTTTCATTAAACGCAGCCGGCGTCCCGGTTTGTAATTAGGGCTGCTCCAAACACAGCGAAACTAAGTAGCCCCGCGTTTGGGGGTGGCCACTCAGGCTTGTCTTTCTACGGGCCGAGAGGTGGCTGGAGGATTATTTCCCTTCCCAGTGCAGGGGCCCTCTGAAAACGGCCTCAGAAGCTGCGTCCCCACATGGGTCTTTTAGGCTCTGTCTGCACGTGGAGCTGGGCTGGGGGATTCCCAGCCAGCTCTCCATGAGCTAGCCCAGGGTAGCCGGTTGTAGCCTGGGCAGCAGTGGGAGGGGCTAGCCACCCTGAGTACATCCCCTTGCCCCCACACCTCGGGGGCATGTACTTAGGCAACAAGCCAGAGCTGTTGCCCACACTAATGCAGCTACATTACTATTTTTAGCCGGTGTAGAGTCTACCCCCAGCTAGGAATCACAGCCTAGCTCCACCTATAGACAGAGCCTCAGGCTGCATGGGCACAGAGAACAGCAGGCTCTCTAAGTGCCCACTGGTGAAGGGCCGGGGAACATTATAAGCTGCACTGCAGCCAGGGAGAAGGTGTTTTTACTAACACGCTATCTGCACTGAGCAGCGTTAGCCAGAGCCCAAGAGTTCAAAAACCAGCCTGGTAAACCAAAATAAACATGGGTTTATTTTCACCTTGAAATGAACACAAACCCTGTTCCCGATGAACCCTCATCCCACACCAGTGTCTTATAGCAAACAAACAGAAAACTTAAAGGAAAGAAAGAGCATCCTTTAAGGAATAAGTGCAAGAGATTCTAAGTGATAACCAGGTAGGCAAGGGAATGACCAGGTGATTGTGGACACGAGAGACAAAATGCAGAAAAGCTTTATTCAAGAACGTGTGTCACAATGTTCATCACCAGGTAACACCACTAAACTGGAACCAATTATGTGTTTGAAATGGGACACACAGCAACCACACTCAAGATTTTACTTTGCTGCTGATAATGAGGTGCTCTCCATGTGTCTCATTTCCTTTTTATTAAGGCTTTCAGGGGGCCTTTACAACAACATGTTTACATGCACAGGGGAGCAGCAGCAGTTCAGATGAGGTCAAACAGATTTGCAAAATGCCAAAGCCAAACAGAAGCAAGCCGGAAAACTGAAAACTGGAGAGGTCAGAGAATGGAGTCAAGTATGCATCTGGGGGTAAGAGACTAATGCTTAATAAAATTACAACAAAGCTGTCCAGTCTCTAACTACAGAGAGCAGCAAGAAAGGAAAATGGATGTAATGCTCTGAGTTAGGCCAGAATGATTCACTGAGAAGAACTGTGTAGACCTGTTACATAGCAGACAACTGAGGAACAAAGGGCTCTCCCTCTGCATGAAGCTGGATTTCCTTGTTCTATATTCCCAAGGCTGGAGGTTCTGTTAGCCAAGTCTGACCAACCAACTGTACCAGCAGGCCATTCACAGGCACCAGCCCTCACAGAACTATTTTTGACAACTTCATGAACCACTGCCGTGTCCCTATTTCTGAAGATCCCCAGGAATCCTTTCCTTTGCAACAGGGCTACCCAGTTCTCTTTGTGAAGTGTTCTGACTCTGACTCACCTTCATAGCTTTCTCTTCAAAGCACTTTTCAGGCATTAAAGTAGTTCTAACACCACCCCTATGATGCAGGAAAACATCATCCCCATTTCACAGAAGGGGGGACTGAGACAAAGAGGTGAAGTTAGCAGTCTGTGACAGCAAAGGCATGTAGAAGGTCATCTTGTCATCCGGTTTTAATGGTCAGCATGGTAGCGATATGACCAATGTCTCCTGGGAGAGAGAGCAATAGGGGAATCTTCTACCATTTAAATTCTGTTGCGTTCCTTGTGGTATTCAAAGGAACTAACAGAAACCTGCAGCAATTTTGATCACCCAAGAAGTCTGAAGTCTCGAAAGATGGTGGCAAATTAATTGCTAGAGGTTACTTCACATCAGTTATTCCAACCCAAGCAGGATGGTCTTTTGTACCTCACCTGGCCTTCATCTAAGCTGGTGCTAGGACGGTGTGAAATAGGGAAGTTTGGAGGATAAAAATAAAACCAAGGCACTTATTTGGTCCAGACCATGCCCCATTTTTAGTGATCCACTTGCCCTAGCATGTGTGCTATACCAATTCCTATTTGGGGCTGAGAAGGATCTAAAGGAGCAGTATGTATGTGGCTGCAGCAAAGTTAAGCCCTCGTTTCTGTTGCTGCTTATCTCATATCCACTCGGTGGAGCTTAGAGGAGGCACTCAATCCCTCTGTGCAACTCACACTCACAATGCAAAAGTAATCAGCAATGCACTAATTATATGAGAAAGTCATTAGTCCTGGCCACTGAGGGTTTAATGGATTAAGTTATCAGTAATTTGCAATAGTTACTTTTTCAAAGTAATTTTAATAATATGCAATAAACACAACCTGACACCCCCACACTACAGACACGCAATGCTGACTCCCCCACACACTGACAATGACACACTTACACCACACACACCAACACATCCACACCTTAGAGGAAACATACAAACCCCTGACACAGACTGAGACACACCCACTCACAAGTAACACCCCGCTCCATCTCTCTCTCACACACACCCCACGCTTACCCACTCAACTTTGTGAAATCCAGTACCCATTCCAAATGACACACCCCAACTCCCCACTGACCGATACATACCAAACTGTAGTTTATTTAAAGTGTTACAAGAAAACATTGTCTTAAATAATGTCAGTCTAGGATCATGTTTATCACCACAGGAAAAAGAGAGAGCCCCTCCCAAATGGGACTCCTATCCAGTTGTGGTTCTGCACTGGGGCCCACCGGGATGCTGCTCCACTCAACGAAATAAGAAAATAAAAACCAGAGTAAAATGCAAGGACCTTAATTCCAAAGCGACGAGCCATTTACAGCGGCTAATGTAATGGAATAGCTCTTCCAGAGGAAGGGACCACATAGGTAAGGGAGGGCAGCTGCTCTCCTGCCCGACTGCACTGAGTACATTCCTAGAGGGGGTTCCAAAACAGCAGCAGCACAATGGCATAGTTGGAGAGTGTGGAAACCGTAGCCGGGCACTGACTGTTCAGAACAATAAACGCATGAGGCAACTTATATTTGGAACATTTTTTCTAAAAGCAAAGGTCTAATGAGAAGAGCCAGCATGGTTAAAGCTTGTGCCTCATCAGGACCATTTCACAGATTACTGGGAGTAGGACAGTAACTACAAGTGAACGGGCCACTTCTCTGGAGCTGTGGGAGAAGCAAAGGTGGGGGACATTTGAGATTTACAGTGAAAAACACCTTCCCTCAAGAGGGAGGTCAGCGTAACAGAGTGAGCTCTGGCATACATGGCCCTGTTTCGGTCAATATCAGACCCTTCCAAGAATTCCCACGGCACCTCCCAAACGCCAACAGCTCAACTGAAAATAGCAACAAAAAGGACAGTGAGAAAACATTAGGTTAATAGGTGCAAACCGAGTAAGGCTAAGGGAGCTGGTGTAACGACACATGGAGACACACACAGACACTTGCAGTTGTTCTCTTGTGTGCAATGAACTCGGATCTGCCTGTGTGACCCTTCCAGCTCTGCTTCAGGAGCACACGCATTGCTGCATCTTCTCCATTATGTAGCATTAGGGAAAGGGCCATGACTGTGGCTGTCCTTTCTACGGTTAGTTAATGGGGTTGTCCACACTAAGTGAAGAAACCACCGCAGGGACATTGACAGGTTGGTTGTCTGGCATGTCCTTGCAATGATGTCTGCATCCACACAGCCACTATGCTTATGGCTGAACTGTTTTGGTGAGTCCACCTGTGGTACATTCTGTGACACCTTAGGCATATGTCCCCTGTCCCCTGGCTAGCATTCTTCTGGGAGCAGGGGCTTTTGGGTAATTTCCAAACGCAAGATACAAATGCATTGTAGGATAGAGTTAGGAAGCTGGCTGAACCAGTGCAGCTGCAATGCTTGTGACTTCCCATCCACACTTTGGAGACAGCATTGTAGAATACATTGATTCAGACAGACCCGAACTAATGCAGGAGTTGCAACCAACCAGTACAACCAGCACTTGAAAAACGTCTGGGATGGCTGTTGAGTGGGGGCACAAGTTGTTGTATGGATGCTGCGAGATTAAACGTGTCCCAGCCTACGATTTGTTGCAACACCTCTTTGCCTACTGTAGGCAGGGCCACAAGGTGACAATCCCAGAGCAAATTTTAAAGCGGTTTTCCTTACAATGTTCTTTGAGTTCTTTCATTGGGAAGAATCCTCCCCTTCACCAGCAGGCATAGGGGAACAACGGGTACTGGCTCCAGTCTGCCATGCTCCCATGGGCATGCCCCGAAGCCCCTTGAGTATTATAATCTGTGGAGAAGGCAGAATAGCTCATTGCCCTGTACTGGCTGTGGGAAGGTACCATCCATTGGCCTAGGCCTTGCTCGGTGCCATATGGATTGTACATTGGACCTCGGGCCCCTGGTTTCCCAGCAGAGTCTACAGCCATGTTGACCATCCCAGTATAGTCCTGTGGAGTGGGTAGTGGAGGGGGGAGTGTAGGCAGGTTGGTGAAACCTTCTGACAGCTGTTTGGCATCTTGCTCGGGCACCGTAGCTATATCCACTCGGTGGGATCTGGCCCGGAATTCATTTAAAGCGAGTATGTCACGAGCGGGCGCCTGCTGTGTATCCCCATTGTCGTGGAACCTAAGCCCAGAAGGTAGAGAGAAGAGGAATGAGTCAAACCTACCCCGGCATAACATTCTTTAATTAACCAACACTGTTTGTGGTTCAAAGCTTGATCCAGGGAAGTGGGGGAAGCCAACAACATGGGGCAGCTGCCTCCCCATTAAGTTTTAAACATCAGCTATCATTCTGAAACAAGTGCACTTATTAAACTTATCTGTTTCTGTATTTGCCCTCCTGCTTATCTACCTACCTCCATCCCTGTGCCCTCTTCCTGTCACTCTGCCCCTACCTCTCTCTATCAGGAAGCACTGGGTCTCTCTCATGGATAAATATCCCATAAGGAGTCAGGCTGCAAAAGGGACAAGCCAGTCCTTTCCAGTAAGTATGGGGAGGACCCGGACCCGGACCCTGCCCACTACACATAAACAGCTAGGGGGTGAGATTCACCTGTATGTCTGGTAGGAGGAAGGTGTTGGCACTTGCTGCTCTCTGGCAGTTGCCTCTCTTTGGTCTGCTGGTGCTGGTGATGCTGCAGGGATTGAGTGGCTGCCATTCTGCTCTGAGACCCAGAAGGGATACCCGCTGCTGACAGGAATGGAATTACTCTCTTCCTTCACCTCCACGTTCTCATCCTTCACAAAATCTGACTCACAACAGGGGAAAGAAAAAGAGAAAAAAGGAGAGAGGGGGAAGAGAGAAACTAGAGCTCAGTAATGGTGGGTTTGCAGTTAGATGCAGGTGGAGGTCCCCCAGACAGAACGGGAGGTCGGAGGGTTAAGGCGTTTGTAAATAGTCTAAAATGTCTAATAATTAGGAGGAATCTTCCTATGTTCCATTAATCAGAAACAAAGGGCGAGTGTTTTTCTAATCTCTCTCTCATTCTCAGTGTGAGATTCTGGAGACCGTTACAGGCAGACTAGGGATTCAGCTGGAAATCAGAGATTGAAAAGACCCATAAGGGGTTAGAGCCTCCCAAGCTGTTGCTGGTCACATGGTGCTGGCTGGCTGGCTCCTCCGCCTCTCTAAACTGCACTAAAAGGCGGCTACAAAGACCCTCTATATTTCCCTAAGATCCCTCTTCCCACAGTTTTAGCTGCCATAGCAGTGTTATTAGATCATCAGTGGGAAGGGAAGCGGCTTGTGCAATCATAAGTGGGAGGGGAGGGGTTTACCAGACAATCTCTACAATATGGGCCACACTATGAACATTTCGAGCATCCCTGTTTTAAGGCAGTGTGTCTGTCATAGGAAGACCCTTGCTCCGGAAGCCCCCCTGAGGCTGGCTGCAGCACAACACGCACAACTGCCTCAGTTTCTCCTTCTGTTTGCCCATGAAAAGAACACAGACCCTCAGAGCCCAGTTCAAAGCCTGCTTCTGTGCATAATTTATTCCTGTACACCAGTGCACTAGTTCCCCCCAAACCTTGCAGTAAGACCATTCTCAGCAAACCCACAGTAAAGATATAAAGGTGGAACCATTTTCCCATTCCTCTCTTCAGGAAACACATCTCCAGGTCCCTCACCCAGAGTCAACAGCAGCATTGTGTGCCCAGTTCCTTTTGCCCCTGCCACAGGGCACCACTCTCCAGGTCATCCGCCTGAGAGCAGCCAGACGCCTGCATCTATCACAGCCCCCAAGTCAGGTCTCCTGCGAGCGAGCTCCTCACAGCGTTCCACTCTCCTTCTCCTGTTTAGAAAAGGTCTCTCCAGGACGAACCCCTTGTTATGGGTGTCCTCATATCAAGGGCTCCCTGCAGCATTCCCACTCCCCAAGCCTCCTTGCCTATGAGTCCTATGCTTGCTCAGGGCACGTCCCTTCCTTAGGGCATGTCCCGGGTTTGGCCTCCCCTGACCAAGCTGGAGCTTCCCCTTTTGTGTAGGGGTCACTGTCCAAGCCTTCCGCTCGTCAGGGGTTCCCAGCAGTTCTGCTCCAGTTCTCCTCACAACTCAGCTCTCTCCCACAGGGCTCCTCTAGCTCTGTCCCAAGCAACTCTTGCCAGTGCTCCCTGTCTCTGTCTGAGCCTCAGGCAGCTCTCACCCGTCCCTCCTGTGTCTGACTGTGCTCTCCAGGTCTCGGACAGCTCTCAACCGCCAATCTCCTCATTTCAGGACCCAGCTGCCCTCTTTTAAGCCCAACTGGGAGTCAGTTGACCAGTCACAGGTGCACTGGCCTCTTGCAAGGCCAGTGTCACCCTATGACACTGTCCATCTCCTGCCAATGCCAGGTTGTTCCCTACAGGACATTTTCTAGTCCATTGTCCAGTCTAATTGTAAAGGTTTCCAGCAATGGGGCTTTCTCCACATCCCATGGGAGACTCTTCTGCAACTGACTGGAGTGGAAGAAGGTAGTTATTGTGTATTACAAATGTTTTCTTACATATTTCTCTCTGGAAAGCAACCTATAAACAGCAGCATATGAATCCTAACAGGAACTCCCCGTGCTGTATGCTAGATGCTCCAGTTCTTTCCCACATGAGTACAAAGATTCCTCCTTCGAATGGGGGTCCGGTCTTCCTGCTTCACACCCCTGCCCCATTTTGTGGCAGTTAATGAAGAGCCAGATCAGCCCAACAGACTACAATTTTATGTCCCTATCCTGAGTCTGAACCCTGTAGTGGCATGTCAGAAATTGCTTAGATCAAAAAGCCAATGTAGTTGGCTCTCCATCCCTGTCACCAGTCAGCGTGCTGCCCTTCCACTGTGCCTGGCCAGCACATAGCTGCAGTTCCTCCTTACACCCGCTGGCAATGCTGCAACCTCTACTGTCCAGAGATTGGACAGTAGCTTTTCTGAGGTCCCCTTTGCTGCTCCTGCCTCCGCCACCCATCCACCTGCCTCATTCCTCACCTACCTCTCTCATGCTGCTCTGCCTGTTCTCCCTTGATGCCCAGGACCCCACATCCCAGCTGCCACCATGTACTTGACCCTTACTCCTTCAGGCTATACCCCCAACTACCACATATTCCTGACCCTTTGCTCATGAATTAAGGTGTGAGAGTTAACATTCCGTTTCTTTTCTACTCAAAAAGACCTGCAGTGTCCTCTAAAATCCCTGCCCTTGAGGCCCAGGATTCACAGGCCTGCTGGCGAACATGGCTCTGTGCAGAAAGAAGCTTTAGCAGAGCTGTGTTAATGCCTCTTTTCCTCCCCTTGGCATGGTCCCTGTTGGTGAGCGCCTCCCCTAACTTGTTGTTGCCAATATTACCAGATTCCTCAGCACCAGATTCTGTTTCTTCTGGCTGCTTCCTCTTCTGGCCTTTGGCTGGACTAAGTTTCTGGCCTTTGGCTCGTCCTTCCCTGCAAAAAGAACAATGTCTGGAGGCAGTTCATATGCAACCTTCCTACTCAGGTCCCTGTGCTGGGGACTCTGGAGCAGACACAAAACCCTATTATGCTGGGGAAAGCAGAAAGGCCAAGTAACCGTCAACATCTGCAAAAAGAGAGGGTAGTGGCTGATGTCTCCCATGTTTCTGAAGCTGCACATTGGCTGGCAGTGCACCAACACAACAGTGGTGTTGACTTCTTGGGAATGTATGTGTCCAATGAGGTGCAATTAGTCATGCTGGCTGCCACTAGAGAATAGTGATCAGGGAGAAAGACTGAATTACCCCACCAGGATTCAGGCACTAGGACTAATCAGTGAATGGATTATGAATTTTACAAAATGCTCCGTGACACTGGAAAACCTCAGCGTTGGAGGTTTGAACAGTGATTTTGTGAAAACGGTCCAACATCATACATACATACCATAAAATGTTGTGGGGCTTTTGTTTGAAAGTGGGACCATTTCTGAGGGAACGTGGACCCAATTTAACTCAAAAATGGTCCTATTCGGTGAAAAACAATCTTGAAATTTTCAAAATATTCTTTGGATGAAAATCAGTTTTGACCGTTTCTCCAAAACTCAAGGCATTTTCCAGGCATGAAAAAAAAATTGTAAATATTTTCATGAAAAGTTTTGATTCTAAACATCCATAGTTTCACTCCTTTCTTCTATCTGCTTTCATTTGCTCTTAAGTTTTCCTGTTATCTCAAGCACTGCCCTCAGGCCTGACAGAAGTCCTCCCTGGAGGTGGCATCCAACTTTCTCTTCACAGTAACTGGGGGGAAGGAGGAGGATGGGAGGAACCTATATCTTAGAGTTAAGCTGACACCAAACAGGGGCAGTGATCTACAGCTGATCCTCTATTTCAAGTGTTCTCAAACTGGGGGTTGTGGGGTTATTACATGGGGGGTCGCAAGCTGTCAGCCTCCACCCCAAACCCTGCTTCACCTCCACCATTTATAATAGTGTTAAATATTTTTAAAAAATGTTTTTAATTTATAAGGGGGTGGGTCTCACTTAGAGGCTTGCTTCTGTGAAAGGGGTCACCAGTACAAAATTTTGAGACACACTGCTCTATTCGGTCAGGAGAGTGTCTACCTTCGAGTGTTCTTCCCATGTTCCCGGAATCCCTTAGCAAATGGGTTGTTGTCAATCTTGAGTTTTGTGATCTACAAGTAGACATGAGATCCAGTATTAGAATGCGCAGCTGCCCATGGTGCCATGTTTGTTTTGTACCACTCTGAAGCAAGATCCCTGGCACTAACAGCTGCTCTATGGATAAATATCTATCCTGTGGTCGCCATCTGAGTGCCTCGCAGCTTTCCTGTATTTATCCTCACAACAACCTGCTTTACAGAAGGGGAACTCAGATGCAGAGAGAATAAGTGACTTGGGCAAGTTCACACAGGAGGTCTGTGGCAGAGCAGGCAACTGAATCTGGGTCTCCCAGGTGCCAGATGAGTGCCTACCCACTGGTTTATCTTTTCTCTCCACATTAATTTAAAATTTAATTTCAATTTCAAATTCAATTTAAGCAGCAATAAAGGCCCCACTTTAAGTCGTCAGATACAATAAATTCAGAGTCTGCAAAGTACTAAAACACCAGCGCTAGAGATCCATGCAATACTGTACTCAAATTGCTGGAGAAATGTCCCTCCATCTCCAGCTGATAGAGATTTCTCTACAGGAGGTGCACAGGTGACAAGGGGTGACAGGGGTACTTGTGGGCCACAAAGGGCAGTGGAGGATCTTTTCCCTTGGGAGCAGGTTCTGATGTTAGGGACAGGGTATTTCCGAGGGAGCGGAAGGCTGGTCTCCTACACTCTACCTGCTCATTTTGGTAGGCAGTGACAGAGGTGAAGACAGTCTCAGGGAAGCTGAACATCTGGAATATGCTCCAGCGGGCACTGAACAGGTCGTCTGCCTGAACGATGTGGAAGCGAGGCTTGTAGCGGTGCATAGAGTGAAGGATGATCTGGTGGAGAGGGAGAGAGGAAGAATTCCATTTGCAGCTTGGCTCAGTAGGCTCGCTATTACCATATTCTGTAGTTGCCAACCACCCCTCAACAGTGACCAAGTCTTCTCTGTGATCATTCAAGCTCCATCGGTCTTTAGTCATGGGTGTTTTCTGAGGGAACCCAGGAACTGGGGTCTCCTCGGATATTCCAGCATGTGGCAGCATAAACTGAGCCCATCTCTGGAAGCTGGTGAAAGGGGGAATATCGCACATTCTGAGTAGGGTGCCTCCATCTTCTAGTTGCACGACTAGGGCAATAAACCTCGTGGCCTTGTAGTGGGGGTAACAGAGTGTGGAAGGAAAGAAGTTTTAGCCTTCCTCCACTTGACCTGCCACCATATCCTGAGTCAATGCTTTGAGTCATCAAGAGCCACCAAACCTATGGGGCTACAGTCAGTAGGCTGAAGAGTCTGTACTGCCTACAGATACCCTGGCCCTGCAGCACAAACCCTCCCACAGAGATGTCATACTGCACATTTCCCATGTGTGCAAAGGGAGTTTTCACGTAAGTTTCCAAATCATGTGATCTCTCATGACACCGACATTCTATTTGGAACCGAATCCCCCTTCCCGCAAATTCCGAGATAACAAGTTCCAGGGAGCAGAGACAAACCCAGCTCCCATCTTACGTGTCCGTGTTGATCCAGGGTATTGTTGGTGAGCTTCAGCTTTTGGAAGGAGACAGGTTCTTTCATCCAGTGGCTGCCGGGAGCTGGAGAGTCTGGATGGATGTATGTACGACAGGGGAGCTGTGGCTCTGCTTTTCCAGCAACTTCCCACTGATCCTTATTCCACTGGGGAAGGCAAAGCAGGAAATCCCGTATCAAAGCAACCGTGACTCCAGCGCCTTTGCTTCAATGCTTCAGGCTGTGGAGCAGCGGTGCCCAAACTTTTCCTGTCATGCCCCCCCCCACCAGTAATGGAGTCTGTCCACATCCTGCCTCCATTATTGCACAGCCAAGGCTTCCTCAGCAGAGGAACTTGGGCTGAAGGCAGAGCTGGGGGTGGGTGGGATAGCTCAGTGGTTTGAGCGTTGGCCTGCAAAACCCAGGGTTGTGAGTTCAATCCTTGAGGGGGCCATTTTAGGGATCTGGGGCAAAAATTGGGGATTGGTCCTGCTTTGAGCAGGGGGTTGGACTAGATGACCTCCTGAGGTCCCCTCCAACCCGGATATTCTATGATTCTATGAACTGGGGACAAGGGAAGAGCTGGCCTGGGGGCAGAGAGGGAATGAGGGCTAAGCTAGGCTGGGACGGAGCGGAGCTGCAGCTGCAGGTGGGGCCTGAACAGAGCTGCGGCTGGGGCCGGAGCTGGGCTGGGGCGGAGTGGGGCTTGGTGGCACTCCCTCCCTGCCCCCCATGGGGGTTGGGCATGGGCCTCGCTGCGTACCCCGTTGAATGTTGCTGAATGTGCCTCCTATGGGGGTGCACCCCACAGTTTGGGGACCACTGCTGTGGAGATCTCTGACACTGGAGTGTGACTGACTGCTGTCACAGAGGCACTATATAATGCTCCCATGTCAGTGTCCAAGTTCAGGCCCCAGTTGCGCGCTCTCTCTCTCTCTCTCTCTCCTACCTTCAAAGCACTTTGCAAACATTAAGTAACTAACAGCTGCATGGTTATTGTGTCTGTGATTCAAAATGAAATTTGCAGAGTTTACAAATTTTAAAAAAAGGTTATTTTTCTAGCAGCTAACTGAATCTAGCTGCAGTGCTGGCAAATGGTGGCTGATTCAAAGAGAAGCATAAATCCTCCAGGGACCATCTAATGTGCAGTGCTCTGTGGGGCATTTATTCCTAACCCGGGCTGGTAAGCAACTAGTGCTTGGAGCATACAGATGGATTTGTCCTGTGCGGGGGGCCAGGACACAAGCCCCATTTAAGATGTATGTTGGCTTCAGTGGTGCCTAGGCTTTACACTGCAGAGGGGTTGATTTCACTAAGCAGAAAGAGCAGACAGAATAACTTTTTAAAAGTATTTACCTTGTACCTGAAGTTGTCCATCGGCACAAAATCCACCAGCATGAGGTACTTAGCATAAGGGATCAAGCCAGTGACTTTGACTTTGCACTGCGGAAACATTCGTCTGAAGAAGAAATAAATTCGACATTATAAAAACTATTTGGGTTTCCTTTAATGGCCCAGTCAGGTATTAGGTCTTGGTTGCTCTCTGTCAGGTAAACTGCTGGTGAGAACAGCACTAGTGGAGCTGTGAGCATTTTTACCAGCCTATTGTCTAATCCAGCTCCGAGCAGGTCTAGATGACACAGTGGTTAAAAGGCCAGCAGTTGCAGGCGGCCTGTCTATTCTAGTGCTCCTACTGTTACAACCCCCATAATGCAGCAGTGGGAAATTTAAGAACAAGTTAGTGTAGCCCAGGTTTCAGCCTTACACTGTTTCTAGTCCTGGTGCAACTGTAGCAGAGATGGAAAACAGCTTAGAAACAGTTCTGTGTAGGTGGCACCCATTTGAAAATCTATCTAGCTCTCTCCTAGCAAGTCCCCACCACCTCCATTCCTCTTTGTGACCCTGAAAGAGTCTTTAGCCCCTAGGCTGTAAGGACTTGTCTCCCAGCTCTCCCTACCCACTGAAGATCCTGTGTCAGGTCTCAGAGGCTCTGGCACCCTCTCTGCTGGCCTCTTCTTGCACAATGAATTAAAATTCCACATACTCTAGCTGTAAGCTCCAGAATGTATCATGCACTCCAGGGCATGCAGGATTTCAATTTAAGAGCAGCCTGGGCCCCAGATCCTGTCTTTTCCTTGCCTTGTTCTTGTTCACAGAGACAGAACGAATGCCATACATTCAGCTCTCATCTTCCTTTGCAGTGTCCATCTTGAGTGCCAAGTCCCCAAGCTGGCCATCAAGAACATCCCAAATCTTTAGTCTATCAACGAGCCCCAGATTAGCTTTTTGTCTATTATATTCAAATGATTTGCCTGCAATGCAGCATCAATATGTGCTCATGAGGCAAGTGGGATCTAATACGCAATCCTTGTGTGCCAGCTTCACAGCAACGGGGAGGGGACACTGAAACTGCTACATACAGGAGCTACTGAAAGGGGTTTTTCAGGGCACCAGGCTGTGCTTAAATTGTGCCAGGGCTGAGCCCTGGCACCTCTAGGCTTGGCAGTTCATACCCCTGGCATCTCTGGGCTTGTCGCATCAGTTATAAAAATAAAAAATTGCTTGAGCCCCAGCACCTCTTTCATTAAAAAATTAACCACTGGCACCAGATGCTCAGTGACCTGGGTGATATTCCTAATTCAGAGTTTATGAGCCTTCAGTAAACCCTGATGCTGCTCTTGTTCTGCAAGGAACTGGGAAAGGGAAGGAGAAGGGTAACAATATAATCGGCTTAAAAAGCAACCAAAGAGTGGCCTTTCCAAAAGTGACATCGTAGGAAAGCTCTGGAATGCAGTTTGCAGGGAGAGGGCATATGCTGCTTTCTGGCCTTCCTTACCTGCCAGACTTGGTGATGATCATCTCAGTTCCTACTTGATGAAACTGCACCCAGAGGTCCATGTCTTCTAGGGTAACCACAATGGAGCTCTGAGGGTAAGACTCCAGGCTGGAGGAAGGAAGTGCATCACACTGAACTTTCACATCTACCAGGAGAGAGTAAAGAGGATACCCCAGACAGTGAGGAGGAAAGTCAACATGAAATAGCACCATAATGCTTCAAGAGACACAGCTTTGGGAATCAGCATCAATACCAGTTCCTCTCAGTGTCAGTGCCTGAAAATGTCCAGTTGCAGAGTTTCACATGCTGATGTAGCAGACTGGTCCAATGTACGTCGTCACCACTCCACCTAGTGACTGGCCTCCCAGAACTATTCAACCACTTCTATATCACAGCTTATGGAGCTTTCCTTTAGTTCCGATAGTAGAAACCTACTTTTTTAGTGCTGTAGATGCCCGGTTTATTCCCACTAACAACGGTGGAGTCTCTGTGTGGTGTGTGGTCACAGTGGGCTACACTGAGATAACTTGCCTGCAAAGACCTTTGGCTATCCTGGCTCAGTAAACAGACAGGTTGCCTGTTGAAGTTGTTTTTCAGGGGGCAATATCCTCGCTGGTCGAGATTTAGGCTCCGTACATTGGGGTAGTCAATTGGCAAACTGCAGGCCAAATCCAGACCACCAGATGCTATGATGCAAAATATTTTTATTTATTTACTTATTTACTTATTCTTACCTTTATTGTTATTGCCATGTGAAAAATGTTTCTCTAGAGTCTGGACCTTGACAATACTTGGACCAAGAAATCTGGACCTTGACAAGAAATAATTGACTACCCCTGCCGTACATCATGCTAAGTTTACTTGTTCTATTCAGTACTCAGACGGGGATCCACAATGCTGTACATTTCACTCTACCAGTGTTCTTATGTTCTTGCGAATACAGACTAACATGGCTGTTACTCTGAAATATGTAATCACGGTCACACAAAATATTTTATAGGGAGAGAGTAAATTGAAAACTACGAAAAATGGGAAGATTTTAAGTGGCATGGAGGGGAAGGGGAGAGAATGCTGGATCGACGGGGCAGCACAAGTGACATAAGCAATCCCAGAGGACAGTGAAAAAAGGACAGATAGAAGAGCCAAACCTGAGGAATGAAGTTGGTAGATAGACAAGAGATCAGAAAGGGAGGGCAGAGCTAGACCATGGAAGGCCATTTTGAAATGTATTTATTAGGGCTAGGAAGTAAGTTAAAAGGGTGGAGCATGGTCCCATGTGCAATACAGCTCCAACCATGCCAGGGGAGTCATTCGCAATATGACTCCATTTTATAGTGCAGTCAGGGATTAACTATGTTCCTGAGCCATATGGACCTCTGAGCAGGCATCTATCCCATAGATGGGATCCTATTCTTACAGAAAATTCTAAATTCAGGTGAGTGACAAGAAAGCCAGAGATATGGGACTTCACAGAGACTGAGAGGCAGTCAAATAAGCAAGAAGCAAAGGGATCACTCAGTAATTCCCTTTGAATTTTTTTAATAGAGATCTCAAATCATGCAAACACTTTTGGGAAGGTATGGCACAACTCATATTTTCAGAGAGACAAAAAGTTGGTTGCTTTTTCCCTTCCTATATTTCAGCCCAAACACCTGGGAGAGCATGTCTGGACCTGATGGTTTCCCCCATAAAGTAACTTTGGGATGTGAAAGGTCTTTTTGCTCTTTGCAGAAGTGCTAGTTTACCTTCTAAATTATATGCACCTCATGGCTAGTTTTTGGATGAAGGAATGTTTTGCTCAGTATTTGTAGACTGTGGGAAAATAAAGCTCACTTGCTTGCCATGAAATGAAATTTTAATTTTTCACCATAACCTTGTTTCATTTGGGGATGTTCTCCCCACACTGGTCTGACATACACTCTAATTCCTGTTGTTCTGAGGGACCTGGTAATGACACAATAGAGCCCAATATTGTTAGGGAATGTTTTGGTCTTGCAGAGTATAGTGAATTCAACTGTGCTTTAAACTTTGTTCCTGAACTGTGTAACAACCCTAAGTACAAGGCTGTCGCAGATTTTGGAAACAGTTAAAACATGATTCAGCCCCTTTACACTATTAGACCAAAACACATTTTAGTCATGTCAAAGGCCACTGTGGTGAAATGTGATCCCCCATCACAGTAATTATAAATGTTATTAAAGCTAATGTTAAAATTATATAATACACAGGTTAATACACTGTAGACAGGATCACTAATGCTATCGGATGAAGTCTGGACCCAAAGCCCAATTCCATTCCTTGGTCTAAAACCTGACCACACTGAAGTTAGTGGCAAAACCCCATTGGTTTCTGGCAGGTCAGGGTTTGGCCCATGGTCTTATGATAATGTTGGTATTAATCAAATATCTGTGACTCTTCATTTGAAGGTATTCAGAACAGCAATGCTGTCATCAGGTTAACAAAAGCAGGTCCACTTTTGCTTAACAGAGAGTGATACATTATCAGCCATCCACAGCCATTTATTTTAACAGAGGATTGTCTCAGCCTGCATCAGGTCCTATATAGAAACAAGGGAATTTGTCACCTCATTACAACTTTCCTGAGCAACATCTTTAAACAAATACACATGGAAAGTAGCCAATTATTTCCAGGGAAAGCAGACCCTTTTCAGGATACATCTTTCCAGGCAAGAAGTCCAGTACAAACTAAACAGGTTGTTTCCATAAGATTAGGATGCAAACACCATTTAAACACAATTCTGACAGTTTGCAAAGGCCTTTAGGTGTTTAAAAAAAAAAGGGCCCTCCACCCTTAGACTTTTTCTGCTTTGATCCAACATTAATGAACTGGCTAAGAAGTGACACCTAATTGGCTCACTAACATTAGCCTGTTAACATCTTCTTACTAAGGCTTTTCTCATATCCTCTAGCAGAGACATGAAAGCTGCAATGAGATTGTGCATTTTGTTGTTCAGTGCAGAGCACATATTAAAAGGAATTACAATAAAATTGGGCTGATTTTCAACAAGCCACTGTCCAGAAACAGATACGTGCAAACAGATTCAGTTGAATTTATAGATTACAAATGATAGGTAATAATAATTCCTTTCCCCAACTGTATTCTACAGTTAGCATTTTTGTAAACAAATTCAAGACCAGCAAATGAGATACTGGGAAAAATTCTGGAAGTCCTTACTCATGGAAGACATATGGTGAAGTCAATGGGAATTAAACTCAGTGAGAGTTTTGCCTCAATAACTATTGAATTAAAAACCAAATACAGATCTCAGAATCAGGCTCCATAGGAATGAACCCACAATGAGTGAAATATTGTAGAAAACAGCAGCATGGCCATATTTATAATCAGCAGTGGGGCAAAAATTTTAAAAGGTAAAACATTATTTTGGTGTCTCAATTTTTGGATGCCCAAACTTGAGATATCTGAAAGGGGCAGGAGCTTCAGAGACAGGGTGGGTCTGTGCTTGGATCTGGATCTGAATCATGATAGATTCTACTGATGGATCCACATAGTGACCCAATGGGGCTCCACACAAGCACAGGGGTCTGCTGATGCAGAGCTATTTGCAGGATCTAGCCTCCAGTCTGATTTTGCAAAACCAAAGCCACCATGTTTTTGCCCATCTCTAATCAGCAAACAGCCAAACATTGATTTCCCTTCTGACCATGCCTTGATACTGGAATGGAACCATCTTGGGGAAAGGTTTGACACACACTGTTCAGATAGTATAGGGGCAAGTGCAAGGCCCATATGGGACCAGCTCAGCTCATAACCTTAAAAAGAAACTCTCGCTCATGGGGGGACGCTCAGTTCATATTTGTAAAGTGCTTTGAGATTTGTGGATGGAAGATTCTAGAGAAGTGTCCCAGAAAGTAATCCAGCCTTCTTCAGTGAATCCCCTAAACATGCCACAGTGCTGAGCTACTGGAAGGTTTGTGGTGGATTTCCTGTGAGATGTATAGGACAGGGTCTGTGTGCCCTGAAAATCTCCAGTAAGACACAGGATAAGGATTTCTTCTCCAATGACCATATCTGGGAAAGAAATCTTGTCAATAATTCTGACCCCCCAAAAGGCTCCCAGGCTTGTAAATGACAATAGAAACACCCCATTCGTTAAGTGGGAGAGCTCTCAATCTCCTGGAATTGCAATGCTTTTGGCAAAAACTCGGGAGAGTGGAAGGTTCATCACCGCTTATCCAGTCCCACATTGGGTGTTTCATAAGTACTATGGCTTTATTTCTCACTGGTCATCAGGACTGTTTCTGATTTCTAGTGCAGTGTGATACAAACAATTATATGAGAAAATAATTTATTTTTTTAAAATTGGAACCCTTAGCTAGATACAATGGTATAAGATAGACTATTCCCTTCATTCTACATCCAATGTCTGTAAAGTCAAAGTCCTGCTAGATGTAGCAGAAATCACTATTATACTCCAATATTAATTTTCAATGCGTATTTTTAAAAAACAGCTACGGTTGAGATGAAAATTATTTGAGTCACATATCTACCTAAGCTCTTCCAAATGAATCAGCACAGTGTGGGGGTGGGGAAGGGAAGCAGAGGATAGCTAGCCGTTTGAAACGTGTACATGAAATGCGTACACCAAAGGGGTAAATGATCTGCAGCCCTCATCCAAAGTGCAGAACCTTAGGTCTACATTCATTTGGGTCCCAGTTACATCACTGAATGGAGTTTTCTCTGGATTGACACTAGTATAACTGAGATCAGAATCTGGCCCTTGTTCTCCCAGTGCTGACCCGCCATTACACACAATCTGTTTACATCACAATTAGAGAGATTTTACAGGGTGTTGTTAAAAAGGACTGATGAACAGAAATAAAAAAAGTACGTAAATAAAAATCCTTGGCAATCAATACAAGAAACAACAACATGTTGCCCCCCAGGGAATGAAAGCTTATGGAGATCATGACATATGCCTGCCTGGTGCTTTCATTCTGGGAAGGCAGAGAAAATCCAAAACCAAGCTGACTGTGTAATACAAATCAGAAATGTCTTTATCCCCTTAACAACATAATATACAAATATTTTAGATTCCTATTGGGCCTTTCATCCCAAAGGAACCCAAGGTGTTTCACAAACCGGACACACAGCATCAGCAGCCCTCTGCATATGCTCACACTGTACAAGTCAATGGTGACTGGGGAATTTTGGGCAAAGACATTGAGGCAAACCCCTACTAGTCTTACAAAAAGTGACAGGAGATCTCAAATGTCCACAGGGAGCAGACATAACCTCAGTTTGTCCTCTGCTCCTGTGGGATGGTTTAGAAAACTCAATGTTACCCACAAATGCTGATGATCCAGTGAGTAATGCTTCTTCCCCTCCATCTAAGAAAAATTGTAGCCCACCTCTACCACAATTCTAGATCCACCCCGCACACTAAGAAATGGAAGAGTCACCTACCAGGTAAAGCTTGCATTTTTCCATGTACTGTGAAGCCAGAGAGGTTGTGAAAGTCACTGTAGGAGAGAGATCCACCAGAACTCTTATATCATGAAAACCAAAACAATCCAGTTCAAAATCAGAAGGCTTGATTTCCCAAAGAAAGCGAGCACCCTTCTGTGATCCAGTGTCAAGAGTGACTGGGGCTAGGATGGGACTCCAAGCTAAGCTAGCCAAGGTGAGTTCCTGTTTTATGAAGGCTAATGAGCAGGGAGGAGCTTCTCCCCAGGGCTGTCCCCTTGCAGTCCTTTGATGTCCAAAGGGACAAAGAGAGGAAGGATTTGCAGCAATGGCTGGGGCTGAGGGAAGAAAATCAAAGAGAATTAACATGGCTTTGACATACAGGAAACCCTACAGGGGAAATGCACCTTGATTTACTGCTAACACACTTTTAAACAAATAGAGACAAGACCAAAAATGCCAGCTGAAGATGTACCTACAAAAAATAACTTAATTGCAGACAACAGAGGAGATTTCCCTCTGGCAGTTTTGGGGTTTTGATCAAACTTTCATTTCCCAAACAGATTTCTGCATTCCAAACACAGAGCTTGTGGTTTCGTTTAACTGTTGAAACTGTGGACTGTATCAATTCAGGAAGACAATGATTTTTAAAAAGCTGATTCCCCTAAGATGAATGAAATAACTGTCTGATGTAAGCTTTCACTCTCATAACACATTACTGAAATATCCCTTTTCTTTTGTCAGTCGAGGTCTTCAACCCCATTGGTATTTGACCTCAGCAGAAATTCAAGGGAACACCAAAGCGTTACCTACTGACTATATCTATCCCTTCAACAGGACTCGGCAGTATAATTTATTTTCTTTTTTATCACATCAATTTTCTATTGCAGTGTACCCATTGATACAACAGAAATGTATTCTCTTTGGACAAATCCTGACGCTCTTACTACACTCAAAGGTTTTGCTGGCACACCTCTGTTGGTCAGGAGTATGGTTTTTTTTGCTGACATAGGTATGCTGGAAAAAGTGTGGAGTCGGCTATACTAGCAAAAAAGTCCTTTTGTCTGTATAGTGCGTATTGCTTGGTGAACTAGTATAAGTTTACCGGCAAAAGGAATATTTTGCTGGTATTAATTGCATCTCTATGTGAGCAAGGTAATATCTTTTCCTGAACCAACTTCTGTTGGTGAGAGAGACAAGCTGTGTGTAAGCTCGAAAGCTGGTCTCTCAGTAACAGAAGTCGGTCCAATAAAAGATATTACCTCGCCCACCTTGTCTCTCTAATGTCCTGGGATCAACACGACTACAACAATTCTACACCAGGGTAACCTTTTAAGTGTAGACTATACAAGGTCCAGTGTTTGTATTCATTCAGTCACTGAATTCAAGGCTGAGTAGAAACTAATGACTTCAAGTTTGGCCCTTAATGAGTTTATCCGGAGAGTGTGACCAATAACATTTGTTCTTACAAGTGCTAAGAGATGGCTAATCAATTCTCATTCTTCAGGACATAAACTGACCACCACACGGCCAAGAAAGGGATTTCTTTGCATCCATGTACAGCATTGCATTATTGGCTATGTATATTAGGGGCTAAGGGTGGAGGCTCAAATACTGATCACTGCCAAGGCCGGATATTCGTCTTGATGGACCAGAGTCTGATTCCATTGGCAAACTCTTGTGTTCCAATCTTCTATTAATTTCAAATGGCATGATTAGATTGCTGTAGCTGATTTAGGGTCTGATCCTTCTCCCCCTGAAATAGACACAAGTTTTGTCACTGACTTTAATGGCAGCAGGACCAGACCTTTAGTTTGGCGCATGAAATACATATTTTTAAACATGCCTATTCCTTTATTGGGCTTTTGTTTAAAGTGGATGTTAGCATAGTTAATATTAATTCAGAAATAAATTAGATCGTGATAAAAGATACCTTCAGCAATAGTAGTTAGGAGCCTGAGATTACTTATCTTTGAACCCCAGTATGCCACTCCCCTCCTCTCAGTTTATTTGCACTTATCTCAGTCACACACGCCGACTAGATCTCAGGATGTAACCAGCGCCTGCTCTGGTTTTAATAAAAGGGATTTTTCTCTTCTCCTTTATTGCAACTCATTGTCATCTGCAGTAACTTGGCTGTGGTAGGTAGGTCCTTCTACCCCAACACAGCACTAATGATATGAATGGATCCAAATCCTGAACATTCTGTAGGGATGAAAATCCAAGCTCTTATTACCACAGGGCCAGATCCTGAGACCCTTACACTCAGACAAAATTCCCCAGTGATTCCTGAGTAAACACTGAATCAAGGCCTCAGGATTTGGCCCAGAAAGGGTTCAAATAGCTACATTTGCAGTCCACTTCTGTAATCACTACCCCATTGCCCAAGACCAGCATATTGTGCTTTGCATTGCTGAAAACTGGACAGCACTGGTAATGGTGTCTTTCTGTTTCCGTGGGTTGAGACTGAAAATGTTGCTCCTTGCCTCACTTTATCTAAGGGCTGGAAATAAAAATATATAACCCCACCCTAGACCCCAGTTCCTGCACTGGTAAGCCCAGGAACCTTCCTCTTGTTCCTGCTACATACGGGGAATTTTAACACACTGGAGCTGAGGTGCCCAAGAGTGTGCTAGGCTGATGGGGGATTTCTATTCTCATGGGAGTGTGGGCCATTTCTAGGAGCACATAGCACTCTGAGGCATCCCAGTCCTGAAGGGGTAATGTGTCAGCGCTTAGCACAGTGAGATCAAGAAGAATGTTTTTTGAGTAGTTGTAGAGTGACAGGTTACTGATGCCTGGGAAGACTTCACCTGAAGAGGATTTTTGTGGGAAGGGTTAGTCTACTGGTCAGGTCCCTTGAAGAACCAGGAGCAATCTACCTGACTGCCCCTTAAGATGGGGACGGGAGGATGTCAAACAGAAGACCACAGGTTTTTCCTCTGCAGAGGACAGCTAGGGACATCTCTAGAATTGGGGAGCTCAGCCCTTTAAAAGGAGGTTACTGTTTGGCAGTGGAAAGAAGGTCCTATGGGGAAGGAGAGTCAACTCGGTTTTGGGAAAAGGAAGGATGACCTTGGGGTAAAGGCAATGGACGGGTGGGGGGCACAAGATCTGGGGCCTATTCCTAGAGTGAGGCTTGGTCTACACTACTAACTTCTGTTGGTATAACTGAGTGACGTAATTATACTGACCTAATCCCCCCGTCCCATGTAGACATAGCTACTGCCTCTTGGCGCAAGTGAAGATCTCCCACCTCAGCTCCAGCTGTGCCGCTGCAGTGCTGCAGGTGTAGACAAGCCCTGAGAGGCACAGATGTTGCAAAGCTGTTCAGGATAAGGGGCTTGCATTGGCTCTGATTTCTTTGGTAAGCGGTGGTCCCCTTGTTCTCATCCTGTCATAGGGAAGCGGGCATATTAGCTCCTGAAATCTAGGCAAAGGTGATGAGAGCATGGAAAATAAACCAAATAGACAGGTAATGACAAGAGTGGGTCCCTCACCCTGTATAGGCTGACTGTGGCTCCTGAGGCTCTGGATAGAAGCAGCTTTGGGACAAGGAACAACAGAGACTCCTCAATTGCATGTTAAAAAGAACATGAAGAAGATCTGAAGACTTCAGTTCTTCCAGCCCCAGTGCACAGCAGCAAGCAGAACAGTACTGAAAATGACTCTTGTTGCTCTCCCCACTGATAAGGGGGAAGCAGCCACTGAATCCTCCTTGTCAGCCCTGTTTTTCTAGTGACACTTTTTCTGCCATAGAAAGGCATATGAGGGCCGTAACCAGGGGATATGTCTACACTGCAATAAAAGACCCACAGGCATGGCTGCAGCTGGCCCGGATCAGCTGACTTGGGCTCATGGGGCTCGGGCTGGGGGGCTGTACAATTACAGTGTAGACTGCCCGAGCCTGGGCACTGATAATCTGGGAAGGGGGAGGGTCGCAGAGCCCAAACATCTACACTGCAATTTTTCGCCCCATAGCCCAAGCCCCATGAGCCCAAGTCACTGACTGGGCTCTGAGAGCCTGAGATCTGCCATCATTGCAGAAGATGGGAGAAGAAAGAGAAAAGAGGGTCCAGTGGTGAGCTGGAACTCAGTCAACAACTGCACAGCAATAGCACCACTGGGGATTTCAGACAAGTGCACCGCCAGACTGTCCAATGTATCAGGACTTACTGCGTACGCCAGTAAAAGGCATTGCACTTCTCCCTCGTCCACTTCATCTGGACGCACCGTATTGGTATTTCTGGCAACACATATTTTCTGCAAACGCCCATTCCTTTCATCTCCTCCCAGCTGATTGATGGGGAGGTGGAGTCATTAATTACCAATTACTAGTTAACAGCTAGCGCGCTCTCAGCCATTCTAGGAGACAGAGAGGATTTAAAAAGGGAAGAAAAGTGAATTTGTTATAATTGCTAGAAAGTGTGGCTAACAGCAGCAAAACCCATGAAATTCACCACCACCAAGGCGGAATTTAACACATTACCCTCTGTCTGTCTGTCTGTCCCCAGTGTGCCTCAGGCTGTTCACTGAGAAATCAGATGTGAAGGGCTGGCCTCTAACAATTCATGGGCAAATTGGATGGGTGGGAGGGATGAGGGGGAAGGAGAGGGATGGCTGGGGGTGGGGAAATGAAAGGTGAAAGTCAGTGACGTGTACAGCTCTGTGCCCAGCACATTTACAGCAGTAGGTAAAGATCATATTGTACCTGACTCTAAACAGGAGCTGCCCCCAGCATCCTGAAGGGAATGAGGAGGGGAAGGCATATGGCATATGCCATTGGATATGGGATGAAGGGGAGGAGCAAACCCAGCATTTATTTTTGTCTCTCCAATGAGCTCTCAGTGCTTTTAACAAAACCACCTTTTTCTGGCCAATTTCATAGCATGTGAAGAGTTTTCAATGACAATTTCAACCCTCTCTCTGCCTTTTAGTAGCTAACACATAGCAGGACTTTGTGCTGAATTGGCCCACATGCATACATGTCACATTCACGACTTCTTTTGAACCACTCACATGCGGTATTGTCACAGTAAAGATCAGTATGTCAGCAACCCTGTAGCCTCAGTTGTTGGGGCTGGATCCTATAAGATGCTGAATGGGCTGCACCCCCACTTCTCAGCTGCAGCTCCTAGATCGCAAACACCTACCCAACATCTTCTGTGCCAGTAGGCTTGCCAGGTTCCAAGTTACTGTCAGGAATGTTGAGATGCAATAGACGTTCAGACGAGGAGTAATGATCCTTTTGGGTAGAGGTGGCCTTGAAAGTCACATGTGTTAAACCTTGTCACTGCCATCTCCAGTTCTGCTTGGTAGCCAGAGGTTCCTTAGATATAGACCCCGGTGTATGCCACAGTTTCATGGCTGTGGAACTGGCTGCAGAGTTATGTGCCGGAACATGAGCCTTCATTTTTGTATTAAAAAAAAAGACTGTTTCTAGCCCTCATGGTTGTTAAGAGAATGTTAAAAACATGAACTGGGTGTAACTGAAGCAGCGTGGTCTTCCTGAGTCTGCAAGCAGCCTGAAACAATGGCTCAGAGAAGTATGAACTGCAATACATTAATCTCAGTGCAGTGTTACTTCTGAAACCTAAAAATAGCAATGTTGGCATTTTAACTATTAATCATTTTAGCAGGGACTAATGTACTTATCCAAAACTGCCTCCTATGCTTCCCCAAATGCCAAAAGACCCAGCTGCCCACACCTCTCTTGGCCACCTTTGATATTAGAATTCGCGCTGCATGCATGTATCTCTGGAAGAATGAAAACGTGGTGAGGGCCTACAATTAATGGAATTTAATACAAAATAAACAGCAGGTTCTACTATCCTGACTATTCATTAAAATCCTCCATTATATTTTTTCTAATGAATCAGACACACAATTTCCAGATTGCTATGGAATCCAGAGACACTGACACAAAATTTAGGTCCAGCTTGCTGGTGAGTACCCAGGGCCCTGATTATGCACACACAGACCCACCGGCAAGGAGAAGCATGCCCGCAAAGACAGAGCACACTGAATCCATTTGCCCCTAGAGGAGGTGGCAGGATTACTCCCTTTTAGATCTGGAGCAGCAAACAATGGCACTAATGAATACTTCAGTATCTAAGCTAACTAACTAACAGTGTCCTGGCTAGACACTGACTTCAACATCTCAGAAGGGACAGAGAAAAAAGAAAATGCAAAAATCGCTCTCTAAGCAGAGCAGACGCTTCAGCAAGAAGTACATTTAGTGGACTGAGCAGAGAACTGGGAGTGAGGACTGAGAGATTCTATTCCTGATAGGTTTCAGAGTAACAGCCGTGTTAGTCTGTATTCGTAAAAAGAAAAAAGAAAAGGAGTACTTGTGGCACCTTAGAGACTAACCAGTTTATTTGAGCATGAGCTTTCGTGAGCTACAGCTCACTTCATCGGATGCATCCGATGAAGTGAGCTGTAGCTCACGAAAGCTCATGCTCAAATAAACTGGTTAGTCTCTAAGGTGCCACAAGTACTCCTTTTCTTTTTTCTTTCTATTCCTGATGTTCCCACTGACTCAATCTCACCTTGGGCAAGTTACTTAGGCTCTCTCTAGGGCTTGGTTTCCTCAAACATGGGGACGTGAAGCTAAAATCAACGGATGTCAGTAAAGTGTTTTGAGATCCCCACATGAAGTGCTAGAAAAGTGTAAAGTATTGTTATTATTCAGAAAGACTCCCCGGTGAGCAGAACTTTCCACATGTTGGTTCAAAAAAATCCAATTTCCTCTCATGCTGTAGCATAAGGAAGGGCTTCTTGACAGCTGCTTACTACAGCTCAGGTGATGCAAACTTTTCGTTTGATGATGAGTAATTGCATTTTTTTAAGTGGACAATTTTGGTTGCTATTTCCCGGGAAATCAGCTGTCATACTTAGGTTTGTCGCTTGTTAAACATTCTGTTCAGATGTTCATAGCCCAGACCCATGAGAGAGGCTCAGCAGCAGGCCGGGGTTTGCGGGTCTGCTAAGCCACAAATTGCATTGGTCCCCAAACCATCGAGTGTTCGCAAAAAGCAAAATCACTTTTGGGAAAACAAAACTAGCTGAAAGGGTTAAACACGCTGGTTGGAGATAGCCTGTTGGTAACAGCTCCATGAACTGTGAGGCAGTGTGCTGTGTCCTGGTCACCCCCCTGTTCCCAACCCAGAGGAGGCTGTATTTAAAAGGTGCTGTGTGTAGTTTGGGGTGGACTTTGGGACCGTGGGGTGAAAAGGGCTCATGCAAATGTAGTATAGTATATTACAGTATTAACTTAGGCTTTGCCTTTTCACAGGTTTGTGGATTGAGCTATCTGGCCAAAGAGTTATGCTTGTGAATTGGAGAAATGAAGCTGCTCTTCCCTTCTTTCCCCTACTCATATCCCCCCTCCCATCCCCTCTATAATATGCACTCACTTCTTCCAACTAGCTAGTTAGCATTGAGACAAGAAGGGAAACACTTAACGGCCACTTAACAGGGCAGGCTGAGTTTGTGCTCAAAGGCTACAGTCCAGAGTCAAATGCAAAATTTTGGGGCCTTAGGCTCTTTCAAGTTTTCACAGACTCCTGATGTTAGCTGCACTGTTTTCCTGTCAGCCTATTGTGTTTCCCAGACACTGCTCAGCACTCCGTCCCATTCAAATCCACAAAAACACCTTTTTGAAAGGACTTTACAGCTTGGATGGGACATGACAGCAAAAACAGCTTCACAACACAGCACCAGAGTAACCACAAAGCACAACACAGCAGAGTGCTGCTTTTCTTGCACACTGCATGGGAAAGCACCAGCATATTAGCGCACCTGGGCATTGTATAAGGAAAAGCCAACAACAAAGGAAGAATCCAATCACCTCCAAACCCAGTACACATTCATTTCATAGGGAGAAGGCTGTCGGTTAAAATACACACAAGGAAAAGAGAAGAAACATTGAGAGTATATACAACATGTGACTCAAACACTGAATACTGGGGGTTGGACTAAACCAGGACCCAGATCAAAACAAGCCCTGGGTATGGTTTTGCTGAATAAAAACCCAAACTGACATGGTTTTGCAAAACAAAAGCAGTTTTTAGGTTTTCACCATCTATTCTAAAAAAAAAAGAAGGGCCAAACCCAAGAACGACATACCCTAATCTTTTGGATTTTGGGGGGTTCAGATAAAGTAGGATCCTGATTTTATTTTTGTAAACAAATACGCTGTATTAGATCTACCTTACAAACAACTACAGAATGAGCCAGAACTTGAACATTTAATCAGCTTACAAATTCATTAGTTTAGCTTCTGACATCAGAGGTGTACATTCACATTATACAATTGTTTCTGTATAAGACTCTACTATATCCCATCAAGGTTACACTCTCATAACATTACATTAATAAACAAAATAAAGGAGTCGATGGGACAACTCACATGCATAGCGCTAATGCATATGCTTAAGATTTTGCAGGCATGGAGAGAAAGTATGCTGGAAGGACTGGGAAGTGCTGTCTACAACATAATTTTATGACTTACCCCACAATAGCATCATTTTTGGATAAAGATAATCAAGATACCTGGGAAGATTATTAATAAAGCAGACATAAAATTTCAACCAGAAAATAGAATACTTGCGACAGATAACTGAAATACACAATTAAAAAGTAAAAAAATACAACTGATTAGAAAGTTATGTCTAGCTGGGAAATACTTCATGGAAATTGGTCTTGCCACCATCTAACACAAACTGGTTATAGTGTGTGTGGCATATGCAAGAAATGGAAGAACTCACACCTAATTTTCCCAAATACGAAAAAGAAATTCATGTCCATTTGGTCTTCCCTCCTTGATTACTTTAATGATCCTACTCATCACCCAGAAAGCAATGGATAACTGACATTTGTAGGGCATTGGTGTAATTTCTTAATCTCCAATAATGTGCTGTCTCGCAGCAAAAGGGAATAATACGAGAATGAAGTCATACACAATGGATTTCGATAGAGGGTACCTGTGATATTATCTCTGTCACTCAGGCTATTTCTACACTTAAAACGCTGCAGCGCTGCACTTGCATGGCTATAGCCTTTAGTGCAAACACTCACTACAGTGACAGGAGGGATTCTCCCATCGCTGTAGCTAATCCACCTCCCCAAGAGGCTCTAGCTAGTTTGACAGAAGAATTTTTCCATCAACCTAGCACTGTCTACACTGGGAGCGGGTAGATTTTTCACAGCGCTGAGAGACGTAACTATGCCAATGTAAATTTTCAGTGTAGACAAGCCCTCAGGAATTAAATAAAAGTGGCTGCTGTTCTAAGTTTATTGTTATGATGGAATTCTTTTCCCAATATATTTTTTTATTATAAAAAAGAGGGTTCCATTTTTCCTCTTTGTGTATTTATATATGTAATTTATATTTTCTCAGTTAAAAAAAGAACAAGGCCTGACTGCATCTACCAAGCTATACAGCCATAGGATACATACACTGTATAAGAAAGGAAGCCATAATTAGATACCCAGAGAGAATACAGGCATTCTACAGGAGGAAAGAGTGAACCCAGGGAGACGGAGGATGTATACAGAATCCACAGAAGAATCCGACCTGAGGGACTGAGTTACAGGACATATACCTGTATCTCTCAGAAGAAGAAACTGAATGCAGAAGTAGACTACAAGGTGCATCCTAGATGACTGGTTCTGAAACTAGGAACAAAAGTTATGATGGGATACATATATTCTATAGGGAAGCTGAAGCCAGTAAAAAAGAGACATAAGATAAGTTCATTGTAGAAAGGAAGCACACTTCAATCAGAGTGGTCTCGCATATATAGTGAAAGAAAAAACCCATTCAGTTGACTGGAGAGATTCTGAGCTGCATTTTCTCTCACACCAGTTGATCAGCCCCTGGTAGCAAAAATGATGTCTCCATCGGCAACAGAAAGTCAGACAGGAATCCCTATGTGCTACCAGGAATGGAAAGTAGAGCCTGTCAGATTTCATGGATTCCTGAGGTCTGGCTGTGGGATCATACAGCCCATGAATTCCTATGCATTTGCATAGCCTTAAATGACTGCTGCTCTGTCTCTTTCATGAAGCAATTTGTTTGTATAGGTTCCCCCCAACCCCATCTTTAGTTAGTAAAGATCCTCATCCTTGTGATCACAGGCCTGGGTGCAAACTCCAGGCAGGAACTGCAGACCTAAGGCTCCCTCCCCCCACTCCAGTATATTGTGAAATGTTTATGACCAGGATCTTATGGCTCTGGAGGTGCTGAATAGCCTGTTTTCTCCAAGTTTCAACTCCTGATGGGCAGCTAGAGACCAACTTTTAGCCGGTTTGGTCCCTAGTTGTGCATTTTATTACCCAGTTTGTCTCTTCAGCTCACATTTGTAAACTCCCGAGTAAATTTCTCCCTGGTTAACACTCTGGAGCTCAAAGAACTTTTCATGTTTTTATTACATCCTTAGTGATTAAAGGGAAATTTAAACCTCAAAATGTCCCCTGCTGTGATTATAAAAGCACAGCATCATTTTGGGTAGACGTGTTTTGAAACAATAAATTAAAAATTAGCCCTCCTAAAGTGGACAAATGTTTTTAAGTTAAGTGCAGGACGTTATTAACAATAAATAAGTTGCAATTCCTTCATAGATCACTGGGTGGCATGTGAGCGAGTTGTATGGGCCGTTAAAAGAGGTAAATTCTAATTGGACTGAGGGCAGTAGGGGTGTGAAATGGATGTATTACACTAAAAATATTACACAACTTTGTGTGCTTCTGGTAATAATATACCGTATTCCAATCTCACATCTACGTAAGGAATCACTAGCACAAAAGTGCAGACTACCCGTGTGTCTGTGATGAGAAAATGTATTTAACTGACCAGCACTTTAAAAGCTGCAATATTTTCTGCAATATGAACCTAGATTTAAAATACAAAACAAATGTCTATAAAGTGCAATCAATGAAAACACTCAAATTCTGTGCTAAAATTCCAAATGGGAAGGTAGGAGAGGATTGAAATTGGAACTGGGTGTGGTGAGTTCCTTCTAGGAATGGCTTGTGTGCAGCTGTATAATTATCATTATTGGAGGGAAGTGGTTTGTTGTGGTAAATTATATGAAAAATCATAGCCTGGGCATAGTAAGAGCCAGCATAAGTGAGCACGGGACAAGCTTTGGGTGTGCAAAGAAAAACTGCTTGCTTTATCCACCCATACCACTAAGCTTTGTGTAGAGAGCTGCTCCGTGACTCAGTCTCAGTGGAGAGACCAGTATCCTTGCAGTGTGGCTACAGACTCATCGGTGAGGGGGTCACAGCCTGTCTCCTCAGCACTTCCTTGCTTTACCATTTCAGTACCTCTAACATTTTTCCCTCTAGAATGAAGGAGAAAAACAAATTCACCATCACACAGCATACAAAAATCGATTCAGATGCACATATCCAGGTATTCAGACAAATACATTGTACCTGCACCACTGTGAACACACATACTCACACCCTACACTGCAGCTCCCCCATATGTAAGGATGTCATTTGTACTTCTGCACACACATTTAGACATACCAGCAACAAGCATGGACACATACATAGACACAGCAACATGATTATTACTAAACACACAGACATACTTCTTTTTATTATGCAGACATACACATGTACACACCCTCAAATACCACAATGCTCATATCCAGACAGATGTGTGAACAGAAGAATGCTGCTTGTTGATGTCTATGATTCTAGAGCTTACTTCAGGGTATTTCTCTAGCGCATGTGCACAGCTGAAGACAGTGAATGAGCTAGCAGGTTAAAGCTTCCCTTTCAAATTACTTCTCGTTTATTCTCCATCCACACTTAAGGCCCTGATTACAATGAAGCTGAAACTGAGTTTAAAAAATCATGTTCAAATTTGGTTGTTTGTCATTATTTATTTAGTGTGTCTGGTTGGTAAGCATGATGCTTTACATTTGTGCCCATGCACAATCTCTAGACAGATGAATAACAGAGATGGCAACAGCAGAGGCATAGGGAAGAAGAGAAGAATAACAAAAAACGGGAAAGAGACGAGCTTGTGGGATAGTATTGCTGGATCATTATTACATCAGAACTGGTCTTTAACATGCTTTGTCTGGCTAGTGTGGATGGTTACAACCATATTTATAATTATGCTCAAGCTTGGATCTTTACAGGTTTTAATCACGGTTCTAACAATTTAAGCCCTATCCACACTGGCTGGTAAAACCATGCCAGGACTGGGTTTAAGGGGAACTCTTTAAACATGTTTCCCATATTCTCTTTAAAGACCAGTTTAGATAAGGCCTTTGTGGGCTAGTCTCTGTGACTCTTAATAAGATGTATCCCATCTGGATTTAGAATAACCAAGAGAGGAACCAAAGCAGTCTCAGTTATAGCAAAGTTGAGAGTACACTAGCCTTTTGGGAGCAATCTCCACTATTTTGCTACTACTGGTGCACGACTACTACCCTAGTGGTAGCAATGGCAGGAGCACTAGCAGAGAAAAGGCACCCGTTTTTTTTATCGTGGTGTCCTCTAAACCTGCTTTAAGCAGGTCTGGCTACTGACATGGTACTTAAAATGCTGGTGGCTTGTGTGTTTTGTCTATACCACTTCTACCACCATATCTACCACTAATGGAGCTGCAGCTGGGGGAGTGAAATGGTGGGATATTTCCCCCATAAGTGTAATACAGACAAGGCCTAAGTGGTTTGGCATAAACAGGAACCGTTGAAGGAGGCTTCTTACCGGTTCTTCTTATAGCTGAGTCCATTCTCTCGGAAACCCTTCGCAAATGGATTGTTATCAATCTTCAGCTGGGTAACCTGTGATGGGGAGATAACAGAGGGAGAGAAGGAAATAGAAAGGAGAGAGAGATGGGAAGGTGGAGACACAAAGAGAAAGGAAGGGAGGAAGAAAAATGCAGAAAAAAGGAAATAGAGGGAGAGGAAGAGAGAAAAGACAGAGGAAAGCATGAGAAAGAGGAAGGAGGGGTAATGAGAGAAAAAGAGAAGTGAAGAGGAATAGAAAAAGGGGGAAGAATGAGGGAGGGGAGAGAGTGAAAAAGGCCATGTTAGTTATGTGGATATTCCCCAGTCTATTGGTGAAATGGCTTCAGAGTCAGACCATTCAAAAATGGTGGTTATTTAAGGAGCAAATAGGACAGGAAACCAGAAAGAGGAAAACAACAGAAACCTGGAAGATGAAGCTGGTGAAATCAGGGAACAATGAATGCTCCCCTCAAAGGCAATAGCCCACATGATCCTATTTCCCAAGCCCTTCACTTAAAACCAACAGGCTGGTTTCTGAGAGAATGAAAATTTTCCATATGACCACTAGAAACTTCACTGGTTTTCTTATTTTTGCTACTACAGGTTAACCAGGAAAAAGCAATCTCTCTTGTTATGGCACAATTATGTTCATGTCACATGCAAAGTTTGTGGGATATATTGTATTCTTTTTATATTTAGAGTGAATTTGGTGAAGAATATACAGTACATGCTAGAGTCAGCTACGGTGCTGTACAAGCTTGCCAATATAGCTCTGCCAATACACCCCAGTCCTGATGTTATTGCACCCTTGGCTATTCCTATACTGGGTCTTTCTTCAGATAAAACCATGGAAAATCATGGAGTATTTTTTGTGATGTGGGCAAATGTCATTAGCTACATTACCAAACTCACACTTTTAAATTTGTGCTCAGAGCTAGGATTTGAACCGAGGTCTCTAGGGTGTTAACTAATAAGCTACCTTTGTGTATTTTTAATAGCTTTAGCACCAGAGTACCTGAACCTTTCATAGATTCATAGATGTTTAGGTCAGAAGGAACCATTATGATCATGTAGTCTGACCTCCTGCACAACGCAGGCCACAGAATTTCACCCACCACTCCTGCGAAAAACCTCTCACCTATGTCTGAGCTATTGAAGTCCTCAAATCGTGGTTTAAAGACTTCAAGGAGCAGAGAATACTCCAGCATGTGACCTGTGACCCATGCCCCATGCTACAGAGGAAGGTGAAAAACCTCCAGGGCCTCTTCCAATCTGCCCTGGAGGAAAATTCCTTCCCGACCCCAAATATGGCGATCAGCTAAACCCTGAGCATATGGGCAAGATTCACCAGCCAGATACTACAGAAAATTCTTTCCTGGGTAACTCAGATCCCACCCCATCTAATATCCCATCACAGGCCATTGGGCCTATTTACCATGAATATTTAATTACCAAAACCATGTTATCCCATCATACCATCTCCTCCATAAACTTATCGAGTTTAATCTTAAAGCCAGCATACCCTTAATTTCCACCTCTTAGTGCTAATACTCATTTTGCTTGAAGGAAGCTTTATTTACCCCTGAATTGCCCCAGGTTCACAGAAAGTCACAGAGAAGATGGAAGGAGTCAGAGAAAAGCTACCTTGGAATTCTGATAGGCTGTCACAGCCATAAAAGTTGTTTCTGGGAACACAAAAGTGGCCACAGCATTCCAGGGCAGGGTGAGTGTATGTGCACTGGTCAGCACCACATGGAATCGTGGTTGGTATTTGTGCATTGAATGCAATATAATCTAAAACCAAAGAGAGAACAAGCAGTCAGGAGGATTTGATAACAATGTTGAACTCTGTATGGCATCACTGTGATGAACTCAATGTTCCTGGAAGAGTCACCTGGAAAGGCTTCAGATGCAGTAGCATGTTGCACACCACCACTTTTAAATAACTGCTCATGTGTAAGTGGAATACAGATGACATTTGCTCTAAAGGGAGTGGAAGTGAACGCCACGCCACACCACACTTAACCTGGAAGGTTTGACTTAAATAAACAAAAGTCTAGAATACATTTGAAACTTAGCTCTATCCATGGGCCTGATCTTACATTTGTTGGTTCTTTCCAACCTCTCTCTTCCCCCTCCGCTCCCAATCTCTTTGAATTGGGACCTCCTACTCCTGACCCACTTGCACTGCCCACTCACCATAGGTGATTAGGGGTGGAATTTGTCTACTTGTGCTGTTCCATCTCTCTGGAACTTCCCGCAGAGCTGTACACTGAAGTGAAAACCTTCCTTTTCACTTTAGTGTAGAACTGTCTCCACAGCTGTGGAGATGGTAATATGAAAAATGCTACTGTATAGAAAAATAGTTCATATGGTATGGGATTGCAATGGGGGAAGAGGATCTACAACAAATGAGATGTTTTTAGTCCAACAACGGAAACAGTAAAGGCCAATGTACCGCAGGGTGCATATTGGAAAGTAACACATGGCAGAACAGAGAGGTAGCAAAGCCTTCCTCTATGGCTCGGGTGTGAACACACCTCTAGGAACAGGTCCAGGTCCAATTCTGAGCATCTCACTACCGGAAATTTATTGCCAAACTGGAGAGAGGCTGGAAGGGCCATTTTATTAGAAGAGATTAAAATAGTTAATAGCTTGGTTAAGTGATGGTTATGGGGTGAGATAAGAAAGAGACATAACAGTGTACATATAAACACCAAGGAGGGAGAGGAATAATTTAGGGTGCTACAAAGGGGGGGCGGGTAACTAACAGCATAAGTAGGGATGAAAATGAGACAGGGAAAATTTAAGATGATCATCAGGAAAAAACATCCTGGCTCCGAGGTGTTAGGTGTGCAACACACTCCCAAAAGAAGGGGTGGAAGCCCCATTGCGTGGAACTTTTAAAAGTAGCCTGAACAAAGCAGCAATAGTAGGACTGTAGGGAACAAACCTGCCCTGGCAGGGAGATGGGTGAGGTATTCTAATAGGCCCTTTCATCAGGTATAATTCTGATTAATATTAATATCAGTTTTGGGCACATGAAAGAATTATTATTCTCCTTGTTGTGTATGAACAGCATGTCATGGCATTAGACGACTTCATAGTGCAGTGCTCCCTATAAACCAATGGTTTGTAGCACCACACATTTATTCTATGTACAAGTGAAATGGTCAGGCCTCTCCTTACATGTTCACACTGCTCCAGAGTATTGTTGGTGATCTTGAGTCTCTGGAAGGAGACTGGTTCTTTCATCCAGTGACTGCCAGGAGCTGGAGAATCTGGATGGAGGTAGAAGTGACTTGGGAAATGGGGATCAGCTTTTCCAACTGGCTCCCAGTGGCCACAGTGCCATTTATACCGAGCGTTGTCCAAAGGTACAATATCCACCAGCATCAGGTAGAGAGAGTGAGGGTTCAGGCCGGTAACAATCACTTTGCAAGGTGGGAACATACGTCTGCACAGAGGGAGAAGGAAGAGAGCAGAAAAAGATTTCATTGTATGCTTGATGTTTGCCCTCATCTGACGCACCAGCTCTTGTTTAGGGCCCTCACTTGAAGGAACTACAGTTCCTTGGGCGCTCAAGGTCCTGACTTTCTTGCACTGATAAATACAGGGGGCCAAATTCTCCCTTCAGTTACACCTATGCAACCCCCGTGAAGCTGTTTACCGCCTCTGTTGAGGGCCAGTGATAATAGAGGGCAGAATTTGTCCCGCTGTGTGTAATGAAAATCGAAAACCCAGATCAGACAATATACTGCAACAGTCCATATCAGGATCTGGAGAGCTCACATAGGGCACATAGCTGTAAAACTATTTAAAAGGGGGAGTACTTGCCACTCCTTTGAAAAAACACAGTGAGGTTGCTACCAAAGGCCCAGCATAATATCCATGCTTCTGCAGTGCATCCGAGCTACTGTCTTGGTCACTGTCCCTGATGGCGGGGGTATTACTACTCTTACTGGATCACACAACATGGGGCTTTCCGTTTAGTTCACCTTGTAGAGCTGTTGCCCAGGAATCATCTGACCCTCAAGTGAATGTTTTGGTCAGGGTGGTGTGCACCTTGCACACTCAGAGCACACTTTATAGTGTTATGCTGGATGTGCGAACTCATCACATTCATCTGGTGACCCTGGTCACTAGTAGGCAGACACAGCACTTGGCTGGCTTGACCCAGAGAACAGGTGAGAGACAGAAAGGTAAAGTAGTAGCTTCAGCTTTGCACAGCAGATGGCACCGAAGGTGGGATGTACCTAGGGTGGGTGAGTGAGGGTGGAAAGTAACATGCCACAGACATTTTTGGTGATACAGGTTTGCTCTCACCTGCCAGATTTGGTGATGATCATTTCAGTGCCAAGTGTGTAGAACTCCTCCCACAGTGCTTTGTTCTCCAGAGAGAGATGGACCCTGCCATAGGAACCATTTATGGAGGATGGAGGGAAGCAGCCCTTATTATGGAAGGAAGGGAGTTGTGAGCTATGAAGGGGCATCATCTGGAATTGAGGGAACAAGCCTCGGCATCTGCTGCATGGGGGGACAGCGTCACAGTCTCACAGGAGAAGGGGAGAAAAGCAAACGCATTAATGTACATTCTAGAGAGCAGCCCACACAGCTGGAACAAAAGCAGTCCTGCTGCAAATGGAACATGTAAGAGGAAGGGGAGAATCCCTGCCAGGAGAGCTGTGGCCCTTTACAGCTACGCCAGGGAGAACATCCTGCAGGCATGGTCACCTCCACCTCTATGCTTCTTGGCTGCAAGCACAGTGGGTCTCCTTGTAGGCACCGAGAGGCTTAGAACACCAACCCCAAATACTCTATTCCCAAGCGATCTGGTGAGCGGTACTGGCCACCAGTGTGACCAACACAGCAAGTTCAGGCTACCACCTTATTGGACTACTACAAGCCATGATTCCTTCACATTGAGGGCAAATGAGCTTGCCCACTGAGTCTGTGGCACAACTTCTGAGAAGCAACTAGTGGCAATGCTAGGAAAGACATGGCAGCACCATGTTAAGGTGGCCATACACATCAACTGGCCCTGCGCTGAGCAAGGCCATATTCCCCACCAACCATCATCTGCCCCACTTCCATTGACAGCGGTTTTGTCTCTCTCCTGGGTTCATTCACTCAAAACTATCTTTGCTGTGCATCAAAGCAGCCCAGGATTTTCAACACAGCCCCAACGATACCCTGAGAATTCTGGGGACAGAGGGAAGGTAACATGGGAAAACTGAATGAAACAGAGAAATACATGCTTATTATTCAACCACTCAAACAGCCCCATTCAACCTGCTCTAGGGCCAGCATTTTTGTCTTAGAAGCCACACTACGAAGGGCATCCTAGTGCCAGGCTGAGTGGATAGAGCCAGGAAGGCCACCCCAAAGCCTGCAGCGAGGCCTTTTGCTTGGTCTCTAGGAGAGGAACATGACAGAAATCTACTCAGACACAGCCTGGGTTGACAAAATCATGAGCATATTCAAGCACAGACTTGCAAGACTATTTTAGAGGAGGCAGAATGCTCACAGGTTAGGATCCAGGATTTCCCGAGCCATCTCTTACCTGGCATCAGCATTGGTGCCCTCTGTTGGTGGCCCAAGCTGCAGCTTTCACCATGCTGGTGCCTGTATCGGCACTGGTGCCTTGAGCCAGCGATATACAGGTCCCTTGAGGCATGAAGCATGGTGTAAGAACCTGGAGAGAGGCAGAAGGGCTTGGACTCCAGTGTTTGCCAAGAGAGGCAGGGAACAGCTTATAACTTGTGCAGGCAAACTTTCAAATTTGCCACAGGAACAGAAGGGGTAAAAGAGGGAGAAGTGAATGAAAGAGAGATGGGAAAGAGAAATAAGGGAAAGAGTCAATGAAAGGAGGCAATGGAGACAAAATGATAAAGATCCCGAGGATGTATACTGGCAATGCAGGCTTCTCTCTGCCTTTAGTATCCTCTCCCTGAACTCAGGGGTCTTGCCATTGGCTTTTGTATCCAGCACAGGAATGGCAGTAAGAAAATCCTATACTTCCACACCTCATAATTCACAAAACCCCAACTGTTTGCCCCCAAGGGAGGCATGATGCTGTCTGAATGTCGCTAGCTTCATACTGCACTCCCTCCACCAGCCCTGCGATTGGGTTAAAGGTGACCAGTGGGTGCCACATTATTGAGCAGGCTGGCACCCAGAGAGGTTTCAGTTCTCCCAAGGTGGCTCTGGAGGGCTGTGGAGGTATTAAAGCTGGCAGCCATCCTATTAAGGCTGACAAAAGATTGATCCAGGGATGAATGAAGCTATTTTATTGTCATTCCAAAGTGTGATGTTTACAGGCTGCTCTTCTCACAGCTTTCAGAGAGCTTCTGATGGCTCTCCAGGGAGGAGGGGGCTTCAGTTTATGCCAACAACATCCTCTCAGTGCCTTTAACTCCAGCACAGCATCCAAGACTCACTTCCTCACCTTCCAAGTCTCAACAAATTCCTGCTAAGATCAGGCCCCTGGTTCCAGAAATCAAAATCCTCTTTCCTGTCCCTAGGAGCAACTGCAGCTGAGAAACAGGGGACACCCTGTAACGGTATGTCTACACTACGAAATTAGGTCGAATTTATAGAAGTCAGTTTTTTAGAAATCGTTTTTATATAGTTGATTGTGTGTGTCCCCACACAAAATGCTCTAAGTGCATTAAGTGCATTAACTCGGTGGAGTGCGTCCACAGTACCGAGGCTAGCGTCGACTTCCGGAGTGTTGCACTGTGGGTATCCCACAGTTCCCGCAGTCTCCGCTGCCCATTGAAATTCTGGGTTGAGATCCCAATGCCTGATGGGGCAAAAAACATTGTCGCGGGTGGTTCTGGGTACATGTCGTCAGGCCCTCCCTCCTTCCCTCCCTCTGTGAAAGCAACGGCAGACAATCGTTTCGCGCCTTTTTTCCTGAGTTACCTGTGCAGATGCCATACCACGGCAAGCATGGAGCCCGCTCAGCTCACTGTCACCATATGTCTCCTGGGTGCTGGCAGACGTGGTACTGCATTGCTATACAACAGCAGCAACCCATTGCCTTGTGGCAGCAGACGGTGCAATAGGCCTGAAAACCATCCTCATCATGTCCGAGGTGCTCCTGGCCACCTTGGAAAAGTCGGTCAGGAGCTCCTGGGCAGACATGAGCGCAGGGACTAAATTAGGAGTGATTCGACCAGGTCATTCTCTTTAGTCCTGCAGGCAGTCCTATTATACCATCTTCTGGTGAGCAGGCAGGAGATGAGGATGGCTAGCAGTCCTATTGCACCGTCTTCTGCCAAGCAGCCAGGAGATGCGAATGGCTTGCAGTCCTACTGGACTGTCTGCTGCCAGCTAAAGATGTAAAAGATAGATGGAGTGGATCAAAACAAGATATAGACCAGATTTGTTTTCTATTCATTTGCGTCCCCCCTCCCTCCCTCCCTCCTTCCGTGAAATCAATGGCCGACAATCGTTTTGGTGATGTCTGACGGGGCACCTTGAAAACTTTAATGGAGATTCAGTCCTGCCTGAAATACTAGAGGGAGGGATACCTTAGTGGGTTGAGCACTGGCCTGCTAAACCCAGGGTTTTGAGTTCAATTCTTGAGGGGGCCATTCTGTGTGACAGTTGTTTTTGTTTCTCCTTGATGTAAAGCCACCCCCTTGGTTGATTTTAATTCCCTGTAAACCAACCCTGTAAGCCATGTCGTCAGTTGCCCCTCTCTCCGTCAGAGCAACAGCAGACAATCATTCCGCGCCTTTTTTCCGTGCAGACGCCATACCACGGCAAGCATGGAGCCCGCTCAGATCACTTTGTCAATTAGGAGCATATTAAACACCACACGCATTATCCAGCAGTATACGCAGCACCAGAATCTGGCAAAGCGAAACCGGGTGAGTAGGCGATGTCAGCGCGGTGACGAGAGTGATGAGGACATGGACACAGACTTCTCTCAAAGCACGGGCCCTGGCAACGTGGGCATCATGGTGCTAATGGGGCAGGTTCATGCCGTGGAACGCTGATTCTGGGCCCGGGAAACAAGCACAGACTGGTGGGACCGCATAGTGTTGCAGGTCTGGGACGATTCCCAATGGCTGCGAAACTTTTGCATGTGTAAGGGCACTTTCATGGAACTTTGTGACTTGCTTTCCCCTACCCTGAAGCGCCAGAATACCAAGACGAGAGCAGCCCTCACAGTTGAGAAGCGAGTGGCAATAGCCCTGTGGAAGCTTGCAATGCCAGACAGCTACCTGTCAGTCGGGAATCAATTTGGAGTGGGCAAATCTACTGTGGGGGCTGCTGTGATGCAAGTAGCCAACGCAATCAAAGATCTGCTGATATCAAGGGCAGTGACCCTGGGAAATGTGCAGGTCATAGTGGATGGCTTTGCTGCAATGGGATTCCCTAACTGTGGTGGGGCCATAGACAGAACCCATATCCTTATCTTGGCACCGGAGCACCAAGCTGGCGAGTACATAAACCGCAAGGGGTACTTTTCAATAGTGCTGCAAGCACTGGTGGATCACAAGGGACGTTTCACCAACATCAACGTGGGATGGCTGGGAAAGGTACATGACGCTCGCAACTTCAGGAACTCTGGTCTGTTTCAAAAGCTGTAAGAAGGGACTTTATTCCCAGACCAGAAAATAACCGTTGGGGATGTTGAAATGCCTACAGTTATCCTTGGAGACCCAGCCTACCCCTTCATGCCATGGCTCATGAAGCTGTACACAGGCAGCCTGGACAGTAGTCAGGAGCTGTTCAACTACAGGCTGAGCAAGTGCAGAATGGTGGTAGAATGTGCATTTGGATGTTTAAAAGCACGCTGGCACAGTTTACTGACTCAGTTAGACCTCAGCGAAACCAATATTCCCACTGTTATTACTGCTTGCTGTGCGCTCCACAATATCTGTGAGAGTAAGGGGGAGACATTTTTGGTGGGGTGGGAGGTTGAGGCAAATCGCCTGGCCACTGGTTACGTGCAGCCAGACACCAGGGCGCTTAGAAGAGCACAGGAGGGCGCGGTGCGCATCAGAGAAACTTTGAAAACCAGTTTCATGACTGGCCAGGCTATGGTCTGAAAGTTCTGTTTGTTTCTCCTTGATGAAACCCCCCGGCCCCTTGGTTCACTCTACTTCCCTGTAAGCTAACCACACTCCCCTCCTCCCTTCGATCACCGCTTGCAGAGGCAATAAAGTCATTGTTGCTTCACATTCATGCCTTCTTTATTAATTCATCACACAAATAGGGGGATAACTGCCAAGGCAGCCCGGGAGGGGTGGTGGAGGAGAGAAGCACCGGGAGGGTTGGTGGAGGAGGGAAGGACAAGGCCACACAGCACTTTAAAAGTTTAAAACTTTAAAACTTAAAAACTTTAAAACTTATTGAATGCCAGCCTTCTGTTGCTTGGGAAATCTTCTGGGGTGGAGTGGCTGTGTGGCTGGAGGCCCCACAACCGTGTTCTTGGGCATCTGGGTGAGGAGGCTATGGAACTTGGGGAGGAGGGCGGTTGGTTACACAGGGGCTGTAGCGGCGGTCTGTGCTCCAGCTGCCTTTCCTGCAGCTCAATCATATGCTGGAGCATATTAGTTTAATCCTCCAGCAGCCTCAGCACTGAATCCTGCCTCCTCTCATCATGCTGCTGCCACCTTTCAGCTTCAGCCCTCTCTTCAGCCCACCACTTACTCTCTTCAGCCCGCCACCTCTCCTCCCGGTCATTTTGTGCTTTCCTGCACTCTGACATTGTCTGCCTCCACGCATTCATCTGTGCTCTGTCAGTGTGGGAGGTCAGCATGAGCTCAGAGAACATTTCATCGCGAGTGCATTTTTTTCTCCTTCTAATCTTCACTAGCCTCTGGGAAGGAGAAGATCCTGTGATCCTTGAAACACATGCAGCTGGTGGAGAAAAAAAAAGGGGACAGTGGTATTTAAAAAGACACATTTTACAGAACAATGGGTACACTCTTTCATGGTAAACCTTGCTGTTGTTAACATTACATACATAGCACATGTGCTTTCGTTCCAAGGTCGCATTTTGCCTCCCCCCAGCGTGTGGCTAGCCCCTTCCCCTGTGGCTAACAGCGGGAAACATTTCTCTTCAGCCACAGGCAAACAGCCCAGCAGGGACGGGCACCTCTGAATGTCCCCTTAAGAAAAGCACCCTATTTCAACCAGGTGACCATGCATGATATCACTCTCCTGAGGATAACACAGAGAGATAAAGAATGGATGTTGTTTGAACGCCAGCAAACATACACTGCAATGCTTTGTTCTACAATGATTCCTGAGTACGTGCTTCTGGCCTGGAGTGGTAAAGTGTCCTACCATGGTGGACGTAATAAGGCTGCCCTCCCCAGAAACCTTTTGTAAAGGCTTTGGGAGTACATCCAGGAGAGCCATGAATGCCAGGGCAAATTAATCATTAAACATGCTTGCTTTTAAACCATGTATAGTATTTTAAAAGGTACACTCACCAGAGGTCCCTTCTCCACCTGGCGGGTCTGGGAGGCAGCCTTGGGTGGGTTCGGGGGGTACTGGCTCCAGGTCCAGGGTGAGAAACAGTTCTTGGCTGTTGGGAAAACCGGTTTCTCCGCTTGCCTCATCATCATCTTCCTCGTCCCCAAAACCTGCTTCCGTGTTGCTTCCATCTCCATTGAAGGAATCAAACAACACGGCTGGGGTAGTGGTGGCTGAACCCCCTAAAATGGCATGCAGCTCATCATAGAAGCGGCATGTTTGGGGCTCTGACCTGGAGTGGCTGTTCGCCTCTCTGGTTTTCTGGTAGGCTTGCCTCAGCTCCTTAAGTTTCAAGCGGCACTGCTTCAGGTCCCTGTTATGGCCTCTGTCCCTCATGCCCTGGGAGATTTTGACAAACGTTTTGGCATTTCGAAAACTGGAACGGAGTTCTGATAGCACGGATTCCTCTCCCCATACAGTGATCAGATCCCGTACTTCCCGTTCGGTCCATGCTGGAGCTCTTTTGCGATTCTGGGACTCCATCATGGTCACCTCTGCTGATGAACTCTGCACTCACCTGCAGCTTGCCACGCTGGCCAAACAGGAAATTGAAATTCAAAAGTTCGCGGGCCTTTTCCTGTCTACCTGGCCAGTGCATCTGCGTTGAGAGTGCTGTCCAGAGCGGTCACAATGGAGTACTCTGGGATAGCTCCCGGAGGCCAATATCGTCTAATTGCGTCCACAGTACCCCAAATTCAACCCAGCAAGGCCGATTTCAGCGCTAATCCCCTTGTCGGGGGTGGAGTAAGGAAATCAATTTTAAGAGCCCTTTAAGTTGAAAAAAAGGGCTTCGTCGTGTGGAGGGGTGCAGGGTTAAATCGATTTAATGCTGCTAAATTTGACCTCAACTCCTAGTGTAGACCAGGGCTAAGATTTCTTCTACCCTGGCCTACCTCCTGGGAATTCAAATACCAAGGCTGCCCAGGTCCAGATTAAGGCTTCCCACACAGGTAGCGGCACCTGTGACATAGGCACTGATCCACTGAGAGCAGGAATGGGATTCAATAGCTCTTCATCCAAAGGGCTCTGCATAGGCGACACAGCCACTTTATGAAGCAAAGCGCTTGGTAACATGTAGCTGGAGAAGAAAAAGCAGCAGACCATGGAGGCCACTGGGAGATGGTTTTAAAAGTGATTTTTGCACTGAAAGCTTTCTGAGACATTTATCATCTGTGGCCCCACAACCATACAGGTCTGATTCCTGCTCCTACTGAAGTGGCATCAGGACTGGGCTGACGGAGCTGGGCAGCAGATCAAGACTGAGGCCACCACAAGACTCCGAAGGAGAGAAGTGGGGGAGGAGAGGCTAGGAGGGCTCTATAGTCCCCCCTCTCGAGTAACCCACAAACTGGTGCCTTTGGACTCTCTAGACACTTGTGCCCACAGAGGTCATCACCTACCTCCTGGTTCTACTTCCTGGCTCCAGTCATCTGAGATGGGTCAAGTTACATAAAGTTAACACACTTATCACACAACAGGATCAGTATCCATTGTTATGGAGGGTGCCAGCCACTCAAACACTGGAAGAGTGGAGTGTAGGTTACGTGCAGCTACACACTCCAATGAAAGGGAGGCTGTGTCCACACAGCAGTGTGTAGCTATGAGGCGGTGTAAGGCTCTGTCATGGGGAGGCAGGGAGAAGGGCTTGGCCGTGGGGAGCTGTGCCAGAGCCTTTTCCGCTGCAGCACTGGACACCTCTGGCAGGGGGAGCTGCCGGAGTCCTTCCCCACTACCTCCCCCTTGCCAGAGTCTATCACTAAGGCAAGGAAAGGCTACGACTGCAGGACACTACACTGCTAAAAATAGCGAAGACATGGGAGGCACTGCTTGGCCATCTTGAGAGCTGTGTAGGATACATACCTTAGGGCAGAGGTGGGCAAACTACGGCCTGCAGAACCGTCCGGGGAGGTTCGCCCCCCGGCCCCTCCCCCGCTGTTCCCCCTCCCCTGCAGCAATGCCGCCGCGCAGGCAGCGGGGCAGCAAGCTCCTGCTGCTCTGAGCGGCATGGTAAGGGGGTGGTGGCGGTGCGCAAATGTGGTGGTGGTGGGGTTAGGTAGCAGGTCCTGGGGGGCAGTCAGGGGACAGGGAGCAGGGGGTGGTTAGGGGCGGGAAGTTCTGGGGGGTAGATAGGGGACAGGGAGAGGTTGGATGGGGTGGAGGTTTTGGGGCAGTCAGGGGTCGGGGAACAGGGGGGCTGGAGAGGGCGTGGGAGTCCCTGGGGCGGGCAGCGGTTTGGGGTGGGGGTCCCAGGAGGAGGCAGTCAGGGGACAGGAAGTGGGAGGGGGTGAATAGGGTACAGCCTTCCCTACCCGGCCCTCCGTACAGTTTCGCACCCCAATGTGGCCCTCGGGCCAAAAAGTTTGCCCACCCCTGCCCTAGGGCTCATGTCTCTACTCTAGTCGCCTAAGCAGTGCATCACCCTCTACACTGCTATTTGTACCCATGCTAGCTGGGCATGAAGTGTCTGTACTCTACATGCCGCCACAAATGTAGCTCTACCTTGAGAAAGCCATTTGGGTTCATGTTTTACAAAAGCAGTATTGCCAACCCAAGTTTCAGCATTGTGAATCAGCACCCCACCCCCCAATCACAAGAGCAACTTAAAAATCAAATAATCCATTTTCAAGTTCTTTTTCTTTGCTTTCAGGTTTTAACCTTTAGGTTTCCATTTTTTAAGCCTTTCTCCACATTCATGAGGGCTAGAAACTTTCATTAAAAGAACAGTAAACTCAGAGTCCTATGGACTCACACGGCTCCAAGAGTTAGGGCTTTATATTGCAATGACTTGTGATAAAGGAAGCAGGAGTTGGCAGCACTTATCAGTTTTTTAAACACCGATTTGCTGATTTTTAGCAATTTTTTCCTTGTACATTTATAAGTAAACTCTATTATTTTAATATACTGTATTTATTTTAATGGAAGAAAATCATCAGGCAATAACAGTCAAACCAGAACCATTTATCTAACATGTTCCTCTCCCTGTGAGCTTTGTGGAGTTAGACCACATTTGTATATGTTTTTCACAAAACAGAACCCCAGTCGATGAGGCTTGCAATACAAATCCTCCCCACCATTTGCTCTCTCTGTCTATAATAGAGGTGCCCTAACAATCGAAATGTTTTTCTGAGACCCTCACCCAAACTTTGGAGTGTAGATAAAATGGGATCCAGGTCTGAGAAAAACTTTTATTATGGTTTTGCTCTTACTGACTATCTGGAGCTTCCCAAGGGAGGGAATATCCAACCACATCATGGTCATCATCACACCTTCCTTCCATGACACCAGGGGTTACAAGCAGCTACTTTAAATGCTTCATTATTTCTCTCTTATGAGAGAGATGATGAGACCAGAGTGGGAGTTTATGCTCAGTAATGGTCCATAACTGCTTAAAAATTACCTGACCATCTTGGTCTCATTATTTGTCTGCCAGCTATAGGGAACTGAAGTTGACGCTGAAATTCGTATTTTAGTAACGTTATCACGTAACTCTGTACCAAATAGAATTAGCACCAGACAATCAACTGACATTTGATCAAGAAAAGTTTTGAAATGCAAGTGGAGTGAAAACACTGCAGGAGGTGACCATTTTAAAGCAAACTCCAACCAGCCCAAAGAACACTCCGTTGTGTGCCGGACGATTCCACCCCACCTTTATTAGAAGACCCACATCTGCCCAACAACTGATTTTTGTCAGTCCGACGGGTTTCATTGTAGAACTTCTGCCAGTCAGAAACCAGCTTTAACCCCCTCACCTCCCAACAAGCTTGTGCTCTTATGGATAAGCTCGCTCATATCTGGCTGAAGGACACAATAGGTCTCTTCTGAATCAATCAAATTCGGCAGAACTTCAATAATGGCAGAGAGGGTAAATCTGTCTCACTGTACAATGCTGCATCAGACAGACTTATTAAATCAAGGTCAGTATTTTGGGTGCAAGGGAAAAATCCTTGTAACAGAGTAATATTACAGCATCAGTGTCTCCTGCTTTGGAAACGTGTTGCTTTGCTGTTCACGTAGCAGCAGGAGACCATTCTACCAGAACAATGTGCTAATGCCATCGACATTTCTTAAACTCCGCCATCTGGTTTCGGAGAACTGTCTTCAGGCAAGGCTGTTTCAAGTAAAAAATAAAAACAGGACATAATGGATGTTAGCAGGACTTCAGGAGAGATTACGAGATATAGAGAACTTTAGCTGGGGAAAGAGAAAAAAATCCCAGTGAATTTATAATGAGAGAAAAGTGAAGAGCATTGGTGTTTCTCTACTGAATCATTCCAGGATCTCAGCAATTAAACCTAGAGGTTCTCCAAAAAATTAGCTGTGGAGTATCCCTTAAGAACAGATGCTAAATCAGCCGATAATCCCCTTGTGAATCTTCACCAGAACCTTGCTCAAGATCATCGATCCTGATGAAACCCAAATGGATTTCTGTACTCTGGCTGTTCAGTTGAGTCACTGGTATAAATTAATCTCAATAATTACATCATCCATCCATGAAAAACAGAGAAGAAAATAACAGATTGGATCAAATATTAAAAAGCAAAATTACAATCTGTTCCAAATGCATAAAAAAAAAGAGTCCTAGCTTTAGTTGATGGATGACAAATTATTCTTGTCAAAGCATTTTTCTGTACACATCTATGACATCCTGGATCCAAGATCTCAAAGCACTTTACAAATATTAATTATTCCTCACCACAGCTTGGTGAGATAAGCATGTATCATTATCCCCATTTTACAGATGGGGAAATAGAGGCATAAGCTTAAAGGCCGCACAGTGAGCCAGTGGCAGAGCTGCGACCAAAACTCAGGTCTCCTGACTTCCAGTTCTATGCTTCAGCCATTAACTCAATGCTCTTTAAATGAGAAGGAAAAGACATTAATGATTACAAAGATCCAACTTTACAGAGTAACCCAGCATCAACTTGTGTCCAGTCTAAGGGAGTGAGATACCTCCACTTCCACTGCTGCTGCTTTGAAAGCCACCAGGAATTTATCACCATAAAAGCTTCAGCCTTTGCAGATGGGGAGGAAGGCTGTTAAACAACTAGATGTGCCCGACAAAGTCCAGATGCCATTTACCTAGGTATTACCCAGAGACAATACTGCTAAATGGAATTTCATTTCATGCTTTCCACCTTGGGGTTTACCCCAGTGTTCCTGCTGTTGCCCCAGGGATCTCTTCATCGCCACCATATTTCTGGCCAAGGAGAACAGAACGTAAATGGCTTTGTAGTCCCAGAAAACTGTTCCTAAGTTTGCTAGAGTTGCCATAACTGAGTGGTCTCTCTGCCAGGTGTGGAGATCACTGCCTTGGTAGATCTTCCAGCTCCTGCTGACATTAGAAGCTGGATAAGGGGTCAGGTAAATAAAAAAAAAACTTATTCTCCACTGGGGGTTAAATTATGGGGAAAAAATTGCAGGGATGCTCTTCCAGTCTCCGCCCACTCAAAAATGAGCTGCCTCTCCCAGTACATTGACATGTTGTTCCAAATAGGATGATGCATGTTCTGTTGGGCTTGACATCTTTTCACTGGGGTCTGCATGCACCCATGGGTTCTGCTGAATCCCTTGGGCTTAGCTCAGCCTCAGAGGCAGTGCTGGGCTCCTTGAGCCTTGCTTTCCCATGGTGAAACGCAGATTTCTTTGTTTGGCTCTAGTAGGCTCTTTTTTGACTGAGGGGAAAAATAAATGGTGTCGTCTCCTAAATGCTATCAATTGTGGCACCAGAAAGAGATGTCCATGACAGTAGCTTGTGCAGATCTTTATAATATGATCACCCCGCTCCTTTCTTACATGCTTTGGTTGACAGTGAAATAGTTAATATTATTGATATTCAAATTATCACTTGGCTTCTGAGTTATGACCTCACGGAGATGATTGGGGACAGTTCACATCTCTCCCAGAGCTACTGTTTCAGGATCTATGAAAATTCAGGCATACACCAATGCATCAGTTACACTTGTCATGTTTTGAAGGTTTTCTTCAAAACACCAAGAGACAGAAACTAAGAAAACTTAGAGAGAGTCAGGATCACAAGATGGTAACTCAAGAAAAATATCACCTACACTTGTACCTCAACCTCAGGTTCTCCTGTATGGTAGCTCAGAATATTAACTGGCCATAGGGCTGACCCAGAATGTCCATTTTATGCCATCTCAAAGCCTTTATTGCATTTAAGCTGCCCTTGATTACAGACAGGCATTATTCTTATTTCTCTCACGAGCAGCTAGTAAATTGTCCCACAGCTCAATATGCACTTTTCATTGTCTCCCACCTTACAACAGAAATCAGAGATGGAAAAGCCTTATTAGCTCATCCAATCCATCATTTATGAACCAATGCAGGATTACATCCTCTATTACATTATATTCTCCAGTACCTTTTCCAGTCAAGCAGCGAGGCTTTCATCAGTATCCTTGAGAGATTATTCCACCATGATCTCAATGTTGGGCAATTTTTCCTCATATTCACATTCAGCCTTAAGTTCTCTTTACTTGTCAGGTATTTTCTGGATAAGGTTACCCAATATTTATTTGCAGAATTCTATATTGAAGTGGGTGGGAGCTAACGTACACCCTGAATTAGAAGGTGCCCTTTGTTTGCATACCATCCCACATGTCTAACGCAAAAAGCCAGAAACTTTCCCCATGCACACCTTTGTGTGGCTTTACAGATAAATAAAGGAGGTGGTGAGTAAAAATGTATCAAAAGAAATTTGACCCAACAAAGCGGATGACAGTAACTTAAGGAAAGGGGGTCAGATAATGCAGAGTTACTGTTCTAGCTTTTAGCGTCCAATCACAAATAAAGATGTAAATTGATAGCACCAAATGAGTCCTAGACATTTACCCATACCTGAAAAATCAGTCGATGCATTTGGTATGATTGTCACTTTCTGCTTGAAGAGGCTCAGTATAGGAAAAGGAGCAGCATGCAGGTCAGAATTAAAGTTCATCAAGCCTCTAGCAACCTAAGAGTGTAGTAGTAGAAACGTAGGTCATTATTAAAAGTGCATCAACAAAATTGAATAGTGGACCAAGACCGGAGAAGTGGAAACCAGCAGCTGGCCATTAGGGAAAGAAGTGAAGGTTTCCCACCATGAAGATGTTGGGTGGGGCTGAGAAAGGAGTCTTGAGTGTCGGAAGCATAAGCAGAACAATTTATCCATGTTGGAAAATCCCTCACGTACCTAAGTCAGCACCAGTACCCCTCCTCCGCATAATCCTTAAAATTTAGCTAGCTCTTACTAACTCACATAACCTCAGTAGCTTCCACTGCCAGCCTCTGATCACACTATAACTTCCTACTAACGAGTACTTCAAAGACTGAAGTGCTCCTGTTAATGAAAAATTCATCAGATTATCACTCACCTTAACTTTGCTCTCATTGTCAGAAGTCTCGAAGCCATCCTTGACCTCAAACTATGTCACCAAAAAATCAATCCCCTAACTGACATTGTTATATCAGCAAAAGTTTCTAGTGTAGACCTGGTCTTAGGCTCCTAGGTGTCTATTTCCTTTTTGCAAATGGGGTTAGGTGCTTTTTCAAATTTTATCCAAGGCGTCTGCATCCAATTTAGAACTACTTTCCTCTTAATGCTCCATGGACATGCCCCTTCTGATCCTCTAGGACAGGGGTGGCCAATCTGTGGGTCTTCAGAAGTTAATATGTGGCTCCTTGTATAGGCATCGACTCTGGGGCTGGAGCTCCAGGCGCCAACTTTCCAATGTGCCAGGCGGTGCTCACTGCTCAACCCCTGGCTCTGCCACAGGCCCTGCCCCCAACTCAACCCCTTCGCACCCCCTCCCTTGAGCCTGCCATGCCCTCGCTCCTCCCCCTCTGCCCCAGAGCCTCCTGCACGCCATGGAACAGCTGATCAGGGAGGTGTGGGGAGGAAGAGGGAGGCGCTGATTGGCGGGGCTGCCAGTGGGTGGGAGGCGCTGGGAGGAGCTGATGGGGGCTGCTGGCGTATTACTGTGGTTCTTTGGCAATGTACATTGGTAAATTCTGGCTCCTTCTCAGGCTCAGGTTGGCCACCCCTGCTCTAGGAGTTCATGTCCCCCTGCAACTCTCCACAGAATCACTCACTCATCTTCTCTAATTTTACTTTCCTCTTTGACCTCTCTATTGACTCTCTCATGTTGTGTTGGGGGAGTGGGTGATGCTCATTACCTTGTGCTGTTACCCTACCTGGATTTCTCTTCTTCCTATGAGTCACAACCATTCTCTTTCTCGAGGGCTGCGTCTACACTGGACTTTCGTAGGTAAAACTTTTGTCGTTCAGGGGTGTGAAAAAAACACCCGCCCGAATGACAAGTTTTAACGACGAAAAGTGCTGGTGTGAACAGTGCTTTGACAATGTGAGAGCTCTCCCGCCGACAAAGCTACCACCGCTCATTGGGTGTGTAACTTTTTTTGTCGGTGGGAGAGCTCTCTCCTGCTAACAAAGAGCAGCTACACTGTGCGCCTTTTAACGGCACGGTTGTAGTGGCACAGCTGTGTCGCTAAAAGGTGCCTAGTGTAGACATAGCCTAAATCTCACCTTGAAGACTTCCTTTTCTCCTCAGCTGAGAATGACTCTCTGCAAAGCTGTTTCCGATAGTCTGCACTATGAATGGTATAAAAATGGTTGTTAGAGACACAAAGTGGACGAGGTAATATCTTTTATTGGACCAACTTCTGTTGGTGAGTGAGACAAGCTTTTGAGCTACACAGAGCTTGTCTCTCTCACCAACGGAAGTTAGTCCAATCAAAGATATTACCGCACTCACCTTGTCTGACACCCTGTTACCAACATGGCTACAACAACACTGCATCATATAAAAATGGTGAGATTTTCTAAAGGAATCTAAAACCTCCTACAGAAGATGTCTTTTTCCCCCCAGTTTACTCTGGTTGACTCTGAAGCAAAGACTCCCAGTATGCTGCCTATTTTGCTTATATACTATATCAGTTGTATCATTCATGTGGACTTTCCTTTTAGTCACTTGTAACTTTGTCTCAAATCTTTCACTTGGACTGAATCTATATCAGTGAAATTAATTTAATTTTTGTTCATGGTCATTTTCACTTTCAGGTTCTTAGGGATTGTCTACACTTAAAAACATTGGTTGACATAGCTATGGTGCTCCGGGATGTGAAATATCCAACCCCCTCAGCTCTGTAGCTATACCAACCTAGTTGTGTAGAATGCTTCCATGGACCTACCTGTTGCTTGGAGAGGTGAAGTTTCTACAGGGACGGAAACAGCCCTTCTATCACTGTAGTCTGCATCTGTCCTAGGGGGTTATGGCAGCATAGCTATGGTGCCGCAGCTATGCTGCTATAGTCCACATAATGTAGACATGGCTTTAGTGGCCAGGGTTGCAAACATAGAAAGGTAATGTATATTTGTTCTAAAATATCTGTTTTTGCTAGATTTTTTTTTAATTGGGGAAACATTTCTTAAAGGTTTATAAATAGCTTGATTTTATAAAATTTAAATTTGTGACCAAATGTAAGTTGGCAATATCCCTTAATATGAACATTAAGCGTAATGAGGCAGAAATAGAGTTCTTTAACTAGTGTATCCTTAACTTCTGCATTTGAACACTGTATTAAGCTACTCTAGATTTCTATTAAGAGGGTTCCTGGTACCATATACAGCACAGGTCCTGCTTCTGTACGGAAATTAATGACATGAGTTGCTTCATTGAAGTCAATGGGACTAGTCACATGGTTATGTACCTTGCTGGATGTGTGTCATATTTCAAAAAATGCTATTTTTTCTTTCTGCAATTTCTCTGGCACCTTTTGCACCCACTTTTTTGTTTCAAATTTAGCTATAATTACCAGATCGTATGAGGGCTGGTGCACTGTGCTGTCTTGAATGTGAACTGCAATCGTTACTATGCTGACATATTCACAACTCTCCATTTTCATCCAAATAGATTTCTCTACGAGTTTCACCGAGATTGCAACAGGCATCTCAGTTCTGGATTTCTCATCCCATTAAATAGTCCAAGTACAGTGGAGAAAAAGTATAAACACATACTATTGACCCTTCTCTTTTACTTCAGCTATCAACTGCCTAAAAATAAGTCCAGTAATCTAGACATTAATGTCTCTGAATTGCCATTGCCCAAACAGCCATTTTAATGATGTGCAGTTGTTAAAGGACCTTATGTCTGCTTCTTAACAGCTGCCAATACACATGTCCAAGGAGCTCAGCCTTAGAAGTCATTCACTGTCCTGCAGAGGGAGAGCTGCAGTGCTCAGACAGGGCTAAGCACCTGTTATCCAAGTTGAATAGGGACATATTTGCAGCCAACAGGGAGGCAAGGGAAGAGATCAAAGGATTAAATTGGCTCTGAGGCTGCAGTCTTCCTCTTTGGTAAAACTTCATTGCTTTCTTACTTTTTACAGGCCTTCAAAAACAGTGTATTACTAACACTCAGAGAAAACTGATGGCAAAGGTCAGGCAGGAGCATCCCATGGTTGGGAGAACTGTAGCTCAGCTCATATGGAGCTTAAAGACCCTCAGACTGCGCAGAAGCATGGAGCATCAATATGGAAAAAGACACCTGCTGAGCAAATGCTCTCTGCCAGTTTGGCTTCTATCAGAAATTCCAAATAATTTCTCGTCTTACATTTAAAATAGCCAGTGCTTGACGGCACTGGCTAAGTGCCTGTGCTTCTAACCAAAGAGGTGGAACTTCCGGTGTTCAGCTTCCTACATTTGCAAAACAAGGATATTAATGGTACTTTGGGCTCAGCAGTGCAACACGGAGCACGTACAGTTCTTCTGGAATTCAGGACCAGCTCTAGGCACCAGCAAAGCGAGCATGTGCTTGGGGCGGCACATTTCCAGGGGCGGCGTTCCGGCCATCCTTCCCCCTTCCCGGCCCCGCGCAGTCAACCAATGAGCTGCTGTGTGGGGTGGGGCGGCAGGCTCAGTGCAGAGGTCCCGGCCCGGGGGCGGTCCCTGCCTGGCCCCCCACCGCCGGGGAAGCGGGGCGATGCGGCTCCTCTCTCCCTGCCCGCCCCATCACAAACGGCGGAGGAGCCGGAGCGGACCACAGCCCGGGATCAGGGCAGGACCCACGCCCAGTAAGGGACCCACTGCCCCGGGCGGCTCGGCGCTGGGCGGGCGCCCCTGGTCCGCCCCCCTCCCCGTGGCGGACCTACCCCCCAGCCGCTCTGTCGGTTACTGTCCCCTCTGTGGGGGTGGGGCCGGGTCTGAGATCGGACTGGAGGCCCACGGGCGGGATGTACAGCTCCGAACTCCTCACTCCAAACACTGCTATAGCATTACGCATTCTTTTATCATTACCAGTATCAGTGGCTTCTGGTGAGTGCAGTTTCTCAAAACTGACATTACTAAAAAATTATTTGAGGTCCACCATGTCTCAAAATCATTTGTCAGGACTTGCGTTAATTTCAATTGAAAGTACCATTGCAAAAAATTTAGATTTCACTGAATTATTGAAAGACTACACAAGTATAAAAACCAGAAAAATTCAGTTCATATACATTCTTTTAATTTATGAGAAACTGGGCGCACCGGAAGACATTAACGTTTTTCATTACTGTGTATAGTTGAACCCAAATTGTTTTTAATTGTAATTTTGTTAAAATTAAATGAGTACACTAATAGGAAATTGTTTTATTTCACTAACTACAAATTCCCTGTTTTCATTTTTTTAAAAATTTTGAACAGTCAAAAAAAAGCCCAAACCAAAACAAAACCATTGCAAAGTGCAAATGTGTAAAAGCCAAAAAAAAAAAAGGGGGGGGGGCGGCCAAAATTTTTTTTGCTTGGGGCGGCAAAAAACCTAGAGCCGGCCCTGCTGGCATTGATCTTTTGAAATAACAAATCCTGAAGTTTGCAGTGTTGTTGTAGCCATATCGGTCCCAGGATATTAAAGAGACAAGAAGAGAGACATAAGACCTGAAGAAGAACTCTGTGTAAGCTTGAAACCTTCTCTCTCTCAGGTGCAATAAAATAGATGACCTCAATTCTGAAGTTGTCATTTTGTTCATGAAAGCCTGACTGAAAACTCTCCTTTCACCAGTTCTGCTTTGCTGCAAGACAACAAATCAGAGCCTTTATTATGCTCTCAGCAGAGCTAATTTACTTATTGGGACATGGAAGGAGTTTCCAGCACTGCCATTTATTGGGGAACTCAAAGCAGTATTGTTGTTTCACTGAACTTGAACTGAAGAGTTGAAAGCATTTAAAGCTTAACACTGCATGTTTACATGGTAAACTGTGTAACTTTCACTATGAATTTCTAGATCTTCACATATTTTAAACTCTAGCAAGTCTAAGTTAATGGAAATCTCCAGTCTACTATCTAGAAGACAACCCAGACTGATGATTGCTAGACTTCTGGAAAAAAAAAAAAAGTTAAAAAACCCGCAGTACAAGAATGTTTGTTTATATTCTTAACTGAGCCAACTACTAAGTTTGAGAAAGTTTAACTAAGTTTGAGAAAGCACCCTGAGCCCTCTCCTTCATGAGGAAAAACGTTAATGTAATCTTATTTCAGAAGTTATTCTTTATATGTACACATGCATTTAGCAAGAAAAATAACAAGTGCCTACATAACTAATAAGGAGTATAAAATGTGGGGTATGCATCTGTGAGACATTACAGGGAACCAGAGGGTGGTTTTAAATATAAGCAGCACTTTTTTGTTCATAAAACATTAGGTACTTATGGTTTATATGTAATATAATACTAAAGCAAGTATGATGTGGCAGCATATACACAGAGTATTTGAAAATAATAAGCCTTGCCCCAGTTTTGTAACCGTTCCATCTGAGCAGATCCCTATGCCAGGTCCAGTCTCACTTGACTCAAAGGGGTTGAAAGTGGGTTCAGGGATCTGCTTATGCAGATCAGATTGCAGGATTGGTGCATAGTTAAGAGATTAAGGGTATGAGCTTTTATTTCTGAGGCAGGCAAAATTCCTGTTGGTTTAGAGGGGACTTCTGCCTGTCAAAGATAATGGAATCAGACCCTTATTGTCCTGATTCTCAAAGGGTCTTGAGCAGCAGTAAATCTCAGTGAAGTCCATTATTATTTCTATTATAAAAAGAAAAGGAGGACTTGTGGCACCTTAGAGACTAACAAATTTATTTGAGCATAAGCTTTCGTGAACTACAGCTCACTTCATTGGCTGCATTCAGTGGAAAATACAGTGGGGAGATTTATATACACAGAGAACATGAAACAATGGGTGTTACCATACACACTGTAAGCGGTAATAGCTCACCTTACCTGATCACTCTTGTACAGTATGCATGGTAACACCCATTGTTTCATGTTCTCTGTGTATATAAATCTCCCCACTGTATTTTCCACTGAATGCATCCGATGAAGTGAGCTGTAGCTTATGCTCAAATAAATTTGTTAGTCTCTAAGGTGCCACAAGTCCTCCTTTTCTTTTTGTGGATACAGACTAACATGGCTGCTACTCTGAAACATTTCTATTATAGTAACTCTTAGAGTCCCAAATGGGATATTAGGTTATTTTGTGCAAAGCACTGTACGTACACAACAGCAGCAGCTAGAGGTGATCAGTATCGGAAAATCTGATCTTGATTTTCAAAACTGTTTCACCTGAGTTTGGCAGGTTCTTACTATACATGCATATTTGGTACCTGGTTTTATTGCAACAAACATGTACTTATACATTTACATAGTACTTAGTATGTTTAAAACATACAATTTACTTAAAAATTGAACAGTCTGAGTTTTTTACCTACTGTTGTGGCAAGCCTAAAATTACTGTATCTGAGGACTTGTCTAGATGGCTAGTTAGTGCATGGCAAGCAGAGGTGTGAATGTAGAGCACATTAGCCTACTGTGCACTAACTGGCCGTAAGGACCCTGCTACAGCACACTAAAAGTTCCTTAATGCACTAAGTACATCAAAGCATACTAAGGGACCAGGTTAGAGTATGGTAACAGGGTCCACACTAGTAGTTAATGGGTCGCATGCTAGCACTCTGTACATTCACACCCAGGCTTGCCATGCACTAACTAGCCATATAGACAAGCAGAGAGATTAGAAAAAAATATTTCTGTGTTATTTCAGTTTGGTTACTTTGTGCATTTGACAGCACTTTGTGCATCGTCAGTTTCACTGGTTCCCCTGTTGACTGTGTGGGACGTCAAACAACAGGTGGGAGAAAAATGTTTTTAAAAAAATGGATCGTGAAATAAAAATTGGCAGTGGCTAATTTTGTACCAGAAACTACTTTCTACTTTGTTTTTCAAATATATTGACAAGATTTCAAATAGGCAGTGTCCCTTACAGTTTACTTAGAGACACGTTGTGAAGTGTTCCCCCCAACGGGACTGTATAATTGAGGGCTTTCATACTAAGCCATGTATCCAATCATCTAATTGCACAAATAAATCCTAAAGGTAGGCAAAAATGAATTTTATTCTTCCCATTTAAGGAAGAGGCAGGAACTTATGAGCCTTTTATTTTTCTGATTACTGCAGACCATGCCATGCCAGAGCTATTTCTCACTATCCTAATTCATGTGCATTACTGTAAGATGAGTATAGTACCTGATTTTAGCTCCTAGCTGCCTGTTCAGTTATTCCTTCTTATACATTGGACACAGCTGTACAACCTTTTCCAGCTCCAAACCTCTCTGCAAATTTCATTCTTACGTTACTCTCAGACTCATGTTTTTGTCCCTAATTAGAATTTGGTTTTATGCAGTGTCTTTAACAAAGTATCTCAAAGCACTTTACAAAGCAATGAGGATAAATACCAGGGGCCAAATTCTGCTCTCAGTTACACTACTGGAAGTCCTGAGTAACTGCAATTAACTAAATGAAGTCACTCAGGATTTAAACTGATGTAACTGAAAGCACAATTTAACCCATTTAATGCAGGGATATTAGTTAACACACCAGGACTTTCACCCCTTTCCAAAATAAGCTGTATAAGCACTTATCAGAAGTTCTTTTAAAGAAAAAAAGTGCTTAACTTTAATCAAACAAAATACACCCAAGGGGCCAAAGATCAAAACAACTTTAATCTGGCAAACATGCACAGAATAATTCTGTTTTCAGGCAAAACGGAAACTGCAAACAACATTAGTAGCAATAATGCATAATTTTTGTTTGTTTCCAAGAACTTTAAGCAATAGGAATACAATTTAAATTGACAGGTTTCAGAGTAACAGCCGCGTTAGTCTGTATTTGCAAAAAGAAAAGGAGTACTTGTGGCACCTTAGAGACTAACCAATTTATTTGAGCATAAGCTTTCGTGAGCTACAGCTCACTTCATCGGATTGACTCCACCTTAATCCTGGGGGATTTGCTGAGAATGAATTTGTCCTGTCAACTGTTAGATTTAACTATAATTCTGTGCAAAGGATACTTCTAACAAGATTTTTTAAGGTTCTGCAGAAACAGATTCGGCAGGGGGAAACATGGATACCTTAGCTTAAGATTGTTTGATCTTTGAAGGGCTCAAATGAAGACTTTGGTCCAGGGACAAAGATTTTTTTAAATTTAATTTTTTTAAATTTAAACACTTTTTTTTTTTTTAAAGAAACAAATCCATTAAAATTAAATTTGAAGTTGACAACTTCTATTAAGGCCTAAACTTATTATAATATATTAAAATCATTTAAATGAAGCAGTACATGTTTGCTGCCATATTTTAAAGAAAGTCAAATCAGTGACTGGTGGATGTAACTGGCTAAGCTCCTGGAACCAGAGCTTGTTGAAGTGCTAACCCAGTTTTTGACATCAGTAGCCTCTTCTGCAGGTGCAGAGAATAATTTCTTCACTTCAGTTTACTCAACTAGTTCAGCTGAAAGACTAGCTCATTCAAAAGTTAAGAAACCAACTGAGAATTGAAAAAACAGGAAAGCGTTTTCCTTTTCCAATCTATGAATCAAAACTGTGTCTGAGAATGAGGTCTGTTAGTTCTAAACTCTTAAAGGACTTTGTGACCAAAACCAATCAGCTCAATCACTAACTACAAATAATACTTCCTTTGTTTAGTAAATCAGTTAGTTTTAAATGCAAAACATGCGTTGATAAACTTTTTTTCTTATGTAACCATCCTACTTAAGGTAGTTTTTTTTCAATAAAAAATGCTGGTTTTGTGCATTTTTAATTGAATTTGAATTTCCATCTAAACAGAGCTAGACAAAAACCACAAGACAAAATTAATCTAATAAATAAGAAATGCATCATTCACTGTTAACATAATAAAAATGTAAAAAAATAAGAATCTAAATAAATGTAAATTAAGTTTTATAATTGCTTGAATAAATGTCAACATAGTACAGTAGAACCTCAGAGTTTAGAACTCCAGAGTTACGAACTGACAAGTCAACCACACACTTCATTGGGAACCAGAAGAACACAATCAGTCAGCAGCAGAGACAAAAAAATAAAAAATAAAAACAAAAAAACCCACGCAAAGTCAGGACTGTGTTAAATGTAAACTACTAAAAAAAAATAAAGGGAAAGCATCATCTTTCTTCTGCATAGTAAAGTTTTGAAGGAGTATTAAGTCAATGTTCAGTTGTAAACTTTTGAAAGAACAACCATAACATTTTGCTGAGGGTTACGAACATTTCAGAGTTATGAACAACCTCCATTCTCGAGGTGTTCGTAACTCTGAGATTCTACTATATCCCCTCTGGGTTAGCAAAAAGAATCATCTAATTTAGTATAAAGACTATGTTTAGTTGCAAATCCACGTTTTAATGAAAATTAACCTCTCTTTAGGAAAACAGCTAAAGTACAAATGCCAAACACAATTAAAATCAATTATTTACATCAAGGTTTCCTATTTTTGATTTATATCATGATTAAAATTGGGGATTTAAATCGCTTTGATTTAAAACCTGTAGTCATCTATTTTGATTTTAGCTTTTATTCTGCAATATGGCACCCTCTAGTGTTAAAGAAAAAAAAGAGAGTGTTCCTTTAAGATAACATGCGATGAAGTGAGCTTTAGCTCACGAAAGCTTATGCTCAAATAAATTTGTTAGTCTCTAAGGTACCACAAGTACTCCTTTTCTTTTTGTGGATACAGACTAACATGGCTGCTACTCTGAAACCTTACTTTAAGATGACTATCAAGGTCAGCAGGCCAACAATTTTACTTTAAAAAAAATATCCTAATAGGACTAAACGTCCTTCCTACATTTCATATAACTTAGTATAAAGAGAAATTTAGTCAATTAGGATACCTTTGGAGTCTGCTAGTTAAACTTTCTAAACTTATTCCCTTCATCAAAGTGCCACTTGGGCTGTGACATCATCACTCAGCATTCTGGATATATATGTGGCAGACAGCTGGACGCAGAAAGGCAATCTCTGCTATTGAGAAGAAGTCTGCCAGGGTAGTTATGGATATGAGCAGACAGCAGCAGGGTGGGTAGTAAATGGACAACAATGGTGAAAAGGAACAAAAAGGGAGGTGGAGAGTGAAAGAAAAAACTCAATATTTCCTGTGGAAACTGCTCCAGACTTCCCCCAAAATGCTTGTGCACTAAACAGGACCAACATTTCACTCTCCATAGTTTGGAACTAATCATTAATCAAAAGGAAGAGGAAGTCTGGCAGTAACTACAGACCAGTGTTTTCCCCAGGAATTGAAATTAGGGGGGAAGATGTCCAAATATACAGGGAGGGTGATGGCTGACAAGGGGTGAGACCGGTTAGGGCGAAGGTGGGCTCTATGGCACGATAGTAAAAACTAAAAATTATTTCATAATCATTAGATTTAACTCATGTTTTAAAATCATCACACAAATGAAAGTTGGCTAATCAAGCCTACTATGAAGCACAACATCTACAGCCTTCTTGGTTTCTTGTTGTAATTTTGCACAACTCTATTCATGAACTTTCTGAATGCAGCGTATTAATCTTTGGTGGCTTCTTGTGTGTCCGGTACTGCCAGTCCTTCATGATATGCTCATGATCTGGGTAGAGGGTGACTCCTTTCAGAACACAAAATTCTGTTCAATGAGGAAAAAGAATGCTCAACTGTAGCTGTTATGACTGGGAGAAGCAAGAGATGGATTCCTACTTCTTTCATCCCAGGAAATATAGCACAAAGATTGGGTCGAACCACTAGTGATGATAAAGAAGAAGTTGAAGTCAAATCTTCATTTGTTCATCTTATGATATTCCACTCTGTTCAAATTCTCTGTTCTGTCCTGAGCACATGGCAGCCCCATTGCTGGTAGCGCCTCACTCCACTCAACTGTCGGTGTTTTATAGGACAGGCATCTGTAAAAGCTACGTGGAGATTGAGTAGAATCCAGAAATTGCTATTGTATATTTGTAAGAATCAAGTCTGTGTACTTTTTCAGCTGGCTTAATGAACACGTCTTGTTCTCTTCACTTAAGGAGTCAATATACGTGCCTTAATTAGTCAACTTCTGAACTGAAGTCTTTGCTTCTTCCAGTATGTTTGCAATGTATATCTCGCTGATCTAAGTGTAGCTTCTATTGCTGGACAAAGGTCTGCTACTGTTGTAGCAGATGCCTAGATACCATTGTTTAATGACCAAAGTGGTTTCAACAGTAGACTTACAAGAGAGAGAATGGCAATAGGCTTCTCTGAATTTAGTACCAAAAGTAGTCCACCAGCCTCCCTACTTAGATCTGGCCCATCTCGGTGGATACTTTCCAAAGCCAATAATAATGGTTGCAGTAATTTGAAGACAATAGCCAAGGGCTGCTTATGAGAAAGCCAGCGGGTCTTCCCAGGTTGGACTCATTTGAACTTCAGTGCCAGGGTATCTTCTATTTTTTCCAAGACGTTCAGTCCTTTTGGACTCTTGCTGAAAAATAGAATATAATGAAGACATTAAATTTATGGCTTTTTAAATGTCTTTTGAAGATTCTGCACCACACACTAGGGCTAGCTGAAGTAACTGGCCTCTGTAGTAGGCACAGGAGAGATTAGGGTTACACTTTTCTCTGAGCAAAGTTTATACTCCACTATGTCTTCCAAAGAAGTTTGCGACTCCATCAAATGCACAGGCAGCCTTCTCTTTTGGGTTAAATTTACAAGCATTTAATTCTTCTAAGATGTGGGTTGTCACAGATGCAGCCAATGTGTCTTCTGTAATCTGAATATGTAGAAATGCATCTACTGGCCTACTACTGACATCAAGATAACATACTCAATGACTTAATACTTGACACCCATTTGCATCGATGCATTCATCAGCTATGTATGCACTTTGGCTGAATGCGGTGAGAGAATTCTTCACTTTTTCAACTGCTGAGTCTTTCACTGTTGCACTGCATGCTTCTAACCAGTCAACTGAGCTTCTTGCAGAAAGATAGTGAGCATTTGTCGGTCTTGGTCAACTTCAGGATTAACAAGTGACCATGCACTTAACATTGGCCTCCAGTTTGTAGCGTGTGGTACCTCTTGCTTAAATAGAAAGTATGATGCGACAGCCATATTTGTTCTCATAAACTGTGTTGTGTCTCCAGCATTCTTAACAGCCTCATTAAGTACTTCTAAAATTGGCTTTAACAGTGACTGGCTTATAAGGATTTCTGCATGCCAATGCAGTCCAAAGGCTTGGTGTTTTGCAGCCTTTTCATATAGGTTGTCAGCATTGGTTTGCTGATCAGTCTGGCAAACCAAGCTTCTCCACTTTTACTATATAAATCCATGGTACACCCATATCTTGAATACTGCATGCAGTTCTAGTCATCCCAACTAAAAAAAGATGTATTGGAGTTGGATAAAGTATAGAAAACGGCAACTAAAATGATTAGGGGTATGGAACGGCTTTCATATGAGGAGAGATTAATAAAACTGGGACTTTTCAACGACTAAGAGGGGATATGATAGAGGGCTATAAAATCTTGACTGATGTGGAGAAAGTGAATAAGGAAGTGTTATTTACTCCTTCTCATAACACAAGAACTAGGGGTCACACAGTGAAATTAATAGACATCAGGTTTAAAACAAACAAAAACAAGTACTTCTTCATACAACACACAGTCAACCTGTGGAAATTTTTGCCAGGGGATGTTGTGAAGGCCAAAACTATAACAGAGTTAAAAAAAAGAACTAGATAAGTTCATGGACAATAGGTCCATCAATGGCTATAAGCAGGATGGGCGGAGATGCAACACCACACTCTGAGTGTTCCTTGCCTCTGTTCGCTAGAAGCTGGGAGTGGACAACAGGGGATGGATCACTCGATAATTGCTCTTTTCTGTTCATTCCCTTTGAAGCACCTGGCACTGTCCACTGTCAGAAGACAGGATTCTGGGCTAGATGGACCATTGGTTTGACCCAGTATGGCCATTCTTATGTTCTTATGTAAAAAGTAATTATAATATAATAAAAATGTTTAGTACAGAAACTCCCTAAGATAACAAATAACAAATGATAAGATAACAAATGATAAGATAACAAATAAACAATAAACAAATGATAAGATAACAAATAAAAGATAACAAATGTTTAGTACAGAAACTCCCTAAGATAACAACCTTGTGAGATAACGACCTTGGCAAATAATGCATTTTAAAAATCTTGGCCTACTAGGAAATGTATATTTAGATACATTTCCCAGTCACAAATCTAGCATTCTGGAGCAAAGTCACTAAAACATAGTCCAACAAACAAATGTTCCTTTAACGTACCCCTCCCTTCTCCCTCCACCGCTGTCAACTCATAGTAGTTGTCCTTGGTCAATGGAGACCCAGAGTTCAGAGACGCTTTCGCTTGAGTTCACCTCCCACTCTAGGGGACAGAGGAGGAGAAGGCACCTTACTTGTTTCTCCAGCCACTTGCCACGGCCACTTGCTCTGACCACTGTTCGTCATGCCATTGTTCACTTCATCTCTCCGTCACCAATGGCCTTGCGCCATCACCTTCTGCTGCCGCCTGCCACTGTGACCTCTTGAGTCTCTTGAGGTTCCACCAGCTCTCAGTTATTTCAGCTCTCCATGGGGGAACTTTGCTGCTAGTGGAGGCTGGACTGTCTCTTTCACAGAAACACGGTCCTGCAGCAGGTCTAAACACTTAGGCCTGATTATCAGTGATTTCAGCTCTAGGGGTCACGTAACCAAAAATAACCCTCTCAGTTGAGCCTTATCAGCTCTGTCTTTAAACAGGAGAGGACAGGTCAAATAGTGTCTGTGACTTAGGCAGAGCCCACACCACTCACCAAGCAAAACACCTATCCCCACCCTCTCTCTCCCCCCACTGGGATCTGCCATCAAAAACCCTTGCTTAGCGAGTGCAGTTCAGTTGAGGGTGACCAGCGCTTAATTTGGAATGAAATTAATTAAGCTGGGGCTCAAGCACGTTTTTTACTTTCATATCTGATGTGGCAAGCGGGTGACCTCCTCAATCAGGACAGGCTATGTACCATTCTGCTGCCCTTTACTCACACAATAAGGATAACATTTCATTACCTCCGCATTCAATACTAAAGTGATTTGTCACCCAACACCAGCTAAAATTGATCACTTCGGTAACACAACTCTGTCTGCTGGATACCTAGGCAAAGTAGGTGTTTTCATGTAAATATAGTCTGGTCCTGAACACCTGGCTCATCACTAGTTGTCAGGGAAGAGCTCATTCAGACCTTATTTACCAATCAAAATGAATGCATCCACACTGTAAGAAAAAACAACAGCTGTGTGAGGAAGCTAGTCTTTGTTCATACTTTTCAAACCTATTATGCTTTTCCACCAGGTACAAGTATTTTATCACATACCATATATGCTTTTAAAGTGTGTATTTATGTTTCAATTTCAATTCAAATTTCCAACTGACTAAACTGGCAACACTCCTTGATGTAACTAGTTGACTACTAGGGGGGTGGTTGGGGAAATTTGGGGGGAGGGAGGGTTGTAGGGAAATCCCTGCTGCAGATCCTCTCTCTTCTTGCCGAAAGCCCTTATCTTCTCTAAGGCTAGGCCTACATTAAAATGTTAGGTTGACCCTGCTAGGTCACTAAGGAGTTGTGAAAAATCCATACCTGAGCGACATAGTGAAGTCGACCTAACCTCCAGAATTTTTCTATCTACCTATTACTGCCCTTCGGGGAGGTGGATTAACTACATTCATGGGAGAACCCCTCCTGTCACTGTAGTGAGTGTCTACACTGAAGTGCTACAGAGGGCTGTAGGTAGGCCTACAGAGTTCTTCCATCAACCTAGCGTTGTCTACGTCAGGGGTTAGGTTGTCTGAACTACAATGCTCAGAGGTGTGGATTTTTCACACCCCTGAGGAACGTAGCCAGGTTGACTTAACTTTTTATTTTAGCCCTGGCCTTAGGGGATGTTTGCACTACAAGCACTACAGCTGTAGTGATGCAGCTATGATGCAGTAGTGTAGACACTTGTTACAGCAACCGAAGGGTTTTTCTCCCTGCTATAATAAATCCACCCCCTCAAGAGGCGGTAGCTAGGTCGATGGAAGAATTCTTCCATCGACCTAGCGGTGTCTACACTGGGGCTTAGGTCAGCTGAACTATGCTTCTTAAGAGTGTGAATTTTTCACACACCCCTGAGCAACATAGCTCGATCAATTTAAGAATTAGGTGTGGACTGGGCCTTAAGACATATGATGATCACCTATAGGACTAAGTAGGTGCATAGCTCTGCCCTGTGTATAGCCTTGCACAAATTGCCCAGGTGCATTATAGACTTTTAACCTTCCCTAGAATTGTCATCACCACTGCCAAAGGCAGCACACTGGACTTGACAGCTGACTGATCTGATCAAACAAAGTGAATCCTATGTTCTATCCTCACCTGGCACCTCTTTGCTTCCACTGAGTCCAACCTGACCAAATTCAGATTCCTTACTTTAGCCTCCACTTCTGCTGACAGACCTTCCTCATCCTTTCCTGGTCCCTTCCCTTGACAAGTCCCTTATCAAGTCTTGTTTCCTTTGGCTGCAAGAGACACATTTATGTCATTATCCATAGGACAGACTCTCACTCTGAATTGAAAACATCTGAACATACTAATACTTGATGTGACTAATGAAGACTTTTGCAGTATTACCTGATTCCACATTTTAATTGTGGAATAAAGTTATTCACTTTTTTTAAAATTATATTTTTGACACAGAGGAAGAACACCAGTAAGGAAATCAGTGATTAGCATGTAAGTCTCACTATGGCACAGATCCAACCTGGGAGATCACAATTTTTGCTGGTCTTGGATTATAAACTCTTTGGGCCAGGCACCGAGCCTGCACTCCGCCCAACAGGATGCCAAATGTGGATTGGTATCTCTAAGCACTACCATATTAATATGAAATTTTAATAATAATAGGTCAGTTATCTTTGCAGGTACAAAGAAACATACACTATGAGGGTGCAGGAATCCTCAGAAATTCTTCTAAACCTCAGACTCAAAATAGTAATATTTTCCCCTTGCTCCGAGATGCTAAACTTTTGTGATTATACAAGAAGTCTGGGTTTGTTCTTTTTTGTTCTGTTTTTAGTGTCAAATTTAAGGGTATTTTGATATATCAAAATCTGAGTGGAAGTGAAACAATTGTGGATTTGCTCTTTTAAGAAATTACTGAGAGAATAACCAGGACAAAAAACTCTTTCATTAGGGATCCTGCTGGTTTTGGAAGATGCTTGTGTGCTGAAATTGAAAACACTGGTCTGACCTCCTTTGGCTGGTCACTTAGCGTACAACTGCTATGAATGTAACAAAGGCTAGCACAGAAGATCCAAGGAGACATGGGGAGCAGCTGCAAAGAAAGCTGTTACCACTTTGTTCGTTCAGTGTTATATATGGAGAATCATCTCCTGCTACACAGAAATAATGCCTTTTGTCTGAAGATTTGGAATCTTGTGCTAGCACCAGCCATTCTGCTGAAAAACGACATTGAACACCAACAATATGTTTTACCAGGTAAACAAAGTTTCATGTTTAAATGTTAAAGTTCTTCCCATTGTTAAAGCAGGGAGGACGATGTAACAGTCCATTTTCTAATACAGTAGTGTTTTCAAATGGCAAGAAGAGCTTCTTACTCCATGTGCTGAGTATAAAGAAAATTTTTCCTTTAAACTCATATTTGGCATCAGAGCTTCCTCCCTATGTTCCTTTACAATAAAGGGGGCTCTCACCAGCTTTTTTTTTTTTCCTTTTTCTTTTTTTGTTAGTTGTTATTTATCTGGCACAATCTTATGAAGAAACCAGGGAACCTTTCCACAGATGTCAGAGGTGATGGTGGTCCAGCAGTTCCCCTAAAAAATGTATCATCACAGGAGGTAGATAAGTGAAGTTGGGCTACTTGCCTACATTTGATATGCAAGTCTGAAGCTGGAAGTGATGTTAGCTTGATAATTATGTCTTATCTACACTGGGGATTTCAAGTTACTATAAAATATGATTTGCATCACCACAGCTTACCTCTACTTGAAACTGAGGTAAACTACACCAGTGCAAGGTATGACTAATATCAGTTTTACCTGTCTAGTTTAGGGTTTTACATTGGTGCAGCTACTCCAGTGGCTATAACTGGAACAAATCCCACTTTACTGGACTTTATTGACTGGCCTCCCAAAAGGCGATAATGAGGGGAAGTTACTCTTTCTTGGTTTTTAAAAGAGTCAGGGTTCACTACGTGGTCCCTTTTGCACGTGGTCTTAAGACAAGCATGTCACACAAAATGCATCCTTACTGGCATCTTTTGCCTCAGAACAAGTTTCACTGAGTTGAACAGTGACTGAATAATCATCACTTACAGAGGAACAGTTTGGGGTATAAGGAAGGTATGTGGTTCCTTTGGCTGAAGTCAGCAGAAATACAATTATAAAAGATGGCATGGAATCTTGCCAGAACAGTATGTAGTCAGTAGCTGAAGCCTCGTGCTTGGAGGAGGCAGTACATGTACCAAATCAGTATGAACCACCTTCATGTGTATAAAGAAGAAAGTCCTCAAGTCACTTGAGGGTAATGGGAATTAAGCATAACAGATAAAAGGAAAGGAGAGAAGCAACTGAGAGCTTTCAATCCAGGCCAAAGCACAGATTACACAGTACTGTAGACTGTTTAAAACAGACCTGCAACGTTCAACTTGCTTTGCTAACAGAAAATGGCAATCTCTAGCCTTGTTACACCCTTTCATGAGCACAAAAAAGAACACATCTCATAAGAAAGGAGGTGGGGTTGGAGTGAAAGAAAGACCCAGACAGTTTAGAAAATGTTGGAAAAATATGGAAAATATATCTGAAGAATTTCTAGCACCTTGGAATCCTCAGGAGAAATAAAGGTAAATATAACACTTTGCACTTACAAACTTAATTCTTTGAATAAAAGGTAAGTTTTTGATTTATGCAGACAAAATCGTCATAGATTAGGAATTAAATGTTTTTAAAACAAAATACCAAGATTAATTTTACTGAAAAATTGCAATATATATATTGTATAAGGAATACAGTGAAAATAGGCTATCAAAGATCCAATCAAATCCTCAGTCTTGGTATAGTATCACCAAACCCATGCTATATACATGGAGCCAAGAATTCAGATTATCCTAAACTTAACCATACATCTGAGAGTATATATTTGACCAAAGACCTACATGGTCAAGTCCATTTGCGTGAATGAACATTACATAGAATTACATGATCCTTCGAAGTTTGGCCCTGAGGTCCATACTGTTCACTGTCTTCTATTTCTTGCGATAGACTGTACCACTCCTGTTGGGTGACCTCATGTTACATAGAAACAGACAGAGACCACAAGATGTTAAAAGAAAAAAACCACAGACAACAACCCAGTCAGTTAATGTCTACAAAATATAGTGCGCTATGCATTCGGTTTATAAAAAAGCAGGCCAAATTAATGAACAAGACAGCACTGGATACTTTCCTCACTGAAAATGTATATATCTGCATTGCTTATTCACTGATCCTGACAAATATTCTCTCTCTCTCTCTTAGATTCATGTAGATAATTTTGTAATTTCTGTTAACTAGACCTAGTTTCATTAGAATTTGTTGATGTCCTGATTAGTGGACTTGTCTGTCACGGTTTCCCAGTCATACTCTATTCAAACTAAACTCTGTGGTGGTAGTTAAAGTTTTGAATGATGGATCTGAGATGCAAACTGGATCTGAACACTTCCAAAGTTTGTAAATATTTGAATTTCTGTTTTGACCAGGGCTCATATCTGTTCAGGATTCATGTTAAAAACAAGTTCTTCCTCCTAACGAGAAAAAGTGATTGCTATGATAGTGTATGAATTTCAGGTTTGTACAGTCAAATACTCTTTCAATATGGCCATTGTCATCACTGGGCTATCTTCTCTTCCCTTATGTTATCCATCAGTGTTCAAAGAGTGGACTGTATGCTCTCTGAGGAAGGGACTGTCTTTTTGTTCTGTGTTTGTACAACGTCCAGCGCAATGGGGTCCTGGCCCATGAAGAGGGCTCTTCGGTGTTACAATAATACAAATAATAATACCCCAGATATGTCATGAAAAAAATTTAGAATGGATTTTGTAGCAGGGCTTCCTGTGGCTGCATGTTTGGCAACATTGTCTGAACTGGCCTTGGTCAGTTCTTGAGGAGATGGAGATGTGAGACCAGGTGTATTTAAGATGGATTTGTGGCCAGTATATACAAAATAATGGATCCCCCCCCCCGCATCCCTCCTCTTACCACAAAGGGCACCTGTTTCCAGAATCATGGGAGGATGAACAGATGTCCTGCTCTTTCCAACTAGCAGTTAAGAGAGGCAACCGTGAGTACATTTTAACTTTATTAGAAAAAATGTTTATACAAAGCTCCGCACTGCACAAAAACACACCTCCCCCCAAACACAAAGAGCAATCTAACATGGCAAGCTGTATGCATATTATATATGTGGCATGTATATATTTTTTGCATGGTTTGCATTCATTATTTTACAAAGTTAACATTCAGTAGAAAAAGATGCTGTTTGTTACCATTATTTTCCCATATAAATAACTGTGAGCAATCCCTCTTCAGATAGATAAAAAACACCTTTTCGTGTCATTCTGTAAAAAACAGACTGAAATGGTATTGAAATCTATAACATTCCCCAATACCACCATAAAAATATCATCTAGCCCCTGGCCCAAAATGCTTGTCGAAGGCAATTAGAAGAGAAGGGACCATAAGACAATGCTGGAAGGTGTGTCTTCAGTCCAGTTCTTTGAGCCAACATTCAGGTAAATAATATTTTATTAGACTTAACACTTAAGGGTGAAATGAGCACAATTTGGGAAGGACAAAACTTCTGCCCACATTGGAAACCCAACTTCCTGGTTATCTGTCATCCAGCCAACTTCTGACATGTCCTGTGGCTGTGCCAAGAAGCCAAACACTCACCAATTCTCTCCAGAAGGCATAGGAAATCAGTGATGGCAGGAGAAACCTTTGCTGGTTTGCCAACTTCTTCCCTCCACTCATCTTTGCTGGAGTTGCTGGAAACACAGAGCAGGAGCCCGGGCTGCTAAATTATCTGGAGGAAAAGTCAACTAGGGAGAAATGCTAAAAGACAGCTAAAGGGAAGGTTTAAAGAAAAAGCCACTGGAATGGCTCCCAAGGATCTGGTTTGGAGAAGCAAGAGCAAGTAGAAAGAAATGCCTGCAGCTCACAAGACTGGCTTTACTGGAGTTTAAGGGTGGTGTTTTGGTCCAGATGAATTAACTGGCTGGTGACCAATCATTCTTTCCATCAAGCACCATGATAGGTAGAATGGAGAAGTTTTTGAAGGCAATACAGAGGCAGTGATGGTGGTGAAGATAATGGAGGTGAATGACAAAATGCTGATGAAGATTAATTGGAGGACAATGCCAACGAAGAGCAAGATGTACTGTCTGGCAGAGATGCTGGCAACAGAAGAATGGTTATATGGTTGGTGTTGTTGGTGATGACCACTGCAATCTATTTATATGTCCATGTAGTCGTCATCTTCATCAGTATCACTCTCCAGTGAGGACTCTTGGCTTGAGGTTTCTAAGATCTCCAATGCTGGCTGACAAAGACTCTCCTTCTTTACATTTGCTGCAGACTGGGCAGACAAAATAGCAGACTGACCCAAAGAAAAAAGAAAAAAGAGAAATATATTGCTGAATAGTTAGAATAAACCCACGATCACAGGGCTCAAAGACAAATGTCTGCTATTCCTCAACATTTATGAGTCTCCTTATTTGTAAAACTTTGTGTGTCCCAGCTTGAGGCTCCATAATACTGAATCATCAGTAAGCTTCCTCACAGCCAGTACTCCTGAAGTTCTCTCTATAATAAGACACAGACTGGAACAGCTGGGATATCCCAATCAGACTGCATTTCTATTTCGTCCTTTTTCATGACTACTGCTAGGACTGCAGTCGCTATGATCTCCTGCAAGCACTGGGACCATGATATCTATGAGCTCACCTACAGCCTACACTTCACTAATCCTTAAAGTAACTCCACTTGGGAGCAGCTAGGGCCTCATACCATCATACCTCATCTCCTGTGATGAGCTGGGGACAGGAGAAGTTGTTCCAATGACATGAAAAATCTCATTTTAAAGGGAGAATTAAGGTAAAACCCAAACATGACCTTTTTCTTGAATTACCTTTAATTTTTGCTTTGTCTCTTCTGAAATGCTGCCCTTTGGAGAAAGTAAGGTTGGTGTTGGTGGGGTGACAGTGATCTCAGGTGGGAATTTGGTGATAGATGAAGGGATAAAAAGCTTTGGCATAGTGGGCAGAATGCGGGTTTTTACTCTGGTGCTGTCTGCCTTGTTCTGCTGGCTTCCCAAGGACTGTGAATTGGAACTGACTTCTGGCTTGGAACCAGAGGCTGAGGAGAAAAGAATCAGGAAGAGAATTTCAGGGGTTTTCCATGCTTACATATGTCACAGGATAGAAAACAATATCTTAGTTAAAAAAAAAAATCATCTGAGCCAGTCATATATTTCACTGCAAAGATTTTTGTATGAAGACTCAGAAATGGAAAAGGAAATGGAAGAGCAGGAGGAGATGCAAAGTGCTAGAAACCGATTCAGGATTCTGCAGTTCATGCTCTAGGTAACAGCAAAAAGGCAGTGACATTTCTTGAGACACACAATATCTCAAGCTTTCCTTGACAAGTACAATACTTGGCAAACGTAATCTTGCCCTACTCACATCCATTCAAAATGCCACTGCAAAATTAGTTTTCCTAGACGAGAGGTGGGCAAACGATGGCCCGCGGGCCATCCTGTCCAGCCCCTGAACTCCCATCCAGGGAGGCTCACCCCTGGCCCCTCCCCTGCTGTTCCCCCCTCCCCTGCAGCCTCAGCGCGATGCACCACCAGTGCTCTGGCCGCATGGCTGGCTCTGGCCAGGCGGCGGGGCTTTGCTGCTCTGAGCAGCATGGTAAGGAGGGGGTTGGATAAGGGGCAAGGGGTCCCAGGGGGCAGTCAGGGGACAGGGAGCGGAGATTCGGGGGGGCGGCAGTCAGGGGACAGAGAGCAGGGAGGGTTGGATAGGTGTAGGAGTCCCGGGGGGGCCTGTCTGGGGGCAGGGGTGTGAATAGGGGTCGGGGTAGTCAGTGGACAGGGAGGTTGGATAGGGGGTGGGGTCCTGGGGGGCAGTTAGGGGCGGGGGTGTGGATAGGGGTTGCGGCAGTCAGAGGACAGGGAGCAGGAGGGGTTGGATAGGTGTGGGAGTTCCAGGGCTGCCTGTCTGGGGGTGGGGGTGTGGATGTGGATGTGGATAGGGATCGGGGCAGTCAGGGGACAGGGAGAAGGGGGGGTTGGATAGGGGCTGGGATCCTGGAGGGTGGTTAGGGGCCGGGGTCCTGGGAGTGGGTAGTCAGGGGACAAGGAGTCTTGGATAGGTCAGGGGTTCTGAGGGGGGCGGGAAGTGGGAGGGGGCAGATAGGGGGCAGGGGCCAGGCTCTTTGGGGAGGCACAGCCTTCCCTACCCGGCCCTCCATACAGTTTCGCAAAGCCAATGTGGCCCTCGGGCCAAAAAGTTTGCCCACCCCTGTCCTAGACCATCACTTTGATCACGTCATTCCTCTCTTTGAAGCCCTCCACAGGCTCCTTCTTCTCTATTACATCAAACTTAAGCTGCCTGTCAAGACCACTCCCATAGTCTACCCTGTGCAACCTATCATCTCTCATTCACTGTTGAGGTGTTGACTCCCACCTCAAATCAGCCAGTGGTGCCAGCATCCATTGTCTGCTTGTTCAAACAAGCACCTTATTCCATTTTGCCTCTTCCGCTTAGGAGAAGCTCCCTGTAAACATCTGCACAGCTACATTATCTTCCTGTCTCATTGTTTCTTTGTACTCTCCCCATCTGTCTTGTCTGTATCCAGCTGTTGTCTTCTCTTACACTTAGACTGTAAGCTCTTTGGAGTACAAACTATCTTTTTGTTGTGTCCTTGCACAGCACTTAGGCACTGTGGGGCCCTGATCTATGATTAGAACTCCTAGGAGCTACAGTAATACAAATTAAAGATAATATTTCTGTAATAATGATCAGTACAAGACATTGTCTCTTAGCTGACCTATTTAGTCCATAGAGAGGAGAGAGACCAATAGAGATTTCTCAGCCATACTGCTACTCGTTCTATATGGAACGATGACAAAAAACACTCCACGAAAAACAACCAACCAATAAAATCAAATTATGCAAGTCTGATCCCACGATGTGAGCCTCTGTAAGGGGTACAATAACAAGAGGTACTCCAACCTCCTGCTCTTCAAACTAAACACTTTCAGCTCTAGAAACCTGTAAAGCCTGGGCAGTTTTATTGGGATTAGGCAGGGCTATTTAATCAGAGCCAAATGGAACTCCACTTACGAATGCCTGCCAGGAAAGCAGACACATCATCACCTATAAAATGATGTAAAACTGAATTTGGTGTCTCCTTAATACTGCAGAGGATCATCAGATCTGCCACTCTCAATCAGACCTGAGGTCCTTCTATAGCATAGTATCTTGTCTCCAAGTGTGGACAGTGCCAGATGCTTCAGAGGAAGGTGCAAGAAACACTACAATAGGCAAACACAGGATAATCTGCTTCCCATGTAGGTATCATCTTATTATTTATATTTGTATTACTATAGCACCTAGGAGCTCTAATCATGGACCAGGACGCCAAAGTGCTCAGTGCTGTACAAACACAGAACAAGAAGTCAGTCCTTACCCCAATCCCTAACAGTTAGAGAGACAGGCTTAAACCCTGAAGCATGAGGCTTTATATTCCTTCCAAAACCTTTTTTTTAAAAAAGCATTAACTGTTATAACTATGAATATTCTTGTTATCCACATAAATGTCCAATCTCTCTTTGAATTTTGCCGAAAATCTTTTTCCACGAGGCAGGTACTCCAGCTGTTTAATTAGAAGAGAAGAGTCATGGAAAAAATAAAGGTAATAAATGTGAATTTCCGATTTTGCTTTCAAACTGTATCCGATTTATCTGGGACAGTGGAGGAATCCTGTTAGGAAAGTGCCTAACTGATGCAGTGACAAAAGGATTGGACATGTTAGCTCCTCTGGATTTGGTATACTTCAGATCTTAGGTGACCTCAGTAAGCTTTTTATTTTTTAAACTATTATTTTAAAAGCAGTACAGACTACAGAGTAAGGGCCAGGTACAATGGTGCTTTGTGTTTGGCTATGTTGCCACGGGTATTCAGCATGCAAGTCATATGCCAAAGAGAATTACCACTGAAGAATTATAAGGTACTTCTCCAGGAAGCTGGGCCATTGCCATGAATGTCCATAAAATCTGGAAGACTGAAGGCATGGAGAGAAGGCTGGGGAAAGCATAGCCCCTGGTGGGTACAAGATTGCTACAGATGGATTTATTGCTCATTAAAACAAACTTTCAGAAATGAAACCAAAAGAAAGACCATTCGGCTTCTATGGAGCACGGAACATTCTTACCTTGGGTACAGATATGTCCTGAGCTTGTGCTGGTCACTGATTCCACTTGCCAGCGTGCAGCCTCAGCTGACGGAGCAACAGTAGCCATTTTCATCTGTTGGCAAAGTCGGGACTCTTGCTGCTGAAATCCAAGCCCTTCCAAAGGTCCTTCCAGCTCCTCCTCCTCTTCATTAACAAAAGATAATTCACAGATTAAGAGATTTTTCTGATCCCTTTCTTAATTCTAATTATTTTGTGTGTATCTTATAACTGGTGGGCATTTCATTACTCTGCCACTATTCAACAACACCATGATTGAAAATTAAATACTGGGAATTTAAAGTGGCAATATTACAATTCTGACACTTGGTACCATCAATTAAAGCACAGATTTTCATGAAGCCTTTAAAAACATAGCATTTTTAAAAGTTGGATGGAACACTGTGTGATAAATAATTCTCGCATACGCAAAGGCACATCCATGTGCCAAGAGAATTCCCTAAACGTGTATATGTGATCACCAACCTCTGAGACCTGGGGATTGGAACTCCTGTCATAAGCACCGTTACACAGACAATTCAGAGGTATAATAGTTGGCTGGAGTGCCATGCCAGCATTGATCCAAGAGATTTGTATCTGATTATTGGTGACAAAAGATACATACTATATTAAAAACCTTCTTAAAGCAAGTTATAAGGTTATTTATTATGAGTATCTAGACACAGTGGAAGCAGCAGCTTGGCTTATCCTATATGGAGACGAGGAATTATAGTTAAATGCTCAACCTTTAGCGACATGGTCAATCTTGCCCATATGCTCAGGGTTTAGTGGATCGCCATATTTGGGGTCGGGAAGGAATTTTCCTCCAGGGCAGATTGGAAGAGGCCCTGAAGGTTTTTCGCCTTCCTCTGTAGCATGGGGCACGGGGCACTTGCTGGAGGATTCTCTGCTCCCTGAAGTCTTTAAACCATGATTTGAGGACTTCAATAGCTCAGACATAGGTGAGAGGTTTTTTGCAGGAGTGGGTGGGTGAGAGAGATTCTGTGGCCTGTGTTGTGCAGGAGGTCAGACTACATGATCATAATGGTCCCTTCTGACCTTAATATCTATGAATCTACGAATCTATGACATATCTACTGTAGTTTTATTAATGCGTTTTTTTAGATCAATGCATTGTGAAATTCCCAGAGTCTGGCATTCAAAAGTATATACACGTACAGCTCAAATCCTTATAGTGTGTGTACTGGTTTGCACACTCTCTTTCTCTCTACCCAACCCCCACACATACCCACGCTAATTTATATTAGAAAAATATTTTACTGAATGTAAATATAGATTCCAAGGCCAGGACTGCATGTTTGACATGAGTAGTATAATTTTCACTGACTATCATGAGACCCTGATCATAGTCCTTTCTGGAAAGGACAGGCTGAAATAGCTAGCTGTGAGCTTTCTTAGATTCACTAACTGATAATGGTTACTATCCAAGGAACATATATTTCAACTTGCCATATTTATGGAGAAAACAGTATTTTTGCAATGAGAAAGTCACTTTTCCATCTCCATTCAATGTAGCTAAGATCTCACAATCTGTTACACTGAGGTTCTGCTGCTTGATTCTTGCCTTTGCAGCAGGAGTTTGAAAGGAAGGTTTTATGGCTGAAGAACAACCTGCCAACTGTATTAAAAGGAATACCTAGCTAACCTGGGATTCCGTATCTAGGTAGAATTCTTTAAGGAGTTACATTTCCTAAATTTCTTGAACACAGTTTGTGAGAATAAGTTTATCAAGCTGGGTGGTGATGAAATTATTGCACTTGCAAATGCTAATTGGTGAAAAAAAGAAATGTCACCTAAACTTATGCCTGCTAGTCTGTATAAGCCTGAGAATCAACGAGTTTGCAGGCAGAAAATTCTATAACAATTCCATCATATGAATGTTCAGATATCAGGTGAAACACAGTCAGAATGTATTCTGTGATGCTCCACTCATCGTCAACCATAAAGCAGAAAGGTCTGAAAAAGAGGAATATGTTCACTCATTTCAGCACTCTACTCCATATTCCTTCCTGCATCGTACTCTGTGCAGTGTTGTTGGTCCCAGGATATTAGAGAGATAAGGTGGGTGAGGTAATATCTTTTATTGGACCAACTGCCGTTGGTGTGAGACGGACAAGCATTTGAGCTACACAGAGCTCTTCTTCTGTACCTTATCCTGTATGGCAGCGCATATAACATTATAACAAAGGTAACATATATCCTATAACAAAGATAACAAAAATATATTTGATAACAGTCAAATATAAATATGCTTTGTGTGAACAGATAAGAAGAACCTGAAACAATACCAAAATGGAGTGTTTAAGCTACAGGGATCCTGAAGAAACACAATTCAGCTTTTTTAGTTTAAGAAACAGAGTCTATGTTAGAGAGACATCTGTGTTACTATTTCCCAAACTTCCTAACTTGGATTCTCTCTACACCAGATGTAAGTGTGGTTTAACAATAAGCAAGAGTACCAGAGGCTGTGTACCAAAAGAACAACAGCCCTGAAGTGGACTGAAGACAGGACGAATGCCCTCTATGCTGCTGGCCTCTGAGGATAAGCTGTGGACTAGACACTGTAGACTTCCAGAATCAAATGATTGCAAAAAAAATTCTTCTGACTCTGAGGTAGAGAGGAGGGAACAGCCCAGCCTCCCCAAAAGAGAAGCAGGAGAACAATGACAATTTTGGGGGATTATACTGTACAACAGACAGGCTATCAAATCCCACCTTGCTGCTGCAACATCTCAGATGACAGATTTTAAAAATTTGGGATAAGCATAAAGTGGTCTTTATTCACCTAGGTTTGCCATCTACTGTTCCTTTCATTAGCTAAAATACTAAATATGAGTGTGCTGTAAATCCTGTAACTAAACTGTATCCTAAGAAGAAATCGCATGTAACTGACTGCTAAGCCATATTAGGGGCTTAATAAGTCAGCAACTAATTTAAGTTTACCACGCATTCACATTAAGAGCTGTGATTTGTGTTATTGCTTAATGACTGAATACTTATCCTTTAATGCTGATTATTTGCTTTGTTTGATTATAAGGTATTTCATTGTTTGGACTGATTTGCTATGTTTTGAGTCTAACTAGATTGTGTCACGTGACCTGATTGATTGGGTCTTCTGAGCAATCAAATTTTAGCCTAGTGGTGCTAGCTTGAAATATACATAGTCTATCAATGTACCTGTCCTATATTCAATAATCTGCTTTATTAATTTCTTTTGAATTTGTCTTGTATATCTAGTTTTACAGAATAAGATCAGATTTCACTTGAATAAAATTAGATTTAATTTGTCAGCTCCCTTTCACTCTTAAGAGAATACAAATGAAAGGACATAAATCTGATAACTCTAAATATGAATTTTTATTGAGACCTTTCTGGAAACAGCGATTTCTGATATAAGATTGTAATGAATGCTCCAGACAACCAGAACAAGGAGCCAATGTCAAGTTAATCAATCAATAACTTGACTCTCAGAGGTGTTAAATGCCCAGTGACTGAATTATGCCCCTATATTGGCTGAGATTCTTTATTCTCTTGTGACTATGATGTTTTGTGCCATGGTTACTTGAGAGAGACATCTTTTTTTTCTAAGTTTAAAAACTGAATTTACAAACAAAATACTAAAAACAATTCACTTAACCTGTGGTCTCACTGCACACAGGTGTATACACATACATATACAAATGTCCCTGTCATAATTTGTACCAATGATACTTCAATATAATGTGGAGTTATTCACTACATTTCTTCTCCTTGAACAGACAGAAAAAGCAAGAGACTGTAGGATAAACAAAAAAAGACACACACGCAATTCAATTTTCTCCTATCCACCCAAAACAGATTCTGAAGAAAATATCCCGGTACTTGCCTTTGCGGAAGACACTGTTACAGCCCCGATGAACATAATGTCCTAGTTCTTCTTATAAAAACTTTCCCCAGGGAGGCAAGGACTCCACTAAGTCATGAGCTACAATATTCTGCATCAGCACAACAGCATAAGGAAATCGATACAGCACAGTCTAGAGGTGTTCAGAAGCTCATTTTTAGTCCTGTTCAACTAGATCTTTCTATATCACACAGTACTGGTACAAGCCTGGTAGATTTTCAAACGTTAGTTCTATAAACCCAGCTTCAAAATAAAATGAGTTTTTGAAGACATTAAGAGGAGATGCAATAGCCACCCGTCCCTGGGCAGAAGATGGGACAGATACAGTACAGAGATTTATTTGGCACTCAAATACTGTAGTGCAACTTGCGAACTGTAAGCACAATGGGAAAACACAGATTTGCAACACAGAACATTTATGTTAATATTTAAATAGAAAAGTTCATGTCTGTCTGAGCAAAATGGAGCTGAATAAGATAAAATTTTAGCGTACCCCTTCCCAACAGAGCTCTATTATACACAATATAAAATAGAAAGAGGCACATCATACCTTTCAACATCTCCCTGCTTTAGTGAGGAGGAAACAAGCTGAAAACAATTCAGTGCAACAACCTACTCCAGCTTTCCTCTCCAACCTCTTTCCACTTGTTGCTAGGGTAACCAGTGTTTGCAGATGCCTATAGCGGGCGCCTGGGTTCATGACTTCATTATAGTTAATATTCTCTCTCACTGCCTCTCTTTATACAGAGAACTCATAACATACATATATACACAACTGTAGATATATATATTATACACTTCCAGTGAGCATCATATATACAAATACAACACATTATTTTGCTAATCTAACATGTATACAATGAAAAAATGGCAAATATTCTCCCTGCATTTTACAGATGCACAGAAAGTTTACAAGCAGAGGGGCTGTAAGTGATAAACTGCTGCTCTGCTCTCCTTGTGCTCTGTACAGTGTCATTTAATTTCCTCGTACCGTCAGGTATTACAAGAGACCAACATTATAATGTTAATCAGAATCAAACACCTGCCTTTATTTATTCACAAAAACTGACAAAACAAACTGGATAATGAGACTAACACCTTAAGCAAATGCTTTCCAGCTGTTCAAGGAGGCAACTTTTAATATATACACACATAAAGGCATATTAAGGACTAAAAGAGAGGGAGAGAAAGAGCAAAATATCATCTCATCATAGGAAAGATGAAAGAGCTGAGCTCTGAACTTGAACTCCAAAACAGATTCGTACCTGGGTTTCCAAAAGGCATGACTGGGAGAAACCCCATGGCCAAGAGTATCAAATGCTTAAGTAGACAATACAAAAAACCCTTCAAGTATTGTGTTATGAAAGGAAACACTAGAAACTATAATACTATTAAGTAGTCCTATAGTACTTTTATATCACAAAAACACCTTAGACACAGTGAAGACCCAATTCTGCAATCTTTGCTTGTACTGAATAGCACTCACATAATTAGTCTCAGTGACCTCAATGGGTTTAATTGCATGCAAGTACTACTCTCAGCTCGAGCAAAGGGTTACAGAATCGAACCTTAATTCACCATGCAAGGTAGGTAAGTATTGCTATCCCTATTTTTCAGATGGGGCATAGACATGGGGACAAAGCCTCTGCTCTGAACTCCATGCCCCCATTTCCACCTCTTCCCCCCCACCACCTTTTTTTTTTTTTTTTTTTTTTTGGAAGTGCTCAGTGAGCCTTCAAAGAGCTGTGCTAGTGTTTAAGGATGTGGACACTATAGAAAATCTTTCTGCATCCTGCCTACCCTCAGCCTGAAGAGAGGAGAGGAGAGCTCCATGCCTATAAAAGGGAAAAGAGTTAAGTGCTCCACAGAGAGTAAAGGAACATGTCCAAGACCAGACAGCAAATAAGTCACAGAGGTAGGATTAGCATTTTGGTATTTCTGGCTGACGGTATTGTGCTTAGTTTAGTCTATGCTGCTTCTCTAAAGGGAACAATATTGTACCTGCAGGGAAATGGATTAGATGACTTAATAGGGCTTTTGTATCTCTAGGAGTCTAGGTCTTTAGCACGAAGACCCACTTAAATACACAGAGTGGAGAAAGTTATATTGGAACAGATGAAGAGAAAAAAAATGTTGTGTGTGGAAGCAAAAAGAGGGCTTAAAACCACTGTGACGGAGATCAGTGCACAGACGGTGGCCAGAATGACAAGTAATGAGTATCTGAACGGAAGTGCAGCGTGCAAGAAACTAGATCCAACAATGAAGCACAAAGCCACAGTGATAAAAATTCCTTTTGGAGAAACCTGGAACAAGGTAAAAAGTTTTGGAACAAAGTTCTGTGATCTGACTGAATGAAGATGCTCAGATACCATCATGAAGAGAATATTGCACGCTAATGGAAGGTGAGAGTATCTATATCTAGGTCTCTGAATACTTAGAAACTCAGATGCACATGGGGGAAGGGGAAATCCTAAAAAAGAATGTTTTGTTCCCCAAATCCCTTTTCTTTTATTAAACTTTTAAATCTGTGTTTAAATATTTGTTGAAGACTAAAGTTTGGTGTCCAGTTCCATGATTTCTTTACAATGCCATTTAAAAAACAGTAAGCTAATTGATTTTAGTGTCTTAACTAAAACTTGACTTGACTCGGCAGTAGTTAATAACTTGGAGAGAACAACATTGTACTCAGCTCTACTAGAGTACAGCAGCAGTTTTTAATTTGTAGTCCATTGCTGATGAATTTGATGTATGTTAATCTGTTGGATAGGTCCCTCAATGGCTATTAGCCAGGATGGGCAGGGATGGTGTCCTTAGTCTCTATTTGCCAGAAGCTGGAATTGGGCGATAGGGGATGGATCACTTGATGAATATCTGTTCTGTTCATTCCCTCTGGGGCACCTGGCATTGGCCACTTGGTCTGACCCAGAATGGCCGTTATGTTCTTTGAATGTAATAGCTGCCTGGAAAAAGCCACAAGTCTCTCCCTTCTCTGACAATATTTAATCCTTTCTTGTCCCCCGAGCCAATTAAACACAGTAGAGGTTAGTGAAAGCTACCATTAGATCGGTGAGTGGTTAAAAAAAGCATTGTATAAATAAGTTATGCAATAGCTGTGGAGTAGATTTTCAGCTAGGCCTCTATTCAGCCTTCACTAGGGTTAAGAGGCGCACTTGCAGGTGATCATGCCTACTAAAATTTCTATCACTTGCATGTGCACAGTTGTTATTTCGTTTGCAACAGTATAACAGCAATGTGCATGTAAGAGTTAGCATTTGCACTCAAAAATACCATTTACCTCAATGGATTTTGTGGGTGCAATTACTAACATTTCAATTAACAAGGGTGTTACACCATTTAAAGGGTGCATGCAAAGATTAGTGTACTTGCATGTTTGCAATTTTGCACACAAAAAAGAGGTGGCCAATAACTGAAAATTTAGCCCATAGTATAAATCTGAAATGTATGTACAGTCAAAAGTCCATATGAAATGTCTCACTACCCACTCCTCTTAGATCATCACCCTGTCTCAGCAAGACACATCCCAATATCTATCATCACAATTTAGTATACTGTACGTCTATCTTTGTTGCTTTAAATACAAGTGGAATTCAAATGGTAGCTATCAGAAAAAGAAAGGCAGTAAAGCCACTACATGGACTGAAATGTTTTTGGCATTAATGTATCATGCTAGCTGGCTAACTCAAACTTGCTGTACTCCAAATAGGTATATCGTGAGGAGGAGGAGGAGGGAGAGAACATATCCAATCAAGTGATCAGGTTTCAGAGTAGCAGCCGTGTTAGTCTGTATTCGCAAAAAGAAAAGGAGTACTTGTGGCACCTTAGAGACTAACCAATTTATTTGAGCATAAGCTTTCGTGAGCTACAGCTCACTTCATCGGATGTATTCAGTGGAAAATACAGTGAGGAGATTTATATACACACAGAACATGAAAAAATGGGTGTTTATCATGCACATTGTAAGGAGAGTGATCACTTAAGATGAGCTATTACCAGCAGGAGAGTGGGGGAGGGGGGGAAACCTTTTGTAGTGATAATCAGGGCCATTTCCAGCAGTTAACAAGAACATCTGAGGAACGAGAGGGGGGGGGGGAGAATAAACAAGGGGAAATAGTTTTACTTTGTGTAATGACTCAACCACTCCCAGTCTCTATTCAAGCCTAAGTTAATTGTATCCAATTTGCAAATTAATTCCAATTCAGCAGTCTCTCGTTGGAGTCTGTTTTTGAAGTTTTTTTGTTGAAGAATAGCCACTTTTAGGTCAGAAATCGAGTGACCAGAGAGATTGAAGTGTTCTCCGACTGGTTTATGAATGTTAAAATTCTTGACATCTGATTTGTGTCCATTTATTCTTTTACGTAGAGACTGTCCAGTTTGATCAATGCACATGGGGCATTGCTGGCACAGGATGGCATATATCACATTGGTAGATGTGCAGGTGAACGAGGCTCTGATAGTGTGGCTGATGTGATTAGGCCCTATGATGGTGTCCCCTGAATAGGTATGTGGACACAGTTGGCAATGGGCTTTGTTGCAAGGATAGGTTCCTGGGTTAGTGGTTCTGTTGTGTGGTGTGTGGTTGCTGGTGAGTATTTGCTTCAGGTTGGGGGGCTGTCTGTAGGCAAGGACTGGCCTGTCTCACAAGATTTGTGAGAGTGATGGATCGTCCTTCAGGATAGGTTGTAGATCTGTGATGATGCGTTGGAGAGGTTTTAGTTGGGGGCTGAAGGTGACGGCTAGTGGCGTTATTTTCTTTGTTGGGCCTGTCCTGTAGTAGGTGACTTCTGGGTACTCTTCTGGCTCTGTCAATCTGTTTCTTCACTTCAGCAGGTGGGTACTGTAGTTGTAAGAATGCTTGATAGAGATCTTGTAGGTGTTTGTCTCTGTCTGAGGGGTTGGAGCAAATGCGGTTGTATCATAGAGCTTAGCTGTAGACAATGGATCGTGTGGTCTGGTCTGGGTGAAAGCTGGAGGCATGTAGGTAGGAATAGCGGTCAGTAGGTTTCCGGTATAGGGTGGTGTTTATGTAACCATCGCTTATTAGCACCGTAGTGTCCAGGACGTGGATCTCTTGTGTGGATTGGTCCAGGCTGAGATTGATGGTGGGATGGAAATTGTTGAAATCATAGTGGAATTCGTCCAGGGCTTCTTTTCCATGGTTCCAGATGATGAAGAGGTCATCAATATAGCGGAGGTAGAGTAGGGGCATTAGGGGACGAGAGCTGAGGAAGCGTTGTTCTAAGTCAGCCATAAAAAGGTTTTCTCCCCCACCCACCACTCTCCTGCTGGTAATAGCTCATCTTAAGCTCACTCTCCTTACAGTGTGCATGATAAACACCCATTTTTTCATGTTCTGTGTGTATATAAATCTCCTCACTGTATTTTCCACTGAATGCATCCGATGAAGTGAGCTGTAGCTCACAAAAGCTTATGCTCAAATAAATTGGTTAGTCTCTAAGGTGCCACAAGTACTCCTTTTCTTTTTGCGAATCAGGTGATCAGTTTGTGCTGTCTGAATGTCAGGCAAGAGGGAATTAAGAGATCCTTCACAAACAGGAAAAACCCCACTGACATTCAAAAGTGAGGTTCTTCTCAGAGTGCACCTGTGGTGAAGAGAAGAAAAAAACCTACATGAAAGGCATGGATCTTAATGGAAGAGACAAGGGGAAGTGAGTATACCAAGGCCAAGCTTAGGAGGTGGCTACAGCAAGAGATTAGAAAGAGTAAACACAGACTACTTGTGACTGGCTCAGAAGCTGCCTGATTTATTCCTGCTAGCAAATCCATCTACTGTAAAATCTCACCCTGGAGTATACAACAACTAACAGATACCACAGTGCTTGCCCTATTTCAGAAAACCTTGTGAAAAATGGAGACGAAAGCTCAGAAAAAACAGGAAACGGTCAAGAGAAAAAAGGGAAATAAGGGAGGGAGAGATGGAAAATGGAAGTGAGTGAGGGGGACAAGACAACAAAGAAAAAGACATAAGGAGTTATAAAAATAGAAAGATTTAAGATGGGATTGCCTACAAAGCTGAAACTCACTCCTGGAAGAGATCTTGTTAACCATGAACCTCAGCAGCTTCAGAATGAAATGCCAAACCCATCTCTTTTGTAGAGCTTACCCAAAATAACATCACATTTTAAAAAAAGAAATAAAGGAAAAAAAGTCCCTAAAAACCAGAAGGCATGCAAGAAAAATGATTTTTTTAAAAACATGATGCTGTGGGAAGGCTTAGGTTTTGCATTTCACTCAGAGGGAAGACAAGGAGCAAGTTTCAGTTTTTTGGCCAGTCACTAAGAAAGCCCCATCTTCTTTGCAACCAGGTACCATTCTTAGGTCTGACAGTTCCATTTTCCAGTGGAACATAGCTGTCGATGCAGATCATTGATCACACAGGGTTAGGAAGTCCCCAAGTTAACTGGTCCTGTCCCAAGGATGGCTTTGAAACAAGGACTGAAACCTTGACTTTAATTCAGCATTCAGAGAAGAGAATGAGAAATGGGGTCATGTGATCTTGGCATTCTGTGTTGGAGAGCAGATGGACTGCTATGCTCTGAACTAAAAGTAGCTTTTACAAAGGTTGGCATTTTGTCCCTGGTTACAGAAAATTACAATAAGCAAACCCAGAAGTCGCTGTGGATCACTGTGGCTAAGTCCAAACAAAACAGAAGGGGGTGCCATCTAATCAGCCATAGATGGAAAAAGGGGATTTTGGGTGGCTGTAGCTATTCAGGTATTCAGAAACAGTGAGGAGTCAAAGTGAACACTTACACTGTGTACTGTATTAATATGAAGGCAGATGCCCTCAATGGAAGGTAAGGTTAAGAGAGTTGGTGAGTTCTCTGAAGTACTTCCCACTCTATTTGCATCACCTCAGTCTTTTCAGGCTTCAGATTCAATTAGCTGCTGTGCATCCAATTGCTGAACTCAACCAGGTTGAGGACAGCTGGGAGACTGTGCTATTTGTATCTGATGTGAAGGAGACATAGAGCTGGGTGTCTTCTGTAAACATCTGGCATTTTAGTCCATGCTGTTTCACAATCTCTCCTTGTTGCTTTATATAGATTTGGATTGAAAAAAAGACATGAAAAATGGAGGTGGGATCCCTCTGAGAACTCTGGAGATGGAAGAGCAAGTGCCCATTGTGACTCCCTGGGTATTGTCTCAGAGATATAAGTGAAACCATCTTAGCATGATCCTGCTATGTCTCTGAAGTGGGGCAGCAAAATTCCACACCCTGCCATATTAAATGCTGTATTAACATGTGTCAAAGACCTCCCATCCTACAACCATCTTTATTTTGAGCTTCTGCTCTTGAGATTACTATTCCTGCCTGTGACGGGGCGCCCGACCCGCACTGGCTCCGTGAGGATTAAAATCAGCCTAGCGAGGCTGAGTGGCAGGCAACCAAAGGTGTGGTTGCAGGGGAAATAGCCAATTAGGGCAGAGGCTGCAGACAATTAGGGTGAAGGCTGGATCAGCTGATCAGGGCCCAGCCAGCCCATAAGGCTGGATCAGCAGACCAGAGTGAGAGAGTCTGCTGCAAGGAGAAGACTGGCTTCCTGGCAGGCTGCCAGGATTTACAGGCTCGAGGCCCTGGGAAGAGAGCAAAGGAGCTGGAGCCAGAGGCAGGAGCAGAAGGAACTGAGGCTACGGGAAAGTGGCCCAGGGAATAGAGACAGTGAGCTGGAAGGAAGAGGCAGCAGGAAGTTTCTGTTTGCAGGGTCCCTGGGCTGGGGCCCAGAGTAGTGGGCAGGCCCGTGCCCCTTCCCCCCACCCCAGAAGGGGAACCGGATGGTGACACCGCCTGGCTGTGCCATGAAGCAGATGCCAAGAGAAAGGAGCCGTAATGGGTCTGCAGGTGGAAGCAGGGAGGGAAGAGCAACCACCACATGAGGGTGCACCTGCTGGGACTGAGCTAATTCCTGAAACGCCCAGCAGATGGTGCCAGAGTGGTGGGTGACCCCATGACATTGCCAATTATTTCTCATGCTGAATCAAATCTAGTGCCAGTTCCTTCTCTATAGTTATCATCATATTGTCACTCAACCTCCCGGGCCCTACGCAGCCTTCTTCAACCATCGCTGCATCTCATTTACTATATTTCAACAGATATAAAGCTTAGGTACTTTCAGAATGACCACTACATATCTGGGATCAAACTGGGCCCAAATATCTGGGATCAAAGAAGGATATTTATACAGTATGTATGTTGCAATACTTAGACACTACAGAAAGAACTAAGGGTGGAGTATTTGTCTTAACTCTGAATTTCCTAGTTTTGGAAGGGTTATGGCACAGCTTCAATATTTCATAAAAATCTGTTTTGCATGTGAGTAAAGGGGTCATTTACAAGTTTCAGGAAGAATGCATCATGGGAAATTAAAACAATTTCATGTATTTGGAAGTCAAAAGCGATAATGATCTGTACCACTGAGTACTATCACCATAACAGGCAGTATCTAAGGTAGAGGTAAAAATAAGGCAACTGAAGGCACGTAATTAAATCTTAAAGTCCTTAGTGCATTCTGCTCTAGTCTCACCAGGGGGACCCAGCTCTCCTCCATATACTGCACTGTGACTCCTTTGTGAAGGAATGGAGACCAGAATACAATTGTCAGTGATCTCCTGCTCCTGGGAAGGGGTGTGGATGTGTGTTGGGGGCAGGGTGGGATGAGGGGACAGACAGGGAGGGCGGAAGGCATGTCAAAAGAATCATAATAAAACAGCAGATTTTCACCAGTTAAAATCTTAACCTTACATTTTAATACCCTTTAAAAATCTCAGCATTTATTTAGCGGGACAGGATCCCATTTCCCCCTCCGTTCATTTTACATGCAGATCAAGTGCAATACTGGCTTCAAGCAAAGTCATCCTCACTTCTGAATAAATCCAGATATGGAAATCCTCACTTGCACCTCCTTGCCTGGATCCATGTTAGTGTTTTCCTGACCACACCTCCTAATAATCATCACTGGATTAAGAAATGGGAAAAAAAAGGGAGACCATCTGGGGAAAAAACCAACCATACTAGTAAGATTTTCAGAGCGATAGAATAGTACAGCTACTAGAATTGTGTGACAGAGCTGGAGAGAGTTTATCCTACTTGACCTATTTTACAGCTCTCCCCGGAGTCAATTCTATGCCAAGCTAAAAAGGCTGGCAGCCCCATGTGAATTTATACCTAAATGTTGGAAGTTTCCATGCTGTCATTAGCACCTGGTCATTGGACTTCATCGTCCTGTAGTTTCTGTACTAGTTGCTGTATACCAGTCGCAAGATCTCATTAAAATGTTGACATGGGGAATGACTGGCAGAACACCAACACTGCTTGGAAAATGGTTGTGTAATTCCTTTATGAAGTCATGAAGAATTACAGTAGTTAATACTTGGGGACAGGGAATCCTCCGAGATGGACAAACAGACATGGTGGGGGTATGAAGGTGGCAATTAAAAGGAAAGGCAGGAAGGAAAAAGGATGAAGAATAAAAAGATTACTTGGAAAATGAGGCAGAGGAGAGACTTTACATAGAAAAGGAGAAATAACGGAGGAAAAGAGGAAAAAAGAAAGGGTAAAACTTATGAATTTAGCAATCATTCTTTAAAAAGTGGGGGTGTGGCTAGAGGGAGGAGTAGAAAGAAAAAAGAAGCAAAGGACAGTAATTGGTGTCTCTCTCAGCTAGAGAAACGACTTGTCAGGTGAGTCTGAGATCCAGACAGCCAGAAATGATACATGCACTCAGCACTGAAATGAGAGATGTACAGAGAAAGCCTCTTGATCTTCAGACAGGAGACTTCAGGGCAATAATTTTGGTAGCTAACCCACCCTCCTCCCACCACTGGAAGATGTACAGAAACCATGAAAGAAGCCATCAGAAGCCTCACAAATCCCTAAAAGGCCTAGAGAGTCAAAAGATTAAAATAAATGTTCCTGCCACTGCAGGATGGCTTGGAAAATTAGAGAGAGGAAAGTAGATCAGAAATGCTTATGAGTTTTATGTGTAAAGCAATGGCACATGGGAGCGCTAACCTGCATTGTCATTCCTACCTCTCTGCTCAGTGAGATCACAACAACTTTAAAAGGCAGAGGCTTCATTCTTTTCCTCCTCCAGGGATGGACCTGAATTATTCCCTGCTGAACAAGCCTGGAAAGACATCCCATGATAATACCATATAATTCCATTTCTGGACAAATCTGACTGCAACATTTTCTCCCTCCCCACCACAGGATTTGTGGAGAAGGAATGTGAGGTGATTATAAATTGACTATTAGTGGCGGATGTTAAATTTCAATTTAATCCGGTACTCTCTGAGAGATTAGCTCGTTGGGAAAATTGATTTCTCCCTGGTTTGCTCTTTGTTGCTGATGTATTCAGAAGATTATCTGCATTTAGCTGCCAAGGCTGATTACATAAGGAAAAAAAAACCACGTACAGTAGGTGTGTGCGCATAAACTATACAAAGATACTCAGTCACAAAGCAAAATTTGTTTCAAACAAACCAGTTTGAGACTAGCTCACAAAGTATTGATGATGATGCCTCCAACAGCTTGGCACTACCTTAACACTATTCTGATTTGCTCCATTCTACAGTGCCTGGATGGATATATGAGGTTTCATTCTTAACAGTAAACATACCAGGCTTGTGTAGATTTCTCTCTGGCTTTTAATATTATCTGAAAATAGTTTGATTATTTTCTTTAGACATACAGGGGCAAAGTCACTTCTAAAAAAAGAATTTAGGCACTTTTGACCATTATGCCCATAATGTAAATATTCATTTGTGAAACATCCATACTCTACAATGGGGTGGGCAAACTTGGCCGGCGAACCTTTTAAGCCAGCTCGTGAGTTCCCGCTGGGGAGCGGGTTCCAGCGCTCCAGCCGGGCACCGAGTCAGGGGCCGCACCATGCGGCATGGCCCCAACTCTGGCACTTCAGCTGGGGCACTGGGGCATGGCCCCACTCCGGGGTGCAGGGTTGGGGGCCCCATCATGAGCTCCTGGAAGCAGCTGCATGGCCCCACTCCGGCGCTCTAGCAGGGTCGGGGGCCGCTCCACGCGTAGGAGCTGGAGAAGGGACACGCCACTGCTTCCGGGAGCCGCTTGAGGTAAGCGTCACTTGGAGCCTGCACCCCTGAGCCTCTGCCCACGCTCCAACCCCCTGCCCCAGGCCTGATTCCCCTCCTGCTCTCCAAACCCCTACATCCTATCCCACAGCATCCTCCTACACCCCAAACGTCTCATTCCCCAGCCCCACCCCAGAGCACACACCCCCAATCAGAACCCTCCGCCCCCCACACCCCAACCCCAATTTTGTGAGCATTCATGGCCCGCCGTACAATTTCTATTCCCCGATGTGGCCCTCCGGCCAAAAAGTTTGTTCAACCCTGCTCTACAGTTTTTTGATTAACTACAATTTTGATTATCTGAGTGCAAGAGAGGACTAAAGAATTTCGGATAATTGTGGGAATTTTCAATATAATTAACAGACATCAAATGACATGATCTTGTTTCAGATGATAATTTTGGATCATTGAGGTTGCACTGTATATATTTCATATAAAAGTCACAAACCTTCAGGGCCAGATTATGCCTTTAAGGCACAGTCCCACATTGGGAGTATCTGTATAGCTGGAAGGGGCTAGGCTGTTAACAGAAGCCACAGGAAGAATTGTGGTTGGTTCAGACAGAATTCCTCCTGGAGCTCCGTAGCGTACACTTCAGCAAGAATTCTGCCATCTTTTAAGTGGGTGCATCATTACGCTTCCACACATGAGCACAACTAGGCTCTGCTGGCCAGTACAGAGCAGGCTCTGGCTGGTCCAGCCTTACTTCATGCCCTCTGTGGAGGTTAGTAATACTGAGGGTGCGAGCCCATCACATTCCCTTTGCCTACTGGCCATGCTGTAGCTGGCCTCTGGCCAAAAATGCAAGGGTGATAAGACTCATTAAATTCTCTCATCTTGGTTGTCTGTCTAGGACCAACTATATAAAATGGCCCCAAATAAGTCATGTTCTCATGCCAACCAGGGACTCTAAACTGTATGTATTTTGCATCTTTAACCTTCTTATCTGCACCCTGTGTCCTCATCTAACTACATTAGGGCTACAAATATTGTAATTCTAACATTCCAGTCCTCTCAGCCACTGTTTATTCTGCCTCATACAACTATCATTCTATAGTTACCATGGCTCATTGTAACTAAGTCAACCCTCCATTTTCCAGAGCAGAAATATTTATACCAATAGCATATCTGATGAATAAATATCTTATAAAATAGCTTCTCTGTGGCACAAAGATGATGCTACCCTACAAAAAAGTTATTAGTACAGCACTGTACAAGTTTGGGATTTCTACACACACACACACACACACACACACAAACACGTGGCAGTGATACCCATATAATAAGTTACATTAATCATGCCCCTTTGACTACTTCACATACACATTGCCAACTAATCCATCTCCACTGGTATTATGTCTAACTTTTCAAACTTTGAAGCAATTTTAAACCATCACTATTTCTTTAAGTCAACTATTGAAAAAGTAAATGTCTATTTTATACCACAGCAGAGTTAGAAACCCTCCTTTTCAATAAGCTATAGCACTTTTATATTTTACATACACACTGAGGACAACTCTTCGATCAGTTCTAGTAATATATACGTCCCTTTCAGAACCAGAGACAAATTTCAGTTTGTGTGGCCTCTTGTGTTCTTTTGCATATGGTCTAGTGATTAAAAAATGTGACTTGTGGCAGAATTCTGCCACTGACTTACTATGTGCCCTTCGGCAGGTCAACTAGAGACTGTTAAGACATTTTATTAGGCGCAGACTTACCATGCGCAATGTAAGACATGCTGGGAGCAGTCTCTGCACTCTGGCGTTGGTGTGGCTCGATGTCCTTGTGTGATGTGTGCGGTGGGGGCACTGAAGAAGATGCGGAGGAAGAGGAAGAGGAGGAAGAGGATGCTGGCTTGGGTTTGGAATGAAGGTCGTTCAGTTTTAGGAGGTTTTCAGAAGTCACAGTGTCTGGATTTACTGGTGTAGGAGGCAGTGTTGCTGGAGTTGCTGGAAAGAAGCTCTCTTTATTGTCCTTTATATGCTTTGGGGTTGTTGGCGTTTCCCCTATGGACTACATTAAAAAAAGGAAAGATGGTGAGAAAATATGGCCTACTGAGCTCATATGTGTAACCTTATTGAATGGAAACTGCAAGTATTGTGGTCACCTGCATAATGCAAAAAAATAGCATCTCTCTTGTGCACATATATATTAACCATAACAATAAAATCTTCCCCCAGGTGAGTATTTATCTTCCATACTTTACAGTTCATTTATCAAAGCACCACCTGGAGTACTTATTCATATTCACAGTTATAGTGCTCTAATTGAGCTGCTTTGTATAGAAAGCTCCTTAAGCATAATATACTCAGCGGAACTTTACTATTAAACAGGATGAAATTCAGGAATGTTCCAAACTCCTATGAATAGAAAGAAGCTCTTTCAATTAAAAAGAATTGCTGGCAAACTCTGGGTTTAATCTAGCAGATAGTTAGTGCTTTGGGAAGAATTGAGCTTCAAATCCCCAAATTATTAAAAGAAAATACTGTGTGTAAGGCTATGAAAGAGAGCAAAAGAAATGAGGAGATAAGAGAGTATTTCTATTTGTAAAATAATAAAAATGTGCTTATTCTAAGTGATTATCAATTGTGGCAGCGAGCGAATAATGCTGAAGTCCAGCTTGAAATGACTGATCTGGAAGCACTCTTGCCTTTGGACCTTAATACGGAGGATAAAATATCAATACTAACAGCTGGGCTCTCATCCAAGGGCACAACTAAGAATCTGAAGCATTGCTACTAGTTACGTAACCAAGAGGTGGAAGAGTGATTTAAATTCACCAAGGAAGGGAAAGACAGCTCAAATAAAATAAAACCCCTCCCACATTCCATACCAATAGATATTCTGGTCTTTAACGCTACAGACTACCTTTGTGTTCTTAATAATCTTCATTAATTTCAGATTAAGTGGTAATGAACTGGCTAGACAGACTTCAAGCTGCTCAACTGTCGGGCTCATAGGCCCTAAACCACTAAAGTAAAAGGAGATTTATGCCCAGTTCATGCAGTAGGGCCTGTGCTTTTGGAGCAAGAAGATCAAAGTTCTATCTTTGCTGCCAATGTTCTAAGGGACCATGGTGTCCTAGGTGTCTACAGATTTGCTACAATGGTGTGAGAAGCAGGGGTTGAACTCCACTGACAAAATCTGGAGTGAATTTGTACCAGAATATCTGTAATATTTAATACAGTTAAAATTCAGTACTGGAGAGCACTCTTGGACCTATTTATACTTTGTGTAGTATAACTTCTAAAGTCACTTCTGTGTTATTAGTGCGTATATTTAATAAGTCGCAGTATTTAATGGATATGGTTAAAATCTCACTGCCAATTAATTTTAAAAAAGCTGTTTTTACATCATAATTGCCACACTGGATCAGATAAGATCTATTGTGCCTCTAGCAATGTCCAGTTTCTGATTGTTTAGAGGATGTAAAAACTCATAACGCACCTAATTTATGAGATTCTGTACACAGAAGACAAATTTCCTGCATACATAATGTCCTAAATTCTGAAACTAGTATAGACAACTGAAGATGCTATTGACAGTCAAAGTTATCCAAATATTAAAAAATCCAGGCACACTATTAGTAATAAAAAAACCCTTACATTTATATAGGTAGTGAGCACAGAGAGAGGAATGAGAATGGAGGAGTGACAAAAAAAGAGGACAGGTAGGGACTAAATTAGTAAATGGACTGTAGGAGACACGCAGCTTATATGACTGGTGGGAAAAGGAGTGCATGAATAGAAAGGTCAGAGAGAAGGAAAAGGCAAGATTTGGGGACATACAAGAGGTAAAGGAGAAAACAGATGGTGAGGCAAGAAGAAACAGAAAGAGAAAGGTACATGAAAGGGGAGTCACTGACAGATTCCCATATAACACTTAATTGGAGCTTGAAGGAAACCACTGTGAAAGCTGAATATAGTAAGGTTTTTAATTGCAGATGAATGGGTGTGTAGGGCAGGGACAGAGATTTGACTGACATAATCCATGCATGTATAAAAGGCCAAATTCATACCTACTAAATCTGAAGTCAACCAGGAATATATTTGGCCCATTGTTTTTCAAGTTGTTCATTCATGTAAAATTTCAAGGTCTGTCTAATACTTTTTCTTGGCAGCCTAAGACTGCCAGGGTTGCATTCTAAGGAGGATGTTGGCACCCAATGGTGGCATAAGCAAAAACATATTTCATGTGTACGTGGCCAGCACTGTACAACATACGTTTCACTTAAATATTGCAGCCACTGTCCTGACTGAAGCTGACAGAGTGCTTGGGCATGAACAAAACCAAGATTCCAATTGTTAGTGTATAATGGAAAACTATGGGTGTGCGAGTTGGAAAGGATTTAGGTATTCCATCCAACGGTTGGTTACTTTACAGGGCAATAGTTTTTTGTAATAAATCTGAACTTTAGTAGATATGTGCACATGGGCAGTGAGTATTAAAGGCTGGGGGGGGGGGGCAGAGCCTCCTCAAACAGCCCTGCATGGCTCCGCCCCCAGGCCCACTCCTGCTTCCCGGCACTGTGCTGCAGGGGGCTCTTCCCTCGTGTCCAGGGCCCCAGGCTGGGGCTAATGGGGGCCATCCTGGGGCTAAGGACTCCACCTGGCGCTCTGGGGTACTGGAAGCTGTCCTGAGCTCCAGGGTTGGGGTGGGGAGGGCGCTGTCTGGAGCTCTGGGGCTGGGTGGGGGCAGAGCTGCCCACCTGGTGCTCTGGGAGGGGGCACGCCACCTGCCTGGCACTCGGGAGGTCTGGGGCTGGGGGCCCACTCTGGGCTTCAGCGGGTGAGGAGGGGCCTCAGGCAGAAAGGGCAGGCCGGGCTAGGTGCTACCCTCCCCGAGGTTCACCCACTGCTCATTAATGTGCATGTGTGCAAAGTAGGGGTAATAATGCATCAGCACATGGCATTATCCTGTACTGGTACTAATCTGATAGCTCCATTAGTTTCAATGTGATTTAAGGTTTTACTTGAAAGAAGTTTCTCATCTTAATGGCTGATAAGAAAACTTTCCAAATGTAAACTGGTGAAGGGCTGTCTTAGTGATTCTCGAGATAGAGAAAATCAGATCCCGTTCTCCAATGAAACAAACAGAGATGTTAGCAGGTGAACATAATCTTGATAACTTTCTTTGATGGTGAAAGTGGGGTTAAGGAGACTGTCTTAAAACAAAAAATCTCCCACAGTATACAAAAAAGAATCCTGGCCTTATCACTATATCCTTCCCCCACTGCAATTCCACTGTTGCCCTCTTGAGAGAGGCTGAAATTTATATGACATTTTATTGAAGTCAAGGAAGCTGGAATAGTATCAAAAATAACTGAGGAAGAATTATAATAGGTGTGAAGGATTACCTGTTTTGAAAATATTTAGTTTTTAGTGTGAAGACAAGAGTTGTGACACTTCTATATCAGCCACTGATGCCAACTTACACGCAAAGCAGGTGTGCATGATCCCACTAGCAGTAATACTTGTCAAGGTCTATGGGGCCACATGTATTTTAATGTCATGCAGGTGATTGCCTAGCAGCAAAACCACAGGACTATTACACTTTGCGTGAGAAACAGACCTGGAAGAAACATAGTAGAGAAACTGACTTAAGTGCATCAGAACTAATGCATACCTATCTATTCTATCTATGATCATACTGCTGATCATAACCAGGCACGGTGAAGACAAGACACTGAGAAGGGCACCAGGAGGAGGACCAGTTTTCTACAGCACATTTTTTTTTAAATCAGGAGGGGGTATGATGTTCTGCGTGGATGAATGCATTCCATGTCTTTCTGGGGCTTGATTATTTCCTCCCCTCCCCATTCATCTTCAGTAGAAAACTGAGAATTAGTGTCAAGCTTCTACCCATGTTGTAGAACTGATCAATGAAATTGTTTTTAATTGTTCACTTTATTAATATAACTTCATAAGCAAAGTTTTATGAATGAAACAACATTCATTCACAAAACCGGTTACCCCAATAACTGGCTAACTGAGTTTCACTTTCAATCCAATTGCTGCTTAAATTGCTGAAACTTACATTGTTTCAACATTGTAACTTCTGCTCACTGTTTGTCATTCATATACTTGTCTATATTGTAACTCAAACTCCATTTTAACTTGTCCCAAACTCCATTTTAAAAAGCTCACTACATTTTGTAAAAGCTTGCTGCAACCTTCATTTTTGCAAACCCTGCTGTGACCTTATTAGTTTAGTTTAGATGTGTGAATGAGGTATGTATGGATGATGGAATCAACCTCCAGCCCCAGCCTGTCCTGATGAAATAAAGTGTAAACACCAATGGCTGAAGATGCAGACAACAGCCTTGACAAAGCAAGAAGAGTCCACCCTAAAAAGAAAAAAACAAAAATACAACTGAAGAAACATCAAAGCCAGGTCCTAGGCTGAAAGTCATGTCTGCAACTGACGGGTGATCAATCACACCGAACCCAGAGACAGCGTGACACAGCAAGACCTATAAACTCTGGATTCAAACTAAAGCCTACAAAAAAGTATGGATGAGATGGAAGACTTTGGAGGGTAACATTCTGCTGCCAACATGGAAGAGCATTCGTGCATGCCCAACAGAGACCCAGCCCTTCCTTGTGCCCGGCTTTCCTGGCCAGTTAGCCGCCACAAGCTACGAACCCAAGCCATGAACTCAAGCTACATTCAGGACTTGTGACTATACAGCAGCTGCAGAACATATACATACATACATATATATATATATATAGTGAGTGAGTGTGTGTGTGTATACACGTACATAGGTATTACATATTAGTTATTGGTCATAAATCAAATTGTGTTATTATAATAAACGTGACATCTTATCTTGTCCCCTGAAACGACCCTGTGTAGTTTTGTCTGCATAACAATGTTTGATGTGGCTTCTATGAGGAGAATGTTCTACTGTACTTTGTTGTGGTACATAGAGTCAAAGCTCTGACTATTCTCTCCCAATCCACGGAAGGATGTAAACTTTCCCATTCTCACTGCCTTTAAAATTAATGTAAATGTGTTTTACAACGTGAAGAGGCTTCATGCTTTTTTCCATGATAAAGGTAGCAAGTTTCAGAGGGAACTGATGTCTACGAGGAACTGGTACAGAAGGAGGAAAATTATCTCTCCTCTCATTCCCCCTCCGATCATTTTGGTGGAAAACCTCTAGTTTCCCCACTAGGGGCTAGGATTTCCTGTAGGTCCTGACCTGTTAAAGAGAAGAGTATGCAGGAACTCTGCTTTCGCCTCATCTCTACCACAGCATATAGAGAGAACCAGCAAAGCCTGAGGCTTTTATGCTGTATTGGTCACATGACTTGTGATCAAATGATGTATAATAGGAAGAAGTATATCTGCTTTGGTCATATCCTATGTTCTTTGTGTTTTTATATATATATCAAAAGAGCTTTAAAGCAAAGGTGCCCTTTGGTATGGGATCAGGCTGAAACCTAACTGAATAAATAAAGCTATATGGCTGTGCAGATGGTGAGATCTCTTTTTGGGCTATATGTAGCTAGGCGTCTAAGTCTCTTTCTATGCTTCTATAGCCATCAACAGATTACTCTTTTCTATCCTTTCTTTGGACTCTAGAGGCATTAACCCCCTCCTCTTCAGAAAAAAATCCTTAGGCCTCATGGAAACTGCAGGATCTATGGAGAAACCCTTCTTATACAGGAAGAAAATATAAAGGCACAGAAGAGGCAGAAAAGCAGTTACTGACCTAGCCTTAAAGGGAAGAAAGCAGTAGAGATAGAGGAATAACCTTCTCCTGGAGTATAAGCTCAGTAAAAAATTCCTTGCAGTTTTTCTGTAAGGCACTTCAGTGTGGAGACAACAAGTGACAAGTGATATTTGACACAAGACTTCTGTCTAAGCTTTTTCCAACGTACCTTTAGAACTAGCAGTGATGCCCATAATATGGTACTGTACTCCATATCTTGAAGAACCATATATCAACTTCAACATGGCCTCCCAACTTGGGTTTAGTGTGTGGGTGCTGGTGGCCTGGGATATACAGGAGCTCAGACTATATGATCTAGTTGTCCTTTGTGGCCTGAAACTCTATAACTAACATTTTGTAAAGGACAAATTATAACATACACACAGTCATCTGAATTGTATTCCAGCCTAACCAACTCCTTCATGTAATGCATGCATTCAAAGACGTGGTCTCCCATTCTGAGTAGGCGGCCTACTACATATTCCAACGACGCTCTGATATGCAAACAGAATTATCAGATCAAGAGAGATAAAATGGTAAGGTGAAAAATATTAATAAATTAAAAAGGAAAAGTGTTTTTTTTCTTTCCTTCTTGTTCATTTAACAACTGTTTTCAGCTGCAGGCTGAGAGAGGAGAGCTGTTAATTACACTGAGAGAACACCTCCAGTATAAAGTGAGAGGGGGATGCCATGGTAACTGGTGAATGCAACAGTGAACAAAATGGTCACTCTTTGGTAGGAGTGAGATCTAAAAAACTTGTCTTTTTGTCCCCCTTTTCCCACCTTCTTCTTTCCCTTTTTTTTGTTGTCTCTCTGCTGCATTAAATAAAACCTACAGACAACTCAGGAAAAACACTTTCAGCTCCATAAGCACTCTCTGACGTCTTGATGTGCAGAAAGAAAAGAAAATGAGGAGATGAAAATTAGCAGCAAGTGGGCAGAACAAAAGGGGGGGGGGGGAGAACCACATGAGGCAGAACAAGAGATGCTTATTTTCTAATTATTTAATGTTTCACTTATTTCCCCCCATCCCCGGGAAAGGGCTTTTAACAGTTTCTTTTACAGATCAACAAGGTAAAAATGTGGGAATATGAAAAGAAAATCTGGACATCCAAACCAGATCAAACAATATCCTCTCATCAGTTTTCTCCCTGAAGAAAAAAATGTTTACAAACCTACCATTTCAGTTCACATTCTGCCTTGCCCCTGCACGACAATTTCTTCTGTTCCAAGCAAAACTTAAAAAGCCACTTTGAATATAAACTCTAACATGACGATTTACCAATTGTAAATCCATTGATAGTACAATTTGAGAGACTGATTTGATTTTGAGACTGGCTCAAGGAGAAGACTTGCAAAGCTCTTGTTAACAGATAATAGGTTATATATTGCAGAGGCATGATTTTTGCCACCACCACATGGAATCCATCCAAAAACATTATTTTAACTGGTCATCATAGACCATAAAGATTGGAATATGTTATAGTGAAAGAACTTCGATTTCCAGGATTTGGGAAATTAACGTTTTGGATTGGTGAAAGAAAACAAAAAGGCCTCTCTTATTTTTCCATTATGAGAGCCTGGAATGTAGAAACGTGTCTTTGCAGCTAGTATTTTTCTTCAGCAGATATTCCTTTAAATTATAGAAGAGCCCCAAATTTAAACCAATACAAACCCAAAGACAATTAGCTGATGCCTACTTTGCATAATCTACTGTGCCTTTGAGTTTTTATTAAAATTTACTTGTTTTAATTTCATTGGCAGGTTCATCATAAAGCACATTTTTAAAAAAAGTTGATACTGAAAGTTGCTGAGAAGGTTTGACTGCCAGTTCTAAAGGAGAAGGAGAAAAGCATTCAGGCTTTGACAGCTACAAGCAGGGAAATAATGTCATAGATGTGTTATTTTGACAGGGGGTACACAAAGCTGGGGAGTAAAGGGAAAGTTTTTCAGTTGGGGTGGCATGAGGAGAGTGGGGATTTTGGCAATTGGAGTGGGAAGGGGTAGTTGGGAATTTCTCTCTCACTCTTCAGGGATGGAGATCCCAGAGCAGGGACTCTTTTTGGCCAGGCAGTGGTTAACACCACAGAAATAACTTTGTAATGTTGAAATGGCCTCCTTCATTGTCTTCTTGTGACATTTAGATGATGTACAGTACTACAGCTGCAGATGTACTATATCCACTCAAGAAAAACCTTGGCGTCATTGTGGCTAGTTCCCTGAAAACATCCACTCAGTGTGCAGCAGCAGTCTAAAAAGCTAACAGAATGTTAGGAACCATTAGGAAAGGGATAGATAATAAGACAGAAAATATTATAATGCCACTATATAAATCCATGTTATGGCCACACCTTGCATACTGCATGCCTGTTTGATCACACCCATCTCAAAAAAAGATATATTAGAACTGGAAAAAGTATAGAGAAAGGCAATGAAAATAATTAAGGGAATGGAACAGCTTCCATAGGAGGCTAGATTAATAAGACTGTGACTTTTCAGCTTGGAAAAGAGATGACTAAGGAAGAATACGATAGAGGTCTATAAAATCATTAATGGTGTGGAAAAAGTGAATAAGGGAGTGTTATTTACTCCATCACATAACCCAAGAGCCAGGGATTACCCAATGAAATTAACAGGCATCAAGTTTAAAACAAACCAAAGGAAGTACTTCTTCACACAACTCACAGACAAACTGTGGAACTCGTTGCCAGGGGATATTGTGAAGGTCAAAACTGTAACTGGGTGCAAAAAAGAATTAGATAAGTTCATGGAGGACAGATCCATCAACGGCTATTAGCCAAGATAGTCAGGGATAAAATTCCATGCTCTGGGTATCCCTACTGCTGACTGCCAGAAGCCGGGAGTGGATGACAGGGGATGGATAACTTGATGATTGCCTGTTCAGTACATTCCCTCTCAAGCACCTGGCATTGGCCACTGTCAGAAAACAGGTTTCAGAGTAGCAGCCGTGTTAGTCTGTATGTTTCATGTTCTCTGTGTATATAAAATCTCCCCACTGTATTTTCACGAAAGCTTATGCTCAAATAAATTTGTTAGTCTCTAAGGTGCCACAAGTCCTCCTGTTCTTTTTGTCAGAAAACAGGATACTGGGCTAGATGGTCCATTGGTCTGACTCAGAATGACTGTTTTTATGTTAGGTTCTTATGCAGCAGCCCAGGGGTCAGCAACCTTTCAGAAGTGGTGTGCCGAGTCTTCATTTATTCACTCTAATTTAAGGTTTTGCGTGCCAGTAATACATTTTAATATTTTTAGGTCTCTTTCTATAAAGTCTATAATATATAACTAAACTGTTGTTGTATGTAAAGTAAACAAGGTTTTTAAAATGTTTAAGAAGCTTAATTTAAAATTAAATTAAAATGCAGAGCCCCCCGGACTGGTGGCCAGGACCTGGGCAGCGTGAGTGCCACTGAAAATCAGCTCGTGTGCTGCCTTTGGCACACGTGCCATAGGTTGCCTACCCCTGCAGTAGCCAATGGGAAAGGCTGCTATAATGACATCATGTTACTAGTGCTGTGCACATGCATGGTTCCATGCTTTCAAGAGTTACAATGTAAGAGGAGGAGGACTTGTGGCACCTTAGAGACTAAATTTATTTGAGCATAAGCTTTCGTGAGCTACAGCTCACTTGATCGGATGCATTCAGTGGAAAATACAGTGGGGAGATTTATATACACAGAGAACATGAAACAATGGGTGTTACCATACACACTGTAACGAGAGTGATCACTTAAGGTGACAGGTTTCAGAGTAGCAGCCGTGTTACTCTGTATTCGCAAAAAGAAAAGGAGTACTTGTGGCACCTTAGAGTCTAACAAATTTATTTGAGCATAAGCTTTCGTGAGCTACAGCTCACTTCACTGGATGCAACTTTTAGGCTGCAATTCTTCAGCAAAAAAACTTCAAAAACAGACTCCAACGAGAGACTGCTGAATTGGAATTAATTTGCAAACTGGATACAATTAACTTATGCTTGAATAGAGACTGGGAGTGGATGGGTCATTACACAAAGTAAAACTATTTCTCCTTGTTTATCCCCCCCCCCCCACACTGTTCCTCACATGTTCTTGTCAACTGCTGGAAATGGCCCAACTTGATTATCACTACAAAAGGTTCCCCCCCCTCCCCCCCCCCCCCGGTAATAGCTCAACTTAAGCGATCACTCTCGTTACAGCGTGTATGGTAACACCATTGTTTCATGTACTCTATGTATATAAATCTCCCCACTGTATTTTCCACTGAATGCATCTGACGAAGTGAGCTGTAACTCACGAAAGCTTATGCTCAAATAAATTTGTTAGTCTCTGAGGTGCCACAAGTACTCCTTTTCTTTTTGCGAATACAGACTAACAGGGCTGCTACTCTGAAACGTAAGAGACACACATCTACACTTTGGAGATTTATATTTTGGACACACCTGTTTTATATTTTTCAGTTAGGTCTGAAATAGATGCCTGCAATATTTTATAAATTTTTAACTCATTTATGTAACTTAAACAATTTATCTCAACAGCTCTGAAAGCCTAGGTAATATACAATATACCCAACATCTGCACATCGCTAAGGAAGCTCTATTTATCCTCTACATGCTACTCGCCATGCCACAATTTCAATTATGATTAAAGAGGTAAATTGAAAATTTAGAAAATATAGAGTTGTAACTGTGACCATACAATATAGAATCATAGAATATTAGGGTTGGAAGAGACCTCAGGAGGTCATCTAGTCCAATCCCCTGCTCTAAGCAGGACCAACACCAACTAAATCATCCCAGCCAAGGCTTTGTCAAGTCGGGCCTTAAAAACCTAAAATATAAGTGTCACAAGTTTCTGTTCCTATGTTAATAAAAGTGCTATCTGTAAGTACCTGCCTAGGAGAAGTGAAGAAAGGAGACAGATGTTCTAACATTCTTAAGAGTGCAACACTTTGTTTATATTGGTCACATTAACTTCAGAACTTCGATCTCAAATAGTCAGTGGAAAAGCCTGTAAGAAATTCCCTCTCCCTACTTCACCAGTTGCTACTTCTTTCAAGCTACCATTTTTATTTAAAAATTGCTTATTTCCTTTTCTGAGACAAGGGCAGTATCTTATTCCTTTTGTTCTTTCAAACAATAGTCAAAGTTTACTTTTTTTTTTTTTTTTTTTTTTGCAGCTAGAAGGAAAGTGTCATAAATTCCAAGGCTTAAAGGGACCACTGTGGTCATTTTGTCTGACCTCCTGCATGACACAGGCCAAAGAATTTTTTTTGCAGTAGAGCAAATTGTTAAAAATATAAATAAATAAAAGCAAACCTTTATTTCAAAATTGTCAGTGATGTTAAAATTTACACTATTATTTGCAATCTGAAATTGCCTACCTTCAACTTCCAGCCACTGGATCTTGTTATCCCTTTCCTTGCTAGATTAAAGAGCCCATTATCAAATATTTGTTCTCCACAGAGGTACTTATAGACTGATCAAGTCACCTTTAACCTTCTCTGGTTAAACTGAACAGATTGAGCTCCTTGTGTCTATCCCTAAAGACATGTTTTTCAATCCTTTAATCATTCTCGTGGCTCTTCTCTGAACCCTCTCCAATTTATCAACATCCTTCTTGAATTGTAGACATCAGAACTGGACAGTGGAAGCACCAGTGCCAAATACAGAGGTAAAATAATCTCTTTACTGCTTCTTGAGATTCCTCTGTTTATACATCCAAGGATCACATTAGCCCTTTCAGCTACATCACACTCAGAAAAGACTGGAAAATGTGAAGTATTTTCAGATCAGATACAGAGGGATTTTTTTCCATCCTGCTCCAGTTTTTCTTGGCTTTTTTACCTTCAAAAATTATCTGGGTCAAGCAGTGGAAACAATTATACTTCATATAATTCAGTTTTTAAAGAGAGTCTCTTAGTCTCAGAAGAAAACCAAACGCCATTACACAAAAACTCTCCTTATATATAAATATAGCTAGTACCTTTATCACCACCTTAAATTAAAACCTTTATTAATGTATTTTTCTTACAGCCCACCTCCTTCCAAGAAAGAGTCAACATTCTATCATGATGAAGTAAGGTGTTAAGTGACTCAACAAAGGTCTCTCAAAGTCTATGAACGAGGTTGGAATACAACTCTGGTCTCCTTATTCTCAAGTTGTGTGTTTTAATCAAAAGGCCATCTTTTGCCCCCTTACTTATGGCCTCACCATATTGTGAGGAAGAAGGATGAATTGGAGAAAAGAGGTTTGGGGTTTTGTTTAGAGCTCGTCAATTTTTTCCCCCCCATCAAAATGTCTTTTAGGATTTGTTTTTCGAGCCTTTAGGATTCTCCACAATCATAAGGGCTATGAAATTACGTATTTAATTCTCATTATCTTAAAATACAACATTCACATTCTACAGTCTGTATTCTTTAGTAATGCTGGTTTCATAAAAATGACCACAGCAGGGAAACAATGAAATAAATACTGAGAATCATTACATAACTAGAAGATAATGGAACTGTTAACAACAATTAACAATGGTTTATACAAAACAAACAATGCCAGACAAACCTGATCGTGTAGTTCGGTCAAAAAAAAAAATCAGTGTATGAAGAGAATGCATAATGTCCAATATATTTGGACTTCAGAAACATTTAATATATACAATGTCTTGGAAAATCCTACTTACGAGATGAATTCAAAATCGTTTGGATATGAATTTTGTTATAGAATGAAATCTGCCTGAAAAACCCTAAAGCGAGTAATGTTAAACAATAATGTAGAGATTAGGAAGCGTGCCACAGGAGATCAGTGTTAAGTTTGGTTTTATTTAACTTTTTCATGAAACATACAGAAGTGGAAGTAAACAATATATTTATGAAATTCACAGATGTTGGTAACTTGGGAAGTATTGAGGACAAAAATAATTGAGAGAGTCTCCTTCGGACATTAGATATGTGGACAGGAAATAAAACAAAACTTGGAAAAATGCAAAAAGTATACCTGTGGTGAAAAAAATACGAAACAGATATTTAAGGAGAGGGAGAAAGCTAGAAAGCAATACAACTGGAAGAGAATGGCATACTAGACAAGATATGGACAAGAAATTAAGTAGGCGTTTGCAATATAATATAGTGGCAAAAAAGGCCAATGTGATGATGGATTCTATATATTATTTGTATTACAGCAGGGCTGAGAGACGCCAGCAACGACTTAGTCTGCGGTGTTCTAGAAACTGTACAAAAACATATCAAGAGAGTCCCTGCCTTCTTACAATCTAAACAGACAAGACAGCCAAAGGGTAGGAGGAGAAAGATACAGAAAGTGAAGTATCTTGTCCAAGGTGACACTGCAGGTCTGGGGCAGAGCTGTGACTAGAACCCCTCTCTCCCAAGTGCTAGTCCAGTACCTTACTCAGTAGCTCACACTGCCTCTCTCACATAGAAGCAACAAGTCTTAGAGCAGGGAGAAGGTATTTCCTTTCTTTGGCCGTAAGTCAGCAAAGTAGTTAACCATATGTTTAACTTTAAGCACGTGCTTAAAATCCAATTGACTTCAGAGACTATAAGAAAATATTAGATCTAAAAATATATGGCTTTGTTAAACAACTAAGAGTACCTTCTGAGGGGTATAAACACCATGAAGGGAGAAGAACTATTTAGAGTGGTACAAAGGGGTATAACTAAGCAGTGGGATGAAATTAAGGAGAAAATTTAGGTGGGATATCAGAAAAAAATTTCAGATGGTAAGACCTATCATACTACAGAATAGTCTCTCTAGAGCAGTGGGCTGGACAATGTATTAGAAAATATATTGAAAGGAACAATTCTGTATCTGCAGGGAAGATGAACTAGATGATCTAAAGTGCCTTTTCCATCTCTAATGCTTAAGTTCCTATGATTCACTGTCATGGTTTCTCGATATGTATGTAGAAAGCGTGTGTGGCATATACCCCACCCCATCCATCCCAATAAGTACTGCCCATATTCTCTCATCAACCAAACCAATTCACTGGATGGGGAGGAAAAACCCAAATTGTTCCAGCAAGAGGACAAGCAACTGCTTAGCTAAAAAAGATGAGGCTTTCCCTATGTGTTAATGACCAGCAGACTCTCTCTCAGCAAATGAGTGACCAAGAAATGTTGTGAAGAAATTAAATGCTCCATAACAATCTTTTGTTTTAGTTTACATTTTATGTCACCACCACATATTTACTTCTTTAAACTCATATACACTTGCCAGTTCCTGGGGCCTTAATGGAGTAAATCTGGACTTGCTGTAGAAAACCTCTTCCAAACAATTTACAAAAGTATAAAAGTAGATATAATTACGTTTTAGAAACATGGAGCATCTGTGTTATTTAACTAAAGTGAATCCTCTTTACATTTTGTGAAACTGGAAATCTAGTGTTCTAGGATTGTATTTATGTCTACACTGAGGCACCTACTGCACGTTTTGTCCAGTTCAAGATCGTCATCAAAATATGAACATATTCGTTTGTTTTTACTTTAATACCTTGCATCGATACAATGGTATCTTAATACAATTACTGCTAGCAGCCAGTTGTATGATAGCTCCTTTTTGGAAAAGTATAGATTTCCCTAAAATTAGTGGCACAGAGAAATAAAGTATGGGAAATACTTTCAGTTGGGGGGGGAGGGGGAGGTTGGGGGAGAGAGGAGAGACAGGCAGCCTTACAACAGGCTCAAGCAGATTTTATGGCATGGCTATCATTTTTAAAATCTGAAGATAATAAATACACAGATAATCATAAGAAGTGATTAAACAAATCAGTCTTTTGAAAGGTAACCAATACAGGTTCTGAAAAAGATTTTTTAATATGTGTATTGACAGTTCATGTATGTTGTTAATGATAAGAAAAAAAAAAGAGCTTTTAAAAAAAATCTTAATGTAAGGAAGCACAGCAGAATTCCTGTAAGAAAGTAACTGAAATAAATCAATTTTCAAAAATGGACCTTGATCATTTTAGCTAGCATTCAATATTAGGATTAAAAATTATTCAGACAAAACAAAAATAAATTTCTTATTGCCCTACAATAAATTTTTGACGTTGCTTCTGTGCAGAAAACAATCCAGTCTACATCTTCTTTGACTCTCTCTCTAATCTTTCAGTTCCCATCTATATGTCTGTCTTAACCTTTTAAGTCCCTTTGGTTTACAACACCATAATTTATTATTATTGAATGTTTTAAAATTGAAGTTCTCTGAGGAAAATGTCTCCCTTGACTCTTATTCTACTCACTTCCACTAAGTTATACCTTACCTCTACTTCCAAAACAAGAAATACTAGAGATCTCCCTTTACTATGAACTTTCTTTATCTTTGCATATCTTACAGGTCTGTCTCTTGAACGTTACCTTAATTTGTCCTTATTTGACCCTACTTTTGCTGAAATTATTATTCATGTCTTATTATTTCCTGTTTGACTACTGCAATTCCCACTTCTCTGGTGCCACCACATGCATGCTCTTGAACTTGAATAGTTTTTCCCACTCACTTTGTATTGTGACCTAGTAGGACTGAAGAAGTTAATTTCTCCTATGGGACAAGGGAATAGGAGATGGATGTTGGTTAAGTAAGCATGCCTGGGTTGGTATGAATGAACTTTCAAGAACAGTCAACATATGGATGGAGTTACCTTGGAGAGATAATAGAAGACCAACTACCAGAAACTAACTGGCAGCCAAGGGATGCAAAACACAAGAAAGCAGCATGACGAGAGCTTGAAACAAAGAAGGAAGATGTTAGGAAGCTGCAATAAGAACTCTCCTGCCCAGGACTATGGGAGAGATGGAGTTCTGGATGTGTTTGAACCAAAGAAGCATGTTGTGCTGACAGCATGGACATGTGTAAGCTTTGCTTTTCCATTCTAAGCAAAAGACCCTAAAATACTGTATTCCAGTTGATTAATAATGCTGACTTGTTTTGAAAAGGCTTTCCTGTGTCACTGAAAACATATGCTGTTTGCATAGCTCCCAAAAGGGCAAAGTATCCAACAAGAGATACATTTTTTGGACTCAATGGAGTCACAGTGAGAAACAGTGGTGCTGAAGTCAGGGACCAGTCTTGGAGTAGTGGAGCTGAGGGCCAAATAAGTAGAGGCCTAGGACCTAGCACTAAAAAAGGTATACTCCCAGAGAGGCTGTCTAAAGATTGGAGGCAAGCTTTCCTTCTAGATCCAAGATATTTGGTAGGAAGGTTGCTATTGTCTCATTGTTTCCTTGTACTCTGTTTAGTCAATATGTTAAGTGTAGGACACGCCACATTAATATATTATATTTAGCATGTGGGCAATGTTAAAACTTTTGTTCATTTATGTCAAGATATATACTCTGCAACGCTAAATGAAGCTTTTAGCATTAGTGAATACAAAACTGGCAAAGGCAAGATACATGAATGTTTTGCCCTGGTACAAGTTTGGGAGGTGCCTTTATGTCTCTTGGTACCTGTATGTGGTAAACAAGAGATGAGGAAAGGTACAGAACAACAAACTAAGGCACTTGTACAAACTGGTGGGTTGGATCTTAGGTGACATTTGAAGTCCTTTTGGCTTGTACACAACCCTGTTATAAATTGAGGTAATTTTGAGGGTGCATCTTCGAAATACCACTACTGTGTAAAGGGAACATGCTGCAAGATAAGAACTGCTTCCCAAACGGAGGGGTATGTATATCTCCTTTTCATATTGTACTATTTTGTCTTTTGGCAATACATTGCCTAAGCTTGGCTATTTGGTCTTTTGAACATTTTTACTATTGAACTGCAAGTGTAGTCAATCAATTAGCTATACATTTTAATCAGTAATTCCTGCCCCGCATCTGTCTGTCTCTACCTGTTGTTTTTTGTCTTAAACTTAGACTGAGGGGCAGGGACTATCTTTTTGGTCTGTTTGTAGAGCGCCTAGCAAAATGGGGTCCTGGTCCTTTGGAAATACAAATAAATACTTATATAAACAAATAAATGGTACTATATTTTTCAAGCTAGGGTGGCGAGTGCATTTGTAGTGACTGGCCAAATTTAAATAAAAATAAACTGATTCAAATCCTCTCTGCTTCTCTTAACTTTCTCAGGTGACTAGAATGTTTCTCTCTGCCATATCACCCAATAAGATCGCATAAGAGAAGTAGCAGTTAAACAAACCTTTAGGGGTTGTCTACACTAGAGGGGCTCAATGGCATAGCTGCTTTGCTGAGCTATGCTGCTGTAACCTCATAATGTAGATGCATCCTACAGTGACTGAAGGGGTTTTTCAGTTACTGAAGGAACTCCATCACCCTGACTGGTGGTAGCTAGGCTGACAAAAGCATTCTTCCATCAGCCTACCTGTGTCTTCACCAGGGATTAGGTTGGCATAACTAGAACACTTGTATTGACTTATTTTCTGCTCATCTTTAAAGAGACATGACAAATACCAATGACCCTGAAAACAATGCTGCCAAATATCCAGGTGAAAAACTTCCCTGATGAGGCTGGAAAAAATTAAAAAGAGGTATTGGTTGGACATCCCATTCAGTCACTAGTTCTAGCAGCCAGTGAAAGCCTTCAGAACAAATATGCATGCTGACTGGCTGTTACAGTTATAAAATCTGTGCTACCTGTGGTCATGAAAGAAAAAACCCAAGATATTGGCTTGTTAAAAACTGATAAAAACAGAAAAATCACAAACCTTGTAAGTCTATTTTCCCATCCAAACCCTCCAGTAACATAGCCCTCTCTCCTTGGGCTCCTGCTGTTTTACACATTAGCACCATTTGTTTACAGGAGGTAAATATTTGCTGGTTTGAGATAAAGCAGGATTCACTCTATTGGAACCAGACAGATGTCCCTTAGAGTAAATATTCTAGTGCCTGCATATTAATTCATGGCTTTGTACTAGCAATAATATGTCATCTCCATGCTACTCAAGATCATATCCCCAGCAGAAGAGAGTCAAACAGACTACAGGGTTGAGTAATCTCTAAAATTCAGATTTCCACCTTCCCAAAAGGGAGTTCCTAGAAGGCTTTGAAGAAAGGCATATGTTAAATTAGAAAGTAAGTTTTATTAGAAATGACTTATTAGGAGAACCAGTTTTGTTCCAGTGTACTCGGATATCAAATCTGCTCTAATAGTTGCTTTCAAGACTAAATTTGTTGTTCTCCCATCTCAAACTTTAGCTACATGACTGAATAATGAATGACCTTGCTAGAGGATCTGGTGGCAAAGTAATCACATTTCCAGAATCTTAGCATCCTAAAACTAATATAACTCAATTAGTCATGCTAATCTTCTCAAAACTCTACTTAGCGGCAAGTTATTTCCAGTATGGAACAATAGCAGGATGGATAAAAATCAACTGTTTTTGAAAGAAAAATAAAAAAAGTGTTTTATTTACATCAGATTTTTTAAATATTGTCATTTAAATTATAAGTTTCTCTTTTTAAAATTAAACCTGTTTTACAAAACATATTATAATCTTTTAAAATATTTAAATAAAAATAAATATGCTGAATCTGTGAGCCTCTATAAAACTTTGAGTTAAAGGCTGCTTTTCTATATAAAGAAAGAATTAAGGAAAAAACATCTAACTTTTGAGGTCAAGCTTAATAAATATAGCATAACAGGACAGTCTAATTTAAGAGATTGTCTCATTTCAAGAGCTAGGCAAAACTAGCAACATAAACTCCAGTCACTTTCACTTAGGTATATTTGAATATTTTCCCAGGCTGACCTGAAATAATCAGTTAAATTCACTGACTACAGTTAGTCCCTCAGTTTAATAAATCATTTAGCTGTAAATGTGAAACATGTTTTGATAAGAGAAGTTTATGTTTTGAAAACATTTAAGGTTGTTTTGTTTAATAAAAATAAATTTGATATGCCATTTTATGTGATTAATTAAATTCCAGTTACCATCCCAATGAGGCTTCACACAAATCACAAGCAAGAAGCTTGTAAATAAGCAATATATCATTCACCATTTTCTAACACACTAAAAATGTACAGTTAATAAGAATCTGAAAATACTGACCTATATAATTTCTTATATTCTATATATAGAGAGAGTTGTGGTTTGTAGACACCAAAAAGATGTACCACATCTAGTGTAAATGCCCTGTTTAGTTGTAAATCAACATATTTTAATGGTTATAACAACCAACGAGTGTGCACCTTTCTTTAGAAAATAACTGAAGTACAAATGGAAAAGTTGATTAAAATTTATGATTTAAATCAAGGCTTTCCACTTGGTGATTTAAATCATGATTTAAATCAATGCATTCTGAACAAAAGCATGGTTTGTTTTAAGAAATTCACTACTCAGCATATTAGTTTTACAATCCAGGTCACAAATCAGTGTGATGACTATAAAATTATTTGTTTTAAAGGAAAAATAAAGACATGATTTGCCTTCTGATCCCAGATTTCTTTATAAAGAAACAAGTTAAAGAGTAGATTATATGGGAAGAGAAAAAGTCCCCACTGTATTGCCACTTGCTCTATTTGTAGTCATTTGTGTAGTTTTAACAGGAAAATGTAACTGGCTACCTGATGGGGTCAATATGGAGAACAAGATCTTCCACTAAAAATCAAATCAAGAGAGACTCTTGCACCTCTTTCTACCTCCTTCCTTCAAGAAATCAAACAATTAGTTCTCAAGAACTTGTCAAATTGGTTCTTATATGAAGCTGCATTGCAAAATACACCATAAACCACTTGGATATAGAATATAAAATGTAGCATCCCTGTAACTATATGAGAAGTGTAACATTTAGCCCACTGGACTATTTGCTCCTACTTCTCTTGTCTGCTTCTATTTCTAGGAGAAGGAAAGAGTTCACTTGTGAATATAATAAAATTGTTTTAATAAATGCTAATAATGCCAATAATGAAAATCCACTACTATCACTTCTAAGATTCTACACTTTTAGGGAGTATTGTGTATTAGCAGAATGGGAAGAATTCTTACAGCATAAAAGATTAAACCAATATCTTCACCAAAACTCCCAAATTGAAAAAAAAAATTAAGTTGGTCTAGGTGAAGACAAATGGTCTAAGCCTTTAAACCAATTGTACTCTGAGGCACTGTTTGACATGCTAACTTTACAAGTGCACCTGAACAATAAAAGGTGTGTTTCTAATACAACTATCAAGCAGAAGAGGGCAAACTTCTATCAAGACAAGAAAAGGGATTTTAGTTAATGAGTGCTGCTGTAATCCTAATGCTTCAGGTCTTCATTTTTCTAATTTAGGTTATGGCAGTTTACATCTAAGGAATGATTAATTAAAAAAAATTGAATAGAAGCCAAGGTTTAAAGATCCTCAAGTGGTGTGACTGAAGAAGTGCAATATGCTCAGTTGTCTTCTAGTGTCTGACCTCTCTTTTTTATAGATTAACACTAATTCTAGAAGCGAATTTCTGGTTATCTTGCCTAGGGCTAAGTTATAAGAAAAGTCCCATCTCAAGGACAGCAAAACATTTATTTTGAGGAATCAGAATTAGTGAGAGCCCTAAATGAATGACACAGAAGCCCTCCTGCCTTCATGTTAGCCATTCATTCATCAAAAAGACCTTTATCCCCATTCCTATTGTGACAGATTTGTGGCCTTCTTGAGAGAGAGTGCAGTTTGATGTTATTCTGGCTGTAATGCAAAGATCAAACAGTAACCCCACGTATCATCATAGAACTGTTGATCGAATTGTAGTCATTGCTCTACATGAATTTCATAGATTTCTAAAAAGCCTTTGACACAGTGGATAGAACTGTCTACTGGAAATTGCTGCGTCACTATGGAAATCTCCCAGAAATCTGTGATTATTCTTCAAAAGCTTCTATGAAAATAGAACATGCAAAGAATTACATAGCAGCAAACTGACTAAGCCATTCAAGGTAACTACCAGCATCAGACAAGTACATCTTATGTCACAGATGACTTTCCTACTAGTAACCGACTGGGTCATGAGAAAAACCACAAACAGCCCAGGGGTTTGCAACGGACTTTCACACAGAAAATAGAAGACCCTGACTTTGCAGATAACATCAGCTTGCTGTTCCATACCCACAAAGATATGCAAGCTAAAACAAACCATCTCCAGACATATGTTACTCGGGCTGAAAATCAACACTAAGAAAACTAAAACCTTGAGAATCAACCTCAATAACACTTTCTGGGATTAGAGAGACATAGTAGGGGAGGTAACACCTTTTACTGGACCAACTTCTGTTGGTGAGAGAGCAAGCTTTTGAGATACACAGAGCTCTTTCTCAGGTCTGGGAAAGGTACTTAGAGTGCCACAGCTAAATACAAGATCAAACGGATAGTTTAGCAAAAATAGTTAGCATATATGCTAAGGGACCATTCTGGGATTGACATACAAGAGGTCTGACACTTCACATACCTTGGCAGCATCATAAGCAAAACTGGTGGAATAGATGAAAGAAATTAACAACTAGGGGTCTCAAAGTTATTTAGAACAGGGGAATTTGTCTTTATAGCTTGTGACATACAAGCATGCACATAAAATTGGCCATAAAGGTAAGGAGACTAAGTAGATGAACCCACAAAGGAAGTCTCTGGGCCAAAATCAGCAACTTTAACAGGTGGTCTAAGTAGCTGCAAAACAGGTGATGTAACTTGTACTGATTAGGTATTCAGTAGATGTGAAAATGAGTGCAGCTTACCGATCTAGGAGATGTGTGTGGATTGTAGCAAGAAAAGCAACTAAATGGAAAGGTGTAGGAGAAAGCAGCCCTCCAGCTTACCTTTCATCCTCTTCTTAGTTCTTTTCCTGCTCCAGACTCCTTGGTGCGTAAAGTTATACTCATCTTGCCCCCCCGATTAAGTACCAAACTAATACAAGATACACAACTTTACCACTTTCATCCATTTTTTAGAGTTCTTATGAATGATGAATATATTATATTTAAGTCATGGCTGAATTTTGCTCAGTATGTATGCACAGTTCTACATTTTTGGTGCAGAAAATCTCAGCCAGCGGCACTTTTTGTATCTAGTTTTACAATTTTAAAATACCTCTACCACTTGATATCATACTAAAGCAATAAAAAGTTTCTAACTTGGACTCTAAATATTTCAAACATATTTGGTTTTATTGTAAATACATTTTTGAGGGCTGTCAATCTACAATATAGCTAGATTTTTATATTTTGAAAGAACGTATAAGGCAGCTGAGTAATGGCTATTGAGTAGACGCACTGGGATTTTTCCAAGATGTATTTTACTTTCTCTAGTTGGACTTTGAGTCACTGTTTCTGCTCTTAATCCATGTGTGCTGATGCGAGGAACCATAAAATCCTGTGGTTTTGTCAACTCTATGGTTTGCCAGCAATGTGAATCACCGTAGGACACACCTACTGACCCGTTTGCTATTTCTTCTTGGCTTTAGGTCTCTCTCCAAGGGCAAGTAAATAACCATCTCCCTTCAGGTTCCACAGCTGTTGCTTGGAGTAGAAACCCAGAAACCACAGAGTTGCCGGGTGACCATGAAAAACGAGACCTTTACATGTAGCAATACGTTCAGATCTGTTGCTGCTGGTCCAAAGGTTGCGAAGATTTAGACAGAGGAGTCATTGTAAAGGTATGGAAATCACTCTGATTTCCACTGTTAGCTACCTACATCTCTCACCTTAGATCAGCTCAACTCAATTGTGCAATAGATTACAGGTCATCATAATCCTGCAACAGCCTTTGTAATGACTGATATAAAAACTGATGAAGGGAAAGAGTATAAAGGGTTAGATAAATACATTTCAGCCAATGGACAACGAAAGAGAAAATGTGACAAAGGGTTAAACAAATAAGAATTGAATTATCCTTAGCAACAAACACTTGATTAAACATTCAAAATGTGAAGCCTCCTCCCCTGATCTCCAATGATACTTGTTCCTCAAAAACAATGCTAAGAGGAAGTAGATGTTTCTTATGTGGCTTACAGACACTTGTCTGCTAACTATCAGACCATAAAATAACAGTGTTGATGAGGGTAAAGGGAAGAAAGAATGGTTTAGTGCTTACCTGTTTCTGTGTTGAGGCTCCCATATGTACCTGACAGAACTTGACTGCCTGTTCCAGGGCCACTTCCTCATCCACCTGAATAAAGGAGGACACTTGATGAAGCCAGTATGATTTAGTAACTGGCAGGAAATCTACCACTGATTTCAGTGGAGCAGAAGCAGGCCTTTGAGTTCCAACACAGTGTGGGTATGACTTTGCTTCTTGCAAACAATGCCCTTGTTCTGGCAAGAGGCTCTGTAGCAAAGTGCCCCCTTGCCCAGAGGCAGTTTGGTGGGATGGTATGAGGCCATCTGAAATATGTGGTGCCTTTTATATTTTGTTGGATATGGTGTTCACTGTTGCTCTCTGGTTTAAGCTGACTGATTAATCTGTCACCAGTGCAATAGGCAGATTCAGACTCTATGCTAACAAAGCCATTGCAAAATTTTAAGCAGGGAGGTGCTGAAGGCCTACTCTCCCTATTACCCAACTGCATCCACTATCAGTGAACCCTACTGACCAAGGAAGCAAAAGTCCCCCTTGCACCCTCTCTGGCAGGATCATAAACCAGAAATGTTTGTTAAAAAGCAGTTGTTTTAATGTACTTTACCTTATAGATAGGAATGATGCAACTCCAAAAAATTAAGAGCTCCGAAGTAAGGATGCATTAGGGATTTATGTTCCTAACATAGGTGACATATTTTGATTAATATTCACTCCCTGCCACCTGATTCATAAAATGACAATGGTAAAAGAAAGACAAGGTGGGTGAGGTAATATCTTTTATTGGACCAATTTCTATTGATGAGAGAGACAAGCTTTTGAGAGAGACACAGAGCTCTTCTTCAGGTAACACAGGAAGCTGTTTGCCCAAAATCTACAAAGAAAGTAGAACTGATAGTAAAATCACTTGCCTGTTTAATCAGCATGTATGTTTCTGACATGATCTTCTCAATCCTGCCCAGGTCATAGGCCATGACCTTCTGACCTTGTTGCCACACCCGGTAGGCATCCAGTAACAGAGTTTTCCCAGACTCTGCATCATCTATTAACTTCCTCTTTCTGTTTGCTCTCTGGACAGCTTCCTCCACAGGTGCTGCCTGAACAGTTCCTTTAGCTGCCTGCTGTTGTTGCTGTTTTGAGCTGATACTTAACTCCTCCAGGGAGAGTTCTGCAGTCCTGCTTTCAGGGGTTTTGTCCTTTGAGTTCCTGCCAGACTGAACACGATCTGGCTCAGTATGTTTAAAGGAAGAATCAATTTTTTCAGGGTCTTTGGAATATCCATCAAAATCCATGGGCTCAACTGAGCCAGGCCTGTGGCCCTCTTTCATCTCCTTGTCATTCTTATCCTCTTGTTCCAATGTGTCCATAGCATTGAGGGTTTGTCCCTGGGTCACTTCTTTTACTCCATTCTCAGTACCACATACTGCTCCATCAGAGAAGCCTGGCTTTTTGGGAAGAACCTCCTTCCCTTCTTCAGCACTAGCTTTGTTGGAGACGTCTGTTGTCATCTTTCCTACTGCAAGGCTACAAGATTTGGAACCTTGATCTTCTGATACCTTAAAAAAAGAGCATCCTTTTTAATTAACACTGAATCAGAAGAAGCTTAGTGTTTGAAAAGCTAACTACAGGTAACATGAAGGCTGACGATAAGGACCATTGTTGTGTTACTGTCTTTGGTGCTAAAGAGAATGAGTTTATTTAGTATTCATTCTTGCTTAGTCCTTTAAAAAAATGTGTTAAAATTAACTCAAGTCACTAGCTTTAAGACTGGTTATAATATTCTGAGGAAAAGATCACAGTTGAACCAATAGCACAAACTGGATCAAAATTGCTATGGCGGGTTTATTTTAACCTTAAATTTCCTTTTGTGGCTTCAGTCTATGCCGTATATTTGATTAGGTAAAATCAGGGTCTAGAATAGCTAGAAATTTCCCCCATCGTACTGCAACCACAACATTTCTTTTGGCACCTAAACACGAACATCAATTTCATAATCTTCATTTTGGTTTCTAAGACATAACCTTCTCTTGTGGTTAGAGGCTTGAAAGGTATCATGGACTCTGATCTAACATTTGAATGTCGTAGCTTTGCTGTAGTGAAATCTGCCTTTGGAATGTCACCAGAGGACACCTTCCCCTCTTTCAGGCCACAGCTGGTCTAACCTGCTATTGCTGCCATTCTTACTACACCCAGATGGAAGAACTGCAGTACATGCAAAGGGCCAACTCCTTCAAACTTGTTTTCAGTAAGTTTATGAGCTTGTACTCTTCTTAACCAAAGAAATCCTTAGGCCAGAGCTCTTCCCTTGATTTGTTTGCCTAATATGCTTCGAAGTTCCAGGACTTATCTACACAGCAAATTACTGCATGGCAAGCCAGGATGTGAATCTACAGCACACTAGCTTGCTGCACAGTAACATCACTGTGGACACTGCTACATTGCAACCGGAATGCAGCTTGGCGTGCTCTACTCTAGGATTTTCATTGCACTGTGTCAGTGTCCACATGGGATATTACCACTGAAAAGCTGATGTGCTGTAGATTGGCACCCTGGCTTGCCACATAGAACTTCCCATGCAGACAAGCCCTGATACTGACTTAACTTGCAAACAATATGGAATGTTGGATGCTCACTGATTCAGCCGTTTAGCTCTTTTTCAGAGAGACATGAGACATATGGCTATTCTTTTATTCGTTTCACAACATGACTGGAATCTGAATTATACCAACATAACATGCATGTGGCTCTGAAGAAAAAGTATTAAAGAAACAAATCCAGACCTACAGAGTCTAGGTTTATTCTGCTAGCAGAGCCTCAGGTCGTGTTAACTAAAGATCCTGGGCCAGATTCTGCTCACTAGCATTGTTTTTACACTAATGGAATTACGTGGGGGTAAGAGCAGTTATTTCCGACTTCCACAAGTTTAAGGAAAAGCAGAATCAAACCCACTCTTCAGGAATGTCTCTGGTTTTCAGGACTGAGCAATAGGCCACAACTGCACTGCACCACTGAAATTTTCTGGGCAGTTGCACAGATGCTTTCTTACCTCTGTCAGCTCGTTGAGTGTGTCCTCCAATACTTTCACTGTGAGAACAAAGGCTCTTTGTGCAAGAACTTGGCGATCTGCATCCCGTAAGTACTTCCTATGCCACAATGAGAAGATGAGAAAGGAAATTAAGCATCAAAAAGTTCTAGGGTTTTAAAAACAAGAATAAATGTAAACTTTCTAAAAAAGATAAAACCCGTTTAGAACAGATGTTGCAGGAAAAAAAGCCAGCAAAAATTTACACTTCTACACCAAATTGCTTCAAACTTCCCCCATACCCCTCCCAAGTTTGAGAGGCACTTTGTGGAGAGGGGTATTTGTATTGGTAAGATGCTGATACTATTATCTATAGGTGTGAAAAATGTGGGGAAATGGTGTACAAATTTTCCCATACAACTCTTTCAATATCCCTCAAATTCTGGCCTACAACATCTCTGTTAGTCAAAATCTGGACTTCCCCCGAGCAGAGGATGTCAATTATGCAGAATTAGGCTGAATTGTGAGGTGGTTTTTGTAACATGGATAAATGTCCATTTGAGGCTAAGGGAGGATCAGCAGATTATTTTGACTTGTGTTCCAAGTTGCCTTTGAATCCAGATTTCTAGAGTTAAAAAGCTAGTGAATTAACGCATATAATTCCTATTGATTATTTACATTAAATCCTAATTTACATTAAGTGCCACAGAAGCCTCACTGAGTTGCAATTCATAATTGTGTATTTCACTTTAAAAGAAACAGTTTTTAGAGAAAGTGTTCTCAGCAACCAGCTTCACCCATCCACGGTGATGAAAAACAGCATTTCAGCCTCAAAGTTGACTATTTCTAACCAGAACTGGCTACAAATGCAGAAACAAACTACATTTATTTAGTCAGAAATGCACCAACTGTAATGTGTATTTTTATAGTATTTACCTAATCAAACCTTTTTCTGTTTTGTTTTTCAAATGAATGATTACTGAATAGATGACAATTTTCTGATTTATTACAACTGACAGTTTATTTGAATTAAGTTAAAGTCATAAAGAAAAACCCTCTTTAGTAAAACAAAAAGTATCAAATGTAATTGGTACATGCTATATAAACCCCACTATTTTCAGTTACAGACGCCTCACAAGGCTATAGCTTGCTCTGGTTGGCACAAGCGGACCATATTTTAGATAAGTTGAGAATACTCTAAACTTCAGTTTAGAGCTGTAAATGATTATGCTGTATTCTGAAAACAGCATGGACTGGCCTGGTATAAATTTAAAGCTTTCTGTCCTCCAGTACTTTTGATATGTTAAAAATTAACATATTTTTGGCTGCAACTTTGCTGAACATGTGATCACATATACATGAACGTACTGCACCATATGCAAACTCACAGGCTCACACACAGTGAGCTGTGTAATGCTTCCAGCCACTACAGCCTGTTGCCATCCACCTTAATTTCTTAAAAACTTCATCCTGTACATATTTCCTTCTCAGTAACCAACTGGAATTTTACTGTGTTTTTAATTTACCCTGCAATATTTAGATTCTGGCCTTTCTACCTATATATGCAGCTGACATTAAAATGACACTCGTTCAAATAAAATTAATGTAATTAAAATTAGATCACTCCTGTAATTAGATCAACTCCTATATCGTGGCAATTGCCATCAGCCAGTTAGAGGCTAGTCAGTCACTCAGGAATTGCAGGGACACAGGAGTGCCTGAGCCTCAACTCCTGAACATGCCTCCTGTGTCAGAGGTGAGGAAAGGGGCGGTATATGCTACTATGGTGCCTCTATGACACCTATGATTCTCCTCATATAAGAGGAATCCTCAGGTCAGGTAAGCCAGCTCACTGGCTGCTTTGTGCTGGCGGAGTGTAAAGCAGGTCTAGTAGGGATAAGAATCTGACCCCCAGAGTCATAGGTCTCAGTACCATTTTTAAGCATAGTCAAAATTCCTCAGAACCATATTAATTCACTCTCTTCAAATATGTTCTTCCTTCAACAGAAATATAATTTATGGTGATATAGATCAGGGTTTTGTTTTTATTTTTTAAAGCAGTTAAGTATTTTCCCAAAGAGACAGAAAAATGGGGGGATGGGGGGAGGGGGGAATATTCAAAATGGAAAGAAAAGGTTTGTTAAATGAAGACTATACTTATGGCCTCACTTTCCCTGATCAGGTGTCCTCTGCAGCATGGAGGAGACTTTCAGCAGGGTGTTGTAATCCTTGAGCTGAGACAGCACATTCAGCAGCAAGACAATGGAGCGGTTCATATGAGATGCAAAGCTGCCCGGGCGGTCGATTTCATCCACGGGGATTCGCCAGATTCCCTGCAAAGAAATGAAGAGAAGAAGCCTCTAAAGATGGATCCATGGTAAAAGACAGAATAGAAAACTAAAAATATGGACCAGGTTCCTCTGTGTTCTCTGGATACTGTTTCAGCATGAGACGGGGTACAATGAAT